>NC_059329.1:73475654-74159654 GCF_018350155.1 Leopardus geoffroyi | reverse complement strand
CCCTCAGTTTTCCAGGTATTCCTCTGTCCTCCTCATTACCTAGGCTTGGAGCCCTCTGGGACTCAGCTTGATAGGTGTTCTCCAGTCATTTAGTCAGCACTCACCAACCCTGTCATTTTTTTCCTTGTGCCTGCCTTGGAAATCCAACCATTCCTGTGTGCTCCCTTGTGGCTGTCACCAGCCACAGCCAGGTGTTTGTGCCCTCTTCCTCAGACCACTACAGCAGCCTCTTAGTGATCTCCTGGTCGTTAGTCCTTCATCCGTCATGCAGACTGGTAGAGTCTTAAGTATTGACCCACTTTTGAGTTTAAAACTCCCTTAAAACTACCAAGCCAAAACATTCCAGTTCCTTCATAATCTACCCTTCCATTCCCAGTATGAGTTATTCATACCAGTCACACTGAGCTACTCATGTCTCCTACATATTTGGTGATTCTTTGCTCATTTGTTCCTTCCTTCCTTCTCTCCCTCCTTTGATGAGAAAATATAATAACCTTTCTTTGCAAACTATAAAGCATGCAAGCTTTTATTTATTCAACAAGTACACTGCTAATGTGAAAGGGAAAAAAGGGGCTTTGGATTTAGTGACTACCTATAGTATGCCAATAATTTGCATATATTATCTTATCTTGATTTTCCTGTGAGTTGGGTTGAGTTATGTTCATATTACAGACGTGGAAATGGAGGCCCTGAGAAGAAAGCATGTGCCCTTCTGCTAAGCTGTGGACTTGGTGCTAGAAGTGGAGTGGTTGGTAGAAGCTGAAAATCTCTAAGCTGGCAGGAGGGATTGAGCAAATACATAAACAACTGTCATGGAAGAAAGTGCTGTTGTCCTAAGATCTGTAGATACAATGCTATACAAATCCTGAGGATGGTGAAATTTCTTCTAGCTAGGAGATAGGGAAGACTTCATGGGGAAGGTAGATTTTCACTGAGTGCGAAGGATAGGCAGTAATTTGACCAAAAGAGGTGGGATGCCAGGACAGGAAAGGAGAGACAAGCATAGACAGAGGCACAGAGAGGGAAATGCCCTTGGTGTCATAAGAGATCATCAGTGAATGGTCCACTTTGGCTGGAACACAGAGATCTTGGTTGGGAGTGGGGGGAACGTAGCAGGCTATAAGGCTACAAAGGAGAGCTATAGCCCGTTCCCAGGTGGACTTAAATGTCTGGTGAGAAGACTCCAGGTTTGCTCTATAGGCACAGGGAAGACATGGGTAGGTTTTGAACAGGGAAGTTGCTACTCAAAGCTGAGGTTTAGAAAGGTTACCTTGGGCACCCAATGTATTGGAGAGAAGGGAAACAACAGAGAAAGGAAATAATTAGAAGCTATTATAATTTTCCAGTACAGATATTCTGAGGGTCTGAAATAACACAGTGGCAATGGGGATGGAGATGAGGGGCAACATGAGAGCAGAACCAGGGAGACAGGATTATAGAAATCGGTGGTTGGTAGGACCGATGAGTGAGATGGGGATTCCTAGGTGATTCCGAGGGAACTGTGAGGATGATGGCAGCAGCAACTGACAGAAAGAGGAAGGCCAGGAGGGAAAACAGATGTAGGGTTGAGAGGGATGGGGGGTGGTAGGTGGTGTGTTCCGTTTTGTTCAGGTGTGATTTTAGGTGCACGGAATTGCCTGTTTTTGCATCTGTGCTGAGTGCTCTTTACCACGATTGCCACCATTCCTGATCCCCTCTGTCCTTCCTCTTTTTCAAGACAACTTTTTGCTGCCTTTTATGGTCCAATTGAACGAAGCCCTCAAGGGGACCTTATCTTTGAATTTCTGATGCACTGTCGATGCCTCTCAGTATTTCCCGAGTCCAGTCTCCCCAGTGTGTGCCCCACACACATAACTATACACGGAAAGGTGGGATGAGCATCTGGTGGTTACAGGTGACATAATGACAACGGTAGTTTGTGTTTGTTTGAACGTTTATAATTGGTGAAGCGCTTAGGATGGTCAGAAGCACGTTGCATTTCCCTGCCAGACCGCCCCAGGCAGGGTCACTGAACCACTGACTCAATAAGCTGAAAAGGTTATTAGGGAATAAATGTTAGGTTTTACTTTACTAATAAATGCAGTTGAAGACATTAGCACATAGCATATGGGAGAGTTAGGATGATTTGTAGCTGCCATAAAGAGGTAGACTCTGTTAGAAAGAATGGTCAAGTCTGAAAATATATTTCAAATGATATCAATGCTAAGATTGATGTTCTCTGGGTATTAAGAATAAAGACTCTTAGCATTGTACCTGGCACACAGCACTCAGCAAATGTTTGATTATATTACTACTGATGGAAAATTTGAAATTGTAGAAGGGAAAAAAAGCCATTGTTTAAGATGGGACCAACATTTTGATTAGTATGGAAATAAATGCAGTGCTTTTAAAGTGCCCTGTAGAAGTTTAAAGTTGTTGTTAGTTGATGAATATAAAAGTGTTTGTTTGCTCATAACCTTATCATAGCTGACACTCTTAGAAAGGATCAAACTCAAAAAATTTTGGAAGAGTTGGTTTTCTCTTCTAATTTTTTTTTTTTTCTTTAACGGAAGATAAAAGAGGTCTGGGGAAAAAAGATTGCTCCACCCTCTTGTTTCTCTGGGCCATCAGATCTCCAAATGGATAAAGGGGCAAGTGAACTAGCATATAAGTGTCTACTTTCTCCAAGGTACTAAATATAGGTAATTGATTTTTTTTTTTTTTTCAACGTTTATTTATTTTTGGGACAGAGAGAGACAGAGCATGAACGGGGGAGGGGCAGAGAGAGAGGGAGACACAGAATCAGAAACAGGCTCCAGGCTCTGAGCCATCAGCCCAGAGCCCGACGCGGGGCTCGAACTCACGGACCGCGAGATCGTGACCTGGCTGAAGTCGGACGCTTAACCGACTGCGCCACCCAGGCGCCCCTAAATATAGGTAATTGAATTCAATCCTCATGATAGTCGTGTGAGGTTATTGCTTTAATTCCAGCTATGCAGATGAGGAAATTGAGGCTTACACAATCTTAGTAATTTGGCCAAGTTCACAAAACTAACAGGCAATAGGACCCGAAGTGAAGCCCGCTTTCACCCAGACTTTTGCAGCAGCCTCCTGACAGCCTGTGATGGAGAGCCTTGCTGTTGTATGTGGCAGAGGGCAGCAGCTTATGTTTACAGCTTCACACTAGAGCTGCTAGAACAAGTAATTCATTCAAAAATATTTGACCTCTGTTTTGCCTGAAGGCAGGGCCAGATTCCTGAGTTCCTCAGTCACCATTGCTGTCTGCTACTTATTTAAAAGTGTTAAATTATTTGGAATACTCAAGTCTCTCAGGATGGCCCTTCTATCAATGGGATGTATTGTTCCAAGGAACCGGACAAGAGAAATCTGTGTGGCATAGCTTTTTGAAAACTTGATTACTCCCTTCTCAGAATGTGTGTTCTAAGGTTTCAAACTGTTTTTTTTTTTTTTTTTTTTAGAACTTTTACTCACATTAGGAGCATTTAATGGGGACATCTGTCATGTTAGAGTGGCAGAGAAAGAAATGAATGTGCAGTGATACGTTTTGTGAGTGGGCCTCCTCAGCTCCAGTGCTGGACTGAGGGTTCAGGTGAAGCAGAAAAGTCAGACAGGAAGCAGCTGGCACCAGTCAACCCACTGACCCCAACCTCGGCTTTTTTTCACTATAAATTAGACTTGTCTATCTGCTCTATCACTATGAATTGGATTTGTTTTTCCTGGAGTCATACTAATGGAATCATATAGTATGTATTCTTTTGTGTCTGGTTTCTTTCATTCAACAGTGTTTCTGAGATTCATCCATGTTATATGTACCAGTAGATTGTTTCTTTTTTATTGAATAGTATTCCATTGTATGATGTACTGCAGCGTGTTTATCCATTTACCCATTGCATTAGTTTTCTCTTGCTGCGTAACAAATTACCACAAACTTAGTGGCTTCAAATAGCATCTCTTTAGTTCTATAGGTCGGAAGTCTGGGTGGGCTAAGCTTAGGATTTCACAAAGCCAACATCAACTTACCAGCTGGGCTGGATTCTTATGCAGAGACTCTAAGAAGAATCTGCTTCTAAACTCGTATAGCTTGTTGGCAGATTTCAATTCCTGTGGTTAGAGGACTAAGGGCCGTTTCCTTGCTGGTTGTTGACTGGAGGCTGCTCTCAGCAATTAGTTGCTGCTCCCCAGTCCTTGCATACAGCCCCTCTATCTTCAAAGCCAGCTACAGTGCCTCCAGTCCTTTTTGGGCTCCAGATCTTGCTGGATTCTTCTGCCATCAGCTGGAAAAAACTCTGTTTCTAAAGGGTCTGCATGATTAAATTTGACCCACCTGGAGATAGCCCTTCCATTTTTTGGTAGACTTTCATTTATAGAATGGCCTTTCTGATACGAAGCTGTATTTTGACATTTTAAGTATTTCTATCCATTGATCCTCATTCTGCAATCTCATTCTGCAACCTGATTCCCTTTCTCCCTATGCTGTGGCCCTTGTACTATCCAAGTTTTCTCTTCTCCAGGTTGAAAACACTCACTTTTCCTCTTTATTTCTTACATGACATGTCGCAGCCGAACAGTAAGTGTGCTTTCTTGGAATCACACGTCTGATTGGATTGAAATTCGGCTATGCCACCTACTAAGTATGATGTTGGACCAGTTAATATCTCTGAACCTTGATTTCCTTATCTATGCATGCTTAATGGAATTACTTCACAGATTACATGGGCTAATGCATGCAAAGCTCTTAAGCACCTTCCCTGTCACATTATAGACACCCAGTATATGTTAGCCAATATTATTCTGTCCATATTGTTACCCTTTCCCCAATTTGTTCTCTTTCTTCTGGATGTGATCTGTTTTGTCAGTGACTCTGCCTGAATCGTACAAGTGCCTTTAAGAGGTTTATAGTCCTTTACTCAATAATTCCACTTCAGAAAATTTATGCCAAGGAAATAATCAGAGATGTAGGCAACGATTTTTGTTCCAGAATGTTCATCGCAACACAATTTATAATGATAAAATATTGAAAGCGATCTAAGTATCCAACAGTAGGAAAAAAATGAAATTAGGGTACATTTCTATGATGCTACCAAGCCATAAAATCGCAATTTCAATGTAAGTAATGACATAGGAAACATTATGTTAAATACAAAAGTCATGATATAAAACCAAATATATAGCATGACCTCAACTGTGTTTCTGAAATTATATATATTTTATTCACACACAAATATTAGTAGGGAAAAGAGTGGAAGGAAATACACCACATGTTCGTAGGTGGTGGGATTATAGGTATTTTAAAATTTTCCTCATTATGGTTTTTTTTTTTTTTTTGCCATAACTGTGTATTACTTTTATAAACTGAAAAAATATGAATAAACTTTATTTAAAAATTATTTTGTGTGTGTTGTCCACCATAGAACCTCATAATCCATAACTTTGTCTTGAACCAAAAAAGGTGTAGAGTCACATCGTAGATCAAGAAGTTACCTCTGATGGTCACTTAGCTGGGAGCCGGAGTGAAGGCAGTGGGAGTCTAGCAAGCTGCCCCTGGGGACAGGCCAGCAGCGCTCATTAGGCTGCTGACTTGTGGGGCTTCACTGGCAGGCTGGGTCATGTGACACCAGTTGCTGGAGATGCAGTCGTCATTGTTAGTACTGTGCTCATTGTTACGCTGCACGTACTTGTTATGATAAGCTTTGATCGCTCTGTCACATCTTATTTGCATTCTTGACTTTTTAATCCCAGAAAGAACACAGCTTTAGGATACGGGCCTCTAGATTTTGTTTTGTTTCATTCTAATCAAAAAAGCAAAAGCGATCCGTTATGTGAGGAGCTCCACCTGACCTCTTGGTCAGGGGCCACGTTCAGGTGCTCTGACCCCATGCCTAGCAATGGACCAGCCAAGCTCTGCTGTGTCTCTGTAGTAAAGATGACGATTCCTGGACCTTGTATACAAATGGCTCAGGGTCAGCCTGTCGGCTTGTTTTTTACTGTTACTATTATTGGGGATAGAATCAAGATAGGAGGGGCTGTGCCCTCTCCCTCCACACAGTAGGGGTTCACTTTGTAATTGTTTCCATCCTGAGGTATCACTCAGAGGCTTTTCCTCGGGCCTTGTGGGAATATACCTGTCTTGTTTTGGGAGTCATTCTGTTTCTCCACTGACTCAAATTCTCAACATCTAAAGGATAATCTAGTTTCTGAATTCAATGGTTATTTACAGGGCTCCAGGCATTCAGAAGACTCTGATAAGGAGCTGAGAAAATTCAAGAATAAATCCAGCGTCATTCGTCTAGCATTTTCCGAGTACCTGCTCTGTGCTGGACTCTGAGGCAAGAGCTGTGGGAAAGAGGTACACGGATGAGTGACTTCAGCAATCATGTGTTTAGGACCTACTGTGTGCTCACTGTGTGAGCCAATGAGGAAAGAGATCAATGAGACACAGTCCTCATGTTTAAGAAAGTTATAATCTGTATAATCTGGGAAGAGACACACATGTGAACCACTTAATAATAGGAAGAATGAGTGCTATTTCTCTAGCAGAGCTATAACTGCTCCCTTCTGATGTAGCCTAGCCACTGACTAGCTCTATGTTTTTAGTCAAAATATTTAACCACTCTGTTCCTCAGGTAATCTATCAAATGAAGGTATAATGAGTTAATTCACATAAAGTGCCTAGAATGGGATTTAGTCGTCAGTAAATGTTAGCAATCCTTCTTGTTCTCCTTTTCTCCTCCCTCCCTCCTTCTCAAGGATGAATGGTAAAGGTTCCCTGCCCCGAGGGGACAGCATGAGCCAGGCATGAGGAGATAGTGGGATGCTGTGCATGGGGTCTGATGAGGCTGGCATACAAGTGTTTGTGGATGATTCTACTGGGGAAAGAGGCTGGAGAACCCCACTAGGTCCAAACCATGGAGGATCTTCAGTACTAGACAAAGGAATTTGGACGTGGGCAATGGAGAGCAAAACAGTCCATGTGTACTTCAGGAAGAGCATTTTGGCAGAGTAAGGAGAGATTGGGGAGGGTAGGGGGCACCAAGGAAGCTGCTGCAGCATTTCAGGCAAGAGCTAAGACCCAGACCATTTCTCTGACTCTTTCAGTGTGACAGAGGCTGAGGAAGAGACTTAATTCTCTTTCTGTGTGCCTGCCTGTGGGTTTCTTCCTGAAGGAACATTGGTTTGAGTGACAGTTTATCCCATGTGTGCATATGTGTCCTCTGTCTCTTTCTTCTGTGAAGATTTAACATTAATGGAATACTATTATCTAATGTACAGAGTGTCTTCGTAGTTTTCCAGTTGTCCCAGTGATGTCTTTGATGGAAATTTTTTACTTTAATCCAGGGCCCAACCCCGGATCATATATTGCATTTAGTTGTCCTATCTTTTTGCTTCCTTTAATCTGAGATAGCTTGTCTTTATCTTTTATGGCATTGATATTTTTTAAGAGTATAGGACAGTTGTTTTGTATAATGGCTCTGTTTGTTTTTTTCTGATTTTTCCTCATGATTGGATTTCACATAGGCACTTTGGGCAGGAATGCTAAATAAGTGATGTGTCTTTAATGCATTGCACAAAGAGACACCTGATGTCAGTTTATCCCATTATTAGCGATGCTGACTTAGATCGCTTGGGTAAGGTGGTGTCCGCCTCATTTCTCTGCTACAAAGTTACCACTTCTCCCTTGTTAATTCAGAAGTAGTCTGTGAAGAGATACTTGGAAACTATGTAAATATTCCATTCCTCTTCAGATTTTTGCCCTGTAATTTTAACATCCATTCATGATTCTTGCCTGAATTAACTATTGCTATTGCAAAATTATTTTCTTTCCCAATTATTCCTTTTACGTGTACTACTTTTGACATTGTACTCGAAGGAAGAGCTTTCCTTGCTCCATATTTATTTATTATTCAGGAAGTACTTATGAATTTTTATTTTGTTCTGTGAGTTATAATCTACTACTGTCATTATTCATTCTCATATTCAAATTCTCCCTGGTTTAGCCAGTGGAAAACCCTTCAGGAAAACCTGGCTCCTAGTATCCTTTTGACATCTCCCTGTCATTTTTTGATCACTTCCTTACTTCCTGGCACAAATAGATGTTCCAGGCTCAAATTGTTCTTTCCCTGTCCCAATCCTGGAAACAGCCACTTCTCCAGGAGTTCTGATTCTTTTTAGTCAAATAGTATTTAAAAGCCAAGATTGGTGTACCAAGTGAACTCACTGCTGCTGAGGTGTCATTGCTTCTAGGAAATTTCATATTGGTTGAACTCAGTGCGTGTGTGTGTGTGTATAAAACTGTGAGTTCATACTGATACCTTTCATTTGAATCCAATGTCCACAGGGTTTCTCTTTGCTATGTTTTATTCCGTATTTGTATTTCCTTTATCTACAGTGAAAACTCTGGTTCCCAGCGACATTAACATATTTTCTCAGTAGCATGGTCCTACAATACATCCAAAATGCTTTCAGAATTGATACATGTGTTCTACTATAAAAAAAAAAAAAAAAGAATCTACTGAGTAAAGTTAAAGATCTTTTTTACAGCTCTTTTTGTTTTTAAATAGAAGTTACTTAAAGAACTTTAAAAGTTACTAGTATTGGTTACTTTTTCCCTCTTGAGAACAGTTATATTATTCATTTGAAATAAGTTTTGCCTAGAGTCATACACTATTTACTCTTCTCTGTCTGGTTGCTTTTGTTCACCATTATTCTTGAAGATTTATCCATGTTGTGAATAGTAGTTTTTCCCCCATCGTTACAGAGTATTCTGAGTATACCACACTATCCATTCACTGATGATGAATATTTGGTTAATTTTATGTTTTTTATTTATTATGAATAAAACTGCTATGAATGTTCTTATGTTTGTCTTTGGATGGAAGGACGTAATCATTTGGGGTATGTGGGTGTCCTGGCATCTGAATCTGTATATCTGTCTTTATATCTGTATGTCTAGCTTCTTGGGAATGATTGTTTTCCCCATTCTAAGGGAATTCCTTTCTCCTCTAAGTTGTCCTGTGGATACCAGGTGTTCCTGCTTCCTGTGGCGACACCTAACAAAGTTACCACTTGGTAGATAATGCCAAGTCGTTTTTCAAAGCAGTCGTTGAATTTATGTTCCTATAAGCAGTGTAAGCGATTTCCAGTTGTTAGACATCCTCACCAGCACTTGGAATTGGCAGTCTTTTTTAATTTCAGCCTGTCTTGGCTACTAGGGCAAGGGTTAAATTGTTTTTGAGGAACACACTACAGGATGTTTGGCCTGAATCTATTAATGACCTGTATTTGAGATTGGTTGTTCAGCTCACGTGGTTTCATGCTGTTCTCAAGGGTTTAAGTAGCTTAATGGTGTGTCTTTTCTGAAATCTAGATGCATTGTTGTGTTAGGTGTTCTCAGTTTGTAAGGATCAGAGGTACTCCTAGGTTACTGTAATATCGTAAGGATGGATATAAGTGGAGAAAAGAGGTAAAGCAAATTATCTCATAAAAGAAAAACTTGAAGGTCATTTAGAACATAACCCAGCTCAGAAACCTAGACCTTCTTGTGCCATCAGCAGTAGGATCAAGAAATCCATTCTAGTGACTTTTAGCTGCTCTTCTCTACTTTGATTGTTCCTGCTGTTCTGACTCTTCTGCCTATAACTGCTCCTTATATTAACGCCTCTTGTGTCTATTTCTTCCAGCTACTGCTCCAGCTACCAATCGGAGGACTCACTCCCTACAAGCCCTTTCAGGCAGAATTTTCTCATTAGGCCACTTCGTAGGCTATGGCCAATCTCTGCATTAACCTACTTTCAGGCAGGTATCCATCTGTAGTCCATCCATACCAGTCAGGTGTGGCCACAGGAAGCAGGAGCATCTTGTATCAACATGGCAACTTAGAGGAGAAGGGAATTCCCTTGGAATGGGGAAAACAAGCATTCTCAGGGTGTGCTAGTTTAATTGTGTATATTATTTTCTAATTACTGTGTATATTGTATTCTAATTCAGCAGACATTTCTTAAGCCCTCTCCTTTTCTGCCAATAGAATAACTCTGTTGAAAAAGGAAATGAACTTGTTGTTCATTGTGAACCTATGCCAGTTCCTAATACTTATAGTTTCTTTTTATGTGTTCCCAAGTTATATATCTTTATATATTGTGGACACATATCTGCAGAACAGAGTTCGGCTCAAAGCAAATTTTATTCTGTAGACAGGGGAGCATGAAAGAATTTGGGGATGTATGAGATCTATTTGGTTGTTACTATCCCATTTTAAAGATGAGGGAACTGAAATCCAGAGTGGCAAAGAGATTTGCCCAAGGCCACACAACCGGGAAGTGGCAGGAACCACTTCTGATTCCATAACTAGAGCTCTTTCTCCTATTCTACACTGACTGGGAAGACATGCCCCACCCCCTGTGCCCAAATTATTAATAGTAGAAAGGAGATTTGACAAAAGTAAACTTCAGCCAAAGCAAATGGGAGGATTCAAGAGAAGATCTGGGAGGCTTCCTCAAGGCTGTGGGTTTGGAAGTGAGTCTTGTAAGGCTTGGTCAGGTTCATAATAGTATAGACAAGGGAGAACGGTGCAAATAAAGGCCCAGAAGTGGGGAAACAGATTTTCTAGGAACAGAGGAGCTACCTGTATTGCTGGGTTAGTGGGTTTATATATAGCAAACGAGAAAGAAATCAGGTATGGTAGGAAGTTAGGAGGCTTTGAGACTATGGCAACTTCCAAATTAAAAAAAAATCAGATCATGACATGACAAAGAGAAGAAAGCTTGAAGTCATAAAAGAGTCTTAAAAGAGTCCAGGCTGTAGTGAAAAGGATTGAAGAAGGTGGAGCAGCTGGAGATCAAGATATAGATTTGAGAGTCTTTGAGAAGGCAGAACTAATAGGATGGAGACAGTAGGAGATAAAGAGAGAGTTGCCACTTGAGAGTTTGAGCCTTAGTGATGGGGGCCGTCTGGTGCCAGTATCAGAAGAGAGGCAGTATGTATTATGGTGAAGCTCACAGGCTTTGGATCAAGGCTGACTTGGGTGTACACCACCCCCCCCCCCCCCGCCCCCGACTTGGGACCAGTGATTTAACTCCTCTGAGTAAGTTTGCTGATCTGTTGTTGAGTAGGGACACAGATTCCCACTTCCCAGAGTAGCTGTGAGGTTGTGAGGCTATGCAGGTAGAGTGAAATTCTGTGATGCCACATGCCTAGCATCCAGACACCTAACAAATTTTTGCTTTTCTCCCCAGCCCAACCTCTGTTTGAGGAAGTAGCAGAACCTACTTGAAGCCTCTTCTTATGTGTAATCTGCACTTTGGAAAAAAAGGAATTGACTTTGGAGGGAAAATGGGTTCTTTGGGAACCCAATCAATGGGACTTTGAGTTGGACAGATAGAGCCTCTTATTTTTTGGCCTCCTTTGACATCTAGACTTCAGTAAAAAAAAAAAAGACGAAGCCCTCACAAAGGAGCCAGAAGTATCTTTGCAAGGCTAGGTCCTTCCAAAAACAAGCAACTGTGCTGCCTCTCTGCTGCCACGATGACCTCCATTTGGGGCTATTTCTGAGCCGAGGGGTAAAAACCCATTGGCTGACAGGACTGCAGTTTGCGTGTAAAACACGCACAGCCTCCCAGCCTGCTTTTTTAACAGGTTTGGAAATTCCCGTGGTCTCCTCAGAGTTCTACACACATGACAACTGGGTTTGGGCGGAGTTGTAGCAAAGGCTGCACCGAGGTGCCCATTCCCTTCCGTTAACCCCCGCCGTGGGGAGGCTGCCTTTCTGGAGCTGCTCCCAACACGCTTCTCTGGGCCATGGTGCCTGCCAAAGACTCTCCCCGAGGCGCAGAGCCCAGGCTTCGAATCCCTCCTCCGAGTCCTTGGCAATGGCCCGCCTCCGCGCAACTGCCTCGTTGCCATAGCATCCGAGGGGCGCCCGGGCCCATTGGCACAGGGCGGGAACCAATCAGAAGGCCCCGCAGGCTGCTGTGCTCCTGGATGGTCCCGGGGCTGCTACCAACTGCTCCTAGGAAGATGAGGGTGGCTTCTGGCCAGTGGTGCGGAACTGGCCTAGATCCCACACACTCTTCTTGGGATCTTAGTGCTGTTTACCCTGAGCCCTGGTCACCCCCCATCTCCCCGCCCTGATATCCTCCTGTTCAGAGTTGAACTATCTGGTGGAGTTACCCGCAAGGTGATGGCTTCCACAGGGAGGGCAGGAGCAAAGCTTTGTTGCCACTGTACAGCCGTTTCCTCCAAGAGAAAACTCTGGAGCAGCTTCTTGATTGGTCCAGGCGTGGGCCTTCCTAGCCCCAGGAGGATGTTGTCTGGGCCTTGAAAGTCTAGGGCTGTCCCAGTTTAAGATCCCTTGGTAAATGGCATATGATTGCCAGCTATAAGGAACTGGAACTGGGTGGGCGGTTTATTTACATCCTGTTTGCCAACAGGAAGGTTAAAACGGTTGGGAAGACAGAAAAGTGGAATCGGAAAGATCATAGAATCCTGCACCTTCCCTAGCAGTAAGATACTGGGCAAGTGACTGTACTCTCTGAACCCCAGTCGCCTCACTTGTAAAACGGTTGTAACAAAAGAACCTATGTGCTAGGTTTGGTATAAGTTTAAATGAGATAATACAGGCCAAGCAGTCAGGTGCCTGGCCATAAGCACTCAGTAAGGGACAGTCACCTGTGTTTAGAAATGGTAGAACAGTACTGACCAGAGCTAGAGTACTTACATGTAGCATTTGGCAGATATTTTCACGTTAATGTAATTTTTGCTTATTCATTTAGTTATTCATTCATTTTAACTCATTAATACATTCAGCATATATTCTCTGGGCACCTACTCTCTGTATCATTCCAATTTTGGTATATGTGCTGCCGAAGCAAGCACATATTCTCTGGGCATCTACTACCAGTCACTTCATCCCTGTCCAACTGTATTTAGTGGGAGCCAGCCCCCAGGGGAGTAGAGACTTTCTTCCCAAGAACTGATGGAGTCTAGCCTGGCAGGAGGCTCTCTGGAGGATCTTGGCACCACGGGGAGGCAGTTGGGAGTTTGGAAATTGTTTTCTGCACTCCTGCCTCCTGTGGCTGAGGTGCCTGAACAGAGCAGACCCCTTTCACGTTTGAGCAGCACTGAGTCATGACAGGTTTCCACAGCCACTTTTGTTCCCCTCACCTGTGTGGAGGTGTGCCCCCTTTGCCTGAAGTCCCCGATCAGCAACCGGAACCTACTTTCTCTGTAGCGGGACTCCGTCTCCCGGGGCTGACCTCCTTTGCTGCTCTACTGCACTTTGCCATGCTGGAGTTCCTGAAACAATTCTACTCTACTCTTCATGCTCCTGTCACCTGTACACTGTGCTCCTGTAGTGCTGTTCCCTTCCTGCCTCACTGTGCATCTCAGTGCTTGTCTCCAGTTGGACCGGAGTGACCACACCCCTACTCATTTGTCTTGAGATCACCTAACTCCTCTGGGCCCCTCATCTTTTTACCCCTTCCCCCCTCCAGCTTCACGCCCTGTATACTTGGGCTGTGTGACAGAGACGTTACTGGGGAGGCACTCTGCTGGATGTCTGAGCAACAGAGGTGCTTAACACACGCACATTTCATAAATAGACATCTCGTATGTGATAAGGCCGTGATGCATAGTGCTGTGGGGGTAGGTAGGGTGGAGCAGCCTTGAGACTCAGGGAAGTCTTTACCAGGAGGTGATGTTTGGGCAGTCTTAAAGGATTTAGCTAGGTAGACAGTGGGAGAGAGGAGATTCAAGTCAAGGAAAAAAGCACTCATAAAAGCCTGAAATTGCCTCATATTCTGAGAAAAAATGTACTGTAATGTGAATGGGAAAAAAAAAGGAATATGTTATTTGGGGTTGAGGGTTCATGAGTAGCAGAGAGAAGTGAGGCCAGAGAGCTAAACAGGGGACTACTCATTGTGGGCTTGCAAGCCACTGCTGGGAGCTTGTGAAGGGCTTTATATAGAGGCATGACATTCAGATTCATATGTAAGAAAGGTGAGACAAATGGCTGTGAGGCGATGGAGTGTCTCATTTGTCCTCCGGCAGTTTTGTGAGGCAGACGGGTTGACGCTATTATCTACCTGTTACACCTGAGAACACAGAGGCCTGAGCAGTTAAACATCTTGCCAAAGGTCTCAGGGCCAAAAAGGAGAGGACCTAGGACTCACCTGGCTTCCTGGCTCCGAACCTCTTCCTCCTGGGCATGCTGCCATTGTTAACAGAGTCTTCTAGAAAGCTGCCTGCAGCTGGGTGGTTAGGTATATGCTGACAGGAGCAATATGAAGCAAATGGTCATTGATACAATCTTGTTGAAGGAGTGTAGCACTGGGATTTTGTGGCCTGTGGTGTTCGGTCTCCTGACCTCTATGCCATTGCACGTACAGCAAGAAGCAGTGGGGAGCTTTGAGTTTCAAGCTCTACGTTGCCTTGACAAAATCCATTCATCAGTGTCTCACTCATTAATTCAGAGCAGCGTCTGCTACCTGATACTGGCATTTGTCACTGGCTTGTTTCTGGAAGCCCCTGGTCCTCCAGGTTGGTCAGCTCTGCAGCCCGCAGCCCCAGGGTGAGCCCTGGCAGTCAGAGGCAGCCCCTTTCTCTGTATGCATTTTGTAAAATGAAATAGCTTTATTTTTTTAAAACAAAAGTAACATTTAGCAGTACAGAACATAAGCTTGGAGACCAGGCAGACCTGGGTTTTAGTTCTGCCACTGCCACCTAGCTAGCTATGAAATTTATTTAATGTGTATGGGCCTCAGTGTTCTTGTCTCTAAAATAAGCACAGTCAAGCTTCCCTGAAGGGACTGTTGTGATGATTAAGATGAGGTTACATTTGCAGAGTGCCTTGGCATGATGCTTGGCTTTTTTAAAAAAAAATTTTTTTTAAATGTTTTTATTTATTTAAAAAAAAATTTTTTTTTCAACATTTTTATTTATTTTGGGGACAGAGAGAGACAGAGCATGAACGGGGGAGGGGCAGAGAGAGAGGGAGACACAGAATCGGAAACAGGCTCCAGGCTCTGAGCCATCAGCCCAGAGCCCGACGCGGGGCTCGAACTCAGGGACCGCCAGATCGCGACCTGGCTGAAGTCGGACGCTTAACCGACTGCGCCGCCCAGGTGCCCCTAAATGTTTTTATTTATTTTTGAGACAGAGAGAGACAGAGCATAAGCAGGGGAGGGGCAGAGAGAGAGGGAGACACAGAATCCGAAGCAGGCTCCAGGCTCTGAGCTGTCAGCACAGAGCCCGACGCGGGGCTCGAACTCATGAACGGTGAGATCATGACCTGAGCTGAAGTCGGACGCTTAACCGACTGAGCCACCCAGGCGCCCAGGTGCTTGGCTTTTGTATATCCTCAGTATATGGTGACTTTAATTCTCGCACTTGTTGCTCCCCCCCACCGCAACTACTACCATCACAGTTAAAGACTATTTGAGAAACAGAGAATAGGAGTAAGTGTCTTATAATCCTACCATCACAATGCAGCTACCATTATTATTTAGGTATTATGTTCTTTAAATCCTTTTCCCCCACAACTTCAGAAGATACCAGATTTTATAACATATTTATTTTATAGCCATATTTATTTATTATTTTCACCTCTGTAGTAGGAGCTGCATTATGTTTATTTTCTATATTTTTAATAATTGTTTTCTGATTATAAGATTACCATATAAAATTCAGACAGCGTAGAAAAAGCAAAAGGAAAAACCATAGGAATGAGTGCATACCTCATTCCTAGCCCTGAGGCTATCACTGTTAACTTTTGATGTAGTTTCTTTCGGTCTTTCACTCACATTTTATTGTAGAGTTGAGACACAATTTTTGTGTAATTTTGTGTAATTTTTCAGTTCATAGGATATCATGAGCATGTTTCTTTACTGTAAGCATTATTTTTCAAAGCTGCATAGTAGTCCATCAGAGGGCTCCACCATAATTTACATAAGCATTCCCCTATTGTTAGACACGTAAGTTTTTCCCAATTCTTCAATCTAAGCAGCTTCCTATGGCAGAACATAGGCACCCAGCCTCAGTGTAACCAGAAAGCACATAATGAACTTGTGCTGTATGTATGGCCCTGGGCGAGACATGGTGGAACCCCTCAGCTAGACACTGAGCCTGCCCCAAGGGAGCTCAGAGACTAGACACCTGGAAATGCTGGGACGAAATATGCAGGTGGTTCTTTGCCAGATACTATCAGGGAGTCCACCTAAGAGCGGGTATCTCTGTTTCCTGTGGAAGCTGTGATCTGGAACACACAGCTTTTACAAAGACAAAAGTCTCAGAAACTTTGCTGACCTTTCTCACCTACCAGTGTGTTATTAGGCCTCCAATGCTCAAATGCCTTTTCATCCTGTTACCTTGACTGTCAGGGGCCTGTGCTAATGACCTTTGAATATCACTTCCAAGTGGTTTTCACTGGGAAAGAGTGAGAAGCTACAGCATCAAGAAAGGAACTTGCCTGAAGCTCCGAAGAATCAGAGATGCTCCAGTCCTTGTTTCAATGCACACTTGCTCTGGCACCCACGGCAAATTGTTTCCTCTTCCCAAGCCTGTGTTTTCTCCTTGCAACATAGAGAGATTGGACTAGATGATCTCCAGGGCCCTTCCAGCATTGACCTTCCATGGGGACCTGAAGCCTTCCTCTTGCTAGGAACTGAAGTGAGCATCCTGATAAAGGTCACAGGATCCTTCTCTGGAGTCCAGAGTTTCTTTTAATTAGTACCTGGGGAACCACTTATGCTCTTATATTCCCCCTTACTTCCTTCTGGTAGCAGTTGGGACATGTGGAGACTGAAAGGCAAGAAGCGCTGCTCACTTGGTGAAAACACTAGATTCTGAACCCCAAATGATTCTTTGTTCTTTTATGTATTGGGTATTTTTTCTTTTATGTGCTTGGTTTTTGCATTCACTCTCTCATTTGGCAGATATTAACTGAGTCCCAGACCCAGACAGTTAACCGAGACTCAGCCCTGTTCTCAAAATGCATGCAGTCTAGCGAAGAGACAGAAAAAAATGTAAAAGGCAACAAGAGAATTGCTACAGTGGGGTACATACAAGTTGCATAAGGAAAGGAGTGTTGAGTCGGCCTAGAAGCAAAGGAGTCTCAGTGGACACGTTGAGACTTTAAAGGATGAGTGGAAGTTTTCTAGGTAGACAGTCGAGGAGAGGGCATTCCAGACAGAAGAACCACACGTGCAAAGGCCAGGAGGTATGAGAGTACATGTCGTGTTCTTTGTGGGGCTAGGGGGTGAAAGGGACAAATAGCAGATGAGAAGAAGTCAAACATCTTTCCTTGAACAAGGAATTTTCTTTCTCTTTTTTTTTTTTTTTTTTTTTTTTTTAATTTTTTTTTTTCAACGTTTATTTATTTTTGGGACACAGAGAGACAGAGCATGAACGGGGGAGGGGCAGAGAGAGAGGGAGACACAGAATCGGAAACAGGCTCCAGGCTCTGAGCCATCAGCCCAGAGCCCGACGCGGGGCTCGAACTCACGGACCGCGAGATCGTGACCTGGCTGAAGTCGGACGCTTAACCGACTGCGCCACCCAGGCGCCCCTGAATTTTCTTTCTCTAATATAACTTATTTTTTTCTTTTTACAGGTCTCTTGTGGCTCAGAGCATAATCTGGCAGTGATTGGTAAGTAATGAGTAGCCTGCTAACTGTGATCTGAAAGTCCTGTGGCAGAGTTAGAGAAGACTTTCAGTTAACCCAAGGCCAGGGTGTGTGTGTGTGTGTGTGTGCACGTATGTTGGGGAACATGCTGGGAAATGGAAGTCTTTGGTTGACCAAGGCTTTACTAGAAGCCCCTTTTCTTTTCTTTTTAAAAATGTTTACTTCTTTTGAGAGAGAGAGAGAGAGAGAATGAGTGGGGGAGAAGGAGAGAGGGAATCCCAAGCAGACTCTGTGCTGTCAGCACAGAGCCTGACATGGGGCTAGAAGCCCCTTTTCTAAAAATTTCTATCCATATCATTGAGCGTCTTTTTAAGGCCCCTGAGCTGGCTCCCCTCCCCCAGGGAGTGGCATTTCAGGATATTAAAGATTTTATACACTATGAGGACAGCATGTGTAGAAAGCCAGACATGAAAGATGAAGAAGATTGGGCTGCTCTTGTTTCTTTGAATAAATCCCTTACTCCCAAGTACTTTCCTCTTTCTTTGGAGATACAGGGCTCTGCTCACTGCCCTAACTGCCTTGTATTTCGTGGTACTCAGGTACTCCCAGATGAAGCCAAGCTTCTGATTAATTGAGGTTTCCTCTTAATTGACTCTGGATAACCAGGGTTCACTGTTTTTATAATTAGGCCTATGAGTAATTCCTTTAAGAAGCTTTCTCATTACTTCTATAGGTAGACTAGTCTCATCTCACAGAGCATTAAAGAGACACCGGTGTGGGGCCCGACTGTCTGAGTTCAATACAGGCTTCCACTTCCTAGCCGTGTGAACTCAGACAAGGCACTTAACCCCTCTGTGGGAGGACAGTAGCACGTACCTCCTAGGGTTTGTTGTGAGGGTTCCAGGAGTTAATATATATAAAGCACATAGAATAGCACTTGGCTCCTAGTAAGGGTTTTAGCAGTGTTCACTGTTATTATCTGATATTTTTTGTAATTGCCCTCCTCTGGGCTCTAGCTCTCCATCTGTAAAATGGAGGGGTTAAAACAGAAAATCAGGGTTCCCTCCTGCTCTGATATTTTTGGATCCCATTACAAACCCATCACTGCTAGCCTTCTGTTGGTGATTTCTGTTTCTGGCTACTTCTCTCCCAGCTTCTGACTCGGCTTCTGAAGGGCAAGGCCCCTGCATTTTCCTTTTGTTTTCTGCCTGTTTGCAGTACCCAGAGCAGTGCCTGTTACCCAGCAGAGACTCGGGCTCTGTTTTCTGAATTGAGCTGAGACTGGCTCAGCCGCCTGCGGTGGCAGCAGTTTGAAGCACTACTTTGTAGGCCCAAACGTGATGTGCAAGGAGGCAGAACCAAGGACAGCTGAGGAGGTAGGCTGCCAGCCAGCAGAGGGGGGTGGGGAGTAAACTGGGCTGGAGTCAGAGAAGGAGCGAGAAAATGTAACAGCAAACCTGCATGCTTCGCAGCAGCACCACATACTCTATTCCGGAACTGCTCCAGCCTGGGTGTAATTAAGACAAGCTACTCGGAGAATCAGAGGTGGTGCCTAGGATGCTGCTGCTGCTGCTGTTGTAGCTGCACTGGGGGAGACGTTGGCTCCCTCTGGGACCAGCACAAACAAGAAGATTGTAGGGAATCTAACTATGAGAAAGAACACAATCCAGATGAAGGCGGGGCCAGAGCTCGCAGGGCGGCAGGCTGAGCTGAGAGAGGCAGCCTGGGGCTGTAGAAAGAGCATAGACTCTGCGGGCAGACAGCCTTGCTTCACACTGGTTGCATCTCTTTGTGAGCCCCCATTTCCCCCCCTCATCTGTGTAATGGGGATAATTCCCATTTTGCAGGATTGCTGTGGGGATTGGTGTATGTGAGGTACCTGGTCTATAGTGGGTATGAGAGAAATGTGTATGTGTGGATAATTCTGTTTGTTTCTCATTTCTCTTGGTCCGGGTGGGGAGAGGGGAGAATGGCTTGTTAGTGTAACTGTGCTAGTGAAGTAATTGTTACTTGGGAGAGAGGAATGATAACATTCTGGAAAGGTGTCCAGCGTTACCCAGGTGAGGAGAACATCAGAGGCAGCGGAGAGCAGGTGTGCCGGTGAGCTCTTGGGGGGTAAACCTGTATTTTTCTGTTTTGTCCTCAGTGCCCTGGTCCTGGCTCACAGTCTGTTAAATGAATGGTTGCAGAATCAGAAAAGGTGGGCCCAGTCACAGGGCTCTGGGCATATTTACCTGCCTGTGTGTGAGCTGGGAGCAGAGGCTCCCCACTGGAAGAATGGGGCCCTCCATGGGTGCCCTGCAGGGCTCAGGCTGTGCTGTAGGAAGTGACAAGAAGTGCCTGTTAGCCTTGGCAGAAGGCCAGAAAAGAGGGAGACAAGCTGGAGGAGGAGAGTTCCTATGGGCTTAAAGCCTGGTTCTCACAGCCAGCTCCTCCCCTCAGCCCTTCTGCCATTGCCGACTTTAGATGGATTTCTCTGCCTTCAGTCTCATTCCCTGAGATCTGGGCTCTCTGCGCCTGGTGCTAAGTCTCCCATGTGATAGGCACAAAACAGTTATAGAATAGACTGGAACAGAGTATAAGGAAGCCAAACTTGCCCCAAGTGTAGAAACAGCTTTGATGTGTAGTGAATGTGCAATAGACAGACCAGAAGGGGAGGTGAAATAGAGCCTGATGGAAGGACATGACTCAGGATCTGCTGTTAGAATGGACACTCCACAAAGTATATTTGTTGTACCCATTTTATAGAGGATAAACAGGTTGTCCAGGGACAAGTAGCAATGAATAGTAGAGCTGTCTGCTTGTCTTCCAAGACTGCTCTTTTGACTCTCATATCCTAGGACCTGATGCATTATGGGTGGTGATTAAGAAGAGCACAGACACCAGGGCCAGATTGCTTGGACTCAAATTCTGGCTCCTACACCTATGAGCCATGTAACCTTCTATAAGTGGCTTAACCCCTCGGTGCCTTGATCGCCTCATTTGATATGCCTTGATGTGCCTTGATCGCCTCATATAATATTATTGGCTTCATAAGGTTGTTATGTAGAGTGCTAACAGTGCCTGGCACAAAAGTAGAAGCTCAATAAATGTGAGCTGGTATTATTACCATAATCATTGTCATCGTCATATATTAAGACTTCAAGGAAGGAAGTAATTGTAAGATGGGTATAAGGAGGCCTGAGGCTCAGGATGGGAACCTCAAAAGCTAGAGAGGGAAGGATCTTCCTCACCCTTCAGGGACCAATGCAGGATCTCACCATAGCTGCAGAAGGGATTTGTAAATTGGAGCCTGGGGACCCCAATCTGGGGGATCTGGAAATCCCAACAGCCCTAGAAACAGTGCTAGCCCAGATTTGTTCCAGATCAGGATTCTGCTATCTGCTGCCCCAGACGGGGATTCAGAACCTGCCATGTTCCAGCCTGAAGCAAACCCCACAGCAGCCACATTTCTGCTTTCTTAGGGAATCAAAATAATTCCACTCTGCTACTTCATTTGCTTCCAGGTTTCTTTTTTCCCCTTCTTCTGCAGTTTGGTTTGGTTCTTTCCTTTGTTTTCCAATGAGGCTTCTCTTGACATATTCTGTGTTTGCCACCAGGTATCACCATGGCTAGACAGGATGGTGAAGTGGTGTGAGTTCCTGCTTTAGAAAAAGAAAGCCAGGGATCGAGAATCTCAGGTGACAATCAGGAAAGAGAGAGCTGAGGCCATTGGCCACAGCTGGCGTGGCCACTTCTAACCGTGTGCCTTGCCCTGTCAGTCCACCTCAGTGAGTCTGATTCCTCATCTGTAAAATCTACCTACCCCTAAAATTGTTCTTCCAAATGGCATAGGTATGTCAGGTGGCTGCTTAGTGCCTGCCACATAACAGGTGCTCAGCCGGTGCTCACTCGTTTGGCAGGTTCACTAGTCCTTCCTTCCTCCATATCTGACAGAGCTGGCTGGCTGGCTCCCATTCGTGGGCATAGACTGAGGTCAGCAGGAGTGACATGAGGGCATTTGACCACCACTTGCCCAGAAAGATCCCTGCCTGCCAGAGGCTGGCTCCCAGGCCAGCTCTGTCTTTGGGGCCCTCACCTCTATGTCTGGCTGAATTGGCTCCAGCTGTTTTGCTTCCCCTAGGAGCAGCTTATTTTGGCTTGAATGGGCAATTTGTTTGCCTTCTCTCCTGATGTGCAGTTGTTCAGCCTTCCCTTCCTGCAGAGAAAAAAGAGCTGACTGCATTTCCTCTCTCCCCGCTCCACACAGACCTTTGGAAAATATTTTTTTATTATTGGTGGCCTTCTCCTGGAGCATTCAGGCCTGCCAGACAGGCATTGTTAAAGGTTTAGATATTTGGCAGGAAAGTGTCGTGTCTCCTCCTCCTCCACCACCACCACCTCCTCCTCCTCCTCCTCCTCCTCCTCCTCCTCCTCCTCCTCCTCCTCCAAGCAAAGCCAGATCTTCTACCAAATTGGAGCTATAATCTATGTAAGGATCTTTTATTCTCTTCATTTCACTGATAATTTCCAATTATTGAACCTTTGTATCTTTGTAATATGTGTGGTACAGTGTCTGACCTTGGCTTGAAACCCATCAAACAGGGTCATGTAAGAATTTAATAGTGAGAACTAAATCTTTTTTGACAGTAGCTCTTCCTCTGAGAGGCAATACCTCCAAGCCCGAGGGCATTGCAGAGACCTTAGAGGCAAGTAAAAGCCTGTATGGTCCTATGCACAGTGTGATTGGCAAAGCAGAAGTGCTTTATATTATCTCATTTAATCCTAATACCAAATGGATGAGTTGGCACTACTGTTAACCCCATTTTCTAGATGCGGGAAGGGGAAGCGTAGGCTGAGCAGTTTGTTGGGAGGAATCTGCATGTCAGGTCTTTAACCAGGGCTTCTAACTTCAGAGCCTGTGGTCCACTACCCGGTGCTGCTTTCCTGCAGACCAGTGACAGTCCAGCCTATTTTTAAGGCCACCAGATAAGATGATGTCATCTCTTCATTTCAGTATTTAGTTCCCCTTCATGTTAGCAGTAACTTCTTCTGTCTTCCAGACTAAATGTCTTCTTCAGGGGCGCCTGGGTGGCTTGGTCGGTTAAGCGTCCGACTTCGGCTCGGGTCATGATCTCACGGTCCGTGGGTTCGAGCCCCGCGTCGGGCTCTTGCTGACAGCTCAGAGCCTGGAGCCTGTTTCAGATTCTGTGTCTCCCTCTCTCTGTGACACTCCCCCATTCGTGCTCTGTCTCTCTCTGTCTCAAAAATAAATAAACGTTAAAAAAAAAATTTAAATGTCTTCTTCAGATCCAGCAGTTCTCCATATAAGAACCAGAGAGAATTGTGAAGTTGATGACATTGTTTTGGAAAACCACCCCTTTTAGGATTCTTCTTCCCCTTCTCATTGTCCCTTACCTCTTAAAAAAACTACTTCACTTATTTAATTTTTGAATAATTAATACATGTACATGATTCAAACTTAAAAGGCATAAAAAGATTTAAAATGAAAAACTTCCCTCCTACCCTGTCCCCCATTTGTCCAACACCCCAAAATCCTTCTACCACATGTGCAGTTAATGCCTATTATTAGTTTCTTCTGTATTTTTCTGGTTTCTTTTTGGATATATTAAGTAAATGCTAAGATATCTTTTTATCTCCCCTTTTACATAAACGGCAGTATATTATACACACTTATTAGTGTCTTATTTTTTCTTTCAACAGTTTATCTGGGAAGTCTTTACATATCCGTATAAAGCCTTCCTACTTTGTTATTACAGGTACATAATATTCCAGTATACCTATGCACCATGATTCGTTCAACCCTTGCCCTATTGATGGGCATGTAGATCATCTCCAGTCTTTTTGCTATTCTAAGTAATAATGTAGTGAATAACCTTGTGTGTGTGTGTGTGTGTGTGTGTGTGTGTGTGTGTATATATATATATAATTTCATATGTGAGATGTTGAAGTATAAATATAGATTATTGTATCAAAGAGTGAGTATATCTATTTTGCAAGATAGGAACTACCTTCATAGGAATTATACCATTTTCCACTCCCACTAGCACTATATGAGTACCTGTTTCTGCAGCCCCCCTAATAGTATATTAAGAAACTTCGGGATTGGGGTACCTGGGTAACTCAGTCAGTTAAGCCGACTTTTGACTTCAGCTCAGGTCATGATCTCATGGTTCCTGAGATCAAACCCAATGTTGGGCTCTCCGGTGACAGTGTGGAGCCTGCTTGGGATTCTCTCTCTCTCCCTCTTTCTCTGCCCCTCCCCTGCTTACGCTCGCCCCCCCCCCTCCAAAATAAATAAACATTAAAAAAAAAAAAGAAAGAAACGTCAGGATTTTTGCCAATCTGATAAATGAAAAACAACTGAAGGTGGTTTTTGTCTTTTTTTACTTTTTAAATTGAAGTACAGTAAAGTGTACATATCTTAAAGTTTCAGTTTGATGAGTTTTTCATATGTGTATACCTAGGAAACCACCACCCAGTACAAAATACAGAACATTTCCAGCACCCCAGAAAGTATCCCTTCTCAGTCAATACCCCACCCCGAGAGTTAACTACTATTACAACTTCTGACTCTAGAAATGAGTTTTGCCTGTGGTTGAACTTCATATTAATGGTGTTATGCACTGTGTACTCTTTTGTGTCCAGCCTCTTTGCCCAACACATTGTGTCTTCTATCTTGTCATTCTTTTTTATTGGTAATAGTCCACTGTATGAACACGCCACAACTTGATCCATTTAACTGTTGAAGATTTGGGTTGCTTCCAGTTTGAGGATTGTGAAGAAGGCTGCAATGAACATTCTTACACACGTCTTTTGGTGAACATGCACATTGATTTCTCTTGAGTACATAACTGAGAGTAGGATTTTTGGATCCTATCCTTAGCATTAGTAGATAACTTCTCAACAGTTTTCCGTAGTAGCAGTGCCCGTTATATATTGCCCATCAGTAACATATGGGAGTTCCAACTGCCATCTCCTTGCCAGGTATTTTCAGTCTTATTGATTTAGGCCATTCTGCTAAGTGTGTAGTGTGGAGCCTCACTGTCATTATAATTTGCATTTCTCCGATAACCAGTGATGCGTAGCACCATTTCATACGCTTATAGGCCATTTGGGTAGCTTCTTTTGTTAAGTGCAAAAACTTAAGTGCAAACACTTTAAAGTGGATTTTGCCTATGTTTTTCTTACTGATTTTTATGCATCCTTTATCTTTCAGATTCAAGACCTTTGTTGGAGATAGATAGATAGATAGATAGATAGATATATATATATATATTGCGAACATCTTTTCCCAGTCAGTGGCTTGCTCTTTTGCTTTCTTAATGGTGTCTTTTGATGCATAGATATCCTTAATTGTAATGAAGTCCAGCTTATCAGTCTTTTATTTAGTGGTTTGAGGTATTTTTGGGGAGCCTGGGTGGCTCAGTCAGTTAAGTGACCGACTTCGGCTCAGGTCATGATATCGTGGCTTGTGAGTTCAAGCCCCGCATTGGGCTCTGGGCTGACAGCTCAGAGCCTGGAGCCTGCTTCAGATTCTGTGTCTCCCTCTCTCCCCCTCCCCTACTCATGCTCTGTCCATCTGTCTGTCTGTCTGTCTCTCTCTCAAAAATAAATAAACATTAAAAAAAAATTAAAACGTTTTTGTCTATTCCAAGGTCATGAAATGAAAATACTCTCTTTCTGTTCATCTTGAAACTTTATTATTTTGCATTTTACATTTAGGCTTAAAATCCATTTCGAATTAGTTAAAACACACACACACACACACACACACACACACACACACACACACACTGCTCCAAAACCATTTATTGAAGTTTGCCCTTTCCCCGTTGAAATGTAGAGGCTCCTTTGTTGTAAATCAAGAAACTGTCTATATGTGTAAATTTGTTTTTGGACTCCTCTTTCATTAGTCTATTTTTCTATATGTGTGCTAGTACCATATCACCTTGACTGCAGCTTTATAATAAATTCTAATATCTGGTATTGTTAAATCTTCCAACTCTGTTCTTCTTTAAGATGATTGTGACCTTTCTAATCCCTCTAGTTTTGGATATCATGAATGAGGATTGAGCACCTTTTTGAAAGTTTAGGAGCTATTTGTATTTTCTTCTTTTAAAAAAAAAATGTTATTTATTTTTAACGTTTATTCATTTTTGAGAGAGAGAGACAGAGTGCAGGTGGGAAAGGGGCAGAGAGAGAGGGAGACACAGAATCGAAAGCAGGCTCCAGGCTCCAAGCTGTCAGCACAGACCCTGACGCAGGGCTCAAACCCATGAACGGCGACATCATGACCGGAGCGAAGTTGGACACTTAACTGACTGAGCCACCAGGTGCCCCTGTATTTTCTTCTTTATAGGGTTAGGGTTAGGTAAGGGTTTCTCCATACCTGTATTAGTTTTTATTGCTACTATAACAGATTACCAGAAAACTAGTGGCTTAAAACAACACAAATGTATTGTCATAGGGTTTGTGGTCAGAAGTCTGAAATGGGTCTCACGGGGCTAAAATCAGGGTGTGAACAGGCTGCATTATCTCCTGGAGTATAGAGGGAGTGTTTTCTTCCCTCTTCCAGCTTCTGGAGGCTGCCTGCATTTCTTGACTGTGGCCCCCTGCCATCTCAAAGCCAGCAGTGGCTGGTTGAATCTTTCCTGTATCACATCATATCACTGACTTTTCTGCCACTCTCTTCCACATTTAAAAATCCTCATGATTCCATTAGGCCCCCTCTCCTGCCCTGGATAATCCAGCATAATCTCCCTATCTTGAGGTCAGCTAATTAGCACATTTAATTTCATCTGCTACCTCAGTTCTCCTTTGACATGTAACACTCACAAGGCTCCAGGAATTGGGACTTTGGGAGGACATTGTACTGCCTGTGCTTCAGGGTCCTTTGCCCTTTTTTTCCAGTTAGATTGTTGGTCTTTTTATAATAAATTTCTAGGACTTTTTTTTTTTTTTTTCAATGGTTATTTTATTTATTTTTAGGACAGAGAGAGACAGAGCATGAACGGGGGAGGGGCAGAGAGAGAGGGAGACACAGAATCGGAAACAGGCTCCAGGCTCTGAGCCATCAGCCCAGAGCCTGACGCGGGGCTCGAACTCACGGACCACGAGATTGTGACCTGGCTGAAGTCGGACGCTTAACCGACTGCGCCACCCAGGCGCCCCTCTAGGACTTTTTATGTACTACAGAGGTTAGGCCTTTGGGGGTTCAGACTGCAAATATATTTTCTTAGCTTCTTTTTTGTTTCTGCTTTGGTATTTTTGTTTATTCTGTGTTGTTTTTGCCATGCAACTTTTTCTTTCTCTGTAGCTGACATTTATCAATCTTTTCCTATTTGGCTTCTGGATTCTGAGTTAGAGAAGCCCTCTGCACTCTAGAGTATAAAGGAACTTCGCATATTCTACTCTAATACTTTAAAAAAAAATAAAAAAAAAATTTTAATGTTTTATTTATTCTTGAGAGAGAGAGACAGAGACAGAGCATGAGTGAAGGAGGGGCAGAGCGAGAGAGGGACATGGAATCCGAAGCAGACTGCAGACTCTGAGCTGTCAGCACGGAGCCTGACACGGGGCTTGAACTCACAAGCCATGAGATCATGACCTGAACCGAAGTCGGATGCTTAACTGACTGAGCCACCCAGGCGCCCCCCCAAATTTTTTTTAATGTTTATTTATTTTTGAGAGAGAGACAGAGTGTGGGCACGGGAGGGGCAGAGAGAGAGGGAGACATAGAATCCGAAGCAGGCTCCAAGCTCCAAGCTATCAGCACAGAGCCTGATGCAGGGCCTGAACCCATGAACCGTGAGATTGTGACCTGAGTTGAAGTCAGACACTCAACCGACTGAGCCAGCAAGGCACCTGATTCTAGTACTTTTTATGTTTGTTTGTTTGTTTTTTTTTAACTTGTAGGTCTTTGATCCATTTGGAATTTATCTTGGTACACAATGTCAAGTGTAGATTCAACTTCATTATTTTTCCAAATGGCTACCCAATAGTGTCTCAACACTATTGAATTCCCTTTCTTTGGCTGCCTTCCTGGGTCCCATTGCTCCCAGAGTAACCCTAAGGCCTAAAGAGAGGCAGTGACTTACCCGAGATTGCCAGCTAGTCAGTGGTAAAGCTGGGGCTAGATCTTGGGTCTAGCTCATGCTGCTCAATCTGAAGCTGGTAGCTGGTTCTCAAGGTGCTTGCTTAGATGGCTGTGACCTCCTGGGCTGTTTGCTGAGGCAGAGAAGCCCCTTGGTTCCATGGTTTGTCAGCACATGTCCTAGGTTGTGCTTCCCTCAGCTCCGGAGTGAGGTATAGTCATTGCCACTCTCACACCTGGCTGCTCCAAGCCCTGCATTTTCTTCTTTACCAGGCCAGAAATGTGATAAGACTTTTGGCATTCAAGAGAGATGTTTCACCGTTAGTACAGAGATGTTTTTACAGACCGTTGATTATTGTTTAAATTACATTTCTGTTCAGTCATTTGTTTTCCAAGGCATGGCCTCACATCACAAGGTGTGCTTTTTAGCTTTCAATAAAGGTGTTTTTTTCGCTATTAATCCTAAAGAGGCAGAGTTTGTATCAGTCCACAGGAGTCAGTCTATAGGAGACCACAGGTGAGGGTGCCAGGCTGTCAAAGAGGCTCACATACTTGCTAAATTACTCCATCTCTCATGCCAGCCTTTTTGGGCACAAGAATGATTGCCACATTTTAGCACAATGCTCTAGTCCTTCTAATGTTGCTTATAGTAGCAGAAACTACAGTTGTGACCCAGTGTACTTGTTTACAAATACTCATGGGCTTGGAGCCTGGCAAAGGTGGTGAGCCAAGGTAGAAATTACAAAGAGGTAGAGTGAGCCAGAGCAGCCTTCTGCAATGGAAGGTCTAGTCCCACTTTGCCTGCCACCAGCTCCCTGTGTGATCCTGGCCAGTCACTATCCCTCTCTGGGCCTGACGACCTCCATGAGAGAAATGTTTCTAAAGTCTGCTGTACCACTCCAGTCTGTCCTCATGTCCATAAATTACGTTGCACATCTTTTTAAAAAAAATTAATCAATTCATTTAAAAAATGTTATTGCGGTACGAACATTTAATTTGAGGTCACTCTCATAATAGATTTTTAAGTGTACAATATACTATCGTTAACTGTAGGCTCAATGTTGTACCACAGACCCCTGGAACTTACTCATCTTCCTTCCTGAAACAGTTACTTTTCTCGGCGTCCACGATATCCTGCCCTCCTGGTTCCTTCTGTTTCATTGGTGGCTGCTTCTCCTTAGTCTCCTCCATGGGCATCCCCCCTTCTCTGCCTGAATGCTGAAGGTCTGAGCACTCCGGGGCTCTGTGTTAGTCCCCCTTCTTTTCTCTCTCTGCAGGTTTTCCAGTCAACTTCATCCAGTCCCATGACTTTAAAAACTTTTTGTATGCTGAGGACTTCCCAATTTTTATGTTCAGCTCTGACCTCTCCTCTGAGCACCAAATTATATATCCAGGTTGCCCTTTGACATCTCCATATCAGTTTTAAAACAGTATCTCCAATTTAACATGCCCAGAATAGAACTTTTGTCTTTTTCAAGACCCATGCTACTGGATCTTTTTCTCAATATTTGGCATTACCATCAAGCCAGTCACTTAACCCAAAAATCTAGGAGTCCACGTGGATTCCTCTTCTTTCCTTATTCAGCCTCACATCTAATCCCTTAGGAGTCTTGCTGACTTTCCCTCTAAAAGTATCCTGAGAACATCCACTTTTGTCTGTTTCCACTGCTACCACTTAGCCCAAGCCATAGAGTCTGTCCTCAGAACTGTTTCTACAGTCTTAACTTTGGCAGGGTTCCCTTCTCTTTCCTGCCACCAGTACGAATGGAGTCCCTACAGGATGGTTCTATGGTAGCCAGAGTGCTTTTTGTGTGTTGTACCAACCATAATGGACCAGATTGTCACTGCTTGCCTTGCATGCAGGGAGTGCTTCACATGTCTGTTAAAAACTGACTGATTCTTACACACAGATTGTCCTCGTTCCTTGCCTTCGGCCCTTACTGGTGGCTGACAATATGCCACGTGGCATTCTGGGTGCTGTGGAGGAATACAGCCAATGCTTGTTACCTCACGGAGCTCACATTTAGTGGGAAGGAAACCTATGAATTAAGTCTGGCACATAATATGTACTTAATACTGAATGAATCCCAAGCAGAGAGTGATAAGAACTAGAGGAAAAGGTGAAGAGGAAGGAATGATTAATTCTGGGTATCCTCATAGAAGAAAGTAGTTTTGAGCAGAGGAAGAGAAAGAGCCTTGTGTGCTGAGACACCAACATGAACAAAGGGAAGGAAGGCTTTAAAGAGTGAATCGTGGTTGGGGGACAAGTGGCCAACCATCAGGACAGCTGAGGGTCAGCTAGGACCAGGTCTCCCGTGGCATGCTGAGTGGCATTGACTTTATTGTACAGACAGTGTGGAACCATTATGGGTTATTTAAGAAGACACTTCAGAAGCTGACAATTATAGCAGAAGATAAAGGCTTTAAAACAATAGATAATGCCTTTTTGCAGAGAAAAGAGAACAGACAGTAGTTGGGCACCTACTACATGCTGGCAGCATTCTGAGCATTTTGCATATATCATTTCACTTTGTCATCATCATGCAAGATAGAAAGTAGGCAGATGAGAATTGTCCCTATGTTTCAGATGGGAAACTGTAGACCCAGAGAGGTGGAGCCCAGGATTCAGACTGACATTTGTTGACTTCACGGAGGTCTGCACTTTTCACTCATCTTTTTACCTTCCTGCAGGGGTCAGGCTTTGGCTTAATTAGCATATCAGGCAGCACCAACCAATCTTATAGTGTGCAGGTGACTTTGGAAGCCAGGAAGAAGCAACAGCAGAGCTAGTACTGGTAGTACTTGTCCGCAGGGACAGAGAACAGCCCGTTCCATTGTCTGTCCTCAGAGCATTGCACCTAGAGGACACGTGCAGCATGGGGCAACTTTGACAATGACCAAGAAGTCAGGCACATGAGCCCACTCTGTCCTTCCTTAGGAACGGGCTTCCTGAGCCTGGGTGGCACTATGAACGCTTAGACTCAACTCACAGTGTTGCCCCTTAGCACCCACAGGGCTTGGCTTACCATTGTGTCCTAAATACCACCTACCCCATGGCTGCTGTCCCTGCTCCACTGGTCTCTTCCTCCCTCTTCCTCGTGGATACACCTAAAGCCCTTAATGCAGAATAGCTGTGACTATTCGTTCCAAAGTACTCTCTCTGGGCAGGGCTTCAGCAATGCTCTGTTTGCCCTTTTGGACATTCATGGATTTATTGATTCATTAAGAGGCCTGGGCCAAGGGACCTGAGTGCAAGACTAGCTCCTGTCACCTTGGGCAGGCCACTTTCCTTCTCTGGGCCTCCTTCATGGATAAAAGAAGAGAGTTGTGTAAGAGAATCTTCAAGGTCTGTTCCAGCTCTGACACTTTCTGGGTTTTGTTCTGTAAATTCACACCTTGCCCCTAACATGGCGTTAAGTGAACGCTTCTCAGAAGAGATCATGTTTAAGGTGGGTGGGTCTTAAACGATGAGTAGGAGGAGAAAGGCATTCCAGTGAATGGGATCAGCATGAACAAGAGCATGGAAAAGTCATCGCAAATTAAGGGAAAAGAAGGGATCACGAAGGGAACAGAGAGCAGTGGGAGACAAGGCTGCAGGATATCTGCAGCCCGGTCACAGAGGCCTTGAATGACAAGCCAAGGAGCTGGGACTTCATCTTGCACGGTAGCAGTAATGTATCATGATACAGCTCCTGTGCTATACCTTCTCTTTCCCTGGGTTAAAATTGCCCGTTTTTTTCCCCTCTTTCTTTGATTGATTTTCTATATACTTCAACAGAGGAATCATAGAGGAATGGCAATGGGTTTGATTTTGTGGCTTTGTAAGATACTAATTCAGTAAGCTTGTGCTTCTCTTCTTGAAATAAGAAAGATGCTGCTGACCTTCTGGTCCTTAGCACACTGAATGTCTGATTGCTCTGACCGGGTGTTTTGGCTCCAAAATCCCCATCAGACTCCTTGGCCCAGACTCTGCCCTATCTTAGGTGCAACTCTAGGCCCAGCTTGTGGCTAGTCCTTTTCCTTTGGTAGCCAAGAGGCTGACGGACAGGAAGCTCACAGCATAGCCCTCGTGTGGCATGTGTACAGACGTGAGTGACTCTTATGTGTGTTCATGGCTCACAGTGCCCAAAGGTCTCCAACTCACCTGTTTTCATTCTTGCAGCTGCTTGGAGGTTTTTCAGGGGGAGGTTCAGTCCCTATCATGCAGGTGAGGACAGGGAGTCTTAGAAAGGTTGCCAGATTTTCCCCAGGCACCGTAAGATAGCATAAGGAGCCTGAGGTGTTGGAGTTAGGAAGCCATGCGTTCCAATTCCACCTCTGCTCCTTAATATCTGTGTGACCAGGGGTAAGTCGCCACCCTCTCTGAACTGTGGGTTCTTCATCTTTGAAGATCAAGATAATAGCTTCTGTAAATGCTTGTCACTGGAGTGAATTGTGTGGTTTCTGGAAAAGCTCTTGGCACAAAGTAGGTGCTCAGCATGTTTGTTTCTGACTCACTTCAGGGCTCTTTCTGGTATTTCGCCTTGCTTCCCATATGGCCCTCTTTGTCATCTTGCTCCTCTCTTCTTAAGCCAATGCCACAGACATATACTAGTGAAAATACTCTTCCTGTGTACCCTTTGTAAAGCTGGGCCCTGTGACTGGGGCTCAAGGACACAGGTCATGGTCCCTGCTTATCGTCTCGTTGGGTGTGTGTTGAAGCACAGAGGGTTCGGTCTTCATTCCTGAAGCAGAACCAGGGTGATGTGACCATCACATGTGCCAGTGATATCCTTCCTTCTCAGGGAATTTACCACATACGTAGCAGGAGCCAGACTAAGCTCTTGCATACGCTGTCTCACAAAGCTCTTACGCACTCTCCTGCATACTCCTGTGCTTGTATCTTATATACACTTACACTGTAACACACAATCCTGTTTCACAGATGAAGCTTAGAAAAGTAAACATCTTGTAAAATCTTAAAACTGACATTTGGTGGGACTATTTGAACTAGATTATCTGACTCTGGAGCATGTGCTTTTTTACTAGATTACTGCTTGTTTGTAGCCAAATAGTATGTGTGTGTGTGTGTGTGTGTGTGTGTGTGTGTGTGTATGTATTGTGTATTGTGTGTGTGTGTGTGTATAGTGTGTGTGTGTGTATACATTGTGTGTGTGTGTGTGTGTTAAAAAGTAAAATAATAAAAGGCTTAAAAAATGGCAGTTTCTGCCTCAGCTTTTCCCATCCCCAGACCCATTCCCAGAGCCAGACATTTTGAATTCTTTTCAGGTATTGATACCTCTGTTTTTCCAAATCAAATGCTTACTTAAGATATTTTAATTTAATCTAATTTAATTTTTTTTATTTTAAAGTTTTTTTTTTTTAAGTTTATTTATCTTGAGAGAGAGCGAGACCATGGGGGAGGGACAGAGAGAGAGAGAGAGAGAGAGAGAGAGAGCATCCCAAGCAGGCTCCGCACTGTCAGTGCAAAGCCTGAGGTAGGGCTTGAACTCACAAACTGTGAGATCATGACCTAAACCGAAGCCGGATGCCTAACTGACTGAGGCACCCATGTGCCCCAAGATATTTTAATTTCAAATAAGGCAAATTTTATCCCTTGATTTTCCTAATATAAATAAAAATTTAATTATCTTACTCTACCACTTCCATTTCCTCTACCTCCATCCTCCCAACTGTACTGAAATCATTAGTCCGTTATTATGACCAGTGTGACTCTGTCACTGCTGAGCCAAGTAATACATCACGACATAGCATCTGTGCTGTATACTCTTTTTCTGGGGTAAAATTGCCTGGTTTTTCCCTCTTCCTTTGCTATTCTCTATACTAACCACTAATTTTTCCCAAATGCCCCCCAAATTACCTGTAAAACACCTGTTCACCTCTTGATACTCTTTTCCATAGGGTCAAGTACATCAACTCTGTTAGCAGTGTCCCCACCCCAGGACTATACAGGGGGTTATCCTGCGATTTCTGTTTACCGCTGTCCTGTCATAAACCCTCTTTCAACTCCCTGTCTTCCTCTTTCTTTAGATCGTTCTCTTATTTTAGTGGAGCACATGTTCCTGTAGCTTCCTGAGAAAGAATAGTTGGAGATAAATTTTTTGATCCCTTGAATTTCTGAAAATACATGTACTCTGTTTTCACACTTGATTGACAGTTTAGCTGTGTGTAGGATACTAGGTTGGAAATCCTTTTCCTTCTGATTTGTGGAGGTTTTTTTCCATTGTCCTCTAGCTTTGAATGTTACTATTGAGAAGTCTGTTTTTTCTAATTTCTGTTCCTTTGTATGTCACACACACCACACACACACACACACACACACACACACACACACACCCGCCCCCCGCCGCCTTTGAAACCTTCAGGAGCTTCTCTTTCTCTTCACTGTTTTGAAATTTTATGATGATGGAGGCGACTAGGTGGCTCAGTTGATTGAGTGTCCGATTTCGGCTCAGGTCATGATCTTGTGGTATGTGAGTTGAAGCCCTGTGTCAGGCTCTGTGTTTAGAGCTTGGAGCCTAGAGCCTGCTTTGGATTCTGTGTCTCCCTCTCTCTCTGCCCCTCCCCTGCTTGTGTTCTCTCTCCCTCAAAAATAAATAAATAAACATTGAAAAACAATTTATGATGATGTACCTTGGTGTGGGTGTTCTTTTATTCATTGTCCTGGTACTCATTGAACTCTCTCAATAGGATATTTGTGCCCTTTAGTTCTGGGAAATTTTTCTTGAAATAGTTTTTGGTAATTTTTGTTTTTATTTGTCTCGGTTCTCATTTTCTGGGACTTCTTAGATGTGTGTCGAATCTCCTGGACTTATCTTCTAATTTTCTCAGTTTTTCTTTCTTCTTGGACATCTTTTTACTATTTTGATCACTTTCAGGGAAATTTCCTTGAGTTGATTTTCTAACCTTTGTAATGGAATTTTTTTTGGCTATCATTTAAAAAAATGTTTATTTATTTATTTTGAGAGAAAAGAGAGAGAACACGAGCAGGGGAGGGGCAGAGAGAGAGGGAGAGAGAGAATCCCAAGCAGGTTCCACACTGTCAGCACAGAACCCCACATGAGACTCGAACTCAGGAAACCACAAGATCATCACCTGAGCCCAAATCCAGAGTCAGAGCTTAACCAACTGAGCCACCCAGGCTCCCTTAGGCTATCATTTTTAATTTCGAGGGGTTCTTTCTTCTTCTTTAATCCTCTTTTTAAAAAATAATTTTCTATTCTTGATCATATTGTAGCCTTGTCATCTATTATTTCTCGATGGATATTATTGTGGAGTTTTAAAAATGTTTTCCTTTGCTGTCTGCCTTGTCTCTGTTTCTTCCACTTTTTTCTTTTCTGTTTCTTTGTTTGGGTTTTGTCTTACCCGTTGGAGTCTGTGCCGGAAGTTGCTTGTTGCCCAGCAGATATGCTCTCTGCACCCCTCTGGGTGCCTCCCAGAGGCTGATCTCTGTGGCCTGCACCAGCAGGCTTCCTTGCCCTCTGACTTTTGGTAAGATTTGGCCAATGAGAGGCATGGCAGGAGATCTGAGGACTGGAAAAAGATGAGGTTAGGGTATTTATTTTACCAGCTTGGATCCCTGCTTGATTACCACAGCTCCTGCCACCTCACATCTCTCTCCATGACTCTACCCTCTCTGGTTCTGCTAACCACAACCTTCCCTTGCCTTTACTGGCTGAGAGGTGGTAAAATGCTAGCTTTACCTAGTAGTCCTGGGGCACTAAACTATCCCTCTTGGTTTCCCTAAACATTGTCCCTGGCTCTGAGAACGATTCCTTTATAAAACGCTTCCCTGCTACTCCTTTGATGTGGAGCCCGTCTTGTACTGAGACCCTGACTGTTAATAGAGGTTTTCCTCTGTAAAAGCTTCATGATCTTTGGCTGTTCGTATTGGGAAGTGAGACACTAAGTGAGGCTCTGTGTGCATAAGGAGGGCTCATTGACTGGTAGACTTCCCTGTAAAATGTAGGACAGAGGAGTGAGGGAAGCTTTTCATTTATAGACCTCCAGAGATAGTATTTATGGGATTTTTTTCTAATCTCTTGCCTTGGGAGTATATATGCCTGGTTGTTGACTTTCTAGAACAGGATGGAGGAAGGAGACTTGGGTCCCATCACTCATATACAGACTGTCACTGAAACCATTTGTCTCATCCTTATCCTCACTCCTACACTTCAGTGCATCTGCTGTTTCCTGAGTCCAGGACCTCCCTGGGTCAGTTTCTCCAGAGAATAAATATCTAGTGTTCCCTTAGGGATGACAGGAGGTAGGTTTCCTGGTTGTGTGCGTTGGGAAGAATCTGAGAACCTAACTGTCCCATACATGTGCTTTCATCCAGTCCCTCCGATTTCAGCTCTGCCTGTACCCCACTTTCAAAGGCACTTGGTACCTCTCGTCCATGAGGCTTTCTAGAGTTTTGCCAAAAAAGTGGGTTCCATTTTTACTGTCCCCTTCAGCCTGCACTGGGCTTCAGCCTCCTCCATCCACTCTGAGAGGTCAGTTACTTCCTCCATCTGTTCTTCCTCTGAAATGTGTTGCACTATCTTGTCTGCTGTTGTCTCCCCTTCTATTCCCCTTTCCTTGTGGATTTATACTTTCTTTAGTTCATTCCAGTCAGTTGAATGGGGCTTTGGAAGGGAGTAGAGATAAAAGACTGGGCTCGATCTTCCCTGATCAGTGGGATTCCTAGCTAGTTTTTGTAGCCCACAGCTGCAAAGGGCAGAGGAATTGGCCCCCGAGTGGCCCAGAAACTGAAAGGCAGGCTGTGAGCTGATGGAAGGTAAGCCACCCAGAGCTGGAGCCTCAGCACTGTGAGCTTTGTGATGGTGGGTTTTGTGAGTTTTGTATCATTTTATTCAGGCAGCACCACTTATATAACTTCTGCATATGAAGAGAATTTACTGCCATCAATTGGGAACTGACTAGTAAAATATTCAACAAATAGCATCACAGAGCAGAAGGCAAACAACAACAAACCCCGAGTAAAACGATAGGGATTATTGAACAAATACATTTTAAAAACTTAATTTGGGGGCGCCTGGGTGGCTCAGTCGGTTGAGCGTCTGACTTCAGCTCAGGTCATGATCTCACGGTCATGGGTTCAAGCCTCACGTCAGGTTCTGTGCTGACAGCTCAGAGCCTGGAGTCCGCTTCTGATCCTGTGTCTCCCTCTATCTCTGCCCCTCCCCCACTCTCATTTTGTCTCACTCTGTCTCTCAAAAATAAATAAATGTAAAAAAATTTTTTTAATAAATAATTAAATAAAAACTTAATTTTGCCAAATGAAGTGGATGGCCAGAGGGTTATGAGCTTCTACTGTGGGAGGTGCCTGCCTTCCCGAGGGAGGAGAGCAGAATTTTAGCTGCTGTAATCTCAGGAGAGGCCTGGGGTCACAGAACCACATACTTTAGAGGAGACTTTAGAAATGGTCTAATCTCCACAAAAGAGGAAATGAAGCCCTAAGTGAGGAAATGATTTGCCCTAAGTCACACAGCAAGTCAGAGGCTAAGCCCAGGATGACAGCCCCCTAGTCATGACTCCAGCTGGTGTCACCACACCTCTTTGGAGTTGGAGACAGAGCATCAGCAACATTTGAGGTGAGCTCCAAAGGCCCCACCCTTGTCACTGTGACTTGGCAGCCATGGCATGGGGGGCCCTTGACTTGGCTCATTTCTGGGTAATTCCTGTTGCTTGTCCACACTAGACACATCGTGTCCTCCATTTCCACCCCCTGCAGCAGCTTACAGGCTTTCAGTTCGTGCAGCCTGGTATAAGACAGAAATTAGACCTGTTTCCTTTTATTCACCAAGTTTGAGGCTCTCTCGGGGGTTGCTATATGAACTCAATTGCATTTAAAAAAAAGAAGAAGAAGGTAAAGACTTCAATAACTCAAGTCTGGGGTTTGGGGAAAGTAAGGGAAAAAAAAATAAGCCAACACAGTAAATTACCATCTCTCCAATATTTACTGACCATAATAGCAGTAATAACTGACATTATTGGCCCTTACCATGGACAGTGTATGATTTTATACATTTTATGTGCATTATTAATTGATTCTTTACATGAAATATAAGGTAGGTACTGTGATGCTTATTTCACAGATGGGGATACTAAGGCACAGAGAGGTTAAGTAACTTGCTCAAGGAGAAGAGCATTGTGCTGGGTGCCCTGCAGTATAAGGGGCTGGGTATCTAAAGTGGCAGATTCATAATTAGCAAGTGATATTCTCCCAAAGTATTCAGTAGTAGATTGATAAGAGCTGTAAAAAGATCTCTTGTAGCTGCCAAAGTCTCCAGCCTCAGACTGTCCTCACAAAGGCAGAGAAAAAGGATGTTCTACTTTCTGAGATATCAGAAAACTGGGAGGGTTTCTATGTGCAAAGAGTGACAAAATCAGAAACAAAACAAGAGTGGAAATGTGAGCTGAAGCCAACAAAGTAACATTTCACTAGGTATAAATGTAAGAGTGGGCTTAATGGTAGAAGTTGTGAGTCTTGGATGTTGACTGCCTAGATGTTTCCTGGCCAGCCTGCAGTGAGGTCAAGGCCAGGGAGCCAGCCATGGCTGTGGAGATGTGGACAGAGGGGAGAAGACAAATCTGGTGGCTATGTTGCCTTTAAACTGTCAATGGGACAGGTAGTGGACCTGTCCTGAAGACAAAAAGTAAAGGGGTCTCGTGAGAACATTTGTGGGCAGGGGTGGGGATGTGGTTTTGAGTATCTCAGGTCATAGCACCGCATCTGTGTGGCCACACTGCAGAATAACGTCTGTTCAGAGAGAGCCCGCAAGGTGCTAGTGTACTTGGGAATGGTGCGTTTATAGAATTGAAGTGGGTTGGAGCCAGCAAGGATCCCAGAGGCTCTATTCTACTCCTCATCTGTGAATGAAATACTTGAGTCTTGGAAGGGGCAGTGATAGATAGGTTCCAGTAGTGAGCCAGCCAGAGGAGAGGCCCAGGCTGATTGAATAAGTCAACCTACCACCACTCAGCCCAGAGCCCTATGCTTCAAACCATGTGTTCTCAGAAGGGAGTATTTGAAACTGTGGTACCTTGTAAACCCAGGACTGCTTGTCCCCTAGAGAAGATGTCTTTTTAATCTGGCTCTTTAGACTGTTCTGATGCTTTTGTTAATCTTGTATTCTTTGTGACTTTAAGTAATTTGCATGCCCTCCAAGGACTGTAATTGAACAACTATATAAATAAAGATAATAATCTGATTCCCCTCCCTTGCATTTATAGAGATTTCCTGATGTAACAAATATAAGTATGGTTAGAAAAGAAAGGTAATAATTTTGCATGAAAAGCAAAATAGAATAGCACAGTTTTAATAAATATTGTTTTAATATCATTCTCAAATGAATGCGATGTGATTTTGGGGGGACACTAAGTCCATGAAAGAAACTTACTAGGTTTCAAATGTCAGCTCTGCCACTTTCTATCTGTGTTACTTAGAGTGAATTACAACCTCCCTGAGCCTATTGTGTGGATAAAGAAAATGAGAATGCTCAAAGAGTTATTACGACAATTAAATGGGATAATATATGTAAAGGACCTACCTTAATGCCTGAGACATGATACCAGCAGTACAGGAAGATCTCTGTAGCCCCACATACTTGCCAAAACTTGGAATGATCCAGCTATCAATTTTACCACTTTAATAGGTTCTATCAAAGTAAGAATTTTGTTTCAGAGACAGGGTATATCAGCCCAGGTTCAACCAGAGAAACAGACCCAGTAGGAGATACATATTAAGAGATTTAATGCAAAGAATCAGCCTATAGGACTGTGGAACATGATGAAGGAAGTCTGAAACCCATAGGGCAAACCTTCAGGGTAGGCAGGCTCATGCTAAGTCAGTAGACAAAATCTCATCCTCAGGGAAACTCCATTTCTCTTCTTTAAGGCCTTTCACCTGATTGGATCAGACCCATCCAGATTTTCCAGAATAATCTCCTCTATATCAAGTCAACTGATAATAGAGGTTAATCACATCTACAAAATATCTTCACAAGCAGCACCTAGAGTAGATTTGTGTTTGATTGAATAATTAGGTACAAATTGCCACATAAAAGTGTCACATGGTCCAACTTGTATTTTAAGTTATTTATTGTGAAAGGGGGGTGGAGGGGCAGAGAAGGAGAGAGAATCCCAAGCAGTCTCCATGCTGAAAGCACAAAGACCGACTCAGGGCTCGATCTCATGAACTGGGAGATCATGACCTGAGCTGAAATCAGGATTCAGACACTTAACCAACTAGCCACCCAGGCGCCCCATCCAACGTGTATTTTAAATCATTCTGGAGTCAGGAGGGAGGCTGAACTGAAGGGGAGAGAGTCTGGAAGTGGAGAGATGAGTAAAGAAACCAGAGTATTACCTTAAGGGAGGGGAGATGATAACCTGAAGTAAGTCATGGCAATTGAGATAGAAAGTAAGAAGATATTTGAGAAACCAAGCTCAGTTTATTGGGTTTAAGTGACACAGTATGAACCGGGTTAAGATGGGAAGGGGAAAAACAGGCACAATCACGGATGGTATCTGGTTATCTGCTTGGGAGACTGGGTAGATGTTCTATCACTGACTGAGAAGGGAAATACATGGAAAGAGGAAAGAGTAGACTTTAGGCAAGGTAATGAATTTATTTTTGAGTATAACAGAGTGTGCGATGCCTGTGGAACATCCAAATAGAACTACCAGGAAGGAGATTGGGATGAAGACTTTTAAGTCTTTAGAGAGGTTAAGGAGTTTCTGTAGAGAAAGGTTAGTGAAGCAAAACCAGCTAAGTAGTTTTTTTTCATGTATATATGGAAGGTGTTTCTGCCAAGTGGCCCTGCTTTAGGGTTGTTTTGTCATGCCTTTGTTAATGTTGCGTCAGTCTGACTATTCTGTCATTATTCCTGCCCCCGCAGGGCAGAGACTGCTTTCCTGGCCCTGTTTTGCAGGGATCTCCCCATCCCTAAGACTTTCTTCCTAGATGTCAAAAAGCCATTGTGAGGGTTTGGTCTTCAATAGGAGCCCATACATGTGAGGGCTGTGTCTCCTTGAGGAAAATCCAGGACGGAGTCGCTAATTTCTGGGGAGTGACCTGAAAGCACATAACACAAAGTATGATTCATGACTTCGTGTAGCAGCTCACTATCCCCAGAAAACACAGCCAGCCCAAAACGGCTGCCTGGGAAGAAGCACCCTCTGCTCTCCCAATTTCCAACCCTAGACCTCCTCTCAACAGTTCTGCAGATGATGGGTGGGAGTTTCTGCCCTGGGAAGTACGGGAGCTTGGTGATGGAGAGGGAACACTATTCATTGAGCACCTCCTTTGTGCCAGGTAGGGTGCTGGGCACCTTCCTTCATGATGATCATGATGACAACAGTGATGATTGATTTAGTTGTTTGGGCAGCAATGTAAGATAGGTACTATTATTATCTGCATTTTACAAGTGAGGAAATCAAGGCAGAGAGATTAAGTGACTTGCTAAGGGTCACACAGTTAGTAGATATCTAAGGTAGGATTTGAAAAAATGTTCTGATTCCAAAGCCTAGAGTTTCAGACTTTATACTGCTTCTTTCTGGCCCTGACACAGCTACATTACCCTCCCCGGTCTTGTCATTCAGGGGAGTGAGACTACAGGGATTTTCTTATACAGACCTCACAGATTTCTGTCTTCACAACTTTAATGAGTGGGTGGGTTGGGGGAAGCTGTGGATGTGAATGAGGAGACATAGATTCTTATACCAGCCTCTGTCTGACCTTGGACCTTAGACATTAACCTTTTGCATCATCTATGAAGTTTTCATCATCTATAAAATGGAGAGACTAACATTTACCTCCCAGGGTATTATGAGCATTGGATGAAGAAATCGCCAAGAAAATGTTTTTGTAAATTTTGGGAGTTATTCTGTTATGTTTGTACCAACTGCCCTGCTTTTCAGAAAATCCTCTCCTATTATCTTCCCCAACCCTGACCCCTCTTGTCCTTTATATGATTTATGGCATTCTTATCACTTAAAAGTCTCTGATAATCATGCCTTGAGGCAGGAGGCCATTGAAATTCTTATATAAATAATTCTACTTCCCTGAGCCAGCAGGAGGGGTGGGGTGGTAGAGCAGATTTAGCAGCTGCCAGAGCTATAGCCAAGAGAAGTCTTGTCAGTCAAAGGAGTGAATCATTCAAATGGCTTCTTTGCTGCGTCCTTCCCAGAGCCATAAAGGTAAATTGGATAGCACTATTGCTTTCATCATTCACGAGGCTTAAAGGGAAGCTCGCCTTCTTTCTTTGAAAGGTAGCAGGCATGTGTGTTTGAAAGAGCATGAGTTCTGGAGCCAGACTGACCTGGGTTCTGTTCCCAGCATCACCACTTAATAAGCTGAATGACCCTGGGTAAGTCCTCTCACCACCCCAAGGCTCAGTGTCCTCATCTATAAAATGGGAACAATAACACCTGCCTCATAGGGTTGTCACACAGCTCAGAGGAGATCACAAAGGGTCCAGCATGATAGCAAGCGCTCGTTAGACTCTCAGTAACACTTACTTCCCCATGTCCCTGAGCTGTGGGAATGAGCACCTTGGGATGGTAGGTTTGATGAGTGAAACGGTCTGGTTTCCAGAGTGCAAAGGCAGAGGACTCAGCAATAGACACTGGACTCGTAGCTCTACTTTGAGCTCCATCGTGCCTGAGCATTAAAAATGTGCAAGTGTCCCTTCATCCTTCCAGTGTAAGAGTGGGGGGCCAGGGTGAGGGTGGCCAGGGGACTGTGCCGCTTCTCCAGAGGTGCCTATTCCACTTTCACCTTCCCCCTCATCAGTGTCCATCACGGTCACCTTGGGTATCAGCTTCGAGGAAGCCGTGCTGATGCTCAGACATGAGTGCTCTCCCTGGTCTTCAGCAGGGTTCTCTCACTGCCCAACCGGGCTTCAGCTTTCTCCAGCTATTACAACTTGGGAAGATTTCATCCACCCCCCCTGCCCATGTTCACTGTGCAGTTCACTTCACGAATTTGGGGAACGCGGCAGTAAATCTTTTTCCAACAGTTCCTGTCTCTCCCCTCCATTCTCAAGATGCACATGTTAACAGTAATAAATGTTATTTTATGTCACCTTGCAGTAGCTCCCTGTTAGTCAGGAATTTGGTTTGGTGGTGAAGAGCACAGGGTTTCAAATCAAAGAGACGAGGGTTTGAATCCTAACTCTGCAACTGAACACTGTGTGACCTGGGTGAAACTACTGAACTCTTCTGAGTGTAGGTTTCCACATCTATCAAATGGAGATAATAGTACCCATCTCCTCGGACCTCAAGGATGGGTGAAAAAAATGCATGCAGAGCCTCAGCGCAGAGCCAGGCACACAGCGAGTACATAACACATTGTAAATGGGGCACCATTGTTAGAGCAGAGGAGACAGCAGCCTAGGGAGGTTAACTCATTTGTCTAGGATAGGCATATCCCTATTTTCTGTGAAAGGAAACTGAGGCTGAGAGGTCACGGATCTTGCCCAAGGTATACAGCTAGTAAACTGCAGAATCTGAGCTATAAGCCAGCTCTCCTGACACCTCAGCCGGGTCTCCTGACATTTTACTAGAAGCCTCTGCAAAACTGGAATTAATGCCCCAACTCATTTATAACTGGCCCCCTGGCGGTGGAGTCTGAGCTCAGCCTCCCTTCTGCTGAATCCTGCTTTCTAGAAATGGGCTGCTGGTAAAAGACATATGTGCACACACAGGTTGTGTACAAATACATACATATAAATGATGGAGCAGGAAAATGTCCTGGGAAATCATGATTCCCTAGAGCGCTCCAGGAATGCAGTATTTTGGCTAATGGATTTTCTGAGTATTAACTTCTTGGTTTCAGGTCTTGTTATGGGGTCATTATGAAATGCATTGCAGCCAGTCACTTCCTGGGGCTAGAACGGGCTGTCTAGTGAATGTAATTAAATCCTTCTGAAATGACAGAGGATATTGGCAGGATCTCCAGTCATTGTCATAATGACCAGTTGTAATATTCAGGACTCTAATAATCTGTCTGTCTGGATCTCTTATACTCATTGTGCCATTCAGTCATGGCAACGGCTGTGTGTGTGTGTGTGTGTGTGTGTGTGTGTGTGTGTGTAGAATGAAGGCAGGATGAAGAGGTAATTATCCCCATCCCACAGGTGAGAAAAGTAGGACTCAGCATGAATCCTCATTGGGGACAATAGAGCTTGATCACAGCAGGGCCAGAATTGAAATGACATTTGCTGAGACAATGTAGTAAAGCAGAAAAAACAAACAAACAAACAAACAAACAAACAAACAGTTTTTTTGAGTCAGAGATACTGGGCTTTAAACCCCAGTTTTGACACTGCCTAATGGTGTTGACCTTTGAGCAAGTTACTCAGTCTTGTGGTCCCAACATTCCTCATCTGTAAAACGGCAAGAAGAATATTTCCCTTTTGGGATTATTTTAAGGTGGTTCTAGGTAATGTATGTGAAGCAACTAGCATCATGCCTGGTCAGAGTAGGTCCTCAGCACATGGAAACTATTACTCTTCCATCTTCTAGTCAAGCATCCTTTCCAGTCTACCAAGATGTCTGCTGCTATGATCTGGGACGTACAAGGGATTGGACTGACCTGTCTCGAGCCCATCAAACTCTAGAAGTGCCTTTTGAAGTAAATCTATTCTTTTTTTTTTTTTTTTTTTTTTTTTTTTTAAATTTTTCAACGTTTATTTTTGGGACAGAGAGAGATAGAGCATGAACGGGGGAGGGTCAGAGAGAGAGGGAGACACAGAATCGGAAACAGGCTCCAGGCTCTGAGCCATCAGCCCAGAGCCCGACGCGGGGCTCGAACTCACGGAACGCGAGATCGTGACCTGGCTGAAGTCGGACGCTTAACCGACTGCGCCACCCAGGCGCCCCGAAGTAAATCTATTCTTATTAGCTTTAAGAGGGTGGGGTTTTTTCCCCTTTACCTCTAATAATAGAGGCCCAAGACAGACTTTTATTCTGTAGATATACTTAAATAATTTTACATCAATACCATAGGTGCTGTAAAGCAATAAAATCAGTGTCATATATGGATGTTATAATGGTAAATGCCCACAGTCTGGAAATGCTTTTTGGATCATGTTGGTCTGTCTTTTATTTTTTTAATTTTTATTTAAAAAAATGTTTAATGTTTATTTATGAGAGAGAGACAGAGCATGAGTGGGGGGGGGGGGGTTGGCAGAGACAGAGGGAGACACAGAATCTGAAGCAGGCTCCAGGCTCTGAGCGGTCAGCACAGAGCCCAACGTGGGGCTCAAACCCATGAACCACAAGATTATGACCTGAGCCAAAGTCGGACACTCAAACGACTGAGCCACCCAGGCTCCCCTGTCTTTTAAAAATATGCATAGAATTTGAATAGGTAAACAGGAGACATTTCATGTAGGATCAAAGGTGCAGAGGTAAAACAGTGTAAGATATGCTTGGCTTGGTTAGAACAGAAACTATAATTGCTGGAGGAGCATAGATGATAAGGTCAGAAAAAAATAGACCCTCATATAGAGCTTCACGTGTGTATATATGTGCATAAACATACACACATTGGGGCGCCTGGGTGGCTCAGTCGGTTGAGTGTCTGACTCTTGATTTTGGTTCAGGTCATGATCTCACAGTTCATGGGATCAAGGCCCATGTTGCTCCAGCCCCACATCAGGCTCCATGCTGATGCCATGGAGCCTGCTTGGGATTCTTTCTCTCTCCTCTCTCTCTTCCCTTTCTCTCTCTCTCTCTCTGTCTTTGTCTCTGTCTCTCACTCTCCAAATAAATAAACTTGAAAAAATACACTTATTACTCTAATATCCTACCATGTCCATTGCCAATCTAAAATCCTTAGTTAGAAGTGATCATAAGTATTGGCTGAATAGATCTTACTGCTTTCAGCACTAACGTGAAGGAAAGCAACGTGCTGCACAAGAAAGAACCCTTGACCAGGAGTTAGGAGACTTAGGTATTGCTCTTGGTTTCACTTCCTTTCAGCGGTGTGACTTGGTCAAGACATATAACTTCTTAGGGCCTTCCTTACCTCCTCATTTACAAAAACAGGCCCCTTTTGGAAAATCCTTTGGAACTATTTATCAAGAGCCTTCAAAATGTCTGTTCAGTTTCATTCATTAATTCATATCCCGGAGTTGTCTCCTAAGGAAGGACCTTAAATATGGAAATAGCTTTCTGGTTAAAGATGTTCGTCCTAGTGTTTGTATGATTTAGTTAAATTAGAAGCTGCCTAAACATCTGGTAATTGGGATTGGATAAATTAAATAAATAAAATAAATGTAAGTAAATATAACATATAAATATAAAAATATAAAATAAATATAAATAAAATAAATTGGGATTGACTAACCTGCAATATTTACTAAGAGTGACAGCATTGGTCACTTTGTAAAATAAATACAAATAAAAACAAAAATAAAATAAAAACAAAAAGGCATGTATAAAAAAAAGTACTGGACAATATCGTACTTTCCAATGTAGGCAACATTGTTGATGTCATCCAGGATCCTTCATGATCTGGCCCCAGTTGTTCACACCAGCTACCCTGTGCCACCACTATTTGCCGCACATGGTGACCACACTATGTTAACCTTAGGGCATTTTCCCAACAGACACTGTGTGTGCTTTTGTATGTCCTTTTCATTCTTTCTGAAATACACTTCCCTCCCTTGCCTAGCAGGTGAATACTTCACTCTCCTTCCAGTTCAGCTTTGGGTTTCTCCGACTTCCTAGAAGAAGTAAATTGTACCTTCATCTCTGTTCTGTACATTTTGTAAGAGGGCTCTAACGTGTCTGTAATGGTGTTAGTCTTCCATGTCTGCTTCTGTTTCCACGCATAGACTGGAGCCCCTTGAAGGTCAGAAATGTGTTATCACCAAATCCCTAGTGCTTAGCAGACAGCCTGGCATTTAATGGGCACTCGATACATGTTGGTTGAACTGTTTTTCACTTTTTACTTTTACTTTTTGCTTTTTCGTGTTTTCTGCATATTTTATAATTATGCATTATCCTTATAATGGATGAACAATAACAGTAATTCATCCACCCATTTATTTTTGAGGTGACTGGCCTAACTCAAAAGTTCTCAAACCTGTCAGTGTATCACAAATACCTGGAAAGCTTATTAAAATGCTGAGTCCCGTGTCCTGAGACACGTGTCCCGAATCCCAAAATCTACAGCAAAGACCTGGAATCAGTATTGTCAACAAGCCACTTTGGTTACTGTGATGTTTAGCCATGTGTGAGAATCTTTGAATTAACTACCTCCAAGGGGCTTTCACCTTAAAAGCTGTCTAGTTCTCAGAGTGGTTCACTCGCCCCTGTTCCCACTGCCATGCAAGGCTTCAGCTTGAGGGCATCGTGGAGCAGCAGGCCAGACAGTAGAGATTAACTGTCCTTGCGTCATTATCAAGCACCTTTTTTTGCCAACAACTGCTTTACATACAGCATTTTTTTTATCTGTAAACACCGTGAGGTCAGTTTTATTATGTCCATTTTATGGATGAGAAAATTGAGGCAAAGGAAAGTTAAGTATCTTGCTCAAGGTTAAATAATAAGAATGTAGTGGAGCTCATCTTTGAATTTAGTCCTAACAGATTTCAAAGCCCAGGAGCTAGAACCTCTGTTATCGCCCCTTCTCTACGTTCTCACCCCCACAAAGCATCCCGTCAGGGCAGCCTTGCTGTGTGCAGACGTGCCCAGTGGAGCAGGGTGAGCACTGGAGCCCTCTGCCCTCTGCGCGGACGTGTGGGATTAGCATGCTTGGTGGACAGCCATGTGCCACATAAGCAGAAGCTCCTGCTCACCAAATGTGCTCTGATGCCCACCCACCTGCTTCCAGGGTGCAGTGAAGCAGTGGAATTCAATTTGCAGCAGTGACCTAAGAGGGGCTATTTTTAGTAAGAAAGTAGGTCAGGGTCTGCAGCGGTGCTGCCTGAGAAATGAGCATCCTCCCCTCTCACCAGGAGGCTTCTTCACTTCTCACGCAGCCAGCGTGGAGGTGAGGAAGGCAGATCTGACATCCTCACATGACTGCACTTGTAATCGTCACTGTGGAACCACTTGGGGGGGCGGGTAGGGAGACACACATATATATCTGAAACACAGAGGTTCTTGTCGGGGATTGCCCAGGGTCCTGGCCTCAATCTTCCTCAAGAGATTAGAATCCCTTCAGAAAACATCTCGAACATGGTAGGAGGTTCACGAATGGTACGGCCACTACATGCCAGCTACTATTCTGGGTTTGATATGCATTGTCTCATTTAAACCTTGCATATACCTCTACAAAGTAGGTATTATTATCCCCATTTTGCAGATGTGGAAACTAGTCACAGAGAAATTAAGAGACTTACTCAAGGTCACGGCTAGTATTTAGTTTGAGACTTCAAAGCTGATAATAGACGATCAGTCCATCAAACCATGTTGGGGGTGATTTTTTAATTCTCACTCTACCTGTGCCCCATTTTGTTTGGTACCTCAGAGAAAATGTTACAGAGATGGCTTGCTTTCTCTAGCCAGACTTGTCCAAGTCAGACATCCTTTTCCTTTCAGGACAGGAAAGGGTACCCAGGACACAGACTTGTTCCCCAAAGAGGAGAACATACATCCCTGCATACTGCTGCCCAATCACTGAGGCCAGGAGTTGCCAAAACAAACCAACCACCTGATTTCCCAGGGCCCGGAGTGTCTCGAAATCCTCTGCCCCGCTTGCTCTGTCACATATTAACTGCAGATCTGTGGCAAATTGCAGGGCACTCATTGGCGACGCACAGGCGAACACGAGCTTGTTAACAGAATGTAGTAATTGACATATCGTGATTCATTATGCACAGCACGGAGGACTATAGCAGAAGCCCACTTTGTGGCCAACCGCCGCTGGCACCACCAGCCTTGAGAATTTGTTCCTGGCTCTGTTCTGGCTCTCCAGCTGGAGAGCACCATACCTTTAAGGGCCAGAAGCAGCCTGAGGCTTCTGTCTTATCCTGCTGCCTCCCTCCAGGCAAGGAGCGGGGCTATTTCTCCCTGCCCCCAGGCTGCATGACCTTGGAGGTAGGTTATTTGTTCATCCATTCATTCAACAAACATTTTTTGAAAATGCGCCAGGCATGCAGTGGGGAATGAGGCAGATAGTCCCAGCCCTTACAGAATTTATAGTCCCTCTCTGAGCCTTAATTTCCTTATCGTCAAATGGGTGGGAAAGAAAGAACTGGATTGGTCAATCTCTTCTAGCCCTAAGACTTCAGAATCTGTAATTCTGGGTTATAAACATTTATTATTGAGTCACAGTGTCAATCTTAGTCATTCGTATCCAGTGCCAAAAAGAAAAAATAGAATTTCAGAATCTGGATGGGAACCATGGACATAAGCTAATTCAATTTCTTCACTTACAAATGAGAAAAATGAGGCTAAGAGAAGGGTGTGACTTGCCCGGCATATCGGTGACAGAACCAAGATGGGGAGGCCAGTCAGCTGAGCGACCTCTCCTGTGGTCCTCCTGAGGCCCCCTCCCCACTCAGCACTGCTGATGCACCCCTCCTTGGAACCCTTTCTACATTTAGCGTCTCTAACACAAAGCTCTGCTGACTCTCCCTTGCCGTACCTCTCTAACCACTGCTTCTGGGCTCCCTTACCAGCCTCAGAGCCTGAGACCTGCCACGTGGAAGAGAAGGAGTAGCTCTGGTAGCTGGGCCTCACAAGGTAAATGGAATTGGAATTCATTGTGCCAAGACTGCCAAAAAGCAGGACATGAGGAAGTTGAGGCAGAGGATGTGGAGTTTGCTGTCAGAGTTCTCGAACAAGCAGTATGGGCAAACCTCAGCGAAACTGAAAAAAGAAGGAGACCCAGTGGAGATGGCTGGTGAGAAGCTGCTCAGTGAGCTCACAGAACACCTGCAGAAAGACCTGCCTCCCCTCAAGCCTCAGAACCTCTACCTTGCCTGTTGCCTACATTTAACCAGTGGAAAGTCTAAAGCTGGAAGGACAGAGGATCTTTCTGATATTCTAGTGAGGCAAGGGAATTGAGCTGCCTATGGAGAAGTCAGTAGCGGGAGGCTCTTCACTTTTTCAGTGACCAGAATGTTCCCTCTTGGGCAAAGAAAGACGCTATAAGGTATAGCAAGGCTTTAGCCGACTACTGAAGTTCTTCTTTATCTGTTGCTCTTCCCTTCTCTCCATCACAGCCTGGGAACCCATACCTTGAAGCACTGTCCTTGATTAATTAATAAAGATTAATGCCCTATAGCAGTCCCTAAGATAGCGGTGGTCAGAGGTAGGAGAGGGTGGAGAATACTGTTTTTGATTATGAAAACTTATATCCATTCTATATACCCACTTTAGTCTCCTAAATCTGTTCTTCTCCACACTGTACTATTATAAAAAATAACTTTCCAGTAGGCACATAATATTGTTCTGAAAGAATTACCTAGCACATATGTATAAAATATGTCATGGGCATTTATGGGCATTTATGCCCATGACATATTTATATATATATATATATATATATATATATATATATATATATATATATATATATATATATATAATGCTTAGTAGTAAATCATTCTGGGATGCCCGGGTTGAGTTGAGTGCCCGACTTCGGCTCAGGTCATGATCTCATGGTTCATGAGTTCCAGCCCTGCGTCGGGCTCTATGCTGACAGCTCAGAGCCTGCAGCCTGCTTCGGATTCTGGGTCTCCCTCTCTCTCTGCCCCTTCCCTGCTCATGCTCTGCCTCTCAAAAATAAATAAACATTATTAAAAAAAAAGTAAATCATTCTGAATTTTTGAAAAATGACTTCAAGTCATTTGGCTGTAAGCCAGAGACCTGAGTCTGAAGCATTGACTCTTGTGTGCCCTTGGGCTAGTCATGTTCCCTTTCCACCCCTCTGCTCTCATGTCTGCAGAGTGCAGGTGATTGATTGATCAGTGGTTTTATTCACCTGGACTGTGAACCAGTTCTACCAAATCACTCAGGATAATTATTAAACGTACTGATTCCTGGGCCCACTTGCACATTTGTGGAATTGGGAATTGAGTGCTTGGAAATGTTTAGTTCTAATATGTCCCAGGTGATGCAGCCAGGTTTTGAGTAGTTGTCTTCCAAGAACCCCTCTGGTTCTGATGTTTTAGAATCCTCTGCCTTCTCTCTCTCGCTCAGTTTCCTGATTTTGTCTTAGCCTTTTTGCCCTGGAACCTCCCTCACTATACTGCGACCCTCTCAGGAGCAGGGGCCCTATCTTGCCCATCTCTGTTTCCCTGGCATCCAGCACAATGCCAGGGAGGTGCTCAGTGAGCAGAAGGAGAGAACAAATGGCTTTCACGGCCTTGCTACCACTTATGCACATCCAAGTAATTTCCAGAATTCTTCCTGCAGACTCAGTCATTATAAATCCTCTGATTTCAGAATCTAACAAAACTGGATTTGAATCTCTGTTTCACGTCTTACTGTGTCATTTAATCTCTTTAAAATACAGTTTCCTTCATTCTAAAATAATAGCACATCTTGCTCACAATACTTGTGAGGATTAACTTACTGTATGAGAATGCGCATGTAAAAATTCTTGACATATAGCAGGAACTTATTTACTTTGTCTGCTTTCTTCCTTTACATGGCCAATGGTGAGTGACGGGAAGAGGGGGGACTCAGAAGAGTAGATCATGCCCAGGCTGGCTGAGAGGATGACATTTGGTGCTTTGTCATCTCCTGGCTTCCTGAGATCCTGAGGCTCCTGACTGAGGCCCAGGCATCTTAGGTGGATCCCTGCTTGCTTAGCTCTGGGCACCTTAGAATTCAGACTTAGAATCTCACTCCAGATACAGCATGTTCTTTCTCTTACTCTGCTATAGGGATGTAGAAAAAGAAGTAGCAAAAGAAATCCAAGGAAATATTATAGGTTTAAGTTCCCCATGCAGGCCTGGTGTCTGGGCTTATAGTGAGAAACCCAAGTTCATTCAGAGAGGTTAGCTCCTGGGGCCAGAGATCTTAGGGCTGGTTTTGTTAACACATCAGCTCCCCTCTGCACATACTCTGTGTTGGAACTGCCACAGCATGCTGCTTTTCATAAAAGTCTCTTTTTTTCAAACCAAGTCCAACTGTTTCAGCCCCAGAAAGGCAGCCAGATTAGCTCTCTTCTGGGCAAAATGGTAAATGATCACCCTCTCCCACCCCACAATGCCTCCAGCACCACACTAATCATGACAGCCACCCCTTACCCAGTGCCTACTGTGCTTGAATTTTCATGACATCACTGTGAGTAGGTATGATTAGCTCCATTTTACTGGGCAGCAGGTTGTAATTAAGCCTGTAGACTTTAGAGTCAGACTGAGGTGTAAATCCTAGCCCCACTGTGTTTTAGCCAGCCCCCTCTGAGTCTCAGTTTCTTTATCAGCAAAATAGAATTAATAATGTAGACCCCATAGTACTAGGAGGACTACATGAATACCACATGCATGGTGTATTAAAATAATTGTGCCAGTCATGTAAAATTACAAACTAGGATAAATGCTATGAGAGAAAGGGACAATCTGCCATGAGAGCATATAATAGGGATCCTGACCTATTTGCTGAGGAGCTAAGATCTGAAGGGTCTTTAGGAGTTTTTTAGGTGAAGGGAGTGGGTGGGGTAGAGGGAAAGCTTTCTAGGCATTATGTACCAGTATGGCCCCTAAGGTGAGAGGCAGCTTAGTGCTTCAGAGAATGGAGAGGCTCAATATGACTTGAGTGTGGAGAGTGGGGAAGAGTATAAGAGAAGAGCCTGGACAGGGAAATTAGGGTCTTGTTAAGGATTTTTTTTTTTTCTCTTTATTCTAACAGCATTGGGACCATCGGAGCATATGGAACAAAATACATGTGTTGCACATGTGGATAGAGAGATGACTGATTTGGTATTTGCAAAAGATCTTTTTTTTGTTGTTGTTTATTTATTTTGAAAGAGAGTAAAAGCAAGCACATGTGAGTGGGGGAGTGGCAGAGAGATAGAGAGAGAGGGAGAGAAGGAATCTTAAGCAGGCTCCACACTCAGCACAGAGCCCAACATGTGGCGCGATCTCACCAACCGTGAGATCGTGACCTGAGCCAAAATCAAGAGTCGGATGCTTAACTGACTGAGCCACCCAGGTGCCCCTACAAGAGATCTTTTCGACAGTGGTCTTGAGAATGGGTTGGAGGGTGCAAGAGTAGTTGTAGGGAGACCAGTTCAGAGGAAGCTCTGCATCTGTCCCAGTGAGAAATAATATTGGGTAGAGCTAGAGTAGTGATAGCAGAGATGAGGCAATGAGGGGGGTTGAGATATTTAGAAGGTAAATTGCAGGACTTGATGATCACTTGGCTATAGTTATGAAGAAAGGGTATAAAGAGTAACCACCAGGTTTCCTGCCATTCTAAGCTTAAAAAACAAAAAAGGTGGAAGAAAACCTGGTTTGAGTAGAAAAATATTGATTTGAGAATTCAAACACACTGCACTTGAGCTGCCTTTTATGCATCCAAGTGTAAATGTTCCATGCCCAGGGCCATCAACGGTAGAACACAATGGCCTCGGGATGCCTTTGGACAGTCTGACCCAGATCCAGCTTCTTTGGGAGTCAGGCTTGTTTTAGTCCAGTTGGTCTGAGGACTCAGGTTTGCTCCCCACCCCTCGTGGTTCTGTTTCCTTACCAGAATATCCTGAAAAGGGACACATGACAGAATTCAGCCTATAATGTCTGACCCATGAACAGTCTGGGGAGAGTCTGCTTTTTCAGGGGAAATAATTCAGATATTGATGCATGTTGTTTGAGGTGCTTTCTTCCCAGATCTCTGGGTGAAATACTCGTGTTTGATGTGTGTCCTTTTATTCATTTCTTTATTCATTTATTATTAAAATATTTGCTATTAATACATATCTATGATGTGGGAGGCACAATGCCAAGTCAGAAAGGACCCCTGGTTCTTTGGGAAGTGACATCCCCAGAACCCGTTTGGCACTGCTGTTCTTGTGATCATAAAGATGCCAGCAGGAAGCTGCCCTTTCTCTGAATGCTAAATCTCCAGGATGCTGAGCTGCTGACTCTTATCAAGGGGGCATGTCCTTGAGTTCAGAGAGTTGATTTGTCGGGGGCTCCCTCTGCAGCTACAAGTCCCAGGTCTGTATCTGGGCCTCCTGTCTTTTGCAGACTCCCTAGACAGTAACTATATCAATGCCAGTTTTTCACTTTGAATGGGGCTCAGCCGGGCAGTCTGAGCCCTACCACCCAGCCCACGCCTGTGCCATGTGTTCTGGTTTATTGTCTGAGAGCATCTCTTTGTGTCCCTGTGAGGGGAGAGAAGTGGCAAAGCAGGCTTTGTGTCCTCCCATGGAATGGTCGAGGAAGTTCAACTAGCGAGCAGGGCGGTTATGGGGGAGGGGAGCAGAGGAATGACTCATCCGGCCTTGGCACCACGTGATTGGAGTTATGAATACCCGAGTGGAATAGATACATGCTCTAAGAACATGTTTGCCTTGTGAAAATCTAAACCCATGAGCTACATGAGTGATTACCATCATGAAGTGGAGCATGGTGTCCTTTTAAAAATCCTCTAGTGTATTTAATGTGCAGTGAGGGAGGGGAAGAACTATGCCAAGTCAGGCACTCAAGGAAAGCTGACATTCTTTGTGTCAGTGGAACAAAGAACTTCTTACAACTGGAGCAGATGGTGAGCCCCTGTTAGGGGAGATGTTCCTGCAGGGGGCTGACCATGTGTCAGGTGGGACAGAGAGACTGCTTCCCAGGGGTGGGATGGTAGGCTGAGAATTGCATCTCTGAGATTCTCTGGTTCTTGGCTTTGCCTTTCATCTGCACAAGTAAGTCTGTCAAGGACCTGAAGGGTCCTTGAGGTCAGAAGCACCTCAGCTAAATCCCAGCTCCACCTCTTCTAACTGTGTGATTTGGGCGAGATGCTCTCTGCATGTCCTTCTCCCAGCCTGCCAAACCAGGTCCGTCGTACCTTGCAGAGTTGTGTATGTACCAGGGTCAAATGAGTTAAGCCTAGCAGCCAGCACCCCAGGATGTAAGAGGAGGAGAAGCCTGTGGGGCCGCTGATCAGCTGTCAGCTCTGTGGCGTGTGCACATGGCCTGGATCTGCATGCTCGGCTCAGAACGTTTGTTGCTCCCAGAACACATATGCAGGCCATGCGTCAGCTCACTGGCAGCCTGGGGTGGGCTGGGACACACTGTCCTGTTTCTGCCTGAGGAGACACCCGCTCAGCAAGCAGTTAGCCCACCTGGCTTAAGTTTCCCCGAAGAATTCACTGAGTCTTCTTTAAAGAAAATCCTGCCCGGTGCCGAAGGTGGCACATTGCTTGCAGTTTGACCCCTTAAGAATTCTGGCTGTGTCCCTTTATCATGCCAGCTCTCTCCTAAAGCTGATTTTATGAGGAGTTATTTTCCTAATGTTTTGGATACAGTCCTGCAGCATGTTTCTGATGGTGTTTTAGGGAGTTCACACTGCTTTTATCTTCCAGGGGAACATTAGCAAGCTATAGACTAGTCTTTGAATGGAGCTGGTGCAGTCACTGTGAACTCAAGGGGATTTGCTGCCTGAAAAATCCTTGGCACCCCAGGCATCACTCTGGCTTCGTATGTCACCACGTAACATACTTGAATCATGCCAACCTGAAGATGCTCATCCCTGTTTGGGGTACCCATCACAGAGATCATGGTTCCCAACTGCACACACAAGGCAGAGTTAAGTTCATCGGTTATTTTCTCCCCTGGCATCCCTGTAGGCTCCATGGGGTGGCGTTCTTGGCCCCTGTATTCAGATTAAGAGAGCGTGGGTCTTGCAAGGTGCAGTAGTTTGTCTGAGGTCACACAGCTAATTATCGGCAAAGCTGTGTTTCAAATCCTGGTTTTCTAAGGGGCAGCCTGACAGTGAAAACACCATCTAGCGTTTGCATCTCAGCTATGATGTTCGTGAGCTGTGTGACCTTGCACAAGCTAGTGATTAATATTATAAGTGGTTATTAATATTAACAGTAACATTTACAAAGCACCTGGTACAGTGTAGGTGCCCTCCACCACATCTCCCTGCATCCTCACACTAGACTTGTGAGATAGGTTTTATTATCACCCATTTTACTGATAAGCAACCTGAAATTCAGAGAGCTAAAGTAACTTGTCTGAGCCTCAGTTTCTCTATAAAATGAGAATGTTGATACCTCCCTGGGAGGGCGATTGTGAGGACTGAATGAGATCATGCGGGTGCACTGCCTAGCTCAGAACCTGCCGTGGAGGAGGTGTGTGATCAGTGCTGCTTTGCTTTCTCTGGTTCCCCCTCTGAGGCTAATCCAGTGGTCTTTCCACTGCATTTCATTTAATGCATTTAGAAGCTGAGGTCATTCTGAAGTCCTCTCCCTAGCTTTCTTCATCACACTTCGCCAACCCCCAGAAGCTACTTCCAGTGTCTGAGCTGAGCTCCCTGTCAGATACCGCCTGTTTAGTCTTATGCCAGTTCAGGAAACACCATCCTTCCCTGGCATGCTGCACCACACCCCTGACATTTGCTCCAGGGCTGTGTTCTGGAACGCTAAAGCCTACTCTGGCCTCTCCAGCCGCAGGGCTCTCCCCCGTCCTGACTTTCTCTAAGGTAAATACAGGTTGTTTTCCTTATTTTGGCATCCTGCCCGGATCTTTCAGGTTGTTGTGTTGTTTCACAAGGGGTCACACATGGAAGTGACCTCAAATACAGGTCTCCTGACATCTAGCATCATGTCCTACAGCTTATCATAATTTAATGTTTAAGAGGAATATGCAGTAGGTCAGGGGGAAAAATAGGAGACCTATCTTTGGGGATCCTCAGAAATGTAGGCATTTGACTTTCAATAAATATTTATTTATTCAGCACCTACTTTTGGCCAGACCCCGTATTAGATAGTAGCTATGGCAGTGAAGGAGGCAGGTCTGTCTTCCATGGAGCTCACATTCTAGTGTAAGAGTGTTTTGTTTATAACAAAAGCATAAATAAGTCAGTAGGATGATTTTAGGTTTAAAGTGCTATGAACGGAATAAATAGAGCTCTGGGGTGGAGAGTAACTAGAAGATATGTTACGCATGTTGGATAGGATAGTCAGGGAAAGAGTCCTTGAGGAGGTGATATTTTGAGCTGAGATCTCAAATGAAAAGCCAGGGCAAGAGCATTCCAGGCTGAGGGAGCAATGAAAATAAAGACCCAGAGGTGGATAGGGCCTGGCCATCCGAGGAGTAAAATGGAGATCAGGATGGCTGGGACACGGTGCGCCAGAGGGAGGAGCCATAAGGTCATAGAGCACGACCTAGATCATGCTGGGCCCTGGAGGCCACAGAGGAGTTTGGGGTTTTTTTCTAGAATCAGTGGGAAGTCGTTGAAGGGCTTTAAGCAAGGGAGTAGTGTGATCTTAAAGAAAACTGAGGTGGCTAAGTGGAGAATGGATTGTAAAACGTGAACTGGGAAGCACAGATACCAATTAAGATGCTGTTATAGGGGCACCTGGGTGGCTCAGTTGGTTGAGCATCCGACTTCGGCTCAGGTCATTATCTCACAGTTCGTGGGTTCTAGCCCTGTGCCGGGCTCTGTGCTGACCGCCCAGAGCCTAGAGCCTGCTTCAGGTTCTGTGTCTCCCTCTCTCTCCCCCTCCCCTGCTCATGCTCTGTCTCTCTCTCTCAAAAATAAATAAACATTAAAAAAAAAAAGATGCTGTTAATAATAGCCCAGGAGAGCTGACAGTGGCCTGGATGAGGTTATGACAGTGGAAGTAGAAGCAGATAAATTTGTGATTATGTTGAAGTTAGGGCAACAGGGTATGAGGAAGGATTAGATGAGGTAATCCATTCTGCCCAATCTACTCAATATCCGATTAGTGTAGATCAAAGTGATACCTAGTTTCAGTTCCTAAACTGGGGGCAGGGGGAGGCCATCTGGCAGCAGGTAGACTTGACAGGTAACAGACCTGACTGCCGGCATGCGCCTCTGCAAGTTTGGGAGACTGTAGGCAGAAGCTACTTCTTGTATCTCGGAAAGACATCTTGGAGAAGTGAAAAAGGGAGACATTTTCAAAGAATTCATTCATTCAGTAGTCCTGCAGCAAGGGCCTTATCTGTGGCTGGTGTTCTACTTTTGGTGAATAAGATAGGGGTCTGCTCTTTAGGGCCTCCCCTCTTGGGAGAGGTAGAAATATAAATAGACAAATCTCAGTCTGTATAGTGGCAAAGAGGACAAACAAGGGGGTGTGGGAACATGAAGGAGAAGGTTAACTTTTTATAGGGTAAGGGAAGGGTTCATAAAGAAACTTGGCATTAAAAGAGGCTAAGGAGACAACTATACTTCAATAAAAAAGTAATTACAAATAGTCAAAATAATACAACTAATGGCCAGGAACAACTCAGTTTATGAACATAAATACCTAATTATTCTCTACTAAAACAAGGTGGGGTGGGATGTAGGGGTGGTAAGAAGAAAGAGCATTCCAGAAAAAAAGGAATAGCATTTGCAAAGGCCCGAAATCTGGAAGGAGAAGGGTGTATTCAAGAAATAGAAAGCACCTCTGTGTGGTTAGGGTATAGAGTGTGCAGGGCAGAGGTATAGGCTGGTGCCTAAGGTTATTGACTGCACTGTGAAGGGTCTTGTATGCCATGTTGACAGTGTTGGACTTAATCCTTAAAGCCAGGTGTAGTTGGTGGAAAGCAAATAGCTCCCCTATAGACCTGCAATCCATCAAGTCCCCATTTCCTACTGTATCTGGATGCAGCCTCAGAAACGCTCTGAACACAGGATCCCAGGCAGCCACTTCTAGTCAGCCAGAACTGGCAGAGGAGGAGGCCTACCCACCATTCCCAAAAGAAGATGCATCTGTATATGAGTTTAAAGAGGGAAGTGTTTAGGACCCAAAACTACCTTTTACAGTTGTCTCATCAGCTGCAAGCATAGGTTGGCTGCCTTGTGTAAGACATGGTGGAGGACCCTAGAGAGAGAAATAACAATCTAGTCTGAAGGAAGATATTTCTGAGTGTGGCTATGGTTGTATGAATTCCAAGGGGGCAGTGCTGAGGCAGAAAGTACTAGGCTTGCAAGGAATTCTAGTCCACTAACCCTTGAATGGATGCCCTTGACCTATAGGAAAGTGCAGTGCTCCAGCAAATGGAACGCTTTGCTGTTCAACTGACAGTGGTCCTTTCCCCAGGAAGCTGTCTTAAAGAGGCCATATAGCTCCTTTGAAGAAAATAAAATGTCCTGGGCCAAGGAACCAGGAAGTGACCATTAGTTTCAGAACTCAGTCATGGCTGTGATTGTCTATGCCGGTTCCATATCCCTGGCACCTAGCACAGGTCCTGAGTCAATGAATAGGGAAAAGAAAATAAGCAACCTACCAGCCAATCAAACGTGGATTCTAAGCCCAGCTCCTGCACCTCAATTTTGTCAGCTATGTAATGACCTGGTCGGTCTCCACAGCCCTTTATTGTGCTGTCCTAGGATACGAGGATGATGCATAGAATGGTTCAGAGCAAGCCGAATCATCACTCATATTTCTGATGTGCCACAAATACAATCAGAATAAAATATCAAAATTAAGCACTACTTTACAACATCTCAGATATGCCTTTAAAAACAGAACCTGTGTCTGTTTCTGAGATGTGAAGAAAATGTATTAGGTTATGTTAAACAGCAAGATTGTCCCTTTTGTAGGAAAAAAAAAAAAAACATGAATTAAATCTTGTCTTCCTGACTGGGAATTTTAATTGGGATTTGAGTCAATTTGATCTAAATTTGAGCATCCATCTAAAGAACATTTATTGACATCTGCTATGAGCAGGGCTTTGTGCTGGGCATGTGGGAGATAGGAGGATGAACAAGATACAAGATGAACATGATCCTTCCAGGCAGAAACTGACAGTCTAGACATGGAAATAAAACATATACATACTTGACTGTGACCTTAGCTGGGAAGAGGATAAGCTGGGACAGGCCAGATCCAGGGCTAGGGGAAGTCAGAGAGAGAAATCCCTTCGGCTACATCATTTAGGCAAGAAGTCTGCCTTTTACCACACTGTGTAGAGCTGAGAATTCACGGAGCCACCATGGCCGTGAGGTTGTGCTCAGTGGCCGCCTGGATCTTCCAGTCAGCCTGCTGCCACCAAATTGAGTATCTTAGCCCAAGCTGTTGTTGGCAGGGAAAAATTATCTCAGGTGTTCAGCCCTTGGTTTTTATGAGCAACGGGTATGCTGCCTTGCCAAGCTTGGTGGCTCTTTCTATGGCTCACATCCTTGGAGTTGATTTCAAGAAAAAGTTGTTGACTTTAATAGGGATTTCTATTCTTTCTTTTTTAAGATTGGAAACTGCCTGTGTGACCCTTATTGCCTTGACTACCACTGAAATTCAGGATCTAACTACAATGGGAGCATCTGCTTTCTGACATTTACCCAACAATGACTTGTCAAACCCTTCACTGTGCAGGGCCCTGTGCTAAGTGGGGAGCAGACTCGCAAGGCCCTGCCCTCAAGGAGGGCAGAAGGCTGTGTGAGCCGGACCCAGGAAGAGCTGTAATACCAGCTGTGAGAGAGGGCCAGATGAAGGACCAGCAGTCAGAGGAGAGAGTTTGCTTTTGGGCTGGGGCATAAAAGGAAAACCTGAAAGAGATCTGTGTGATTTGGACCTTGAAAAATGTAGAGATCATCCACATTGAAACAGGTGTAGTAGGCTTTCTAAAATAATGTCAACAGCGCTGAGGAAGCAGAAAACTTCAGGCATGTTTAGAAAACTGGGAATACTTCAGTTTGACTCCAACAAAGGGAACATAAAGGGAAATATGGCTTTCCAAAAAGTGGGGCCTAAGTCAGTTCAAACTGCTTTAACAAGATAGCCTAGATTGGGTGGCTTAAAAAAAACCTTTATCTCTTATGGTTCTTGACGCTAGGAATTCAAGATCAGAGTGCCAGCATGGTCAGGTTCTTGGTGAGAGCCCTCCTTCTGCTTCACAGATGGCCGTCTTCCTGCCATATCCTCACATGGTGGACAGCAGAAAAAGAGGAAGCAAAGCTTTCTTTCGTGTCTCTCTTTTTTTTAATGTTTATTTATTTTGAGAGAGAGAGAGAGAGAGAACATGCACAGGAGGGGCAGAGAGAGGGAGAGAGAGAACCCTAAACAGCTTCTCGCTGTCAGCACAGATCCCGATGCAGGGCTTGATCTCTCGAACTGTGAGGTCATGACCTGAGCCGAAATCAAGAGTCGGACACTTAACCAACTGAGCCTCCCAGATGCCCCTGCATTTCTTCTTCTTCTTCTTCTTCTTCTTCTTCTTCTTCTTCTTCTTCTTCTTCTTCTTCTTCTTCTTCTTCTTCTTTTTTTTTAATGCTTATTTTTGAGAGAGAGAGAAAGACAGAGTGTGAGCAGGGGAGGGGCAGAGAGAGAGGGAGACACAGAATATGAAGCAGGCTCCAGGCTCCGAGCTGTCAGCACAGAGCCTGACACTGACATGGGGCCCAAACTCACTAACTGCAAGATCATGGTGAGGCTCAAACTCACTAACTGTGAGATCATGACCTCAGCCAAAGTCAACGCTTAACCAACTGAGCCACCCAGGCGCCCCATCCTTGTGTTTCTTCTTATAAGGACACTAAGCCCATCATGAGGGCTCTACTCTGATGACCTAGTCACCTCCCACAGGCCCCACCTGCAAAAATCATCACACTGGGGATTAGAGTTTTGTTTTTTTTTTTAATGAAATTTATTGTCAAATTGGTTTCCATACAATGGGGATTAGAGTTTTAATATATGAATTCTGGGGGGACAAAAACATTCAGTCCATGGTAAAGCCAGATCACAGAGGGCTTCCTTAAATGTTCCAGGGTGAGGTAATTAATATATTTAATTCTACAGGCCATAAGATGTCACTAATAGGATTTTATTGGAAAGGACTTTGGAGATGAGCCAGGCAGCCCTCTGTTGCACACATAAAGACTGCATCTCAAAAAGGGAAGTTAGTAACCCAAGGTCAGACAATAACCCATGATGGAGCTGGAGATGGAGCTAGGGCTAGAACCAGATCTTCTGAATTCAGATACAGTGGTCTTTTATACTCCAGGATGAGATCCCATGCTCTGGGGAGATTAATGAGTCTTTCTAGTGGAGGTAGATTGAGGGAAAAGGAAGGGCTAAATGGAGAGCCTTGGGAAGCATTTATATAAAGTTCAGAAGAAAGGTAACACCCGAGGTCTTTAATTAGGGCCGTGGCAATGGGTGATGGGGAAGGGCTGATGGGAGAGGCAAGGCAGGGGTCCAATCAGCAGGGTGTGAATGTGGAAGGCAGACCAGAGGAAGATGTCTACTTGTACTTTCTTTGGTTGCTGCTCTTTACTGGATTGTCCAATTGGATTCCTTTCGTTAAGCTACCTTGAAGTGGGAAAGAAAGGGTACAAATCCAAAATAAATATGTCACACGCATTCAGTATTTCCTAAGTCGAGCCTTTTTGTAATTTTTTTTCTTCCCTTTTCCTTTTTTCTTTTTCTCCTTTTTTTTTTTTTTTAGTCCCTCTGTCCTTTTCTAGAACCTGGCCTTCCAGGTCTTAAGTCTTCAGGAATGTGATCCACTTCTCAGCTACCAGCCTGGCTTTCCGATTTTATACATGGGATATGAGAACTGCCATCATTGTCCGAGTGTCTCTGGTTTTAGGTTTCCTGCCAGGCCCCGTGAAGGTGCAATCCGTATGACTTGCCTCTCATCCCATGACTCTAGGCTTGGAACCAAAGCCCTGAAACAACCTCCAACAGAGACTGAGCCCCATGATATGCCAGGCACCCGGCCCGAGGAAGGCACCAGGCTGAGCAGTCGTCATCTGGGGGCCTGGCCCCAGGTCTGTATACCCTGTGCCTCAGAACCTGGAGAGCATTACAATGCAGATTCCTGGGCTCTGTCTTACACCTCCTGAATCAGAATCTCTGGGGGCAGGAGGTCAGGACTATTTTTTGACAAGTGCCCCCACGTAATTCATATGTACCTAAAGTTTGAGACTCTGCCTTAGATCACTTAATTATTTTTCTGGGCTTCAGTTTCCTTGTTTGAAAATGGGGAAATTATGTATTCAGTTACTATGAAAATAGAGGAGCACTTTGGAAAAATGCTAAAAACTTTATATATATACATATATATGTATATAAAACTAATATATGTGTGTATGAATATGTATAATTACTATATATATATATTACCAAGCTGGCAGTCTTGGGGTCAAGAAAGTTTAAGACATTTCTCAAACAAAAATATACTGAAAACTGCTAAAAGGTCTGAGTGTTGACACTTGGAGCATATATGTTTACCAAGAGAATGAATATGTAAATGAATACCTCCAGGAAAGATAAACCTTGAAGTGAGGTCATTAAGCTTTCTCCTCAATATCTTCCACCTCATGCACTCAATCAGCATCATTCACTGGGTACCTAATATGTGTCAGTGTACTGTGCCAGGCTGGGAATATGGAGATAAATAAGACATGGTCCCTGACCTCAAAGGGTTGGAGATCGATATGGAAATGAGCATTCAGTACAGTATGATAAGCACCAGCTCTGGGGGTGGGTTAGAGAGGCAGTTGTTAGTGCTTTGGCAACAATAGTAGAACCAGCTGTCAGGGAACGTGTCACCAAGGAGGTGACCCTGGAGCCGTACGTTGAACACAGGTGTGTTTTTTCCAAGAAGGAAAACATCTTTCACAGTCCTTGCCACTGGCTTCCTTCTTTCATTCCATCAAATTCTCTCATCAGTTTCCTCCCTTCCTCCTCCATCAAACCAGTCTCAGGGACCCAGTGGTCTTTGTCACTTCCTCCTTCCCCCTCCCAAAACCTGCCTTCACTCTAAGTCAAGACTTCAGTTTAGTCATAAACACTTTGGTTTTAAAAAAATGCCTTTTTTGTGTGTGGAGGGGTGCAGTTTACCTTGTTACCCCCTAAGTTTTCACCTGAAGTGATTTTAAGCTCTATGGGAGATTTGTTTGTTTGTAAATTTGCCTTTTACATCAGCCAGCTGATAGGAGAGGGGTTGTGCTTTGTTGGTTAGTTGGTTTTGGTGGGGAAGAGGATTGATGACAAGTGGTTTTCCCTAGCCTGTGTTATTTTACTAGATAAATAATCACTATTTGGCTTTCCTGTAAAGAACCAAGGATTAACACATAGTCTAAGTTCAGTTGTAAAATGACGTTCTTTGTGTGTTAAGGTAGAACAACACTGGGTAAGGAATCAGAACTTAAACTGACATAGCCCTTCACCAAGTACCCTGACCATGTACATCCTTTCTACTCAAAAAGCGATCCACAAACCATTGGCCGAGTCCTTGGCTGGCACTAATTAGAAATGCAGAACCTCAGGCTCGAGCTGAGATCTGCTGGGTCAGAATCTGTACTTTTTTTTTTTTTAATTTTTTTAATGTTTTATTTATTTTTGAGAGAGACAGAGTGTGAGTGGGGGAGAGTCAGAGAGAGAGGGAGACACAGAATCCGAAGTGGGCTCCAGGCTCTGAGCTGTCAGCACAGAGCCCAATGCAGGGCTTGAACTCATGAATGGTGAGATCAGACCTGAGCCGAAGTCAGATGCTTAACTGACAGAGCCACCCAGGCACCCCGAGAATCTGTATTTTTAACAAGATTCCCTGGCAATTCATTTGACATTAAAGTTTTAAAAAAAAACCATGAAAATAGTGACTTATCCCCATTGATTAAGACAGTAAAGTCCAGAGATTGAGGAACTTACCCAAGATCACATAACAAGCCCTGCTCTGTTCAATTCTAAGTTCAGTGCTGTCTGCTGTACAGCTGGGCTTCTTTGTGTCACATTAATTAAAGAGCACTTTAGTGGTTCATGGTCAGTGAAGAGGGGGAACAATGACAGTTTTTCAAAGTACAAGTGCATCTTCTTGAGAGCTGTAGGGAACAAGGAAAGTCTAAGGGAGCTTTGATTGTATGCCAGGCACTTGGACAAGTGTGCATTACAGATAGCCTTGTCTCCATTTTACAGATGGTAAGAAATCTTTGCATTTTCCTCAGTGTAACCAACCTGTAGGGACTCTTAGCAGAAATTGAAGGTGATATTAAGGTCTGATACTAGGACTTCCTGTGTCAGAGGTCAAGGAACCAGAGATGTTGTGAGCACTTTTTTTTATCCTTAAAGTAAGATCCAGTTCCTGTATAAAGCCAGCTTCTTCCTTGACTAGTCAGGTTTGGTGGCTTCCTACTCTTTCCAAAGTCAGGAATTCAGGTTTCGGTCACTTGGAACTCCTCATGATTTATGAACAACTCTGTCTCATAGAGTAAAAGAGGTTTTCCCAAAGAGGAAAAAATAGCTTAAAGAAGGCCTTGAAGAATCAAGATGACAAAATGTATTATTTATAAGGACCTAAAATAAGTGCCGGATCCTCCACTCAAAGTGAGCAGGCGACAGCCAAGTGCCGTTGTGGAGTGGAGCCCAGCGACTCCAGCTAGATCCATGTAGCAGGGCTGGTCAGCCACGGCCCCACTCAGTATTCCAGGGGTCCTTCTCAGGAAGTGGCTCCTGCTGCCGATACAGGGCAGCCTGTGTAGCTCATATGAATGGGTCCCAATTACAAATGAGTACAAGAGATCAGCTGAATGAGGAGATTGCTTGAAAGAGAATGGGAGAAAGGCAGTGCAGTGAGAGTCTGTGGGTATGAAACATACACACACACACACACACACACACACACACACACACACACACCATTTATAGGATTGTATGGAGTTCCTGACTTAATAACCCAAGGACACAGGTATGTACTGAGAGTAAGGTGGAGGCCAGGCAGAACAGGAGTAGATGCGGAGTATCTCAACCTTGCCTTCGCTGGCCCCTGGTTCCCTAATGGAGCGTGCAGCTGCTAGTGATGCTGTCTGTGCAGAGTAGGCCCTACTGCATCCAAGAAACAGCCACTTCTTGCTGCATTACAGATCTTTTTTTACTCAAGGCTTGGCTCATCATTCCTGAAGAGCTTAACAATAGTTTCTCTGTTTTAAGAGAATGTTTACAAACACCTCTCCTGCACACAGCTCTCCTGCTCTTGGAAGCAAACTCAGGGTCAGCAAGTCTACATTTTGGCCAGTGGGAAAGAAGCAGAGTTAGTGCCTAGGAATCTCTGATCAAGAGCTGGCATTACAGAAAACCCATTTCCCTGCCACTCATCCCTTGACTCTGCCATAAGACCTTTGTTACCTGGGTGCTTATGATACTGACTTAGACCTGAGGACCATATCCCAAATCCATTGTCCATAGAGAGCAAGATTCAGTGGCAGGAGGGAGGTCACTGAAAAATAGAAGGTGATGCCAAGGGACTTCTGAAGAAACACAGGCAGTCATGAGATTATACTCTGGCTTCAGAGTGACTACGAGTTTGCTTTTGCCAAGGGGACAATGGGCTGGGATTTGAACCGAACCCATAGCCTTCAGAACCTCTCACTTGTTTCTACTCCTTCCTCTACTCCTTCCTCTACTCCTTCCTCTTCTCCTTCCTCTTCTCTTCGTCTCTTCTGGGATGTGGTGACTACACTGAGGAGGGTTGGGGGGAGATGCTTTCAGTAGCTCTTGCTGTATCTGGAGCTTGCTTTGTGTTCTCTGCTGGCTGCTGGCCTCCTCCCAGCCATGAGAGCTGGCTGTGGTCCATGGGTCCTGATACCGTTCCCTGGTAGCATCAACCTGTATTTCCACTGCTTCTAATCTCGAAGGTCTTCTAGTTTCCTCTTACTGGAATGGTTACCCCTGGAGTACAGGGCACTCATTCAGTAGGGTTGGATTCACCTTCATGCCCTGGCAGTGCAGGCAGCCTTCAAGAAGATGAGCATCTGACCTTCCTACACCCCACACCCCAATTTGGAATAATAAGATTAAAAGAAATCAATTTAAAGATTTTTTTAAAGTTTATTTATTTTTGAGAGAGAGAGAGAGAGAGAGAGAGAGAGAGAGAGCACGAGCAGGGGAGGGCAGAGAGAGAGGGAGACACAGATTCCGAAGTGGGCTCCAGGCTCTGAGCTGTCAGCATGGAACCCGACGTGGGTTTGAACTCACAAACCATGAGATCGTGACCTGAGCTGAAGTCAGGTGCTTAACTGATAACCCACCCAGGTGCCCCTTATCAGCATTTTAAAATCCAGGTAGCTACTTAATATGTGAGTGAGAGGCAGCATGGTATAGAAGGACATGGTATTTTGAACTGGTTTGGCTCATATTCCATTTCTACTACTTTCTAGTTGTGTGATCCTGGACTAGTCACCTGATCTCTCCAAGTAAGAAATGCCTTGAAGAGCCCTACTGGAGAATAAAGACAATGCAGAGAAAGTGCCTACATATATGATGTGCTTGACTAGTAGTGGGTAATATCATTATTCTGAAAACCGGAGGTTTTTAAACTTATGCTTAAGAATACCTGGGTTCTTTCCTGTGATTTCCATCATATATAGGTTTTAAACCACTCACTACCCTGGTTTTTATAGTTACTACTACTACTACTATTACAACTGTTATTGTGGTTAAATACACATAATAGAATTTACCATTTTAATCATTTTCACTGTACACTTCAGTGGCATTAAGCACATGACATTGTTGTGCAACCATCTCCACCACCCCTCTCCGGAACTTTGTCATCTTCCCATACTGAAACTCTACGCATTAAATGATAACTCCCTATTCCCTGCTTTTCCCAGCCTGGTCATTCTCTTTTCAGTAACATGCTCCAGATTCTTCAGTGTCTTTCTTCCCATTCAATAGGGGTTGGAAGGGGCCTTTTGGTAGGGTTTTCTTCGAGTTCTGCAAACTCCCACTGGGGAGCCTGGGAGTTAAAGGTCTGTGCCATTTGCAGCAAACTTTGGGGACTGCAGATGGTTACAAAAAAGATGTCAATACAGCTGCTTTGCATAGGATGGATCTGCAAAGAGCCTTCCAAGGACTGGTACATTTCTTCTAAAAATATCCAAGGATGCGGCTTGGCATAGCTTTGGGAGAAACCAACAGTTTTTAAATTCTTCAATAGCATCTACCTCATGGTGAAGATTAAATGAAAGAATTTGTGTTGAGTTAGTATAATACAGTGCCTGGCACAGATAAGACCTTTATATGTAGGCTGTTGTTACTGTTATTGTGCTGTGCCAGAGACATTATGTATCATGTTTTGGTATTTAGTCCCCACAATAGATAGATATCATCTTCATTTTACATGAGGAAACTACTGCTCTGAGATGTTAACACTCCCAAAATGACCAAGCCTATAAGTAGCAGAGTAGCAGAGTGGGGATTCAAACCCATACTCTTTCTCCTATAAGAGGCCACCTGTTGTGGTATACCAAGAAAGGAACTCTATGGGTGAGTCATATTGACTTCATTCTCAGCATTTCATTTTTCCACCTGCCCTGGCCTTTCTCTGGATTACTTTCTTCTTGCTATTTCTTCATAAAGACATGTACCTAATGTCCAGAGCTTTCTGGATTTACTGGTCCCAAGTCTTTGCACCATTTTGAAGTGATCACTCAATAAACTCTCTGCTCTAGAAGAAGAAACTGAAACGTGTACAGAGCATGGAACTCTCTGGCTTTATTGGATGAGTATCTAAGAATTAACGAACTGTGTATGGAATTTAGAGCAGTCATTGTGGTTTTGGTCAGAAAAGGGTGCTTTCCAGGATATTTAAGTCACCCAGAAGCACTGGGTGGAGTTGGTTCAGAAAAGAAAATGCTTACATTTAACTTCCGTGAGTGACTAGGATTCATTGTTTTTTCAGAAAACAAGGCCACATCACTCTGTTTTGCTCTTCATCATGGCTCCTAAGAAACTCAAAGTCAATTTGAATGCTTAGGCACACACAGCATGTATATGAATTACCAGGGCTGGCATATTTGGATATTCCTCCTTGTCATGGTTTTAAATTTCCATCTCTCTTCTACTTAGTATATTATAGGAATTGCCCTTTGGGAAGTGATAAGCTTAGAGTAAGACAGTCAGTAAAGATTCTAACTGCTTAGAGGTCAGGGACCATGTTTGTTTATCATAGTGTCCCCAGTACATAGCCCAATATCTGGAATGTGGTAGTTGCTGAATAAATGTCTTTAAGTTGAAAAAATGAAAGCTATTACTGAATCAGCATTCAAAATAACTTAAAGCGTGGCATCTTTGGCACTTTTGTTTGGACTTCCAGCTCCCAATCTTATCAAGGTGGAAGCTTTAGACTTCCTTAGACTTTGGAGGTCTACCAGCAAGGCACTGTGTGTGCCTGCAAGTAACAGACACCAGAAATAGAAATGACTTAAACAGAAGTCAGTTTTCTCTCACCATTATGGACTTGAATGGTGTGTGCCCAAAATTCATAGGTTGAAGCCCTTACCCCCAATATGATATATTTGGAGATAGGGCCCATAAGAGGATGATAAAGGCTAAGTGAGGTCATAAGGATGGCGTCTTCATCTAATAGGACAGGTGTCCTTCTAGAAGAGGAAGAGACACCAGAGATCACTCTCCCTTCATGTGGGTGCAATGGAAAGGCATTCTGCAAGCCAGGAAGAGAGGGTTCACCAGAAACCAACCCTGACAGCATCTTGATTTTGGACTTCTAGCTTCCAGAAATGTGAGAAAATACATTTCTCTTCTTTGAGCCACCCAGTCTATACTATTTTGTTATGGCAGACTGAGGAAACTGATATATATGACAAGACTGGTGATATTTAGTCCAAGGCTGATGTAGTAGCTGTGTGAATACCAGGGGCCCGAGTTCTTTCTATCTCTCTATTTCACTTCATGCAGGCTTTCTTCTCCAAGGTTTTCTCATGGTCCAAGATAGCTGCTAGAGTTCTGGCTGTCACATCCCTAGTCAGGCAGGATGCAGGTAGAGGGAGAAAGGACAGAAAGTGGCCCTATTAGGGTACTGTCCCTGAGGTGATACCCAGCCATGTCCCCCACAACTCATTGGCCAGAACCTAGCTACATAGCCACACCTAATCGTAATGAAGGCTGGGAAATTAGTCTTTTAGCTGGACACATAGCTTCCCTGAATGAAATCTGGGGACAATGGCTCTTGAGTAGATAACCGGTAGTCTCTGCCTTGAGAAGCATGAGCACTTTGGGGAATGAGAAGAAGCATGAGCACTTTGGGGAATGAGAAATCTGGAAAGGACCTTCTCACACAACAACAGTCCTGCTCCTCAGAGCCTGTGAGCCCCCACCAGTACCATGTGGAGATGGCTCTTGTTGTCTGCAGAGTAACCCAAGCCCCTGCTTGGCTGGAGGGAACCACTCAGTTTGTTCTCAGCCACCCTGCCAACCTTTTCTTCCCCATTCACCAGCACTTTGTCCCCAGCCCCATTCCCTGAGTATGCCTGCACTCACCTGCCTTACTATTTCCCTCTGCCTGAACTATGCCCTGTGCCCTTTGACACCCCAGTATCTTATCCATGCTTTCAAACCCACCCAAACTCTTCCTCCTGAAAACACCTGAGGTGACATAGAGTGCTTCCTATCCTAGATTCCTGTGCACTTTGCCTGTGTGTCTATTTTAATATCCATTCTGAGCTTCTTGCAATTAAGTTATGTAGGATATTGTCTCTACTTTCGTGTATGTTTGAAAATTTCTGTAATAAGTTTTTCATGTGTGCCTGCCTCAGGGCAGGGATGGCATCATCTTGTTGCCATAGTACCAGGATTTTTACAAGTATTTATTGGGTACCTACTAAGTGTCAAGCATTCTGCTTGACCCTAGGGATATAGCAATGAGCAAAACTGTCCCTGAACTCATGATGCCTGCTAACCTGGGGACACAGGAGCAACAGACGTTAGGCAACAAATTGATAAATACATAAAACATTGACAAATGTATAATTGCAAATTGTGAGAAATACTGTCAAGGAAAAAACAGGATGCAATGAGAGAGGAAAGCAAAGGGACATATTTTAGATGGTATGTCACATAGACCAGAATTTAAATTCCTGCTCCCCCCATATAGAATAATTCCACACAATTCATGTAGATACTCCCCCATTAAGGAGCTGGAACTTAACTTCCCATTCCCCAAGTGTGGGCTCTGCTCAGTGACTTACTTCCAAAGAGTAGAAGCTGGGAGCGCCGGGGAGGGGCAGTGGAAGGGCACAGAACTTTACAGTGAAGAAACCCAGCAAACATTTCGAGGCCAGATCATCAAAGTTAGCAGCATCAGTGATAAACTGTGTTGATTGATATTATGTACCTGGTATATGACACGATGAGGTGGGCACTTCACCTCTGTGAATCCCAGCCTAACCATGAGTAAAACGTCAGAAAAAAAAACACATTGAGGAGCATTCCACAAAATACCTGGCTAGTACCTCTAAAGTGGTCAAGGCCAGCAAGCACAGGGAAAATTGGAAGCACTGTAACATACCCAAGGAGCCTAAGGAGAAACGAGAGCTGAACGTAATGTGGTGTCCTAGATGGTGTCCTGGAGCAGAAGTCAGTAGGGGAAAACTCACGAAATCTAAACAGAGTGTATCATTTAGTTAATAACGGTGGCCCTTCGTTGTGACAGATTGGCCACTGTTAACGTAAGATGTTAACAATAAGAAGGCCCCCCTATTGGAGGAGAGGCATTTGGGAGCTATGCTATCTTTTCAACTTCTCTGTAAATCTCACACTATTCTAAAATTAAAACTTGATTAAAATAAGTCCCTGCTCTCCTGCTCCCTGGCTTATATGAGTTGGGCGTGTCACTTCACCGCTCTGGCCTCAGTTCGACTATAGGATGGGGGAGATGGCACCCTCACTGCAGGATGGAGAAGAGGCTTCAGGGCGACAGTGTGTGGCAGCACTTTGGAAACGGCGTGCCCACAGTACTGCTCAGCGTGCAGATTCCCCTCCTGCCCCTGTAGTTCTGCACAGGGAGGCACTCCAGAGGCTTCCCCAGAGGCTGCTATGCCGTGGCACCCAGCGGGGCCCTGCCCTCACCCTTCTGGAGTGCCTTTATAGCCAGGCTTCTGTACAGGAAACGTCCCCCTCACTTCTCTTGACAGCTTGCTCTGAGGGACTAAGACTGCTTTTTTATTTTCGTATTTCACTTGATTTCTAACCCCCCCCTCCCTTGAATTTAGTGTTTCTCTTCAGGAATCAGCATATGATTCAAACCGCCAGTTCTAAATTTAGTATTGCCTGTGATATGGAGAATGCATTTAGTGCTGCCTGGGATATGTATTTGGAAATAATGGTTTTATTTATCCACATCCAGTAATTCTGACTGCCTGCTGGGTTCTTTCAGGAAAGAGTTTGTCATCTCTTTTCCTCCTAATGATGAAATGTTGCCTGCTCAGGTCCCAGAGGCCCAACCCGAGCCAGAGGCTGGTGACTTGAGTCTCTGTTTAATTAAACAATATCATCCCCAGGATTCTGCAGTCATGAGCTCTTTCCAAGGCTTCTGTTTAGAAGGAATTTGGAAACAAGGTCTAGAAATGACTTAAGGACTCTTTAGAGCTTGTAAGCTTATTTCTGGTGCCAGCATGATAAGATTTGCCCCTTTTTCAGAGAGTTGCCCCTTCTGTGCTAGAATATATGAAAGAAGGAGGTAGTTCCACATGTATAGAGCATGTGACTGTACTTTGGGTGCTGAGGATGCAGAAGTAAATCACATACAGCCCTGCCCTCTGAGAACTACAGTTCATTCATTTATTCAAAGAAATGTATTGAGCCTCTACCATGTACCTGACACCATGCTGATCATTAGGGTTGCAATAGTGACCTTTTGTCATTAGACAAAGTTCCACTCCCCAAAAGCCTGCATTCTTTTTTTTTTTTTTTTTTTTTTTTTATTTTGAGAGAGACAGAGACAGGGTGAGTGGGGGAGGAGCAGAGAGAGAGAGGGAGAGAGAGAGAATCCCAAGCAGGCTCCGCATTGTCAGCACAGAGCCCAGCGTGGGGCTTGAACCCACGAAACCATGAGACCATAACCTGAGCTGAAACCAAGAGCTGGACACTTAACTGACTGAGCCACCAAGGCGCCCTGGAGCCTGCATTCTTATACATGTGTTTTGTACGCATGTATAAGACACAAAGCAGGAGATAAGGGGTCATATGTGATACGTCAGGGAGATAGTGTGTGTTCGTTTCCCAGGACTGCAGTAATAAAGTACCACAGAGGGGCTTACAACAGATTCATTCTCTCCCAGTTCTGTCTGAAAACAAGGTGATGGCAGGACCATGCTCCCTCCAGAGGCTCTAGGAAAGAAACCGTCCTTGCCTTTTCTGTCTTCTGATGGCTCCAGGTGTTTTGGACTTGTGGCTGCAGAACCCCAGTCTCTGCCTCTGTCTTCACATTGCCTTCTCCTGTGTGCCTGTGTCTCCTATCTGACTCTCATAAGGACATCTGTCATTGGATTTAGGGCCCACCTGGATATCCCAGATGATCTCATCTCAAGGCCCTTAACTTAGTTACATGGTTACGTCTGCAAAGACTGTAGGGGAGAACGGGTCCCTTGCTTCTTCCACCTTGGGATGGCTTCTGGCATTCCTTGACTTGTGGCCACATCATCCCAGGTTTTGCCTCCAAGGTCACATTGCCTTCTCCTCTTTTCTCTGTATGTCAGAAGCCCCTCTGCCTTTCTCTTAAAAGGATATTTGTGATGGTGCTTAGGGTCCATATAGATAATCCAGGACCATTTTCTTGTCTTACAATCCTTAATCACATCTGTAAAGACTCTTTTTCCAAATAAAGTCACATTCACAGGTTCTGGGTAGGGGGGCGAGTTAAGATATGGATATATCTTTTGGAGGGTCATTGTTTAACCCACCACACAGTGCAAGATTGTGTAGCCTTTGGATATTCACCCTGTGAGGTAGGTTGTATTCCCGTTTTCCACATGAGGGCATTAAGGCTCAAAGAAATTAAATGCTTTACCCAAGGGCATTCAAAAAGGAAGTAGCAGAATCAGGGATAGATACCAGGAATTGTTGACTTTGAAGCCCATTCTTTTCCTCCCATAGCTCCTGACCAACAAGATTTTGAGGCATCTGTCCTTTGGTTGAAAACACCAGTGGCCATGGGAAAACCACACTTGGCTTTACCAGCATTAAGATCTGGTGGGAACCAGTCAAGTGTTAGCTGTAAGCAGGCTGCTGTGGAAATGGACAGGAAGTTTGGGAGAGGGAGGGGAGAATGGGGTGGGGGCTGCTAATGAAGAGAGAGGGCCTAGAAGCAGGGTCAGGGTGGGGTATGTACTAAATAAGGGAAATAACACCTAAAGGAGAAGTGGCCGTGCTTTGCCATGTCAGTTTTGCATAGTTCCTTCTCTGGTTCTTTGACGTCTGAGGGGCCCCTGTGCTCACCTGCAGCTGGGGAAACCTGGCCAGAGACTCTGGTACAAGCTGGGGGGCCTGAGAATGTCTAGGGAAGGGCTCTCTGGTTTGCGTCAGCTGTTCCCCCGACATTTCCTGAACCTTGTGGTCCTTACCCTGGAGGCAGAGTGGCCAAATAGAAAAGCATAGAAAGACAAATCCCACTCTGCCTCTCTTTCACTGTGTGACCTTGGATGAGGTATACTTTACCTTTCCAAGCCTGTGTTTTCTTGTAAAAAAAATTTTTTTTAATGTTTATTTATTTTTGAGAGACAGAGCAGGAGTGGGACAGGGGCAGAAAGAGAGGGAGACACAGGATCTGAAGCGGGCTCCAGGCTCTGAGCTGTCAGCACAGAGCCCGAGCTCGAACACACGAACCATGAGATCATTATTTGAGCCGAAGTCATATGCTCAACTGACTGAGCCACCCAGGTGCCCCACCAAGCCTGTGTTTTCTTATGTGGAAAAATATGGATTTTTTTTCTTTGAGATTTAAAGGAGATTAAAAAGCCCAAAATATAATAGAGTCAGTAAATGTTACTTCCATTGCTTCAAAAGGCCCACTTTCTGGGCCAGAGCAGTGGCTCTCAAACTGTAGACTCTGGCACTTAGAATCCAGAGTATGAACAAAGCCCCCAAATCCCTACGTACACCTACAAGTAGCACTGTTTTCAAATACACATAGATGGTGTCATATTGACTCAGATACAGTTAAGTTTAAAAGCTTTACTGAATCCATAGTGACTTTTTGTTATTAAATGTTGCTTTGATCAGTGTATATGGAAAGATCCTGAAGTTCTCTGGTATTGAAAAGGAATCTTCATACTCAGATATGTTGGCCAGCACTGCTATAGCATGGGAGACAGGTATAAAATGACCAGTCAGATTGTGGGTGAACAGTGCTTTACAGAGCAGTGTTTGGGTTCTACAGAAGCATTGAGGAAAGCTAGACAAGCTGCCTGGAGAAATCCAGGGAGGTAGAGAGGATATTTGGGCTAGGCCTTCGAAGATGAGTTTGATCTTTACCTCATTTGGAGAGCAGGCATTGCCGGTAGAGAACAGTAGGTTAAAAGGCACAGAATCCAGGTGGTGAGGACTAAGGTGTGGGGTAGGGGAGGGGAAAGACCAGAAAAGGAGATAGGAGCAGGTTAGGGCCAGGCCTGAATGCCGTGCCAGTGCGTTTAAGATCACCGTAGGCAGGGGAACCAGGGAAGGGTTTGTAGGACAGGAGTAACAATATTAGATTGGTTAGTTAGCCTTTTAGAAAAATCACTGCCTTGTTGGGCAATGGAGCTTAGGAAGCCGGAGAGTAGGAGGGAGGGATACTGGGGAGAAGGCACAGAGCTCACGGCAGAGTGGGAAAGCACAGGGTTTCTGAGCACCACAGCCTGGGCCTAAATCTCAGCTTTGCTCCCTGTCAGCTGAGTGTTCCAAGTACTTAGTCTGTATGTCCCTCAATTTCCTTTTTGTACAGTGGACGTAATAATGTGTCTACCTCAGAGGACTATTAGGAGGATTAAACAAGAAAATGCACTTCATGGGATATTCAGTCTTAAAAAGGAAGGCAGTTCTCATGCGTGTTACAACATGGATGCCCCTTTAGGGCATTAAGTGAAATAAGCCAGTCGCAAAAGGACAAGTGCTGTGTGACTCCACTCATAGGCGGTACTGAGAGTAGTCACACTCAGAGAGACAGAAAGTAGAATAGTGGGTGAACAGGGCTGAGGAGGGGGAGAAATAGGAAGTTCTTATTTAATGAGTACAGAGTTTCATTCTGGGACGATGCAAAAAATTATGGAGACGGACGGTGGTAATGATTGCACAACAGTGTGAGTATCCTTTGTACCACTGAGCTGTATGCGCTTAAAAACAGTTAACTTGGCAAACTTCACGTCAGGTATGTTTTACCATAATTTTTTTTTTTTTAAGAATAAGACAAAAATGCATTTCAAGTGCATGTTAGTTGATATTGTTGTGCTAGGTAAATGATGATGAGGGCCTAAATTAATACGGCAGAAATGAGGATGGAGAAGAGGAAATATCATCTGGATCTTTCTAGGTAGAGCCCATAGTGCCGGGTGACAAGGAGCTATGGGCACAAGGCAGAACCACAACAGCTACTAGGACTCCGCAGAGCCACTCTGAGGACCCATGAATTTCTGCGCTATGTCCTGCAGAGGCGCAGGGCCAGAGCCAGCTGGTGCTGAGTCACCCATTGAGCCTGGTGCTGCCAGAGGCCCATCTCTGCACCCGTCTCCCAGACAACAGCAGCTGCCACATCCCAGGCATGGGTGCTTAAGGCTCTGCAAAGGAAGAGCCTCTGTCGCCCAAAATCAATCCACAGCACTCTTATGATGGTGGCCTCTCCTCCTTCACAGGGGATTGGAAAGCCTAGGTCAGAATCCCACCAGAAACCTGAGAGGAGGCAGAAGGGCCCTTCCCTTTGATCACTCAAGTTTAGGCTTGGAACGTCCATTCATACGTCTCATGGAAACCCCGCAGAAACCAATACTGGAGACATCTGTGCAGCCTCAGCCTTGCAGGAGAGGCTAAGCTGTCAGGGAGAGGCCTGAGGAGCTCCCCCAATGGCACTGGGGAGACTGTTCTGCCTTTTTAGAGAGGTACTTGGTGTGGCAGTGAAGTTTTCGGGCTCCAGCCAGAGGGTTTAGGTTCACAACTCAGCTATGCCTCTAACTAGTTATATGACAGTGAACAAGCATTAACTTCTCTTTCATTGCCTTAATGATAAAGGGGAGAAAGCTATTTCATGGGACTTTGGTGAAATATAATTGAGATACATACATGTAGGGCCTGATATATGATAGGTGCTTAGTAAACATGTTTTCTTTCTCTGCTGTAAAATTTTATACTTCTTTTCTTCCCTCATAACCACCCTCAAAGGAAAAATTTCTTTGTTTGCTTTTTTTGTTTTATAGGTAAGGAAATTGAAATTCTTAAGGGTTAAGAAACATGGGGCACCTGGGTGGCTCAGTTGGTTGAGCATCCAACTTCGGCTCAGGTCATGATCTCGCAGTCTGTGAATTCGAGCCCCATGTCGGGCTCTGTGCTGACAGCTCAGAGCCTGGAGCCTGCTTCGGATTCTGTGTCTCCCTCTGTCTGACCCTCCCCCGTTCATGCTCTCTCTCTCTCTCTCTCTCTCTCTCTGTGAAAAATAAATAAACTTAAAAAAATTAAAAAAAAAAAAAAGCAACTTGCCTAAATCCCCACAGGAAGTGGGTGGTAGCTCTGAGTCCCTCTAAGCCTTTGCCCTTGTACTGGGAGACTCTGCTTGCTGTGTCTCACTCAGACTGTGATACAAGTAGGTTCATGTATGAGACCACTTCTAGAGTAAACACCCAGTAAGCTATAACCATATAGTGTTCAGGTATTATAACGGGGAAGTGTGTGTCTGGTCATGGGACTATGGCTCTCCTAGGCATCCTTTAGAAGGGAAAGAGAGAATTACATATGGATGTATACATATATGTATATATACATATTACGTATATAATGACCTTTACATGCAAAGTTATTTTTCCCTTTCTAAGGGAAAGGGAGAATTACATATATGTATGTATACATATATATGTAACATATATATAATTATCTTTATATGTAAAGATAAATATAATGTGTATATATATACACATACATATATGTATATATATATTTTCCCTTTCTATCTAAGGGAAAGAGAGAATTAAATATGTATATATGTATATACATACATGTAATATATATGTAATTATCTTTATATATAAGGATACACATATATATAGTGTGTGTGTGTGTATATATATACACACACACATATATATACATATAATGTATACATGTATGTATAAAGTACCTTGGAAACCTCACTCATTCAAAGCCACCTATTAGAAGAGCCTTCCTGATAGCAGTGGATATCCATTCCTGGTTCTGTGACCTTCCAACCAGAGGATAAATAAGTTAGCAGCCTCCCTGAATTCAGCCTGGAGTGGTTGCAACACAGTCCCTACCAGGGAGGGTTTGAGAAAGGATGCAGCCTTTGAGTTGACTATCCAGTTTGCCTCTTACCAGCTGTGTGATCTTAGTCGAGTACTCAAACCTCAAATTCCTCAATCTTTAAAACAGGATTAATAAAACGAACCTGGCAGAGTTGTTTGGATTAAATGCTATAGAGCCAGACTGCCTGGGTTTGAATCCCAGCTCTGCCACTTACTAGCTATATAATATTGAGCAAGTCATTTAATCTCTCAGCACCTTGGTTTTGTCTATAAAATGGGTGTAACCTCACTCTGGAGGTTGTGGAGAAGATTGATTAGTGAGTTAATACGTGGGAAGTGCTCAGAGTAGGGCATAGTCCATTGTACATGCTCAGTAAATGCTAGTTATTACTGTTATTATCACTAGCTTTTGTCTCTCCCCAGAGTGCTGGCTGATGGTGACCATGAGCTCTAGCGGCTATTGTAAATAGGCAGACAACTCTTTTTGGTGGGGGGGGGGGGGGCGGGGAGAGGGGTGCACAACAGCACCAGCATCATAGGAGGAGAGAGATCTCTGGTCTTTCAGTAGACACAGAAGACAATGCACCTGTCCTGGCAGGCTTCCTGGGGGAACATAGTACTTTTCCTGGTCCTCAAAGGAGGACCCTTTGGTCTCTAATGGGTAAGGCCACTTCTCTATTTGGGATTTCATCTGAGAGGTGATGTCATTTGCTTGTCACCACATTCCATGCCATTACCTGAGGAAGAAGCATGACCTCCAGACGGGAGCCCAGAAATAAAAGGATTAGCCTAGGTAGCTGGTAGAGTTGATTCTGGGTGTCCTGACTTGGGTCACAAGTGGAACAAGGCTCTGTGAGACAGATTTCCCAATCAGGGTATCAAGAACATGATCCCCTGACAGTGGCTGGCTGGGCTTGTGAAGCAGGAGCAGTTTTTGACTGCACAGTCACCTCTTCACCCGGTGTGTGAAACATCATCATTTCTTACGTATACCTTAACATGTTGGGAAGTGCTGCTCTGGAGGCCATGCCTTTGAGATGATAAGCAAGATAGTGACCAAGTGGAAACTGCCGGAAGTTCAAATGACAGGAAGCAAAGATGCATGTCCCAACCCCTTGGAGAAAGAGAGGAATTATTAGAGTCAGAAACCTCATCTTGGCTGCCCTGCCTGCTTGTAGATGTGTTTGGGATTGCCGGGATTCTTTCTTTCCAGTGCCCCTAGCATTTAGTAAACTTCCACCTGCAAATCCCACCCTGCCACTGCTGCACAAATGAGAACTGAGGAAAGAGGTTCTATCCATCCTGGGCTAATGCTGTTCTGGGGGAGGATTCTCCCACTTCCCCAGAGACACAGCAGGGGTGAGAGGCCTTGGGTGGGAAAAGGGCAGCCCAATGAGGAAGAGCAGAGGCTGCTTCCTCTGTCACCAGCCCAGAGAAAGCAGCCCCTTTAGAGAGAACATAATCTACCTACTCCGCAGCAGGAGCCAAATAGAAACCATCTCTGGCCTGGATCTGTCTTCAGGAGGAAGACCACTCATGGAATAACAGAATCCTCTTCTTCCCCTGACACTCAGAGCTCAGGTTTAAAAGCAGTGGGACCCTGAAGTATTTATGCAGACCTAAATCCAAAATCAGGTACTGATCCCAGGGAAGAATGGAGATCCTAAAGACCACGTTTTTGCAAAAGCAGGTTATCCTGCTTGAATGAGCAAACCTGTTCATACGCCAGTGCTTGTTGGTGTTAACTGCATCCCCGTGGAGAAGTCCGGAATCAGCAACACTATTTATGAGGAATTCTTGTCCCGGCATTGTTCAGAGAAATTCTACTTCCTCATGCTCTGTGATGAAACTGATAAAGCGTGGGCTTTGGGGTCTCCTATACCAAGTGACTCGACTCTGAACCTCAGTTTCCTTATCTGTAAGCAAATGTCGAATAGCAGAACCTACCTGTCAGGTCTTCTGGACGATTAAATGAAATAAACTAGATGAAGATACCCAACCACACATGTATTCATGTATTAGTTGGGGTTCTTCAAAAAAACAGAACCAATAGGACCAATCAATCCTATAGATTGATAGATATCTATAGGATTTAGATTTAGATGATTCAGTTGATTAGACAAGGCCCACCACAACTGATTGTAAATGTTAATCACCTCTCAAAAAAATGCCCTTACAGTAGCATCTAGACTGGTGTTTAACCAAACAACTGGTCGCCACAAGCTAGCCAGGGTGGCACAGAGTTAACCATTACACCATGAAAGGGTTAGTGTTCTCAACAAAGACATTTCCTTCTCTTTCTCCTTTTCAAAGGCATTGCTGAGGTCTGAAGAGACTTCACTCAGTGACACCTCTGGCATGTGGGCCTGGAAGCTGTTAGAATCTGGGCAATGGGACCTGTATGTCCCTCTTGTCTCTCTCAGATCTGTTTCTACTGACTTCACACCCTAGGGAATCAGTGTCTCTACTTCCTGAGCCAAGTCCTGGAGTAGCCTTCGTGATTTTCCACTGAAGTCTGCATTCGGAGCCATACCAGTTTTCCTCTGTATTCTGTCCAGGTTGTTTCTGGTCCACTTCTCTAGTATTTGCAAGGTTGTGTTCATTATTTTTGTTTCTGGGCTTGGGTCAGAAGACCTGGGCAAGACTGTTTTACCTGCCAGGATGGCCTTACTGCCTTGGGTTGGTTAGCAGTGATGGAGAGGCTGCAAGGAAAGGCTTGGTGGGCTAGTAAGAGTTAACTTCCTGCCTAGAATGTTTCAGGTGGCATTCTGCCTGGAAGTAGAGAGCTGGACTCCATTCCATCTCAGAGATTTATACATCGCAGGTGATCCAAAGTGCTTCTCAATTTAATGGAATGTGGCATTGCTTTTGCCAAAGAATGCCTGGATGGGACTTCTAAGGCAGCATACGTTTAGGGAAAAATCTCTTGACTAGGAATTAGACCTGGACCCTCCTTTGCCACTACTTCCCCCTTCCCCTTGTGATCAGGGGCAAGTCACTTCCTAAATTTAGGCCTCAGCTTCCTCTTTCACAGAATCCTGGAAACAACACTACACCTTATCTTGACACAAATACCAACTTACAGCCTTTAGAGCATCTTTACGATTGGTCATCTCATGTTCCTCATGCCCACCTTATAAGGTAGGCAAGATACACGTATGGAAATGTACTGTTACCATTTTGTTGACAAGGTTCAAAGAGATTAAATGACTAATCTAAGTTCACACAGACAGGAGGTGGTATGGCTAGAATTGAGCCCAGCTTGTTTGGAGATGCTCTTTTGACTATGGCAACATCTATGGAACTGTAAAAGAGAGTACACATTAAATAGAAAACCAGTGTGTGTGTGGGGGGGGGGGGGACCCAGTGGGAAGGACAGCAGCATCAGAGAGGGGGTGACACTGCCATCATGCTCCCAAAATACCCAAGGCTTTGGAGGGCCAACCTAGTCTCAGTGGACTCCCATAGACTGAAGGAGGGTTGGTCTCTACTCAAATTAAAATGTTTTCTCGTGCTATTGATTCAATTCAGAAAATATTTATTGAGGCTTTATCACAGACCAGGCTCTCTACTGGGGGGCAGAATAAGTAAGCAGAAGTAGAATAAGTAGACTGTCTGTCAACTTCTGCAAGCAGAAGTATAATGAAAAGTTTTATATTTGAAATGTAAACAGAAGGGTTCTCATTTCCAGTGGAAGGTGTGTGCGATTGAGTCATCTTGGGGAGATGAAGGCAAATACAGCTGAGCCCGGGAGGATGAAGCAGGATTTGACCATCGGGAAACAGAGGGGGGAAAGGGGTCTCTGCCTTGCTCTCCCCTCTTGGCCCCTGCAGCAGCCACCACTGCTGTGGTGGGACAGGAAGCCAGCTGCCACAGCCTGTTTGCTATAGGACCTGGCCAGCACCAGCCCCGAGGAGCCTCTACCCTTGCCCGTCAGATTTGATGCAGTGCCTGAAGCGTATAGTGCAAAGCAAGAGAGCTTGTGCCTGGCAGCTCTTGGAAGAGTACACAGTAGGAGGGGAGGCACAGGGGGCCCTTGGCAGGGGAACGGGCGGCTTGGAAGGAGGTACCTTTTTTAGTGATTGTGCCTACCCCTCCTAAGGGCCTGGGAGGCTGAGCTATTGCTTTGCATGTGTGATGTTAGACTCAGAGTGTTTTGTGTCTTTATTTTAAAACTGGCATCTCAGTCTCCTGTGCAGTTTTCTGTCAGCTCGTTGCCATGGAGAAGTCGGTTGGGGCTGGAAGCTCTTGTCCCTATCTGTGTCAGCATTTCTGGACCTGCCAGCTGCCTCATGCCCTTCTACAGATGGAGGGGGCGCAGGACCCTACTTGCTGGGCAGACCCTTTCTCTACTGCATCCCGATTGCCTTTGGGGTAGAAGTTTCATTCATCTGTGTACTGACTCAGCAACACTGTAGTGATGGCCTTTGTGGGCCAGGCATGGCGCTGTGCTCCGCAGGCACAAAGATGACTGTGGCTGGGGGCGCACGCATCTTCGGGCAGGACCCTGCCAGCCAGTCCTTTCTTGTTCTGTTCCTCAACCTCATTCTTTCTTAGAATACGAAGGACTGTGTTAGCTTCTCTTCCATTCTTTATAACTGCTCATTTAGAATCTCCCTGGAAGTTCCTACCAGTCTACGTGCTTCTGGATCTCATTTCCTCTCCATGCCTCCAGCACCCGACTCAGGACCTCAGGCCAAAGAGGGGCTCCCCCAGGAAGTATCTGTCCAATGGAATCCTTTCTCAGACTCTCAGGGTGTCTGTCTGTCCTTTCTTCTTCTCTTCTGAACCTAGAGGCAGTGTGGGTGGCAGCATGAGCCAGGGGAAAAAGGAAGGACTTTGGAACCAGATAACTCTATGCTTGAGTTTTGGCTCCACCTTTTTCTGGCTGTGTGATCTCAAGCAAGTGGCTTCTTCACTTGGAGCCTTCACTTGGAGCCTTAGTCAAACATAATACTTGTCTTTAAACCTGAATCGCCCAGCAGTCAGCAATTGAGTTTTGACATTTTAAAAAACAGAGTAGGAAGTATTGGTGGCCATTTAACCCTAGTGGGTGCTCTCCTTCCACACCCATGTGAGACCCAGTTGATAAAAGGTTCCTTACGGAGAGCCCTGGAGCTGTGTTCTAGCTGGGACCCCGAGGTATGGTATGACCTGATTAAATCTCTTTCCTTACCAAGACTTCAGATTTTGTACTTGAAAAAGCTGGGAATTGGATTGGGTGATCCTGAAGAGTTCTTTTAAAATTTTTTTTGTTTGTTTATTTTTGAGAGACAGAGAGAGATAGAGCACGAGCAGAGGAGGGGCAGAGAAAGAGGGAGACACAGAATCTGACGCAGGTTCCAGGCTCTGAGCTGTCAGCACAGAGCCCAATGTGGGCTTGAACCCATGAACTGTGAGATCATGACCTGAGCCAAAATCGAACGCTTAACCGACTGAGCCACCCAGGGGCCCCTTAAAGAGTTCTTTTAACTCTAAAAACCTGAAAATTCAACTTTAAAAGAAAAACCTTCCCACAGCTGGTGTGACCATCATCACCAGTGCCCCTAGGTTGGAGGCTGGCCTTAGTGTGACCCCTTCTGCCAGTCTCTCAAGCTACTCTCCCAGGAACCTCTGCACTTGGAACGCTGGCATTGGATGCAGAAATCTCTTTTGGATGTACAAGTCCTTTTGAATGCATCTTCTCTGTCCCACCCGAATCCAGAGGCTAGTCTTGGCTTGCGTCCCAGGAACAGTGGAGAATTGCTGGAAGGAGGGTTATTTTTCCTACTCCACCCGTGTCTTACTTTTCCTCAAGACCTGTGGCCCTCCTGAGACTGGCTACTGAGGGTTATATTTCCTCAGCTACCTGCAATCTAGGGCTCTGTGCCAGAGGAGAAGAGATACAGGAGTCAGTGCCCTACCAATGTCATAGACCCCAATCTGTGTTATGGACAAGCAAAACAAAGCAGAGCTATAAAGCCTCATAAGAGGCTTGTCTAGGGAATGTACCTGGTCCTAGTCCATTAGTCCTTCTGCCTTGGGCAGATTCTTCCCTTCTCCAGTGCCCAGTATCCTCTTCGTTAGAATTGAGAGGGTTGGGCCAGGGATCTCCCTTCCTGCTCTGGAACTTCTATTCTAAATGCTGTAGCTCAGTGAAGGAATGTTTGTTGTAGACTATCTAGAGGAAGGAGGACTTGAACCGAGCCTTGAAGGCTAGCCTAGGATTTGGACTCACCTAGGAGAAATGGTTGAAGAGCTTCCTGACTGGAAGAAATGGAAGGAGAAATAGTTGGAGACTCTAGAGCATAGGTCAGGGTGAAGCAGGGTGGGAAGCCCTCCTGACCAAAGCAGAGGGTTCATGTGGGTCATGAGGAGAGAGAGCAATGTTGGAGGAGGTAGCAATCTCTGAGGGCCCTCATCCCCAGGGACGTTGGGTAGCAGTGGTACCTAAGGACAGAGAAGCAAACAAGGTGGATTAAGACCAGGGCTCTCTCCCTATCTGGGGGCCCGAGCCTAATGCTTCTCATGAAAGAAAGACCCCCTCCAAGAAGGCACTAGGAGAGGTCCAGGTCCTTTCCTTCTCACTTCAGCCAACAGGTTCTTGGTTTATAGGATCAGGGCAGGGTGTGGAAGAGAAAGTCTTCCCGAGATAGTGCCCTTCTTTCATGGTCTGTTCCTCCCCAGAGTGTTCCTGGAGCCAGGGTGACTGTGTCCTTGGAATTGGATTCTAGATCCATCTGTGAGGCTTATGAAGCCAGTAGTCTCATATCCTAGAACCTGGCTTTGACCTCCATCCTCTGGCTAAGGCTGTCTGACTCCTGTCACCCCTCTGTACCACAGCTTCACAGATGCCAGGCCCTCTTGGTCCTGCCTCCTTGCTTTCTCTCCTGCTGCCTCTCTTCTACATCCTGCCACTTCTAGATAATGCAGGCTTTGTTCATCCTCTTTCTCCTGGACTCTGCCTCTGCCTCCAAGCAGATCTTCTTGTAGTCCCTCCTCTGTGTTCAGTCTAAGTGCTCCCTAAATGTTATCCACTGTGACAACAGCGACAATGATGATGACTGTTATTATCCAGATTTTGCTTCTGAAGCACAGCTCTGATTCTGCTACTCCCTTGCTCAAAAGTCTTAGTGGCTTCCAATAGCTGTTGGATAAAGTCCAAAATCTTTAGTCAGGCATTTTGAGGATTATATTAACTGAGCCATCTGCAGTGAAATGCCCCCTACCTATCATTCCAAATTTCTTTCCTTCTACTGCTTTTTGCTCTTCTTCCCCCAAACTGAACTACCACCATTAGCTCTACAAGCCCATCTACTTCCCCAGCAAGGCCTTTGTTCGAATTGTTCTTCGTACTCAGAAGACCCTTGCTCCCCCTCCCTTAATTTTCTTTTTCCATTGGGAAGTCTCCTCATATTACCTAGACTATATATTCCTTGATGGTTCATTCTGTATCCCTGATTGCATCTATCAAGGTAAACTCAATAAATGTTTTTCGAGTGACTAGAAAGACCTAGTTTAGCTCCCTGTTTTGAAGCAAGCTTGAAATTAGGGACTTTGGAATTAGGGGAGCTCAGTCATCAAGGCCTGTCCAGCCAGGCATCAGTGCCTATGAAATTCTTTGAAGGGATCTGGAAGTTACCCAGTGTCTGTGGGCACATGTTCAGCCAGCTCCACATGCTCATGGTTCCTCTATGCTGCATCCAAGCAAAGTGGTAGAAGAGGGTAGAAACCCAGGGGAATCATACTAGCTCTGGAGTTGGCTCTTGCTAGGTCAGGATAGGGGTCAACCATCCAAGTTGTAGGGGCCTGTATGATCCTTGGAATGCATCCTGGAGGGTCTATTTGGGGTCCTCCAGCAGGAGGGTGAGGAGTCTGACAGCAGGAATCTTAAGGTAATTATCCTGGGGCATTCATATTCCAAGGGGATCCAGCCAGACATCAACTTAGGGGACAGATACACGGTTCAGGCCCTTAGGTGGTGAGATGGCAACAAAGTGTAGGCGGAGTGTCCGGGTCCTGCCCATCCAGCTACATCTAACTCAGACCCTCTAGCCTCAGAAACCCCCAATTTGGGGGTCACTAATCCTTTGTCTGGGCATTTCCAGTGGGTGTCAGCGGGGAGGCTGTCAGAGGGAAATGGGCTTCCTTTCTGGTCAGGATTGACTTGGAAATAGGCATGACCTCAATTTGGAAATACCTTCTTCTTGTCTTCGGTTCCCTTAGGCGGGCACGACTAGGGGAGGCAGTGGCTGATGTTTGCCAGGCCTGGAGGTGAGTCCTATCTCTTGTCCTGGTTCACAGTCTGGCTCACCAGGCCCTTGCCTCCATTTCAAACTCAGGCCATGATCTAGCCACCTCTGCCCCACTGTTTGGAAAAGTCAATCTCAGGCTGATACTCACTGCCTATAAATGGTGTGGAATTAGGCTAATCAGTGACTCTTAATTCCCCAACAAATGCTAGTGCTGTGCTAATTGCCAGGGTCCACGCAGGCAGATCCCAGGCTGGCGGCATCAAACAAGAGAAGTGGTAATTTGGGGGCTGGAGTGGGGGAGGGCCTGCTTTGTTGGCTGAGCCAGTTAAAAACCATATTACCCCGAGTGAGCCATAGTGCAGAGAGCCAGGGCCTGGCCTCCTTATCAGCCAGCAGCCCCTTAAGTGGCCCACAAGTGTGTTTGCAAGAGCTGAACCTAAGCACCAGTGGGGCAGTTTCTTGTCCATTAATGGGATTTTTTTTTTTTTTTTTTTTTTTGGTTCATCGAGGAAGATTCCACCAGCAGCCTGGCATGGCACTGCCAGGGCAGCTCATTGGGGATAAAGCATCCTGAACCTAGGTCTGCTGTAACCATGGCAACATGGCATTCCAGACTCTCCAGGCAACCTTACTGGCATCTGCTGCTGTGAAAAATTCAGATGGAGAAGGGCCACTGCTCTTTCTCCAGTAGACACAGAGGAAATTGTGAAGACAGGGAGCCATGCACCAAGGACTAGGTATTAAAGGAAAATGCTGTTCCATTGGTATGGAGGCATCTTTTTTTCTTTCCTTTTCCTTTTTTTTTTTTTTTCTTTTTTCGTATGGGGGCTTTTTTTTCTTAATTTTTTAAAACTTTTTTTACATTTATTTATTTTTGGAAGACAGAGCACAAGTCGGGGAGGGGCAGAGAGCGAAGGAGACACAAAATCTGAAGCAGGCTCCAGGCTCTGAGCTGTCAGCACAGAGCCCGATGCGGGGCTCGAACCCACAAACCGCAAGATCATGACCTGAGCTGAAGTCGGACGCTCAACCGACTGAGCTACCCAGGTGCCCCAATATGGGGGCTTTTTAAAAAAGTAATGTTGGGGTGCCTGGGTGGCCCAGTTGGCTAAGCATCCAACTTCAGCTCAGGTCACGATCTCAGAGTCTGTGAGTTTGAGCCCCGCGTCGGGCTGTGTGCAGACAGCTCTCATGAGCAGGGGAGAGGCAGAGAGACAGGGAGACACAGAATCTGAAGCAGGCTCCAGGCTCTGAGCTATCAGCACAGAGCCCAATTGGGGGAGCAAAGACATTGGTTTGGTGGGAGAAAAGACGTTGGTGGAGGTAGACGTGTTAGTCATGCCTTTCTGAAACTTGCTGCTTTGAGCCGTATCTAAGCAAAAGCCTGACCATGGCCTCACTCCACCTAGACAGTGTCCTATGCCTTTCTTTCCTGAGGTATGGGAATTGATTGCCACCCCTCACCCCTCACCCCTCACTTTAGGTGGGCATTTCTCATTTTCTGTCTTGACTCACAGTGTTTGCCTTATCTCTTGTACCCACTAAAATCATTGAACCTCTGCATTTCATAGGGGAACTGAGATCCAGAAAGGAAGATGCTTGCCTAACGTTATCGGAGACACAGAGTCCATGGAACAAAGGGATTAAGAACTTAGGATCTGGAAATAGACTGACCTTGGTTTGAGTCCTGGCTCTACCATTTAGTTTTCAGGTGAGCCTGAGCCCCACCTTCTAGGAATCCTGAACATTCCCGCCCAACTAGGGTATTACAGGTGTGAAATGAGAGAATGGAAGTAATACAAGAGATTCCTGGAATGTTGTAAGAGCTCAGGAGGTGTTGGTTATTAAGAGATGGGAAATTCCTTAAAAATGAGGACTATCTTATTCATCTTTGCTCATTCCTCCTTCTTTCCTTGTACACATGGGGCACTCAGAAAGTACTTTATTTGCAGTTGGTATTAGAAGGATGTTTGTTGATGGGATGAAGGCCCAGAAAAACTGTCCACATTGACAGGCTCTACACTCCTGTCAAATGTGTTCAGCTTTGGTGCTGTTTGGTCTCCATAGGGCTGGAGTCAGGCCCAGAGTCCTATGCAGCTCAGCCTGCAGAGTAAAGTGACCTGCCCATTCAGGTCCCATATCCAGTTGCCCTGTGGTCTAGCACTTATACTTCCCAGGATTGTGGTGGTTTTTTTGAAGGACAGGAGTAGATTCCTTCAACCTTTGGGGTATATGGTGTTAATGGTAACTAATATATAGCTTTATAACATACAAAGGTTTCTATTCCCTCTCACACAAGCCTCACTGTAGCGTGGAATTGTCAGGAGCACTATCCCTGTGTTGAGGATGAAGTCACTGAGGCCCGGTACCAGGGAGTGGCTGGTCTAGAAGCACACAGCAGGAAGAGCTGGAGCAGGAGCATGGTCCCATCTTCTGACTTCAGCTCTGGTGGTCCCCCAAATGAAAGCTCTTTGGGTCCATATTTCTTCAGTGGGACTGAGCATTGGGATGTGATCCCCATGAGGTAAGGAGCTCAGAGCTTGAAGCCAAAATGCCTTGATTTTGGTCATGACCCTGTCACAAGAGCGCAGCTCCTAAGTGAGCCACCTCTCTTCTAGACATGCTTGCTTCCTCATCCTCCTGCTTTGGGTTTATTGTGGGGCTGAGGGTGCTTTGGAAAGTCTGAAACTCCAGTTGAGTGACTAGGGAGAGGGGCATTGTTTTCGGCAAATGACATCTCCATGAGCCACCTTGAGCTCAGCAAGACTCCGGCCTCAGCACGTCTAGATGTGCTGTGGAATGACAGACAGCCTGGGTATGTTGGAAGCTACACTCCACTGTCCTGAAACATTAACCATCAGAGCTAGAAGGGCTCTTGGAGATCAGTAAAGCTTGTGCCTTCAGTTTATAGGTGTGGAAACAGAGGACCTGGGAAGGACAGTGACTCACCCAAGTCCCCAAGTCCGTGCTGAGTCAGTGGCAGAGCTGGCCCCATGCTCCTCCCATAGGGCCATGCTGCCCATACCCTGCAGAGCTTGACATTTGCCCTTGCTCAGAGTGCCTCACCTGAATTCATTTTATTTTTTTTTATTTTTATTTTTTTTAATGTTTTATTTATTTTTGACAGAGAGACAGAGCATGAGCAGGGGAGGGGCAGAGAGAGAGGGAGACAACAGAATCCGAAGCAGGCTCCAGGCTCTGAGCTGTCAGCACAGAGCCCGATGCGGGGCTCGAACTCACGGACTGTGAGATCATGACCTGAGCTGAAGTCGGACGCTTAGCTGACTGAGCCACCCAGGCGCCCCAACCTGAATTCATTTTAAAGCAGCAGATAAAGACTTAAAAGTTTTTGAAAGAATTTTGTATATCAGTATTTTCAACAGTTTTTTAAAAATCTTTTATTAGTATATGATCAATGAAGAAATTTTGGAAAATAGACAAGTGTTCCACTTAGATAACAAACCGGGTAATATCCTTTTTTTTTAAACGTTTATTCATTTATTTTGAGAGAGAGAGAGAGAGTGTGTGTGTAGGAGAGGGGCAGAGAGAGGAAGAGAGAATCTCTGTGCTGTCAGCACAGAGCCCAGTGCAGGACTCGAACTCACGAACCGTGAGATCATGACCCGAGCTGAAACCAAAAGTCGGACGCTTAACCAACTGAGCCACCCGGGCTCCTCAAACTGAGTAATATTCTTCAATCTCAGAAATACCCCTGTGGGCAAGTTGCTGTCTTTCAGATGAAGCTTTCAGAGCGATGGCTTCCCCAACCCCTGTAACACCTTCTGGAAGTTTAGCTACAGAAAGTAGGAGAGTAACATTTACAGAGGCCTCTAAGGACTGCATTTAGTTCTATGACTTCCGAAGTAGTTACATATACCAGTGGTGGTGATGGTGGTCAGTGTCTGCAGAGTCTTTTCCAGGTAACATAGCACTTCTTCACAGGTGTTTTCGTTTGATTTTTGAGCATTAGAAGAATCCTGTCAGATAGGGAAAACAGGTATCCTTTTCCCATCTTGCAAATGAGAAAGCCCTGGAGAGATTAACTGGCCCAATATTACACATCTAGTAAGTAGTAGAGCTACTGACTTGCATAAAGAAAGCAGAAGGCGCCTCCTAAATATTTGTGAGCGAATGAATGAATGAATATTTGACTTCCCTTCTAGGGAAGGTGCTAGAAATCCCTGGGACTGGGGGTGGGGGGGTCTTCAGACTGTGCTCTGGGAAGCTCTAGGATGCTGTGGAGCCAGTGGGAGTGGAGGGGGGCTGAGCACATGGGGCTCTGAGCCCATCACCCCTGCTCTAACCAGAGCAGCTTCAGTGTTGCCTGTTTTGTCCCCTGGGAGACTGAAAACAATTTAGCTAGTCTGACTCCTACATCAGATGTTCATCATCACCTCCAAGGGAGACCCTGACGGCTGGTCTGATGCGGTACTGGGACCCTGTTAACAGATGCAGCGCAGATAGTTGTCAGTCCATGGTTTGAGAAACAGTGGCCAACTACCTAGAGTCGGGGGAGATAAGAGTCAGGAAGAAGCAGAGAGTTATGGCCGGTCATGCAGCCCATAGGTGCATAGGCTCCACCAGGAGTCTAATCCTCTGGTGCTTCATCCACTGCCCTTCCCCCTGTGCCGCAAGGCAGCTGAGCCAGGAAACAAGTGACACAGTGGAGAATAACTGCTATAGAGAGGCTTCCATAGCAATGCTCAGTGGCTTGCGCCTGTCAGGACACCTCAGTCACTGACTGAGGTCTCAGCTAGAACTTGTGTGAAGTGTTATCTACTTGCTCCATGCAAGGGGTCTTGGGGGATGGCCAGAGAGGAGGGATGTCATGCTTTTGTCATGTGCCCCTGCACTGGGGATCCTCCTAAATGTACTAACATCTGGAAGCAAGGAGGGCTGGGAACCGGATCCTGGGCAGGAGGCACAAGGCCACCCCCACAGCAGCTGGGGAGACAGGGGAGGGAACAAGTGTGGACCAAGCGTGTATCACAGGACAGACTCTGTGTTGGGTACTCTACACATATGTTCCCAGGGGGAAAAAAAAGGTAAAGGAAAGATGGCTATCCTTATTTACATATGAAGAAACCGAAGCTCAGGTATACACAGTAGGTGTCAAGCAAGATCAAATCCAAGCCTGTCTGGCTCCATAGCTACTGAGCAACAACAATGATTTGCATATTTCTGGCCCATCCAGTGAGCACTTGAGATACATGCTGCCCAGTGGGCTCCTCTTGGTCTTGGGAGGGGGAGAGGGTCTGCCTGCAGGCCACTGAGTAGGTGAGGGTGCTTATTCAGAGCTTGGACAGACTTGGCCAGGCCGAGTTAGCCAAAGGTTGAGTCTGTCCGGTCATTACCTATAATGTCTCTCTTCCCCACAGCTGAGGCTGCAGGCACTGTACAAATTGCGTGTGCCTTCAATACAGGCTGCCCTGGCTGCCCCCTCCACATATACTCATACAGCGTTCCTTTTGATGGTGACCCCTGGGGACAGCCTGCTCAGCTCTTTAACTGGGCTTTCCCCTCAAGGGAATGGGCATTCCCAAGGGAATGGGGCAAGTGACAGCTGTTTATTCCTAAAACAAATATTTATTGAGCACCTTTTATATACCTATAACTATTCTCAGTGCTGGGGTTGCAGCAGTTGAACAAAATGAAATTTTTGCTCTCATGAAGTTTTTCATTTCTTAGTGGAGAGACCTAAATATATGATGGGGTGTTATGTGACAGGAAAGAAAATAAAACAGGGTGAGAGGAGAGATGGATGGGGTTGACTGATCAGGGAAGGTTCTCTGAGAAGGTGAAAATTAAACTAAGACCCAAATGAAAGGAGGTAGGACGCCATGTGGATACCCAGAGAAGAGTGTTCCAGGCAGAGGGAGCAGACCCATGTGAAGCTAAAAGCATGGCTGACCAGTTAGAGGAACAGTAAGGAAGCCACTGTGGCTCAGGAGGAGTGAGTGGGGAGGGGAGTGGCGACAGCAGGCATCAGAGAGGTAGCTGGGACCCAGATGGTGTGGAACTGTATAGGTCAAGGACTAGACTTTGGATTTCCTTCTGAGCTGGGGTGCCACTGGAAGATTTGCACCCTGGGGACACATGCCCGGCCTCTACCTTAGAGCTTCTAACCCCCTCGTCTGGGAGGGGAATCTGTCCCTTTGGACTGAGCCCATAGGAGGCTGAGTAGTCCCATCAGGGATGTGAACAGCCAGTGGGACTCACCAGACCTCCCTAGCTGCGGTTGTGTGTTCTTCTAGGGCCAGGGCCACAGGGCCTCTCAGAGCTGCCTCCTTCACAGGCCCTCATTTCGGGTGGCCTCATACTCCCTAGGAATTAGAACATGTTCCAGAGAGAGTCTGGCAGCAGGGCTGCAGCATTTCTCATGCTGTGCAGACCCCGCATCCTCCGGGATTGCAACTTCTCCCGCTGACACCCGCCCCAGGGGAGGAGCGCTGGCTGGTATGTCCCAGCCCAGCAGGCCACTCCCAGGCTGAGGGGAGGGTGCTGCTTCCCACAGGACCAGCGGGAGACCTTGGGCCGGTTGGTTGTAATTATCCAAAAGGGCAATTTTGCTTCCAAATGTTACACATTTTTTTATGAAGTAGGGACATTTACAAAGGCCTGTGGAGTATGCATCATCCCAGTCATGCACTTCCTTCAAGAAAAAAAGAAAAGCAGAAGCTAGAATTCAGCATGACGAAGGCACCAAGTCAGGCCCCATCGAGTCATGAGCACACCATTACCTCTGGAGCTGCCCACTGTTCACCTGGTGGCTCCTGCGGTTGTCATCCTCAGTTTCCCAGTTCTCACTCAGGTTCGTAATCCTGTAGGCTCACCAGAAGCCTGTCTTTGGGGGCGTATTCATCCATCCATCCATTCACGTCTAGTAGGCACTTCCACCTTAAAATGTCCACAACAGAACTCCATTTGCTCCCTAAGCCCAGCCCTCCCCCAGGCTCCTCCACCTCATAAATGGCACTACCGGCTGCCATCGCTCAACGAATCCCCGTCACTCACTCCCTGTGTCAATCCGTCAACAGGTCCAAACACCCTACTATCAGAGTAGAATAAATCCGTCCGTTTCTGCCCATTCCCCTGCTCCAGCCCACTCCATCCTGCCCCCTCACGCCAGGTCCTCTGCCAGGCAGGAGCCTCCTGAAAGTCTCCCTGTGTTTCCCCCTTCACAGAGCAGCCTTTTCAAACGTAAGTCAGATCTTCTCACTCCCTGCTTAAAACTCTCCGGTGGCTTCTCAGCATCCTCAGAATAAACTCCTGACTCCTCACCAGGCTTCCCTTCCCTCTCAAGGCCTGCCTCTCCCCAGCTCTCTCGGCCCCACACACATAGAACGGGCAGAACTTCCCACTCTGGGATTTTATATTTATCATTGTCTCTGCCTGGAAAGCTCTTCCTCCAGGTGCTTGTAGACCTGGCTCCTTCTCACCCTGAGGTTGGCTCAGAGGCCACCTTATTGGAGAGGACTTCCTGACCACCTGTCCTTTCAATCATATTATTCCATTTTGTTTCTTTATAGCTCTTTATCACTAGATGCATCCTGTTGATTTGTGTCTGCTTGCTTGTTGTTGCCTCAGTAGAATGTACGCCCCTGGAGGACACGGGCCTGTGTCCTGTTCACTTCTGTATTCCTCCTGCTAGAGCCGTGCGTGAACCTTACGGGCACTCTTATGGGAGGAATAGCTATTCCTCCACTCATGCATTCACTCTGCTGGATAAAACCATAAATAGGTGGAGCACAGAGGACCTAGGGCAGTGGAACTGTTCTGTCCGATGCTATAATGGTGGATACATGTCATCGCATATTTGTCAGAGCCCATAGAATGTACAGCAACACCAAGAGTGACCCCTAATGTAAACTGTGGGACTTTGGGCCCTAATGATGTGTCAGGGTGGGTTCATCGATTGTAACAAATGTACCACTCGGGTGCGGGCTATCGATAGTGGGGAAGCAGTGAGTGTATGGAGACCGGGAATTTTCTGTACCTCATGCTCAATTTTTCTGTAACCTGAAACCACTCTAAAAAAATTAAAGTTTTCTTAAAAGGAAAAAAAAGACATTAATGTAAATTTAAAGGATTGATCCCTTAGTTTTTTCCTCTTTTGTACTATTGTATTTTCTTTCTTTCTTTTTTGGCTGTCATGGAGTTCAATAAAAATTTACTGTCTGAAAAAGAGAAGATAAGTAAGTGACAGGCTCTATTCCCAAAGGGGTTTGATCCTTCTGAAGAGTTGGCATGTGTCCCTGACCTAGCACTCGTACTGTGTGGGGGCCTAGTTGCCGTGTGCCAAATACATCGACCTGAATTGGGTACAGCACCAAACACAGAGCAGACGCTCATTAGTAAGTGATTGGAAAGCAAGGGAGAATTCCTTCTCAGGTTTGTGTCATCCAGTCTGGCTCCTCTCTAGAGCCCTAATCTTCTGATCTGCCTATAGATTCTTCTGCCCCAGACCCTCTCACCCCTACCCCCACTGTTGTGCTAATGCCCAGCCTCTTCTCACACACAGTGGTGATTCCCAGACAGGCACAGGGAGGAGAACAGCGTAGGGAGGCTCTGTTGGTGACCAGGACCCAGGAATGGCAGCAGTCCCACTGCCCCTGGTCCCAGAGCTGCATCTGTGCCCCTGCCCCTCCTCTAGTGCCCCTCGGGGATTTCTGTGTCCATTCAGTAAGACAATAATGGAGACAACTTGAAAGTTCTGGCCAGGTCCAGAACAGAAGCACACAGCCCAGGCCAGAGGACGCAGCATAGCTTCTCATGCACGGTTTAGGAGTCCACAGACCGGGACTCCAACACAGCTCCTGTGGCCTCGGCTAAACTGATGGAGGCCGCCTCCAGGACAAGGTATACGTCCAGAGGGGTGTATTGTCTCTAGAGAGCTGTGGCCAGCTCTGGGAACACACTTAAAAAGGGATGATGGCAACCTGGAACCTATTGAGAGGAGGGTCCCTGGCTGGCTGTGAGGACAGGCCAGCAGCTTGTCACCTCCAGTGAAGAAATCGTAGTACTTGAAACGCTTACCAGGAATTAAACTCCAGAGCTGCCACCCTGTGCCCTTAACACTCCACCCACCAGGTCCAGATCCCTGCTGGCAGGACCGGGCTGCACACCAGGCCTACTCATTTCAGGACCTCTCTGTGATCACAGAGTGTGATCCCAATACCGTCTTGCCAGGGCTGCTCTGTTCAACGGGATGGAGTCATGCAAAAGCCCTGGCACCATCCGTGGCCATAGTAGGCCCTCGAGAGGGTTAGTTGCCTTTTCTCTTCCCTCTCTCAGTGCAGCCAGGAAGCCCAGAAAGCCAGCAGTTCCACAGAGAACACAGCACTCAGAAAGACAGTCTGGGGGGAGGATTTCAGTTGTTTATAAAACAGGCCAACACGTTTCCACCTCGTAAGTTCTAAATCCATCATTCCTAGCTCCCTAGATCTAAGAATAGTCACCCAGTGGAGCCAACGTGCCACGTGCCACGGCACGCTCTCTGCGCAGGTGACTGGGAAAATGTGGCCACGGCAGCCCCAGCACCGCCTGCTCCGGGGTGGAAGGAAGTGGGGGCAGAAGGCTGGCCTCTGCCTCTCCCAGCTGAGCTGTTTCTGAACCTCTTCCAGACTCTCATGTTCTCTTCCATGCAGTGTTGATCCAAATACCTTCCTCACTGAGCTGCTCCAACCATCACATGCGGTGCCCGAAGTGATGCAAAGGGAGAGGCGGAGAGCAGTGGGAAGGTGTGTAGGTGAGGACCTCAGCACAATACTGCCCCACTCTGGGCCTCAGTTTCCTGTTACGAAACGGGACAGAGACTGACAAAGAACTGGACAACTTTTTGAGATACGGGGTTTTAAAAGAGGTTCTAAAGCAGCCCCAACATTGCAGCCTCAGAATAAGACTGATGAGGGTAAACCCAGAAACTCAGTACGTTTCTGTTTATCATCTGAACCAAGGCCATTCGTCTGTCTTGTCGGAGGGAGCCAGCCTGAAGGCCTGGGGCCTGCTTTCGGCCTCACCATCCTCCCTCTCATACACATCTACACCCACCCACACCGCCACACAAGCTCTCCATGGCCAGAGGGACTTTTGATTTGTCTCACCCCAGACTCTGCCCACCGTAAGAGGGCCTGTGCCAACTGGGGGCTCGGAACCTCCAGAAGAAGACCACCTGCTGCTCTTCTGGGCAGCCTCCTAGCCATCCCAGCCTTCTTCCTGACAGTGAGCTGCAGTCGGCCTACCCATGGCATCTCCTCCCCACATCCTCAGGTTCTCTTTTGCCCCTTCAGGAGAGAACGAGGCAGCTCTGTTATCTCACTGGCCATTTATTCATTCAGTTCATTCGTTCATTGGTTCATTCATTTATTCATTTGTTTGTTCATTCCCACAACAGGTATTTGAGTACTAATAGGTGCTGAGCACTGTTTAGGTGCTGGGATATGGCAGCATACAAAACTGAGTCCCTTCTTTTGAGGAGCTGATAGATAAACAGTAAAAAATAAATAAATAAATAAATAAATAAATAAATAAAGCAGATGAGGAGACAGAGATGGGGAGGGTTGTAGACTGCTATTTCATACAGAGTCGTCAGGGAAGGCCTTTCAGATAGATAAGGTGGCATTTGAACAAATACGTGCAAAACATGAGGGAATGAACCTGTGGATATCAGGGCAAGAGCATTCCAGACAGCAGGAATAGCAAGTGCAAAGGCCCTGAGGTGATTACTGTTTGAGGAACAAGAAGTCAGTGTAGCTGTTCTGATGTCAGTAGGGTGGAACACATGGGACTTGAGGTCGGAGAGGAAGCTGTTGTTTATCTGAGTAAGAGGAGAAGCCATTGGAGCATTCTGAGCAGAGCAGTGCCACGTCTGACTTGGGTTTTAATGGGATCACGCAGGCTCTGTGTGGAGGACAGATGACGAGAGGCAATAGAGGCCGCAGAGGAACCAGTAGGAAGCCCTCAGAGTTCTAGTATGAGGTGATGGGGCTGGTGAGACATGGCTGGTTCTGGCTATGTTTTGAATGTTACCTTCCTAATTCCTTCTTCCAGAGGCCCTCATCTTTTCTTCCATGTAGACACCCAGCCCTCCTCCTCCTTGCTTTCAACGTTCACCCCAGCTCCCCTTCTCAATGTATTCTCAGCACTTCCATGGATCCTGGTCTGGAAGGGCCCCTAGGCCAGCCTGCTTCCACTTACAGCCTTCCCTGAGGCAATTTGGGCCACAATCCCAAAACTTCCCTAGAGTGATTCTGTGGGTGAACAGCTCCACTTTCTGATTCTGGAACGGCTCTTTCCTGCTGCCTCAGCTCCTGCCTGAGGGCGTCATGGGCCCTGGAGAGTGATGGATAGACTGGTTATTGAAAGGGTCCTGCACTGTCAATGCCCCTTCCCTCAGCCTGGCCCCGTGAGGCCATTGTCCTCACAGCCATTCTCATGGCCATTCTCTGTAGGAACTGCTTTTCTGGGCAGTGTGACTGGGGACAGAGACTTGCAGCTCTCTGTTCTTGAGGCCTATGGCCAGCGGGCAGTTCTGGCCACAGACGAGGGAATAAAGGCAAGCAACCAGGCATACAACTGAGGTTGATGGCACCCAATTTCAGCATTAGGTGTGTTCCCCTTCTTGCTACTCTCTAGACAGAACAGGGGGCTCAGAAAGACTAGATGCATACATAATCTGAGTGCCTATCCCATGTGCCTAAGGACTACTTGATGAGTGTGCCCTGTTCTCAGCACCCAACTCCAACCCCAGCTCACAGACTGGTGAGACAAGTGCAAATATAAATACCTGTAGAACCAGGAGGGGTGTGGTGTGTATGCTTAGAGGATTCTGGGTACTAGGAGCTCAGACAAAGTGAAATTAATAGCCTTCCCACAGCCCAGTGGGACCCAGCCCTACGCTCAGCCACCATTCACTTCTGCAGCAAAAGGATGACACTGGGATCAATGAAAGCAGCTCAGAGTGGGCAGATTTCAATGGATACCCTCTATTTAAGACTGGTGAACTCCTGGAGCACCTGGGTGGCTCAGTCGGTTAAGCATCCAACTTCAACTCAGGTCCATGAGTTCAAGCTCTGTGTCAACCTCTCTCTCTGCCCCTCCCCTGCCTTCTCTCTCTCTCTCTCTCTCTCTCTCTCTCTCTCTCAAAAATGAATAAATGCTAAAAAAAAAAAAAAAAGTTAAATAAACCTTAAAAAAAATTGGTTAACTCCTACTCATCCTTCAAAACCCAGCTAAGAATGAACCTCTGAAACTTTCAGTGACACCCATCTCCTTTCCCCAACAGAGCATGCCATCCTCTCCTCTATGCTACCTCTGTCCCTTAGGAATACTGTTATTTTTTAAAATATATTATTGTCGGGGCGCCTGGGTGGCGCAGTCGGTTAAGCGTCCGACTTCAGCCAGGTCACGATCTCGCGGTCCGTGAGTTCGAGCCCCGCGTCAGGCTCTGGGCTGACGGCTCGGAGCCTGGAGCCTGTTTCCGATTCTGTGTCTCCCTCTCTCTCTGCCCCTCCCCCGTTCATGCTCTGTCTCTCTCTGTCCCAAAAATAAATAAAAGTTGAAAAAAAAATAAAAAATAAATAAAATAAAATATATTATTGTCAAGTTAGCTATAGTTTTGTGGTTTTTTTTAAAATCATCATCCTTTGTTACAACTTCTTAAAGTATTTGAACAAACGACAAAATCTTGGCCACCTTTCCCCTCCATTTCTCCCTCTGTTGCTCAGAGATTGTTCACAGTTGGGGATGTATTCTTCAAGATCTGTACCTATAGAAATATATAGGGGATCTACATAAATTGAATCATACTCTGTGTTGTTCTGCAACTGATTTTCTCTCTAGAATGTCTTAGATATCTTGATGTCAGGCCATAGAAAGCTATCTCATTGTTTTTAGTAGCTGGGTAGTAGGGTCGAGCCATCCTTTCTTTAAACACTCCTCTAGGGGCGCCTGGGTGGCGCAGTCGGTTGAGCGTCCGACTTCAGCCAGGTCACGATCTCGCGGTCCGTGAGTTCGAGCCCCGCATCAGGCTCTGGGCTGATGGCTCAGAGCCTGGAGCCTGTTTCCGATTCTGTGTCTCCCTCTCTCTCTGCCCCTCCCCCGTTCATGCTCTCTCTCTGTCCCAAAAATAAATAAACGTTGAAAAAAAAATTAAAAAAAAAAAAAAACACTCCTCTATAGATGAGTATTTGGGGGCTTCCCCCAGTCTTTTGCAGTGAACACTGTTGTGTGTGGCTCCTTGTGCACACATGCCATTGGTCCCCATAATCATCCTTCTCTTGGTTTTCTTCCCCAGTGGACCGGGAGCCCGGGGGCAGAAACTGAATTTTCTTCATCTAGGTCTTGTGTCCAGCACAGGGCCAGGAAGAAGAGCTTCCACATAAGTGGACTTGCCTGAGCAAATCATGACTGTGTGAAAGGCCTGGGTGAATTCGGGGAGGGACTCTTAATTTGTCTCAGCCCAGACTCTGCCCACCGTAAGAGGGCCCGTGCCAACGGCCGGGGCTGTTGCCTGCGGCCAAGCCTGCGGGGCTGGCACAGAGCACTGGGAAAGAGGGGTGATGCAGCCAAGAGGGACAGAGGGCTTGGAGAGCCAGCTGAGAGTCCTGGTCTTGGTCACCTTGGTGGCAGGAGACAGGAGGTTGTCCACAGGAGGACCTAGTCCTTGCTGTGCTTCAGCCTGAGTCCCCCACCCAGGCCAGCTGCCTCTGCGTAAAGGATAGAGTAGCTGTTGTAATTGTCCAGGCAAGAGAGCGTGAGGACCTGCACTAGACCCAAAACACTATAGGAGGCCTGAATTCTGGGTTCTTCCCTCGCCATTCCTCGCTCACAGCAGGACCCTAGGGATCACCCTGGCAATTATGGCCAAAGGGGTGGGATCCACGTGAGTTTGGTGGCTGGACACTCAGAAGTTTTTCCCAAATTTACCCAGCTCCGGGGCCAGCTGCGGCCACAATGACATCTACCAGCTTCCTGAATCCAGAGCCTTCTCTGTGAGGCTACTCAGACCTCACCCGTCCTTCTCTCTCTGCCTGGTATTGCAGAAGACCAGCCCCTCCTGATGCTCTAGGTCTTTGTGAGGCCTTTGACAGGAGACAAGGGGAACCATTAGTTGCCTGACTTTTTGCCCACATTCTTCCTCCCTTCCCCAGCCCACTAGATGCAGGAGGGACAGGGCCTTATGCGGCTTCCTCGGGCCTGGGCCCCAATGCTCACAAGGGCTCAGTGAGGTTTGTGCTTCCTGCAGAGTGCTTCTCTCACCAGCTATGGCTCCTGCCTTCCACCGCTGACCTTGTCCCCCACACAGGTGGGCTGCTACTCTGTACCTTTTCCTAATTACCTGGGAAGCAGGGTTTTCGCTAGAGAGGATAGTATATTAACAGAAGAGGCCCTGGAGTCCCAATGCCCGGGTTAGAATCCAGTTCTGCTTCTTACCTTATACAGTTCACGCCATCTCTCTGGAAAACGGGGATAATGTTAGATTTTACCTTGCAGGCTTGTTGTGGAGATTCAGTGAACTAAGTGTTCATCACAGGGCCTGGCATACACTAACCATTCGGTGATGTTACTACATTTTCACACAGTTTGGCACTCGTGAATGAGCCTGAGACTTGGGAGTCAGGGATTCTAGTCCTGGCTCAGCATGGCTGTGTGACCATGAACAAGTTTTTTCACCCTTTGAGCCTAGTTGCGTCATCTGTAAAATGGAGATCATAACACCGGAGTCATAAATAGAGGTTGCTGTGGGGATTAAGTGACATTTGTATGCAATTGGGAAGTAATATCCCTAGGTGATAGCCTTCTTTCTCATGGTTTGAGATGGCAGCTAGAGCTCCAGCCATCACATCCACATTCCCAGTGAGAAGATAGATGAAGGGGCAACGGGTACGTGCCATCTGTCTTTGAAGGCAAGGCGCCATAGCTATTACAGAACATTTTGGCTTACAGCTCATTCACACACCCAGCTGCAAGAGAGGTTGGGAAATGTAGTCTTCATTCCGTGGTTCAGAATGAAGCTCTACCACACTAGCTCTATCACACATGCTCGGGTGTTTGCCCCTCTTAGGCAAGGCCCTCCAGCAGAAATGTGTCCCCCTCCCTAGCATTGGGCTGTAATCCCAGCACCATAAGGCCCTCTAAGGACCCAGGTTGCCAAGAAGCTCAGGCAGGTGCCACGAGGCCTGGACAGATTTGAGTATTGTGTCTAGCCTGTGCCAGGACCCTGCCAGTCCCTGGGTTCCGCTGCCTGCAGGGCTCTTAGGCTGACGCAAGTGTGGTGGGCTGCAAGCCCATCACTTGTCACAGCCTGGATGAGGCCAACTCCATTGAGCCCCATGATCAGGGGCCTGAAGTCTTAAGAGGCTAGGGAATCCCAGTAACCATGGGCTCTCCACCCAAGGCCCAGCCATGTACCTCAGGGCCAGTAAACCAGGTCTGGATCAATCAGGTGGGTTTCAGTTCCTCAAGGACCTGGTAAGTGCCCGGCACACTGAAGAGAGCCCTCTGTAAAGCCAGGAATGATCCTATAACCTACCTATTTTGAAAACTGGGTGTTCCACATTCCAGTTAGCTTAGGGAGAGGCCTACCATAGGCCATTCTCCTTCCTCTCACTTCTGCATGAGAAGGGTCTGCGTAGTAGCAGCTTGGGGAATCCAGAGGGCCTTCCCACCTTCACTGTGTCCCTAAAAAGACCCTAAGTGAGGCTGGTTGGGGGGGCATATGAAACCGATTCTCAAATGCTAGAGGGGCTTCAGTACTTAAAGGTCTTACTGAGAGTCCCTTCTGTTCAGGGCACAGCTCATCTTTCTTTCTTTCCTTCTTTTTTTTTTTTTAACGTTTATTTATTTTTGAGAGAGTATGAGTCGGGGAGGGGCAGGGAGAGAGGGAGACACAGAATCCGAAGCAGGCTCCAGGCTCCAAGCTGTCAGCACAGGGCCCAACGCGGGGCTCAAACTCCCAAACCGTGAGATCATGACCTGAATCGAAGTCAGACACTTAACCGACTGAGCCACCCAGGCGCCCCAAGGCACAGTTCATCTTTCACTTTTGAAGTTCAGCAGCCTCGTTTTTGTTTTTGTTTTTGTTTTTACTTAGGAAGTTTGTTTAAAATGTTCAGAAACCCCAAACTTCGTGTCTTTCCGCCTAGGCCTTCCCATCTGCTGGTGCCCGTCCTTTCCTCCGTGCCATTTGACACTGGCAAGGCCTTTCTTAAAGCCTTTTCCTCCCCATCCTGTGGTCTGCCTCATACGTGGGTGTGGACCATCACCGTGTGTCGGGCACTGTGCTGGGGCATGTCACTTATGCAGTCCTCCTCCTAGCGACCTTATGATGTAGATGGGGACAGAAGTACCATTATCGCGCAGCCATTTGGTAGTGTGGGACCCGGGACAGCGGAGCACAGTCCACAGTAAATAGTGGACATTGTATATGTATGCCAAGGGCTGGCAAAGTGTGACCCGCAGGCCGGGTCTGAGCTATGGCCTGTTTCATATGGCCTTGCAAGCTACGAATGGTTTTTAAAGGGTTATAATAAAGAAGAAGAATATGCAACAGAAACCAAATGAGGCTCTCAAACCTAAAATATTTACTATCTGCCTTTTTAGAATAAATTTGGCAAGCCCTGGTATATAATATGCAAAGTTAGTGCAGATTCTGGAGCCACACTTCCTGGTTTCTAGTGCCTCGCCTCATCCTCTACGAAACGAGAATAATCTACGAAACATGGCTGCCTCACAGGGTTGTTGGAATTAAATGAGATAAAGAATATAAAGCACCTGACTTCGAGTAGGCTTCTTTGGAAGTATTGGGGGAAGAAATTTCTGGCCCTTTGTCAGACTTCTCGACCCAGTGGGCATGAAAGCCCTGGCTCAAGGCCTCTGGCTACCCCGGCCCCTCAGAGCGTGTTTCCTTTGGCAGGAGGAGAGGGACCTGCCAGCTGCCCGTTGTGCCGCGTCCTGGTGGTAGGTCAGCTCTGCCTTCCTCCCACCCCCATTCCTGCTGACCGTCAGCTGGTGCCACTCACCAGGCCCGGGCGCGAAGCCCACACCAGGTGCCGAGCAGGGCCCAAAGGTACCAAGCCTCTTCCACTCTCCCACTTTGTGCCTCACGTCAACTTGGCCGAAACTCCTGCGTAACCATAGGAGCTGCGGTCCGGGGCTCATCTTCTCTGTGTGCATTTCCTCGCTTGTGGGCCAAACAGGGAGACATCTGTGTTTCCCCAAACCCAAACTTTTGGCCAGTGATTGCCTTCCTACCAGGGAAAAGGAAAAGTGAAAGGAAGGGTAATCCCTGGCCAGCCAGCTTCCCCCTGTGGAAGAGTGGTCTGGGAAAACAGATTTTCAGTGGAGAAAGGGTGAAATGTAAAGATAGAAAAGTAAATAAGATCGTTGAAAAATCAAAAAGAATACATTCTGATCCAGACAGGGATGGGCTTTCAGTTCTTAGAAGCAGTAGAAGAAATTGTAAAAGATCAATGAAGTTTACTACAAAGAACCATAAAGCTTATGTTTTATATCAAAAGACCCAAGACAAAGTTTTAAGTCAAACTAAGAAAAAAATATTTGTGCTAGATATGGCAGAGAAAGAATATTCTAAAAATAAAAATCTTTAAAACAAGAAGGCTCTTAACATAACAAGAAGGCTCTTAAGAAGGCTCTTAATAACAAATATTTACATAATACTATGTGGCAAGTACCATTCTAAGTATTTTACACCTACTTACTCATTTAACGGCTTGCAAACAACTTTATGATAAAGGTACTATTATCCCCATTTAACAGATCAAGGAACTGAGGCACAGAGACACTAAGTAACTTGCCCAAGGTCACTCAGCTAATAAATAGAGGAGCTAGGATTTGAACCCAAACCATCTGGCTCTTGGATCTGAGCACTTAAACCCTTGTATACTAAACAGGAAAAAGATATGAAGCAGACAATACACAAAAGAGGAAATACAAATATCTGAGTAACGTAAGAATTATTTTTCAGGTTTTTAAAAAATTTGTTAATGTTTATTTTTGAGAGAGAGAGAGAGAGAGAGAGAGTGCAAGCAGGGGAGGGGCAGAGAGAGACTGAGACACAGAATCTCAAGGAGGCTCTAGGCTTGGAGCTGTAAGCACAGAGCCTGGCGTGGGGCTCGAACCCATGAACCATGAGATCACGACCTGAGCTGAAGTTGGACGCTTAACCGACTGAGCCACAGAGGCGCCCCTTATCTTTCAGTTTTGATGGCAATAATGTACAAATACAAACAATGAGAAATCTTTTTGTGTCTTCAAATTAGAAAAGATTTTTTAAACATTATAATGAGCACTAAACACTGGCAATGCTGGAGTAAAACGGAAACTTCCACAGATTGCCATAGTTGTATTCAGGTGGCCTTTCTGAAAAATATTGTGGAAGCATTAAAAACAGTACTCAGGAATCTCAAAAATGTCGATACCAGTTGACCAGGAATTCCCATTTTAAGAACCTAATTTGAGGAAGCAATTAGGTAGAAAAAGATACATGTGCAAAGATACAGGAATATTATTCAAGTTATTCAAAATAATGAAAAACTCGAAACAACCTGCATATCTGTTAATAGGATACAGGTTAAGGAAATTGTTGAATCTCCATAATGGACAATCAGACATTTTAAAGAAATTTGTTTAACAAAAGATACCGTAAGCAAAGTGAAGAGACATGCCATGGACGTGTGGGAGAAGACACAATGCATAGAATAGCAAAAAAGTAGAAAATAATACATCAAGAAAACTCACAAATCGATTAAAAAAAAAAAAAAAAAGACAAACAGCCAAAGAGAAAAACAGGCAAGAATGTACAGAGGCAATTCATAAGAGGAGGCGACTCAGGGCTATAAATGAAGTGACGCTCCCTCTCACTAGTAGTCGGGGAAATGCAGATTCGTTCATTGTACTTATCAGAATAGCAAGAGTGCGAAGGTAAAGATAGAGGGAAACACATATCCATCGCTGATGGGACTGGAAGTAACTGCAGCCATTGTGGCAGCTATTAGCCGTATCTAAATCTAAACGTGTGACTCCACTCCACTCACATCTGGGGACCAGCCCTGCGCAGACGCCTCTCTGTACAGGGAGACGTGCTCAGGGGTGTTCATGGCAGCGCTGTTTATAATAGCGACAATATTACTATGAAGTCCATGATATTGTACATTATATATTGTGTAAGAAGATAGCAACAATTACCATCATCAAAGAACTGTCCATCAGAAGGGGAATGGATAAGTCAAATAAGATTTATACATAAGGGGATACTGAGCACAGTTAAAATAAATGAACTTGATCTGTGTCCGCTCGGATAAATTTCCAAAAAGAATACTGAGTGTAAAGGGCACGTGTTATAAAGATAGATATTTCAACACTATTTATATAAATCTTTAAAACAGACTAAAAATGCTACATGGCATTTAATGACATATGTGTAGAAAGTATAAAACCAGTAGCAAACACCAACTTCAAAATAGTGGCTCCTTCCTGGGAGGAGAAATGGCTGGAGGGCAAGAACGGGAAGCAGGGCTTAAACTGTTATCTTACTGGTATATTTTCTTTTTTTTAAGGGAAGCGTTGAAGCAGATATGTTGACGAATGTTCTAAATCTGGACAGAGTATGTTTCTTTCTGCTAAGTTATTTCTTGTATCTTTCTGCATATTGAACTATTTCAAAATTTCAAACAAATTATTTTTAATTTTCTTTTTGAATCCTTTGCAGTTCTGTGGAGAAATATTTGTGTTAGTAAGGGACAAAAGCAGAACGAAATATACACAAATATTTACAAATTTCACAAATTAAAGGTTTAACGTAGTAGTGCCAAGATCAAAGTCTGCTTTTTCTTTACACTCATCCATATTTTTCATTTTTTTTTTTTTTTTGGTCAGGAAGATGTGTTATTTTTATAAATTTGGGGGCAAAAAATTTTTAATGACTACAAAAAACACAAGTGAGTTTAGGCCCTAGGAAAGGGTCTAAACCTAGGAAGAGATGCTGTGATGTGTGGGGGCATCATGCTGGTCTAGAGACTCTGGCTGTATGACTGTGTTCATTCAATCTTTTATCTCATCAACGAGCCCTTATTGAGCACCAGCTGTGTACCAGGCTAGAGATACGGCAGTGAAGGGGGGGTAGGAAGTGGAGATGAATAAGTGGAGGAAGAGATAGGACTTCTGGGAAGACCCGACAGTGAATGCAATAAAGTGAATGAAATGTACATGGTCCTTCCCTCCTTGTAGAGCACATCGGCTAGTGAGGAGGGGACAGTACACACATGACTACACAAGTCATCTATCCACCACAAAGTGCGAGGGCCCCCGTGGGGGTGAAGTCCAAGGGCAATATCAAGAATCTAAGTTAGATCGAGTGGCCAGGGAATCTGGCCTCAGAACGACATTTAACTTGAATTTAAAAGGTGAGGAGGTCTGGAGCCCATTAAAAAGAGGACCTCAAGAGAAAGAAGGCCCCACCAGGCATATGTAAGGAATGGAAAGAAGGCAGGGGTTTTGGAACGTAGTGAGGTGGGGGGAGAGTAAGGGGAGGGCAGCGAGGTGGTCAGGAGCCAGGTCACTCAGGGCCTCACAGGCCAAAGAAAGGCCTTTAAGGGCATTGGAAGTCACAGAAGTCTTTTAAGCTGGGGAGTGATGTGATCAGATTTGCAGTTGTCAGAGATCATCTAGACGCTCTTTGAAGATTGGGGCAGATGGTGAGCTGCCCAGTTAGTCCCTTGGCTGTCGGCACGGCCCAGCACGCGGGAGAATGGTGCCGGGATAAGGGGAAGGTAGTGGAGATGGAGAGATGGAAGGATTTGAGCTATTTCTCTAGAGGAAGAGCCGGCAGGTCTTGGATTATGAGGTGGGTGGGAGGGAGGAGGTTACGGTGAAGGAAGGAGGAAGGCCAGGTTTGGGACAGGGACAGCTGTGGGGTGGCAGGAGTGAGAAACACTGGGAAGGCTCTGGAGGGCAGGGTGGAAGCAAGGGTGGCGGGCAAGCCACCAAGTACGGTTGAGCTTTGGTCTTGTTACGTGGAAACCGGGGTTTAGGATATTACCTGTGTCCCCAGGTTGATTGTTTGAGCCCTGTTCTCAAAGCCACTTCTACAGCAGTCTTTTCTTTTCCACAGGAGGGACGTGCTACTCTTGGGGCTGGAACGAGCACGGCATGTGTGGGGACGGCTCTGAAGCCAACATCTGGGCCCCGAAGCCTGTGCCATCTCTGCAGTCGTCACTGGGACTCCTTGTGGGCTGTGGGGCTGGCCACTCCCTGGCGCTCTGCCAGCTGCCAGCCCTCCCTGTGTTGGGCCAGCACCCCAAGGTCACTGGCCCTTCCCCAGATGCCGCTGAGAGTGCCAAATCTCAGGAAGCCATGGACAGAGAAACTGGAAGGAAAGACAACCAGAAACTTCTACTGAAAGCCTGACAGGTCCAGAAATGGGGGGCTTGTGACAGAGGCCCTTTAATAAAGTGATTTTTTCCTACCCGAAGTGTTCCCAGAGAATTGCTTGGTCAGGTTGTGTGGTCGGCCTGAGAAGGGGGGCTGACCACAGGCCAGAACAATGGGAGGCGGCCGGCTCAGCGTCTGGGGTTCAAGGAGACAGACATCCTTCCTGCCCAGCAGATGGTGCTGGGACCCCCCCTGAGGGCAATAACAAGAACCTCACTTGGTTAACATGGCTGGGGAGTCTGGCCCCTAAGCGACATTTAAACCGGAATCCCCAAAGGACATGGAAAACAGCAGCTCCAGCCTGTCTTTACCTGGTGGGGATGGAATACCCAGCCCCATCCCCCGTGGTTATTTTGGTCCAGCAGCCTTCAATTCGGCAAGAGAAACGGTTCCCAGGCCATGCTCAGAGCAGCCAAAGGCCTCCCCTGAGGTTTTATTCTCAGCGCCTGGAGCATTAATTTACTGATTTGAGGATTAGTTTGCAGGTGGATACTCGGATGGGAAGGAGTTCTTGTCTTGGTGACTAGAAGAGAGAAGTCCCTGGATGGGGGGGGGTGGGGGGGGTGGGGGGGGTAGGAAGTGGAGATAAGTGGAGGAAGAGATAGGACTTCTGGGAAGATCCGACAGAGGAGGCACCTGAAACAGACAACAGAATCTAGAACCAGTGAACTCTCAGAGGATGGGTCTTCATCTGAGCGAGGCAGCACTCTGGAGCTGGCCTGTGTGACTAATTGCCAAGCTGTGTAGTTTCAGGTGAGGGACAGGCCGCAGCATAGGAAGGGGAGTCTGACCCTAACCCCTGACATCTGCCTCTTAGCCCTCCTTGCCTCTGGAGGAGGAGGAGGAGGAGGTAAAATGGGGTGTAGGCCAGACCACAGGCCCCAGGCCTCCCCAGGTGGCAGCTGTGACTTTGGGGGACATAGCACCTTTCTGCTGCCTAGGAAACAGCTTTCCCTGGGGACTGTGTGGCAGTGTCACCAGCTAGCTAGTGGTCCATCCCACACCACCTTCCCTTTGGGACTCAGGAGAGGATTGGGCCTGTGAGGGCTAGACTACGGTGGCTTCAGGAAGTTACACTCCCAAGATATCAGAGCTGGAGGACCTGTAATGACCTTCTCGCCTAGTGGCCTTCAAAGTGCACTTGTTAGAGCCCTAGAAGTCTCCTGAGAATTCAGTGGCCACCTGGCGGTCTATGGATGAAAGGAAGCCATGTGAACGAAGATCTGGGCCCACACCCTCCACCTTATTCACAGCAGCTTTATTTTAATTTATATTATATACTGGGCTCCACATAAGATTTCACTTGACAAGGGTTCCTTAAGAAAGTTTTGAAAACCATTGGTCTTATCCAACATTTTCATTATTCATGTGGTAAAACAGAGGCCTAAAAAGGGGAAGGGACCACACACCTCACTCCTGGCTCAGTGTCCTGACTGGGAGGTGACCCGTCCCAGGCCTTGAGCCAGACCAGGGTGGGCAGATGAGGCTCAACCCTGGGATCAGGAGTGGGTTCAGCTCAATGGAGTGGGGATGAAGATAATCCTGAGCTCCCCAGGCCTGAACCTAGACATCACCCACGGCCGTTGGCTGACCTCGAACACCCGTGCATGGAGTCCTGCTCCCGATACTGTACCCAAAAAACAGCACTGCCCTGGCCAGCAAAGGCCTTGGTCCCCCACCTCCCAGAACCAGCAGAGGCTACGACAGCCTCTAAGCACTTCCACAGTGGGAAGAAGGACATCTCTGTGCACTCTGAGCTGGTCTTGCCAAGGTTCCCATACCCTCGGAGATGGAGAAATTGGATGGTCCAGAGAGGACCACACCGGAGCAAGTCCAGAAAGCAGTCCCACACTGGAGACTACTCAGGCCCACACTTCCCAGACAGGCTTTCTACTCACGAGCAGCCGACACACGTGAGCTCACAGCACGCCAGTTCCGAGTTCCCTCCTGCCTCCTTCAGCTCCTATAGAAGAAACCCAGTTCCAAATCTTCTACTGCTGAGCCCTAGTGCCTCTCCCGAGGCCACCTGTGGGCACAAGAAAGAAGTGTCTTGGGGCTCCTTCCCAGCCTGAAACAAGGTCAGGGGTGCTGGCTCAGAACGTGACTCAGACCTTTCTTGATAATCCACGCATGGAAGAGCGAATGGCCCCTGGTACTAGGTGCCACCACAGACAGCCCTGTCACCGGAAGTCCCTGCAGCGGCAGACAGGCTTTCTCTAGGCCCGTTCACTGGACCTGATGAGTGCCTGAAAGCTCAAGGGGCTGTCCACAGGGTCGCCCAGATTTTTTTCTGGGCTCTTTGACTCCCCTGGTCATCCTCAGATCTGTAGATGTCCAAGCCCCTCATTCCAAACAGACCCTCAGCTCTTCGAGAGTGAGCGATCGGGTCTTGGTCAGTTCTGGAACCCTTCACCAAAGATGGGCCCTGATACAGAGGAAGTGCCCGGTAAATGTTAACGAACTGGTGTGTACACCTTCAGGGCCACCAAGGGGGTAGGGAGGTTAAACAAGGGGGTCATGATCCCCTCACACCCACCTGTCCTCTGTGCTTACCTCTTACAAGCGTGTGATAACTGTGCTGTGCAGATTATGACCAGCTGGGAGTTAATGTCAGCATCCCCCACCTGATTAGCTAATGAGCCATAGAAGCCAACTTGAGTAAATACCCACTCGTTTTCTTTAATTACTTTTTTTTCTGATAGACGAAGTAGATTGGCCTTTGTATTCCTCCCGTAAGGGGAGGGGGAAGGAAAAAGAAGAGGGGAGTGAGCTCCGCCTGTGCTCACAGCTCTTGGGCCCGGCCTCTGGAGTGATTGTGTGTGGTCACCACATTCCAGGTGATCGTGGGGTGTTTGCCTCCTCACCGACCTACCACAGGCTCTCCCCTCCTGGTCACAGGCACCCCCTCTCCCCTTGATACCCCCACCACCTTCAGTCCCAGAAGGCCATCAGGCCAGGAGGCCAAACAAGATGAGACTGTGCTTGCGAAGGTGAATCGGGGCCTGGGGCTCAGAGGAAAGCAAGCCTTCCACCCTGCCCCCAGGCACCTGCCACTTCCAGAGCAAGACCTCGTGATGGATGGAAATTGGGAGTTGGAAAGTTAGTCAGGAAGTGGTGGGACCATGGAGGGAGTTCCAGGTCCTAAGGTGCATGTGTGTGACCGCTACGGGCTCAGACTTACAGAGCAACTGAGGTACAGAGGTGAGAGAAGAGGAGAGGTGGCCAGGAGTGGGGCAGGGGGCATGCTGGCCAATAGAAGGAGCTTCAGTTTCCCTCCTAGGGCAACAGGTGTTCAGGAAGGAGAGTGAGGTGGCCAGATGTGTGTATAGAAGCTTTGAGCGGCCTGTGAAAAGCCCCCCCTTTGTCATACTCGTGGTGCATCATGAAGGAGGGCAGGAAGCCACGTCCTGAGGGTCCTGGGATTCAGGATGATCCTCTCTAGTGTTCCTATCTATTCTGCTCCTGCCCAAAGAAGGCCCTAATTAGCTTGAGTCAGCTTTACTTGAACTCTGGAGTCAGGCCTGACTGGGTTAAAATCTTGGCTTCGTCTTTCATTGGCTGTGTGGCTTTGGGCCAGTTGCTTTACCTCTCTGCACCTGTCCTCTAGCTCCAAAATGGGCAGAGTGAATTACTGTGGGCTGTCATTAGACAATGTTTCCCAGCTGCCCCTGGCGCAGCAGATGCTCAGTGTATGTCAATCCCCTGTCCCCATTAGCTAGTGTGTCCCGGAAAACCCACATTGTAAATGGCTTTGTGTTAAGTCCACTTGAGTCCACCACAGAGGCACTTCCTCCAAACTGGATCCCAGGTAGAGTGAACGTGACCTTCCCTGCAGCAGCTGAGGCTGTTTGGCTCCCACATCCTGATAGTTATGAATGGCTGTGACATACACAGTGTGTTCTGGCACCTCTATGGCCGCGTAGCCCCTTGGGCAGAGGCCTTACTGTACTCACTGCTCCACCGACCCCCAGCCCGTGGTTCCCGGACCACACAGGATGGAAGTTGAGGCAAAGGCTTTGAAGGGACAAGGAACAGTGAGATGAGACTTCAGCATCCACCTTCGGCCTCCCACCTGCCCATCTGATGGCTGACTCAGGCCATGCTGGGGGCAACAAGGGAACTGAAATGGGAGAGAGACACCCACTTGTTTCTGGCCCTGGGAAGATCATTCTCTGTGGACCTCAGCTCCTCATCTGTAAAAGGCTCAGAGGTTGACTACCATGATCATTAGATATTTTCCCACCTGAATATTCCTGGATTCTCCAATGGATAAGGAAAGGATAGGAACCCCCAATCCCCACTCTATCCCCCATGAGAAGCCAAGTGAATAATCGTCACAAATCAAGACCCCTGAGGGAGAGCTCCTCCCCTCCAAGATGCCTCCAGGCTGAGAGAGATGCATGGGTGGTCCCACCAGCTGAGCCAGCAGGGTGCAGCTGGGTAGGGCACCCGGAACTGTCGGTCAGCCCCCTGCCTCTGCCACTATCAGATTCAACAACGGCCCCAGGAGGGAGGTGACTGAAAGGTCTGCATGGGGGCTGGGAGCTCTGACATGGCCAGATTCAAGGAGTCATCAAAATGGCATGACTCACACAGAAGTTTCCATGTCAGTGAACCCCCTAGAGTATGTGCTTGTTTTAGGGTCAGGTTCTTGTATGCCCCATCCCTTCTGAGAGCTGCCTCCCCTCCCCAGACCCAACGGATCTGCAGAGGCGGGGGCCAGAGCAAAACTTCTTCCTTAAGGCCTGTTTTTTTTCCCAGCGGGAGGACAGCCAGCACCTTGCTATGTCGTAGAGACCAGAAGAGCGAGAGTTCAGGTTCACCCCACCCCAGCCCCGCCACAGCAGGCCCGATCACAGGCAGAACCAAATCACGACACTGCCCAAGGCAATAAAAACCCAAACCCGTGCTTCATCTCAAAAGTCAGCTTTTTATTATTGAGGGCCAGAGCCCAAGGAGGGGAGGGTGTTGAGCTAAAGCAGCATTGCTCTCTTTCCAGGAAATGTTTCGAGCTGCAGTGAAGGCTCGAGATGTTGCATTTTTTTTTTTCAACTCAAGCATGTGTTTTTCAAAAATATCATCCTTCCCCACCCCCCACCCCACCACTAATTTTAGAATCAGACCAAAGCCAAGCTACTGTCCTCTGTTTCTGTTGGGAAAATACTATATTTATTCAAGATGCAGAAGTGGGTCTCTGCAAACCTCCAATTGCTTCAGGAAAACAAATCTGCTTTAGACTATACAGAAACCATGATACAAAATTTATTTCATGCTAGAATCGCTTTGCATAACATTGGGCATGCAGTTTTTTACTCTGAAGTACTAAATTGCATACAATGCCAGGTTGTGCCTTAATAAAGGTGGAGGAGGGCCACCCCTCCTGTGGTCCTGATCTTTTGGTGCTCTAAAGTAACACTTGGAAAATCCGTACGGTGTTGATTATTTACTATGAACAATTTGTAATGAAAGCTGGTCACACTGGATCTACACACCGAGAAGATGATTGAATCAACCTAGACTAGCCGCTGTCAAGGGTCTTGGGGAGATGTCCGCTGGGTCACAAGCATGCCAGACAGAGAGGGAAGAAAGCAGCAGTGCGTGTTTCCACAATTCTATTTGGAGCAAAGTTCTCAGTTTCCACGTGAGAAATGAACTATGAAGGTGAGGTCAATATGACCGATGACTGACCGACTGCCCTTTTTGGAACCTTGACTCTCGATCTCGTGTACAAAAAGGGAAGCCATCCATTCCCCATCCCCACCCCTCCTCCCACCCCCAGAAATGTACAGGTTTCTACCGAACGCCGTTACAGTCTGGCTCCAACAACGTGTGTAATAAAAGTAAAGAACTTTGAAAGAAAATAGAGGACTTTTTCCTTTTTCTCGTCGTTGTTGTTGTTTAGGGTGATCATTACAGTTGCAGGGGGGTTGGTGGGTTTGGTTTGCTGGGTTTTCTGTTTAACTTCATGCAAGTCATGCTAAGGAACCCCTCCACCACCCTCCCCAAATAAAATAAAATTAAAAAAAAAAAAAAAAAAGAAAAGAAGGAAAAGAAATCCTCTACGGTCAGTTACCATTTGGCCGTAGAAAAAGCTACGTCCGTCCTAGTACAAGACCTGGGCCACTCGGACTCGTCCGGCAAACCTGCATGGCGTGAATTTACTCTGTCCGAGGGTGAGGAGGGGCTGCTGGTCCACCCAGATGCTTAATAGCCACCAGTGTCCTCGGCCAAGCCGCCTGGTCAAGTCACTCTCACAGCCTCTGTCGGCATATACTTAGCAATGACAGGGCTTTCTTTGCAAAGATCTGTATGTAAAGAATACAATTAACACTTGAGCTTCTCTTCTTGGCTTTCCCATCCCGCTTGGTACTTAGTTTTTAAGGAAGGAAGAGGAAAGACAGAACAGCCGCATGCAGAGGCAGGCAGATTCTTCTCCAGCGGGCTTGGTTTTCCCATGCAGTGAGCCGGCCCAGCACGCCTCTCTTTCTCCCTCTTAGGGACCGGGTTGAGTCCCTAACTCTCCTACTCTGCATGTGGCTTGTGCACTGGAATTATCCTGAGAAAATCAAGTCCTCGGCGCTGTCATGGCTCCATGAGAGCAGGGCCGGGTGGATGTGGGTGGGGGCACTTCACCCTTGGTGCCTCCCAAACACTCTGGCCCCCCACGCCTCTGTGGGATTGGGGAGCAGGTACCACCCGTGGACAGTGGTTGCCGCCGAGCTCCCTTGGCCACTACAGGGAGATGGGGCTTCTTCCGTCCCACACTCCCTGGGCTTCTGGAAGCACGGTAAAGAGACTCTCCTGTCTGTTCTTTTAGGCCACACAGATTGATCCAATAGTGAAGATGAAGGAGACAGGCAGCCCATGAGACCTTACCGGGCAGAGCACAGCCACAAAGTCTACCTGCTTTCCCCCTCACTCCCCTGGGCTGCCTCTGCTCCTGGTATTCTAGAGCCTCTACCCAGGAAAAAGCCAGGTGCAAAAGGGAGCATCAGGCCTATCCATGGAAGGTGCCAAGGATGGGCCCACCCCAGGCCCGCAGCCCTCCACCATGCAGCACCATGCGGGCAGCGGTTTGCCGCACTGGGGTCCGAGGGACCTCCAGGCAGGGCAAGGAAGCAGGGACCAGACTGGATCAGGTGGGCACACTAAGCACCAGTGACCAGAAGGACTTCCCCATCTCAGTATAGGCTGCCTCTCCTCTTCTGGGTTGGGTTTGCCCTTTATTTGGAATTCTGTGTTCTCTCCTTGTGTATTGTTGGACCACTTCAAGTACTGGAGCAGTTGTGAATGGCCACAGTCTACACCAACTATTGCTCTAAAAAACCAACTATCCCTCGGGCCCAGCCTGCTCACTCTGGTCAACATGCATCCCGTGTGAGCATGGGAGGCACTCCCAGACATGCACGAGTTGCCCAGCCAGCCCGATATGTCAAGGATGGCTTCCTCTACCTTCCAGGCCAATGCCTGAAGCCTGGGGCTAGGGTGCTCTGGGCCCCTGCCTCAAGCTTCTCTCCAGCCCATGCTCAAGCTCTAGTAGAAATCTTTTCCCCAGGAGGTCAGCCTAAGATAAGGGTCTGCTAACAAGGAGACCTTGAACAGAGGCCACTATGGGGCTCAGCCTTCACCAACCACAAGGGGGCGCTGATCACACCCGGGGCGGTGACCAGGGAACGAAGGTGCTGCACGGGGTGGTGCTTCACCTTCTTGGCCAGTTCTCTGACTGCCACTAGCAATATTCTGACTAGCACACATCTTACCTCTGCAATGACACTGGTCTCACCCCCAAGCCCTGAAGCCACCTCTCTTCATGCCTCTCCTCCAACTGGCCTACAGATTCTCTTTAAATGGTGCTCTTCCAGAACATGCATCCTTGGGTGGCTACGTCCACAGGGTCCTGGCCAGGCCAGGCCCACCCCACTGCCCTCCTCAACCAAGGGACAGGGGAGATCACTTTGCTTTCTGGGTCTCACCTGCCATCTGCCAGAGCAGCCTGGAGGAGTCCAGACTCCTCCCACATCCCTGGGTAACACCCTGCCTTAGGGTCACAGCCCCGTAGTCAGCCAGCCCATTCCGGCACCCCTTCCTTTCCCCTCGGCTCAGTCCCAACCCACAGCTGCCAGGACCTCAGATTCTCTGCCAGCCTGACATCCTACTTGGGAGAAAAGGACTCAGACCTCCAAGGGCCAACCCTGGGGGGGGGGGCCTCCTTCTGCACCTTGCCCCCCCTCAGCGTGCCTGCCTGCCCCTCAGCACCCCTCACCCGCCGCCCCACCCGCCCATCTGCAGGAGCGCGAGGCGGCCCAGCTGATGCAGAGTGCCCCCCGCCTCCTCTACATACCCTTTCTCATTCCTCCACCAGGTGGGCACGCGTACTCCCCGGTTGATAAGAGGAAGCAGGGTCCGTATCTCTCGCGGGTGCCCGAGCGAGTAAAGGGCAGGCCCTCATCAGGAGTGAGGGCCTGGTCTATGTGGGGGCAGTCTTCGTTCGCCAGCGCGGCCTTCGCCACCTCCCCATTCAGTTTGGAATCTTCAAACATATAAGCAGAAGCTATTGAGACACTGAAAACTGTTTAGTGGGGGAGGGGGACAGGCCAGAGGTGGGGCATTGGCAAAGGGCAGCCTGTCCCTGAGGACAGAAAAGTGAGTGGACCATGGAGGGAGGCAGGAGGCTGGGGGTCCCCGGCTCATTCGGGCAGCCTATGGGCTGCCCACAGTGCAGGGAAGGAGGGGGTCCTGGGTTTGCTCAAAGTTTGCAAAAAGATGAGTTAGTGATGGGTCCAGCAAGTGCGGTGCTGGGGGCCTGGCCCAGGGCCCAAGGCAGGGCCGATGAGACAGGATGGTGTGGATGCGTCATGGGTAGGGGGCCAGACACAGAGCTCAGGGAGAAGACAGACAAACACGCAGAAAAACTCCAGTCCAGAGAGGTGGCCTTTGCAGACCTCTCTCTCCTGCTGACCAGAGCCTGGCTGCCTCCCGTCCACATCTAGCTGGCTTCTCAAGGCTTCCCTAGCCCCATCTAGACCCATCAGTCAACTCCACCCCACCCCCATCGGGATCCCACCGCATCACACCCTTCACGCTGTCCTCCACACACACCCTATCTCATCACTCATCCTGCCCCGACCCATTTGGATTCAACCTGGTCACTCTGCGTGCCCCACCCCCTGTACACACCAAGCCTGGCCACACAGTCTCCTCTGTCCCCAGACTCACTTTGGTCACTCTGTATGCCTCATCCCCCACCCCCCATGCAGACTAGGCCTGGCCACACAGTCTCCTCTGTCCCCAGACTCACTTTGGTCACTCTGTATGCCCCCCCCCCCCCATGCAGACTAGGCCTGGTCACACAGTCTCCTCTGTCCCCAGACTCACTTTGGTCACTCTGTATGCCTCATCCCCCCCCCCCCCCCCCATGCAGACTAGGCCTGGTCACACAGTCTCCTCTGTCCCCAGACTCACTTTGGTCACTCTGTATGCCTCATCCCCCCCCCCCCCCCATGCAGACTAGGCCTGGTCACACAGTCTCCTCTGTCCCCAGACTCACTTTGGTCACTCTGTATGCCTCATCCCCCCCCCCCCCCCATGCAGACTAGGCCTGGTCACACAGTCTCCTCTGTCCCCAGACTCACTTTGGTCACTCTGTATGCCCCCCCCCCATGCAGACTAGGCCTGGTCACACAGTCCCCTCTGTCCCCAGACTCACTTTGGTCACTCTGCATGCCCTGTCCCCTATCCAGACTACTCATGGTCACCCAAGTCTCCTCCAAATTCAACCTGGTACTCTATATAGCCCACCCCACACCGTCCAGGCCTGGCTACACAGTCTCTCTTTCCCCACACAGGTCCAATTCAACCATTCAGTCTGCTCCATCCCCCACACAGACTTAAGCTAGTCACTCAGTCTGCTCTGAGCCCCACACAGACCACGCCGGTATCCACCATCCCGTTCCGCCCCCAGCGGGCCTGGTCAGCTTGCACAGGCACAACAGGGATGTATGCATGAGGCAGTGACAGCGGGCCATGATTTGGGAGGGGTTCCCATTCCTCTGCCTCCTCACGGCAGCATCCCGGCAAAGCAGAGCAAATGGACGTGTAAAGACAACAGCGGCGGATGGACTCGGGTGGGTAAAGGGGAATCTTGGCCTCTGTGAGAGCCTGAGAAGGAACCTGGGCAGAGGTTTGAGGAAACATTCGGGGGGCAAAGCACGGCCAGAACAGGAGCTCTCCCTCTCCCAGGTCCAGAAGCAGAGCCGTGGAAGTCTCTGGAGCTGGCAGAGGTAGCTTGTCTGACCTCGGGTCCCGCCCATCACTCTTGGAGACTGAGCCTGCCCCTTGCTCTCTGACCTCAAAGCAGAATTTTCCAGGCCAGGGTAGGGCAAGTCAGTCCCCACGGTGGGCTTCCTCAAAGACTTCATCTGGGGTGAGAGAACCTCAAGGGAAGACGACACCAACATGGGTGTGAGCACGAGGGGAGACTTCTCTGAAAGACTAAAGAGGGGACCCTCCTCCGTGACCCTGTTCACATCATGTAACTACACGCACAAGTGATCCTTCTCCGTGTGCACACACTCAGCGTGCCCGCGGGTGGGATCACGGCCCGTGTGCACATCATGTCACTACAAAGAGGCAGTCAGTCAAAAGAGAAATGGACCAATCAGGTTTATTCGTAAAGCAAATCCAAAAAAAATCCCATCATAATTTTGGAACTTAAAAAAAAGGTCTGTCGTACAAGATGGCAAAGCATTTCACGTACAGTGCGTTTCTCGACAAATCCCAGGGGCTTCGCTCCCCGATTTATTCTGAACCAGAAAGGCCAGTTACCAAGGTAACTCTGACACCACGTGACTGGGGCCTCTCTGGGGTCTGGGAGCTGCCTAGCACTTGGGGCGTGTCTGTGGGCACACACGTGTGCACACGGACAAGCCCCGGCCTGCCCCCCATTCTGGCCGGCCCCTGTCTTCCCTCCCAAGGGAGGGGCTGAGGGAGGAAGGCAGCGGGAGAAAGAGGGGAAATCTCAGGGAGGAGAGAGTGGATGAGGATGTGGAGTTGGGGCCCACGGTACCCTGCACAAATTGTCCTCAAGGGGAAAACGGCAAATCCTACCCGGCAGCATCGCCATCTGGGAGGGGAGCCAGGACTTGCTGTCTCTCTGTTGGCCATCATCTGTCTGTCACTGGAGATATCTGCAGAGGGTAGTTCTTGCCCAGGGGCGGGTCAAAGGTGGGCGGTAGAGCCTGAGACCCCTCCTTTCGCTCGGAGTGCTGAGCCCCCACCCACCGGCTCTGCCCCTCAGTGCTGCGCCCCTGCAGAATCAAGCTCCCTTGGCCTTTAAGGGGCCCAAAGTCGGGCTGGTCTTCCCTGCAGGGGCAGGGGGCAGGGGCAGCCATCAGGCATCCCGGGTGGGTGTGAGCTGGGCATCTTTCTCTCCCTGGAGGGACTCCAGGATATCCCTGGGGCCTGCTTCTTCTCTCAACCATGATGACCTTGAAGGGGAAGGTGTGTTTAGGTCTTGCTCTGTGAAGGAGCCAGCTTCCTTCTCTGTGGTTTGGGGTGCTCTCAGAAAACTGGGAGCATTCTCCCGCCCCAACTCCAGAGGGGTGTCTGGAAGAGAGGCCACAAGGAGGGGCCAACTCTCGAAACCTGGAGAACCCCTGAAAAAGACCAGAGGTGCCAGCTCACCCTCCTGCCCCCATCCTGTCCTTTGAGTGAGATGGCCACCAGGAGCCCCGGCTCCCACCTGCTCCCCAGAAGGCTCAGAGCCCTGCCCCCCCTGGCCCCAGGCCCCTCGGCCCCCACTAGACCCGCCGGCCTGCAATGATGAAATGACAGCATGGGCAGCGTCTCACGGAGATGGTTTCCAGGCTTTGAAATGGGCTGAGATAGATGAGCATCCGCAAGAGGGTCATTTTTTTTTAAACTTTGGAGCAAGGAGAACCCGGTGTCCGGGCCCTCAGCCAGCGGGGCCGGCTTTTCTGCCCTGCTCTCCGGGCCCCGCCGATGTACTTACTGTTCACACCAGCAGCGGGCGCCAGGGGGCGCACGCCGGGCTGGGGCAGGGTGGGGGTTGCTGGGCATTTCCTTGGGTTTAGCCCCGAGGGGTCTGCCCAGCTGGGGCTCAGGGAAAAAGTCCCAGGCTAACTGGGAACAGTCTGTGAGAGACACGAGCGGAGTATAATCACGAGAACTGGCACAAGTCATGCAACAAAACGAGGAGAGAGAGAAACATGATTAGTGGAGAGAGAGAGAAAGAGAGAAAATGTGAACAACACAGAAAAGAACACCCATGCCTGGCCCTCAGAGTGGGTTCATTTCTCTACTGCTTCCACCTTGGCCCACCTGGGGGCCACGAGGACCCCCCCTCCGGGCCGCGGCCACCCCCCCTCGCCCTCTAACACGAGCGCAAACTCGGTGAGCCCATGCGGAGAGGCCCTGCCCACACCCTGCCTGGTCACTTCTGCCCGACCCTGTGACCCTCCCCGCGCCCCCACCCCTCCTCACCCCGGGCTGCCACCACTCCCGGCACCCACTGCAGCTCAGCAGGGGAAAAAGTGGAGGGCCAGGGCTGGGGGCACTCCGGACTCAGCTGCTCAGAGGAGAATCCCCCTCCACAGATGCCCCAGAGGCTGCAGTGGTGGCTCCTGAGGAGCCCAGATAGGAGCTTCCTCCAGGACTTCATGCTGCCCTACATGCCCATGGGCAAAAAGTGAGTCTGGCCACCAACCCTCCCCCCTGTCAGCCCCCTGCTCACCTATGGTGGGACCCCGCAGCCCCGGACGCAGCACCACAGAGGACCAACCCGTATCACAGGAGCGGAGATGGACAAGACACGCACGTGAATGAACATGGCAGGACAGGGGGAGCATTCCGAGCTCTCCAGAGCAGGACCCTGGCTGCAGACGGGGGGAGGGAGACCCTTTCTGGGAGACAAGCAGCTGCTCCTGGGCCATCAGCCCCACGCAGTCCCTGACTATGTGGGGTGCCCTGCTAGCATCCCCCCATGAGGCACTATGATCCCCACAGGATGAACCCCCCCTCCCCCTCCCCGCCCAAACACTGAGGCCATGCTAGCCATGGTACAGAGGAGGAGACCAGATCATCCCTCACAGACACACAGACCTGAAGCTTCAGGACAGACCAAGAGGTGGAGGTGAGGGAGGGTGCTGTTGATACGACTGGGAGGCCTTGCTTGAGTCCTGGGGGTCTGGCCCTGGGGGGTCAGGGGTAGGGGAGGCGCCAGAGCCGGGCATTTAGCCTTCAGCCAGATTCTAAAAGTGGAATTGGAGAACCCAGGTTTCGTGGAGGCCATTTGAGTGCCCTTGGGGGCGGGGTGAGGCTGGAAAGGCCTTGGGGGCTGCTGCTTACCTCTCTCAATTCTTGTAGGGTCAGATCTCCACCCACGTTGGCCTCCCTCACCTCTGGCCACCCCACTCACTCACAGACACCCCCACACCCATCTAGGTGTGTCGGTGTGAGCAGAGAAGGAGGCAAACAGGAAGGGACTCAGTGATACAGAGATGGGGAGGCCACCCCTTGAGGACCACAGACCTTGGTGATAGATCATCAGGGTCTCACACATCAGCTTTTGGAGGGAGGAGGAGTGTTCTGGGGCGGGGGGGGGGGTGAGGCTCACAGGGGTCTGGGAACCACGATGGATAGGTCTGGACAGCAGGACAGCACCTCCAAGGGAAGTGAGTACTTGGGAAGGGAGGGAGGGCGGAGTGTGGGGCTGGGGAGAGAAAGGCAGGAGGGTGCTGGCATCTGGGCTCCAGAGGGCAAGCTTGAAAGGCCCCAGATCCCTCCTCAGCCAGAGATTGCCTGAGCCAGCGCTCTCTGGGTCCCTGAGATCTGGGGCCATAACAAAGAGGCTCCCGGGAGCAGAGCTGCCATGACTATGGGGCCCGGGGGATTCACCAGGAGTGAAAGGGTTCACAGGTCTGCTGCAGCACGGGAAGAGGGCTGTGTCTCTGGGATTAGCTGGTGCGCATGTCAGAACACAAACGTCTGTACTCGGTGTGTGTGTGTGTGTGTGTGTGCGCATGGGCTCTCAGCACATGGAGAATACTGGCATTTTCTAGGAGTACAGAGGAGTCTGTGCCTGACTGGAGTGACTGGGGGTCCCTGGTAGGCTGGCCTGGGCACCCAAGCCTGGGGCACTGATCCTGACAGATCCAGTGTTGGAGAGGATGTGACAGAAGGGCCAAGTAGCGCCATGGTGGTGTCACCCAGGTTGAGCTCTTCCTATGGGGCCCAGAGTGAAGGTGGAGGCTAGGCCAGGCCAGACCCTCCCCAGAGCCCCAGGAATCTTCCTTGACATGACAGTGGCTCCTGAGGTCAAACGTCCACCTAATCCAGAGCAGAAAGGTGGGGTGGGAGATTTCCACTGGCCTGTGCCTCACCTGGTGAGCAGGAGCCATGCCTTGCCCCACTCAGGGCCCCTGTTCCAGCCTCTGAGACCCTTGCCCAACCCATGGCCCAGCCCAGGACACTAACCACATTCCTTTTGGGTGCCTACAGGAATCCAGGAAGCGGGAAGGGGAGCGGTATGGGGCCAGATGAAGGGGCAGGAAAGCCCCCATGGGCAGAGAAGTGGGCCTTGAGGGTATTGCACTAGGCAGCATAGGTGTGGGGTGAAGCCAGGTTGGGAGCAGGATGGGGTGGTGGGTGCATCAGCAGGGAAGAAAGAATCAATCATCCACTGGGCGAGGCCACTCAAACCGGGGGAAACTTGCTCATCCAGGGCTGAGCTAGCCTGCCAGACCTGGGCACAGGGACCTCCTCCATAGACTAAATGCTACTTATCACTCACTCAGCCTCCCTCACCCCGGCACTTCTTAGCTCAGTGTTGTCATTCTTCTCTGGGTCATTCATCTCCTTGAAATCCCTGTGTCCACAGAATAAGTCGATGGTATTCCATGGGTAGAGGTAGACTATGGGCTTTATATCTTCGGACCAGAGCCCCGTGATCAACTTTATGTGCTATGTGCAGGTTCTCATAAAACTGAGATAGTCCCATAACGAACCACTAGCCATGGAATATGAGAATATATCCCACGGTGACTAGTATTGTTTCATGGCCCCCCTCCCCCCTGGACCCCCACTGGATTCACGGGAATGTGGTTGTACACTGGTCTGGATGTCATGTATTGCTGCTGCAGTCCCCACTGCCAGAAACGGGGAGAACCCTCGGTGGGAGGTTGTTGCTGGTCTGTAGTGCTTTCGTCTAAGCTGCCCGGGGTGGTGGCCCCCTCTAGTCCTTTGCTCACCAGTCGCTTCCATCAGAAGGCCACCGGAAACTCCCACTCGACCATCAACCCAAACAGACAACGTGAAAGCTAGAGTCGCTCCAACAGGTTCCTAAAGATAAATGCTAAACTCTAGAGTGGTGGAAGAAGATGAGTTGGTTCGGCATGCTATGGGGTAAGTAAGCTTGTTACGGAGGGCTCCAGACGTCTCCTGGGACGCACCTGGAGCTAGGCAGCCGGAATCAGAGCAGTTCTACTCAGCTATGGAGACAGGCTCTGTTGGGGGTGAGATTCCTGGCTACTGCCTTTGCAGGGACCCTCCTGCCAGATCCCATGCACCAACTGTGCCTTCTGCACAGCCTGAAGGGAGCTGAGTAAAGACCAAATCAGAAGCTGTCTGGCATTTCCAAAACTCACCCACCCCTGCCCTGCCCCGACACTGGGACAGTGGCCCGAGTCAGAGACTCACGCTTGACTCCTGCCCACCGAGCAGCAGCCCCCTGGGCTCCTGCTAAGAGAGTCCTCAGCAACCTCGCGGGCCATGTCGTCTCTTCAGAACCTCACGAGACCAGCGCGCCAACCTCCTTACCCAGGGCCACCAGTGAGGTTCCTCCAGCAGGCTCTCGCCTTGTGAATTTGGCTGCCCAGCATCTCCCTGGGCCCCCAGGCTCCACACCTCGACACTGAGTGCGGGGTCCGGGGTTGCCCACGGAACTAAGGAAGCAGTCTGACTGAATCTGGAATCATCGCTACAGGGGGCAGAGGTGAAAGGTCAGATCGACATGCCTCTAAGAGGTTTCCTACCTGCTCTGTTAATTTCTAAAATTTCTTCCTGGGCCAGCGGGCATGTGTCACTCTGAGTACTGTGGTGTGGAGAGTTTACGACAGATTTACAATAATTGGGAGATCCCAGCTGCGGTGGCCGTGGAATATGCTTCTTTTTTTTCTTTGGTAGTTTCTGCTTAGCCATGGCTAAGGAGTAATACATCCCAAAATTGTTCACGATGACGGGCACGGGCATGGCGATGGTCAGCACGCCCGCCAGCGCACACAATGCTCCCACCAACATGCCGGACCACGTCTGCGGGTACATGTCTCCATAGCCCAGCGTCGTCATGGTGACCACGGCCCACCAGAAGCCAATGGGGATGTTCTTAAAGTGGGTGTGCTCACTGGCGCTGGGGTCATTGGGCTGTGCCCCTATCCTCTCGGCATAGTAGATCATGGTGGCGAAGATCAGGACGCCCAGGGCCAGGAAGATGATAAGCAGCAAGAACTCATTGGTGCTGGCGCGGAGAGTGTGGCCCAGAACCCGCAGGCCCACAAAGTGGCGGGTCAGCTTGAAGATGCGCAGGATACGCACAAAGCGGACGACACGCAGGAAGCCCAGGACATCCTTGGCAGCCTTAGAGGACAGGCCACTCAGGCCCACCTCCAGGTAGAAGGGGAGGATGGCCACAAAGTCAATGATGTTGAGCGAGTTCTTGATGAACTCCACCTTGTTAGGGCAGAAGACCACACGCATGAGGAACTCGAAGGTAAACCAGACAACACAGACGCCCTCAATGTAGGTGAGGAAGGCCTCCGTCTCCGCCTCCCGGTAGTAGCGCACTTGCGTGCCATTCCGAACAGTCTCGATCTCTGTCTTGTTCACGATGGGATTGAAGCGCTCGTGGGTCTCCAGGCAGAAGGTGGTGATGGAGACCAGGATGAAGAAGAGGGAGGCAAAGGCCACATACTGCGGAGGAGAAACACAGCGTCAGAGGGAGGCCCTCCCATCCCGAGCAAAGAAACCTGAGGTACCTTTTCATTGGGTCTAGTCAGAGGCCAGGCCAAGGGAAGACGCCTGCACAATGCCCCCCTCCAACGTGGGCCAAACTGATGGGCCACTTTTCCCTCCTCAGAGCACCAGGTAAGGAGGCTCGGGGGCAGGTAAGAAGTTGTGGAAGAGGTTGCTTTATTTTCACAAATGCCTTTCCTTTCTTCCTGGATGCACAGCTAGACTATATTTACCAGGCTTCCTTGGGGGTTAGGTGGGGTGACGTGACTGAGCTCAGGCCAATGGACAGCACATAAAAGGGGCATGCACTGATGACAGGCCTGGCTCACAGAACCTATTCTACTCAATCTTCCAGGCTCTCTTTCTTCCCCCAACTGCCAGTTAAATGCTGAGGGTCTAGGGGCCAGTAGGGCCACCACAAGACTGTAGCCTCGGTCCCTGAAAAGAAAGATAGCCACTAAATACCTGAGTGGGAAATAAACTACTAATGTATTAAGCTGCTGTGACTTGGGAGTGATTTAGTAAAGCACTTAGCCCACCCTGAATAATAAAAGTGACGTAGCCTGCGGAGGCCGAAGGTGGCAAGGGAATGATGGGGAGTAGCTATGATGGAATCTGGTCTCTCAAAGGCCACATGGCCCATCTTTCCTCATTCCTACTGCAGTCCATTTGCTCTCTCAGGAACCTGTACCTCGTTGATGCGGTCTCTTTCAGGTTCTTTCCCATCTAGAACTGCAAAAGATATACATCAGCCCCAGGGTGTCGGATGACTTTTATACTCCCTCTCTGTCCCCCCTAGGAACTCCCACCACCAACTTGGAGGTGAGATCCCCCTTCCTGGAGGTATTGAAAGAGAGGCTAAATGGTCATTTGTCGGCGATACTGTGTGGCAGTTTCAGGCATCAGAAGGAGAATCGGACTGGGGTCCTTAAAGGCACCATAAACCACAGTGTCTGCTCCTCTCCAGTTGCCTGTCAGCACTAGGGTAGGGGAGTGGGTGGGAGGGAGGAAGGAGCTGCTGGGGGGCTGGGGCTTTCCAAACATATGTGGGTGCCTCCTCCTCTCAGACCCCACCAGTGAGAAGGAAATGGCTGGGGTGACCCAGCCTGTCCAGAACCACCTGCTCCGGCCCTGAGCCCCTGGAGAAAGGCTCAGGAGCTCCTTTGGTGTGGTTTGCCGGCCCCATCTCATGACCCTGGGCTTCTCTAGCTGCCAGCAGACACGGGTACCTGAGGGAAGAGAATGGAGCAGCTGTCTGAGTTCCAAACCCTCCTGCTCAGACTGAATTCCTCTTCTTCCAGGCTTCAGTCGGGCCTCCCAGAGCTCTAGAGGAACACTGGCCAGTGGGTTCTCCTCCAGGAGCCCGGCTGGTCATCCCTGCCTGCCTGTGCCCACAGCTCCCCTCCTCTCCGGGTGCCGCCTTCTCCCAGCCTGTGCAAGACAATGTCCAGAGCAAGACCATCTTTCTGGAAATGGCCCCAGGCTATACAGTCTGGAAGGGGTGGCCCCTGTGTTCTCCAGAGCTGCCCTCACAGATAACTTCAAGGAGTGCCAAGACCCCACTCTGTATCCACAACAAGAGGCAGCCGTGCTACTTCTAGGGACCCTGTAGTCTGCATGGACGCACCTCCCCACCTGTGGCGGTAGGCAGGGGGCAGCACTGGAAGTCCAAGAACAGCCCTGTCTGGGTTGACCATGGCCATGGAACCTGGCACCTAACATGGCATGCTTCTCGAAACCAAGAACTATATGGACCTTTCAAGTCACATTCTGGGTTGGAGAAAGGGGAGAGGAGAGGGAAAAGGACAACGTCAGCATTTTAGAATGCTAAAAAGTAAGAGCAGCCTTTAGAGATTATCTGGTCCAAGGCACTACATGCTATAGATGGGAAGCCTGAGGCCCCCAAGTAGGAAGAGGTCTCCCCGAGCCATGCACTGTAGTAGGCTCATGGTCCTGTTGGTTTTAGAGCACTGGACCATTTTCAAACATTTTATCCCAGACTACTATCAAGTGCGTCCTTCCTCCCATCCACTGATCGATCCCTCCTTTCTGCCACTCATCTATCCTTACTTCTTTCCTTCTTCCCTCCCTCCCTCCTTTCCTTACTTCCTTTCGCCCTCCCTTCCACTCCTCATCCTTCCTTCCATCCTCTCTCCCTCCCCCTTCTCATCCCTCATGCATTCATTCTTCCCTTCCCTTTTCTCTTCTATTTTCCTTCCCTCCTTCTTCCTTTACTTCCTCACTCCTCCCTCCTTAGTCTCCTCCTTCCTTCCACCTGTCTGCCCATCCATCCCTCCCTCCCTCCATCCGTTTGTCCATCCATCCATCCTTTCTTCCTTCCACTCTTTACCAGGCACTGGGTTATGCCCAGCAGAGTGGAATAAAGCCTCAGCCCAACCCTCAGGGAGCTCCCTGCCCAGCTGAGCGTGAAGGGCACCCACAGAGACACATACAATGCAGGGGACTGCAAAGTCAAGCTCCCTCAGCCCTATGAGGCAGGTGGGGTTTGGACAAGGTGGGGCAGGGTAACTACAGACTTAAGCCAGGTCTTCCAACTCCAGAAACAGCTCTTTAAAGATCCCTACAGAAGTGGGCCAGGAAAGCAAAGTGGAAGCAACTGGAAAAGGCCACCACCTCTGACCCAGGTTGATCCAGCTCCGGAGCTCCTTCCATCACCAGGGCTGCCAAAGCTCTTGGGGCTAAAAACACATTCCCAAATGCCGGGTATTTGCCTCCAGTACCTCCTCTGGAGGGCACCATCTTAGAGCTTGGCATTCACCAGATCCCAAAGGGCAGGCCATGCCCCTCCCTGGATTTTGTGAGAGAGGAGAACATGCACATTGTGAGTGTCCGAGGAATGCTGAGAGGCAGGGTCCACTGCACCCCTGGGCTCCTGATCCTGGCCAACGGCAGAAGGCCCGAGACACCTCCCCTCCCCACTCCATCAGCCACCCACCTCCCCCAAACCTCCCCCGATCTGTCCTCCTCTGTCCCCTCTGCTCACACATGACTCTCTCTCAACAGGACCCCTACCATCGAAGCTTTAGTAGGTTTTAGACTTAGAGTCTCAGCCACCAGTCCAGTCTCCACACACCTACCAGAGCTGGCATCCCAGCTCTTTGCCCAGGCCACCTGACCATGCTGCCCACAAAGAAAAACCCTGACTCCTCAACCTAACACAGGAGACTCTCTGTGCCTGGCCCCACTGACTTCCCAGGGCTCTCTTCCTACATGTACCCAACATTCTTGCCACATGAAACTCTCTGACATTTCTGACCCCTCTCTCCATGTCTCCCCTGACTCCATGTCTTTGCACTTCTGGAAAAACTCATTCATCCTTCAGTACCCCCCTAAGTAGCCCTACTCCTGGGACACTTTCTCCAGGTGAGGCTCCTTTTGGTAGCTGAGGCCCTAAGGAGGCAGCAAATGAAGGGATCCCCCCAAAGAGTCTCTAAATTCACCCCCAGGGGGGCAGCAAGACTCTGGCTCATTAGTGCTTGGGGAGACTCATGGAAACAGCCCAGACACGGCACTGACGTCCCAGGGGCCTTCTCACTCCCAGGGGCCTTCTCACTCCCAGGTGCCCCCACAGGCCCATAGAGCTCTCAACTTATCTGCCCCTCTCACAAGACAGGTCCTGATGGGAGCACTGAGGCCCTGAAAGACGGCAAGTCTTATAAAATTAGGGTAGAATAAATTATTGGTTCTCAGCAACCAGTGGGCATCCTGTCTAGATTCCTTCCTCTCTGGGCCCCAGTGCCCAGGGGGTTGGTGGGGGTGGGGTGGCAGTAGCAGCCCAGCCTAGAGCCAGGTGCTAGGCCTCCTTTCTCAGGAGGAACCAGGGGAAGTGGAAGCCAGGCCTGCTGCCCTGTCTAGGCTTCCTGAGCACCTGCTTTCTTGGCCTCTGCTGCTAGTAGGCCTGGTTCTTAGTCACAGGGCGAGCCCCCAGCAACATCCAGGTCCAAGTGGGCCCTTAGGAGGGCTGTGGAGGAAGGTGCCCCTGGTTCGCTCAGCCTGCCACATTCTCCTAGGCCCAGAGACCAGGAGGCCAGTCACAGCACACCGCCAAAGCAAGAGCTCACACCCAGCTGAGTCCCAGCTTCTTTTGGTCCCTCCTCAGGGAAGCCGAGCACAGGAAGGAGAGAGGAGGTAGCTACCAAAGCGAAGAACCCATTCTGCACCTTTTGTCCTCTCCCTGACCTAGTGAGACAGGTGGCCTTACCCCACTGTGCCAAGAAGGAAACCCAGGGACAGAGAGGTCAGGGACTAAACCAAGGCTTCAGAGCTAGTGATGAAGCTGAGGCTTGGACCCAAGTTTGTCCTGCTCCAAAACCTAAACTCTTTCTACCGCCAGAGTTGCCAAAGTTCTTGGGGCTAAAAATACAGTCCTGGACACTTAGTAGCTGGCCCTGATTGTATCTGGATGCCACCATCTTGGAGCTTGGCACCTACAACTCAGACTCCCTGAGGGAAAGTGATACCCACCCGCTGTAAGGGAGAGAACTGGGGTGCCTGACTCCTTGGGCAGGGGCCCAGCCATGTCTACATTGTTCTTGGGCCTTGCTGCCCAGGACTTGCTAGCTACTGGGGAAACAGCAACCCCGGGGGCAGGGATGGCCGAGCAGCCTCGGCAAGGAGTGAGATCAGGAGCCATCTCTACAGCAATCCTGGGCTGACACCCCCAGGACTGTAGGGGCTGTAGGCAAGGGCAGGGGCTGCACCCCATGTAAGTTGCCTGCCTCCCAATCCCCAGTCACCCAGAGACCACGGACACATACAATTACCCAGAGTACATACCTCCCCCCTTACCTAAACACATATGCTGTCCGTGTGGCCACACAAACTACAGCCCAGTGTCCCAACCACACATACATAGATGGATGGTACTGAAATGTATTACCGCACACGCAACATAAACACGCAGGTGCCATACTCTTCCGCAAGGTGCACACGGCTGCGGCCCCCCACAGCACTTGTGCACACACACTCAGAGCACACGGATAATGCAGCAGCCGTTACCACACAGCATTCTTGCTATGAATAGAAGAGACCCTAGGCATTGCCACTCAGCTGGCCCCTCCTCTGCCCACCTCACCCCCACCCCAGGTGTGACTGACTCAGTGTCTGTCTCTCCCACAGGACAACAGCTCCAGCCCGCCTTGCCTCTGCCTCATCAGCCTTTCCGTGCCCTCAGCCTGCTTGCCCTGCTCAGATGGTGCCAGCTCCTGGATCTCCAGTCCCTAGACTTGCCCTTCATCTATCAGCTTCCTGATTTCCTGCCATCTGCCAGACCTTGTCTCCTTTCCCACCCCAGCAGCAGCCTTGCCCCCCACACCCAGGATCCAGGCCGCAGTAAGGCCAGTCTCTCCTGGGCTATGAGTCTGATGGGAGCACAAAGGGAGCTTTGCCTGACATCCCAGGGACAGTTGTCACCTAGCCTGGCCACCTCAGAGGCCACCCAGTGAAATTTTAAGACAATGCAGGCAAGATCGCCTGATAATGCAGCATAAACCCAAGCTGGCAGTCCTGGCTTTTTTTTTTTTTTTTCCCCCAGAACCAAATCACAAACTGTGAGAGACCCACCAATTGTGTTCTAGAAAGTGGTAGCCATGGCAACGGAACGAGGCATCCCATTTCTATGGTAACCAGGGTGGTGAAGCTGTTGGCTGCAAAGTCAGACAAACCTACTAAAGATCTGTTGACTTAAGAAGATGTTTCATAAATCACCAAGTTATTTTTATTGTAACCCCACCCCTGAAACCATAAATCAGAAAAGCAATTTACTATCTATTAAAATGACCAATATGTGCTATGACTTCCATTTATAAATTATTTATGCCACAGTCATCTGTAGAAAATTGTGCTTGCCTTTCAGAATTGTTCAGGGGTTTGCCGTGGGGATCTGTGCTCTTGCAGTTTGGCATTCCAGGAACAAGACGATGGTTGTAGCGTGGCACAGGGACCACCATTCTGGCCCGACGTTCACTTGCTGGGTGACCTTGGCAAGTCACTTCCCCTCTCTCGGCCTCAGTTTCATCACTGGCACACTGAGGGATGGACTTGGTCCCTTCCGAGGGTTCTGAGACCAGGCAAGGCTACAGGCACTGGGGCTAATCATGGGAACCCTGGCTGCTGTCCAGGCCCCGAGCCCCCTGAGGCTTCAGGTCAGTTTTTTTCGCCTAATTAGATCTGCCCAGCGGGGGTACACAGCGTTTGAGTTGATCCATGCGGAGTCAGTGATGCAGAGCAGGCGGGATGGCCAATTGGCCTAAATAAATTGTCAGTCGAGTTGAGTTTGGAAACTGAATTACACTCATCTGGACTTCCTTGGACTGGGCAGGCCTGTGGTGTGCTGGGCTGGCTGAGGACCACAAGGGGGCGACCGGGGAGGGGGCTCCTTGGGGTCTAGTCCTTTTTTTTGGTTCATTAATAAATGGGGGGCCCTGAGCACTCAGTCCTGGCACCCGGGTCCCTGCCCCTGTTCCTTTCCACTAATCCTTCTCTAGCTCAGGGAGCAGGGGGAGGGCGGGGGGAGCTCCCCATGGTGCTACATGGAGGGTTTGAGCAGGAGCGTGTGAGAGTTTGCACAAAGAACATAACATGGCCAAGTGGGTGCCTGTTGGGGTAAGTCCATGTTTGGGGGCGAATACTGGGTGAGGGGGAGAGGCTGTGTAAATGTGGAGTAGGTATACACATGGTGAACATGTGTCACCGGTTTATGTGACCTAACTCCAGGCATGCATGAAAGGCTTGTGTAAATGGTCACTATGTGTAGGTGTGTGCTTCATACAGGTGGTAGAAGCGTGTGTGTATGTGTGTGTGTGTGTGTGTATTAGGACACATATGAGCTGTGGTGTGTGTGCTTGTATGCGTACAAGGACACATATGGGGTGTGATGTGTATGTGTTTGTGTGTATAAGGACACATATGGAATGATATGGAAGGGGGTGTGTACGAGCCATCTCCTAGGGGAATCAGAGTCTCGGCACTCCGGATATGTGTTCTCTGAGGTGAGACCCAGCCCAGGGCCATGACCAGAGATGGTCACTCACATACTAGTCTAGGGGTGTGCCCCTTTCTCTGGAACTATCTGTGACTGAGAGAAAGAGGAGAGAAAGGGCAGGGATGGGGAAAAGGCCACTGAGCCAGCCCAGGGAAGACCACAAGAGGTAGGGCTGTGTTCAGATCTGAATCCCCTCATGCTGCGACACCAACCCTGTCAGCCCTGGCACCCAGCCTGGGCAGTAGGGGGAACCAAGACCAGAAAAGGCAGTCCCGGGCCTCCAGACTTCCAGAGAGACACTTCATTGACTTCACTCATGACCCTAGGCCTTGGTGATATCCAGAAAGGGCTGCCCCAACAGCTAGGCTGGCAACTTTTGAGGTGGCAGGGGTTCCCATGTTGCTTTCATGCCAGGATGCACATTATTTCACATTTTGGAAATGATGTACACATCCTTAAAATAGTCTATCTTACCATATCACCAACACGCTGTAATTTAACTCATGTCATGTCTTAGATCGATGGTACCTTGGACTTGTGAAAACATGGTCAGTAGAAACCTAGAACTCCAGGATGGAGGAGGCCCTCAGAGCTTTCTGGTCTAAAAGCTGCCCCTTGTGGCAGGAATGGAGAATTGGAGAAACAGCAAGGGAAAGGATCCGCCCAAGGTCACAGAGCTCTCAAGGTAGAGCAGAGATGACAGTGTTAGTACTGGGCTGCAGCCTGGAGCTTTCATCAACATGGCCTCTGAGACCTTGCTCGAAATGCCCTCCCAGGCCTCTCTGCTGTCCAGGCCCTGGTGCTGGCCAGACCCCAGGTCAAAAGGAGGCAATGGCCGTAGCAGAAAGGACAGGACCTTGAAGTCAGATCAACCTGAATTTGGGGCCTGGATTGGCTGGTGACCTTGGACTAGTTACTGCCCATTTCTGAGCCTTCATTCTTGGATAGTAGGGGGTGGGAAGACATTCCCTGCCCTCCCCTCCCTTGGGGTGGTTGTGATGATGAAATGAAATAATACAGAGAGCAAGAAGGAGGTGTTCAAATATATCGCTTTGGTCCCCACACAACCCTTTGGCCTTCATGGGCCCTCCCCTCCTGGTCCTCTCCCATCACAACAAAGTGCTTAGGGTCACAGTGTCTCAGACGGAGATAAGTGAAGACTCTTACAGTCACGGGACAGAGACTACTGAGTTGGGAGACACCTGGGGGACTTGGGCAGACCTGCCCCCACATCATGAAACAGCACCACTGCCCTTCAGAGAGCCACGCATGTGGCATGAGTGAGGCTGGGTCCCTGCTCCTGCGTGGGCCTGACTGAGCAGCATAGTGACCAGTCTGCCCAACTAGGGCCAGCCCTGGTTCTGGAGAACAAGGGAGGAATGTTTCCTGACAGCCAGCCCCTAGCAGATCCAGTGGGACAGGGTCAGAGGAGAAGTCTCTGCATTTAGCACGAAGGAGAACTTACTTGGTGGTGGCCAAACCCAGACCCTTTAGGAGGGTGGACAGGAAAGCAGAGAGTAAGAAGCCCTCCCTGGAGGCGATCGGTGGGGCACGAGGGAGGCAGGAGTGGGCAGAGGCCTGGGTGATGGGGGGATGGTGGTGGAGCGTGCCGGGGGAGAGTGACTCAGTGGAGATACAAATGCAGAGTCCTTGGCCCCATGCCCAGACGGTTCAGTAGTTGTGGGTGGGACCAGAAATTTCCCTTTAACTTGTGCCCTCGGTGACTCTGATGCCGCCAGCCCCATCTTGGCATTTGAGATCCATGAGGTCAGATGAGACCCAGGTGCCAAGCAGCTCAATGTCTGAGCCTGAGACCACACTGGGGACTGGGAAGCCAGCAGCATGGCAGAAGGAGGAGTCCAGCACTTGGCTTTAGAGACCTGAGTTCGAATCCCAGCTCTGCCATTGGCTGTATGACTGCAGCAGGCAAGTTACGTCTAGGAAACTCAGTCCCATCATTTTTAAAGCGGGGACATCACAATAACAACAACACACCCAGGAAGCAAGATGCTCTTGGAGGTCCCGGAGGAAAAGGCCAGGTGTCTAGGGTTTCCCCAGATCCAAGGCAGAATCCTGGGATAGGAAGAAACCTCCAGACTGCCAGTTCCCTTGCACACTGGTATTCCAGGAGCTGGGCCAAGGTGTTCCTCCACAAAAATCTAAACACAGCATTTTTTCCCCTGAATTATTGGGGGGTGGTAGTTGCAAGGCGCAGCAGCAACAGCTAAATGGAGAAATGTGTTTAACTTTAAGTCTTTTTCCCTAATTTTTTCTGCTCCTGCTACCACTTGCCTGCTAACAGACCAGAAGCAAATGACAGCCTCAGGAGAGCCAATGGCATGGCCTTCAGAGCCTGTTTCCAGGCGCCACAGACCAAGGCAGAGCTATGTCCAAAGACCCAGCACTGTGGCCTCCAGCCCATGAGGGACACCCCTCAGGGTAATGGTGACTTAACATGCCCACTTCCACATGGTTATCCACGTGAGTCCCTGCCATGGGGCTGGGAGCAGATGAGGCTTGGCGGGAAAGGACACTCAAGGTCATACAGTGAGCGGGATGTGAGCCAGAGCTCCCGGGCTTTCCGGTCTAACTCTGGTAACAAGATGGAGGCTAATGATGGCAGCTTCCCAGTCATGAGGAGGCCCCGTCTCCCGTGCTCTCCACGCATTGGTGCATTTAAACCTCACGCCAGCCTCAGAGGTAAGTTCTGGTGTTATCATCACTCTTCAGATGAAGAGTCTGAGGTTTACAGAGATGAAAAATCTTGCCCAAGCTCTTAGAGGTTCTCAGTGGCGCTGTCGGCGCTGGCCGGTTTCGAAGCCCTGCCGTTCAGGCCTCCCGTAGGGCCCCGTGAACAGCTGAGCTGGCTATGCACGGTATACGTCAGGCTGGCTGTGCCCCGAGAGCCAGACCAGGCTGCTCTGGCCAGGTTTCAACCTTAGTCAGTCCCAGGGAGGTACAGAGGCCTGCATGCCTTAGGGGAGTGGGGCTGTGCTAACCCAGAGTGCCCCTACGGCCCCACAGGCCAGGAAGGCCGGGGGTCAGGGCCCCGGACGATCTCAGCAGGAGCCAACATCCCACCCACTCCTGTGACCTGGAAGTCCCCCCAGGAGACCAGACAGTGCATACCCTCACCCATTAGCATCTTCAGCTCAGACAAACACCAGTGTTCCACGTAGGAAATCACTCTATTTCGGGACTTAGAACTGGGTCGAACTGTGCGTCTCTGTGGGGTCTACTTTTCTGTTAGTAAACGGTCAGTTATGGAACCCTTCATATTTTCTCGTTTGCTCTGACTGCCAGGGAGCTCGGTTAAACTTAGTGCTCATTCTGAACTAATTTTTCACCTGGGGTTGAGGTATTACTATTTTTTCTCTTTATTATATACTACTCCAATGTTTTCCTTTCTTCTTTTTTTCTAAGGATTCTGTTGCATGTGTGCCTCACGTGCCCCAAACTTCTTTGTGCCACAGACTGGAATACGAAATATGTGACTGAGACTCCAAGATCAGGAAGCAAGTAGGACGGCACCCCATATAGGATATTTGGCCTCCCATGCAGGCAACGCAGTAACCCCTCGCAGGAACCCTGAGGCAGACGTCTCTGTTGGTGACCGCTGGTGATGGAGACTTCCCGAGGCCACTCAACCTGTCTTTGGATAGCTCCAGAGATGTGCATTTATCACGTGTTCAGGTCAATCTTCCTGCCTTTCTCCCAGAGATCCCAGGTCTGCCCCCTGGGGTCACCAGAACATACCCCCTCCTCTTCCCTGTGACAGCCTGCCCACACTTACAGATGGACCTCAGGATCCACCCCTGAGCCATCCCTCCTGCAGGCCAGGCTTTCTCTGGCTTCCACCACATTCCCTTTCCTAGGCCAGGCTCCCCAGTTTCAGAGCCTAATTCAGTTAAGCACTCACTGTGCATGGCTAAAGGGACCACACGCTTTGCCTTTACCTTTTCTGATTCCCCCAACAACTACCTCGGCGACAGGCGTCTTTAGCTTTGTTCAGCGTCATCACGCTCTGCTCTCAAGTCATAATGACCATTACAAGCGTGATCTCACTTATTTTTAAAAACTTCTCTGAGGGAGATGTCATTATGTCCATTTTTCAGATAAGAAAACTGAGGTTCAGAGGGGTTAAGACACGTGCCAAAAAAACCCCAAAATCCACATAGCCTGAAAGGGATAGGCAGAACTTGAAACCAGGTCCCTGACTCTAAAACCACCATGTTCCACGGCTTTCATTTATAAATCTCTTTCACATCCATCCAGGTAGCCTGGGAGGAAGAGATTAGTCTTCCCATTATTGGGGACACTGGGGACAGTTATCTACAGTTTCCAACATTTCACATACTGAACCCCAAATAAGTATCACACACACACACACACACACACACACACACACACCAATAGCTGAGCCATCAGCAGGACAGTCTTGATTGCCCCCATTAGGCAGATGAGAAAACTGAGGTTCGTGGTATACGCACTAGGAATCCAATGGGAAATTACCCCCAGACCCCCCCTTGTGTTTTTGCATCGAGTTAGGGGTCCTGACTCCCAACAGGGTATACATGTGTGCATATATATGTGTGTGTTGCGGGGAGGGAATTAAAAAGATGGCCCCAAGAGGGACAGCTCAGGGAGGGCAGTGGATGCAGAGTAGGTGGGACCACAGTTGACTGCCCCACGCCCTGCTCTCCCTCCAACGAATATTTATACCTTTTCCCAGGTCTGTGCAGGGCACTGAGCACAGAGTGAGCAAAAACAGCCATAGCCCCTGGCAGGGGTGACTGACATTTATCACATAACCAAACAAGCAAATATGTACTTATATGAAGTGATGAGGGCTTTGAGGGGAAAGCATAAGGCATTTGATGGGCCTTTAACAATAAGTCTTGGGGTCAGAGTGGCTTCTAGGAGGAAGTGGCAAGTGGGCAGAGGTTGGAAGGATGGATAAGAATCAACTAGGGGAAGACAGGTTGCAAGGAAGGGCATTTTAGGCAGAAAGAACAGGAACAATTTCCAGTCCTCAGGTCCCTGAACCATCAACAGCATCTGAAAGCTGATCCTCCTTTTTGTCACACTCCCAGCTTCCCACAGTCTCTTGATTTTCTTCCTACCTCATTGGCTGCTCCTTCTTGACATCCTCTGCCAACCACTTCTCCCAGCGTCGAACTATTGGGCTGCCCCAGAACCTTGGTCGTCTCCATCTCCATTCATTCCCTTAGCGATTCGCCTAGTTTCCGGGCTTAAATACCATCACTCATTCAACTATCATTGAATACTCCCAAACGTCTACCTGCAGCTCAGCCCGTCTCCTGAACTCAGTACTTCAGCAGCCAACACCTTAGCATCTCAGGTGGAGGTCTGATAGCGCTCTCTCCACCCCAAGTCTCCACCTGAGCTCCCGCACCACCCCCACTGCCCACGGCCTCTCTATCACAGGAGACGGCAACTCCATCCTTCCGGACATTCTGGCCCCAAACCTTGACACTTCTCTTTCTGCCACACCTCACATTTAATCTGTAAGGAAATCCCATCGGCTCAGCTGGAAATAAATCCAGAGTTTGACCACTTGCCCACTACCACCGTTACCACCTCTGTCCCCGCCAGGATCAATCATTTCGCCCTAGATTATGGGAAGAGCCTCTTAACTGGTCTCCCAGCATCCAATACTCCTGGTGCTCTGGGACTATTTTCAACACAGCAGCCAGATGATCCTTTTAAAATATAAATCTGATTGTGTCATTTCTCTGCTCAAAACCCTTGCACAGGCTCCCCGTTTCTCTCAGAGGAGAAGCCAAGCTCCTCACGTTCCCTGCAGCCCCTACGTGATCTGGTCCTGCACTGCCCCCTCCAAGCTCCTCTCCTGCCACTGTCCTCTTCGCTTGTTTCAGCCACACCCGCCTCCTCAAACATGTTCTTTAAACATGCCAGACATACGCCTGCCTTAGGGCCCCCGCACGGGCTGTTCCCCCCATCCGACGCCCTTCTCCAGGTATCCCCGCGGCTCATTCCTTCAGCATCTCCTGAGGCTTACTCTCAACCAGCACCACCCACTGATCTGATTTTCCTTCCTCTACTTCTCCTCATAGCAATACCATCTTTGAACACTAACTTCCCCAGCTCTACTGATGTATCATTTACATCCAGCCACATTCAGTCATTCCCGTGTCCAGCTGGATGAGGGCTAGCACCTCACACTATCTAATTTACTTACTTCTCATACTTACTCTTTGTCTCTCTTCCACCTTACAATGTAAGTTCCATGAAGTGGCTGGATCTGGGGATCAGGGCTTGCCTGCCGTCAGCTCTGGCCACACGCCACACACCACACACTAAAAGGGGAAGGGGGCCCCTTTCTCGGGAACCAGGAGCACGGCTTCCCCTCTGTGGGAAGACTGTGGATATACATCCTATGTCTGCCTGTCTCGATCCTTCTACCTATGCAATGGCCACAACAACGTTTACCCTTTTCAGCCTCCTTGGGAAGTGAAGCCCTCCTCCGGTGCCCACTTCCTCATCTGCACAGGCAGTGTGCACAGTCACGGATCACTGATTCAGCATCTGCATCTACACTGGCAACGTACACAGATGTTGACTTCACACTTGTGTTTACACCGGCACTGACCACACTCAGGGCAGATCTATGTGTACTCTCGTAAAAGAATAATCCCCGTCTATGCATCTTGACTCAACTGACCACAGATGGAGTCACTAATCACCCAGCACTGTCCTCACTGGCCTAATCTCCACAGAGATTGTTATACTGGCAGTGGGCAGAGTGATTGAGAGCAGATCCACGTCTACACTGGCAATGGGTACACCCATTGACAGCAGACTCACATATACCCTGGCAGCAGGCACAATCATGTTCACCCCTTGACAATGGACAAAATCAGTAAACACCTGAATCCCCACCTGCTGTGACCACGAATGACTGAGGACAGTGGGCACAAGGGCACGGAAGTTCCTTTTCAGGGAGGGGACAGGCCTACCCTCCCCACTCCCAGCAGGCTGGCCAGCTGAAGGCACTTATTGTGGAGTTCAACTGCCCGAGTCCTGCCCAGGGGGCATCGCTGGCTCCAGAATGTGGAATTCAAAACCTGCGTGCCGGGACTGGAGTGTGGCAACCGGAATCTGGGGCACATGGCGAGGACACGAGACCCTGTCTATTCCCAGAGCCTTGAGATCACTCAAGGTGAGGAGAGACTCAGGCTGTGTGACTCCCCAGTGTCACCCGCCCCCTCCCCATGCCATGCCCCAGCCAGGCCTAGCCGGCCTCGGCTTAAAAAAGCACCAGGAAATGTCACTTTCTTTTTGAGGAGGTGCGATGGGAGGAGATGGCCCAGGCCATTTAGCTGCCAACCTATTCAAAGGCTGGGAATGGTGACAGTAACTTTTTTTTTTTAATTTTAGAGAGAGAGTGCGTGCACGACGGCGGGGGGGAGAGGGGCAGAAAGGGAGAATCTTAAGCAGGCTCCATCCACACCCAGTGCAAAGCATGATGCAGAGCTCGATCTCACGACTGCAAGATCATGACCTGAGCCAAAAATCAAGAGTTGGATGCTCCATCAACTGAGCGGCCCAGGCGCCCCGTGACAGTACCTTTAGTGTTTTTTCAATTTTTACATTTATTCATTTTTGAGAGACAGAGAGGAGGAGGGGGAGAGACAGAGAGAGAGAGCGCGCGCACGCACAAGTGGGGAAGGGGTAGGGAGAGAATGAGACACAGAATCCAAAGCAGGCTCCAGGCTCTGAGCTGTCAGCACAGAGCCCGACGTGGGGCTCAAACTCACGAAACATGAGATCATGACTTGAGCCAAAGTAGGATACTTAACTGACTGAGCCACCCAGGTGCCCCTACAGTACCTTTAAATCCTGAATATTGGAGCACCTGGGTGGCTCAGTCAGTGGAGCATCTGACTTTAAATAATGGTTCAAGTCATGATCTCACAGTCACAGGATCAAGCCCCGTGTAGGGCTTCTTGCTGGGCATGGAGTCTCCTCGGCATTCTCTCTCTCCCCCTCCCCCAAATAAATAAACATTTCTTTTTGAAAAGAATATTATTTTTTAAAAACTTCTAAAGCTTATTTCCTACCCAGGCTGATTTCCAGCGCCTCCCCTGCAGACAGGGCCCTGCCTAGTGACAGCCCAGGGGCCCCAGCCTGCCCGAGTGCTCAGCTAGGGCCCTGACTGCTGCTGCATGACTACTGTGCCTGTCCAAGCTGAATGAGGCACCACCCGCTGTGCAGCCATTTCCCTGTCTCCAAAATGGGGAAGGGGCGCACCCAGACACCCTGGAGCTCCTCCTCTATCTCTAGGATCCCTATGTTACCCACAAGAATATCTAGATCCTACTGGAGCCACAGCCTGGCTAAGAGACAAGTGAGGGTGGATGCCTCCTCAAAGAAGAAAGCTCCAAGGACATCCGATCATCCATTGATGCAGCTCTCAGTGGTTTGCTCATTCACTCAATCATCAAATATTTACTGAGTGCCTATCATACACCAGGCACCACTTTTCACAACCACCTCCAGAAACGATAGCTTTAAATAAAGCTCCAAGCACAGAGCTAGGCACAGAGTAAGTATTCAGTAGTGAGGATACGGACCATGTACGACCATGTACTGACACCCACCCTGAGCCAGACCCATCCTGAGCACTTATACATGCCCCATCTCACTGACCCTGACCCCAACTCTGAGGCCTGCATTGTGGTTACCATCCCGACTGTAGAGAGAGGGACACTGAGGCACGGAAAGGCTAAGTTGCCCACGATCATAAACCTGGGAGGTGATGAAGTTAGGACCCAGCTTTGTCTGACTATAGAACGCATGCCCTCAACCACTCTCTCAGCCCCTCAACAGACATTCATTGAACGAAAGCCTCGGTGAGTGAACGAAACTCTGTGTTGGTGCAAGTACAAGTCCAAGGCCATCAGTATGCACGAGTGTGGGGAGCGTGTGCACGCAGATGTTTGTGTGTTTGCATGTGGAGCTTTCTTATGAAAAGACTTTCCCTTGCTGTCTTGGTCTTGTATGTGCTGGAGCTATACTTAGCTGCAGCCGTGACTGTAATGAGCAGTTAGCGGCACACCAGGCACTCTCATTGGGACCTGGTTTCCCAGGGAGATCGCTGGGGCCAGTGTATGTGTGGGGGGTGCAGCCTGGTGCTGGGGAATGCTCTGGGCTTTGGGAGGGAGGCTGGAGCTCACAGCTCTGCGTCTTGTGCAAATGGAGAGCCTTAGCTTCGGCCTGGTCCAGGCTAGCAGCATCTAAGCCTCCAGGCCCTGCCAAGCTCAACTCCTGGCCACCCATGTCTGCGGTCCCTCTACTGGCTCATGCCAGGTAATTAAAATGAGAGCCTTGGAGCTCACGTCTAGAACCTGGGGACTGATGACAAAAAGCAGTGGAAGATGGTGTCTTGGTACCCCCGAGCCAGGTGCCTCAGGAGGGCGCACCCCTCGGCCAGGAGAGCTGCGCTGTCCCCTTGAGTACATCCTGCCACAGCTATCAGAGCGGCTTGCTCACTGAAGCCGGGGACCTAGGGAGGAAGAGCAGCCTCCCTACCCCAGAACAGACTGAAATCACAGGTATGCTCAGTGCCACCCAGGGTTCAGAGGCCAACCTCCCACTCACCGTCTGCCCTCCGGTGGCCTCAGGGAGTCTGGAAAACCCCTGACCCTGAGGCTTCCCCATCACATGGCTCTGACTGCAACTTCTTTCCAGCCTGTCTTGGGGCTGCTTCATCAGAGCTTCTCACCCTTGGGAGGGTCAGTCTCTGAGGCCAGTCCCTGCCCCCAGCTCCAGGCTCCCTCACTCCACAAACCGTCCACCCCTGCATCTTGGAAGCCCCCTTTCTCCATTCACGGGCTAGGCTGCTCCGCCCTGCCTTCCACCCTGAAGTGTCCAGCTTCCAAGTCCTATCCTGTAGGATGTTTTCATTTAATGAGACATGAGACTTCCTTTCCCGCCTCGAAGCCAAGCGACTAGAAATTTATCCATCCATTTGTTCGCCCATCCGCCAAGATACACACCTAGCTGGGTGTTCACTCATATATCTTTCCTTCCATTCATTTATCTGTGTCCACCCATGTACCCGTCTTTTTGTCCATTCTTTCATCCACTTGTCCATCACCCATCTGTCCATCCAACCACCTCATTCTTGACCACAGAACCCTAGCATAATAGCGCAGGAAGGAACATGGCACTGCTCTAGTTCACCTTCTCGATTTCCCAAAGAGGACCTGGGATCCAATCCTTCCACCGCTCACTAACTGGACATCTCATACAAACAAATTAATCTCTCTGGGCCAGCTATTCCTTCATCAGTAAGGTGGGGATGATATCTCATCCTTCTACCTCACAGGGCTGTTGTGAAGTACATCACTTAGCAAAGATTTGTTGATCCCACATTATGTAACAGGAACTATCCTCCTTAAGCGGCTCCTTGTCCTCTAAGAGGCTGCAGCTGAGTTGGGAAGACATGTAACCTCAGTAGGACAGCTGGATCAAGGGTGGGAAAAGTTCTCTGGGAGAGCAGGCTGTTCAAGAGGGAACAGAGTAGGCAAAGGCAGGAGGCAGAGGGGAGCTACACAGCCTGCTGAGGGGAATGGCTGATGTGCCTAAAGGCCAAGTATGGGCTGTCTGGGAAGACAGGTTGGGTGGGGTTTTCCAAGGGTAGCACAACAAGGTTCAGGAAAGACCACAGACATGGAAAGACTTGGCCAGCCAGTACAAACCACAGTGATTCCTTACTCCGAGGATTTTACTCAGATGCCCGGACTTCCAGACAGAAAAAAAATATCTGCTTGGTGACAGCCAGGCCTCAGTAGACATGGTTCCTGCTGCCTAGAAGGGAAGCCAGTGCCTAGCATTTCTGACCTTTGTGTTGCTAAATATATCATTGGTGACAGTGGTTCATGGCCCTGAAGCTGTGGGGCCACCAGAGGAAGCTTCCACAGCTTGCTTCCTTGTCTCTGTGGATCAGCCAGGGCCTCGATACACGGACTTTCCCGGGGCATCTGAACCCAGGACCAGGTTCAGTGGTGCCCCAGGTAGCCAGATCCAACCCCTGGAAAGCGTGTCTCATGTGCCAGGCATGGTGCTCAGGCTTTGCCTTCAGAGACTCATCCCCACTTCACACAGGAGAAAACAGGTTTGGCCAGATGCCACCTGCCCGAGCCCACACTGAGGTCCAGCCAGGTCCAAGGTGTGTGCTTTCACCTCTACCTATGCCCTCCTCACAACCCCCTGCCCTCGAGACAGTGGTCTCCTCTGGCACATGGCCCTGCTTTGAACTGTATTTCCTCCCTCACAAATTATCTTTCTGCCTCTGTCTTAGCGGCTTCTCCCAGCTCCCCTGAGAGGTAGGTGATACCATTATGCACAATTTATAGATGAGGAAACTAAGGCCCCAAAAGACAAGGGCCATGCTCCAGGTGTGTGGGCTGGTCAGGCGCCAAGGCAGGAGCTCCCGTGGGAATATGAGGAGAAGCATCCTGCCCAGGGCTAGCTCTTAGCAGGTGGCAGCCACGTTAGCTACCAAGAGCCCAGCCCTCATCCCAGGGCTCTGGTTGGCTCCAGGCGGCCCAGTGGGTGACCGCGTTCCTCACAGCTGCTAAGAGAGCCCCTGAGGCTGAGCATAAAACATTAATCTCTAAGTGGTAAGATGTTGGCCCTGGCGGGAGGCCATGGTCTAAAATATGTTCACAGCCTTGCCCTGGTGATAAGGCCCAAGGGAGTCACGCCTCCCCACTCTACCACCCTCAAGGGCTGAGAAGATCCCTGGGGGGTCGCCGAAGCCTCCTGGTAACAGGAAGCTCCTGTCTAACCCCTTTCAGACATTGATTCTCAGAATCCCTCAGTGGGTGAGGCCAGTGTCTGCAGAGCATCCTAGAAAGATGCCTCATGTGCCAAATGGTGAGAATGATAATGCATAACTTGAACACATGTGTTGTGCCCTATACTGTGCTAAAGGGCCTTCTATAACTTATCTCATTGGGTTCTCATGGCAGCCCCTTGAAGTGGGGACTGTTCGTATCCCCCCTTTACAGCTAAGGTAGCTGAGGCTTACAGAGGTCACACAGCTAATAATCAGTAGGGCCAGGTTCGGACTCATGTGGGGTGGGGAGGGGATGGCCATGGAGACGTGAACACTGCCGAGCACCAGGCTAGCACGGGCCGAGGCCCACGGGGCAAGACCCTACTACCAGGAGCCCACTGGGGCTGTGGGGAGCTGTGCTCTTCTCTTCATGACCTACCATTGTCCTCTGGCTCTCTGAGTCCAGCCCTGGATACTGGCCTCTCACTGTGTCTTAAGCGAGACACATGTATTAAGATATGTGTCACATATCTCCCTCCATCACCTGCTCAGGGAGGCCTTCCCTGCCACACTAGTTAAAGTTGTCACCTCCCCAGCACTTCCTGGGCCTTATATATACATCTCCATTATACATCTCCATGGCCCTCGTCACCATCTGACACCCTATATGGTTATGTATGCATTTATTTCTTTGTATTCTCCCTGCGCTAGAATGTAAGCTTCTTGAGGGCAGGAATTTTTGACCGTTTTGTTCTTTGCTCTATTCCCAGGTTCTTGCCTGCCACCTAGTAAGTAGGTACTCAATAAATATTGGTTGAATGGAGGAATGAATGAATGAATGCTAACAGCCCCATCCCCACCCCACCCACACGCCCGGCAGGGAACTACACAGACTGTGTTCATGTATAGCGTAGGGGTGTAGGGAAAGAAGTCCTTTCCTGCTCTATGGATGGAGAAGGAAAGAGGTGAGGTAGAGGCACGTCATGGGCAGGGGGCCAGGGGCTTGTGGGCAGGAGCCAGGGCCAGGGTGAAGCAGCAGGACTGCCAGGCTAGCAGGGCAAGTTCTGGATTGGGCCAGTGTGGAAGGGGCATCCAAGGCCGTGCACAGGCTTGAGAAAGCTTCCTTTGGCTGCTGTGGCCCAGGCCGAAGCAACAGAGCCCCGGCCCAGCGAGGCTCCCGAGGCCCCCCAGGCTCAGCTGTCTGGGGCTGCCCCAGCTAATATTAGCTCGTCCCCACCCAGCCTGGCGTCGGCCTGGCGGGGCAGCCCAGCCCCAGAGTGGGCACCGCCCACTGACACCAACAGGCGCCCAGCCCCAGCAGCTTCTAGGGTCTGCCTGGCCCTTGCTGCCCCTGCTCACTATGCCGGAGGATCCCCTTGTAAAAGGACGCATTTCAAGGACCGAAGCTATGATCCATGGCCCCTGCCCACCAGTCCCTCCACACCGGTACTCTTGTCAGCATCTCATGCCACCATGCTCGGCTTCCGACCACAGATGTCAGTAGCCCTCCCTGCCCCTCCACCCTGCAGGCGGAACTTCCAGTTTTCATCTCCTTCATTCCCCTCTACACTTGGAGAGGGAGGCAGAGCAGGGACCAGTGGCCCATGACAACTGATGGGGAGACTGAGGATCAGAGGGGGCCATGATCCGCCCGTGACACACAGCGGGTTCGTGGCAGAGACCAAGACAGAATCCAGGCCTGCCGGGATGACACCCTGAAATCTGGCCCCTGGGAGATAGACTCTGGAAGGAAGGGCCCCTAGGGCCAAGGGAGGTGAGGTGCCCCCTAGACAGTTATTTGAAAGGAGAGTCAGTTGCTGAAATAAGGAAGTATAGACAATGAACAGCTGATGGTTTGGATCTTCTAGAGCCAAGTGCCGGTAAAAAGACAATAATGGAATGTACGATAATTAAGCACTTATTATGTTTCGGGTTCTGGGCTAAGTGCTTAACATATTCAAGCCTCTCGACTTCCCTATGAGTCAGGTGCTATTAATATCTCTTGAGATACAGACAGGTTAGGGAACTTGTCCAAGGTCACACAACTGGGAAGTGTAGGGCTGGGACTTGAATGCAGGCCTCCTGGCTCAAGAGGGTCACACTCAGGAAAGAACCGGACTCAGGTCACATCACAGCTGAGTGGGGCCTCAAGGCCCACCCACTTTCAGCTGAACACATGACTGAGGGTCAAAGCAGGGGAACTTGGGACAAAAGGCAGCCTAGGCTTTCAAGGGGAAGAGTCTGTGTTGAAAGCCAGTAACTAATAGAGGAAAGGGGGTGATGAAAGAGACAGGGAAGAGAAGAAGGTGGTCCAGGAAGAAGATGGGGAGGGAGAGGGAGAGAAAAAGCCTGGCTGGCCTATAGGAGGAGTCACAAGAGAAGGGAGACTTCACTTCCAGGCATCTGGCTGGACCACATGGACCTGCAAACTCGATCCCCTGCAACATCTCCGTCCTCGTGTGACAGCTCGTGTGTCCTGATTTGGGAAAATAGTTCCTTAGCCTCTGAGCTCTGGTTGTGGGAAGCGGGCCGGGGGCTCCCTGGGCTGAGTGAAGGAGGAGTTTGCAGAGGTGGGGGAGCTGGGATGGGAAGAGGCTCATCTGGCCCTGGGTGGCGACAGTGGCAGGTGGGACCTGCCCTGACTGGCGTTTGTCCCCCCAACCCCCAGCCCTGACCAGGACACGCCAGCATCCTTAGCGCTGCCTCATCCTCTTCCTCTGCCTCTCCACCACCACTCTCGGGGATGGAGGGATGTGTTTCCAGATGAGGCAAGGAAGAAAGGGGTCAGCCACAGGTGTGATGGCAGTGTCTGACCTAGGTCTGGCCTCCTTATCCATCCTCTCAATAAATATTTATTTAGTTCCCACTCTGTGCCAGGCCCTGTTCTAGCTTCCTCTAAGGAGGGAAATAGACAATATTCAAGGTAAATAAATAAAATACAGTTAGATGGTGTTAATGCCAAGAAGGAAAACAGGAGAGCACAAAACAGGGGCAGGGAAAGCCAGGGTGTGATCTGACCTGATGACGATGACATCTGAGTCCAGACCTGAAGCAGGTGAGGGAGTGTGTCGGCGGGGAAAGTGCTCCAGGTGGAAGGAACAGCAAGAGTAAGGGTCCTGAGGCAGAAGCACAACCACTGTGCTGGTGGAAAACCGAGGAGGCCAGAATGAGGAGTAGGAGAGGCAGGAGAGCAGAAGGGAGATCGTCGGCTCAAGGGGCTCATGTGCAGCCCAGTAGCCTCAGAAGGACTTGGGCTTCTTCCTGAGTGAGACTGGAAGCCAGAGTTAGCAGAGCACAGAGGTGGCTTCCTCTGACGAGCATCTTACCTTGGATGGCCCTGGCTGCAGGTGGAGAAGGAACTGGAGCGGGGGACAGTTCATAGTAATCCAGGGGAGAGAAGATGGTGGCTTCAGCTAGGGACTTAGTGATGGAGGTGATGTGACACGGCTGGGTTCTGGGAGGCTTTCAACATGGAGGCAAAGGATTTGCTGATGTGTGAGAGAGAGAGGAAGGAATCAAGCATGGTGCCAAGGGTTTGGTCTGAGCAATTTACAGATGCAGCTGCCATTTACCGAGCTGGGGCCTCATCTCAGGTCCATTACCTCGATGCTAACGTCTTAGGCACAAGGGAAGATCAGAATCACCCCCCTTGAAGCTCTGCCGACCTGCACACACCCATTCAGGCCTCTCTGTGTCCTGATACTTCCCCTCAGCTGGGAGCAGCTGCCCGCCTCAGCACTTCTCAGAATCGAATGTGCATATGATTCATCTGGGATCTTGTTAAAATGAAGGTTCTGAATCAGTAGGCCTCCGGTGGGGCCTGAAACTCTTCATTTCTAACGAGTGCCCAGGTGATGTTGGAGGACCACACCAAGTAGCGAGGGCCCCTATGTCCCAGCCCCCAGTGCAGATTCTCCCTCGCTGAGCATTAGTGTCGCCTGAGAGTGGACTAAACACCCTGAACACCCCCTGATCTAGGAATCAAATTCTCAAGGGACAGAGCCCAGGAGCCTGACCTTTTGGAAGCAGCCCAGGTAATCTGAGAGTCAGCCGTGGGTGGGAATCCTCCAGCAACCACCCTTGCAGCTCCGGGAGCAGCCACTATAAATACCCCCCTACCCTAGCCTGGCCCCACCCAGCACAGAAGGAGCTCACTGCAACCATCTCCACAGCGCCCCCTTCACCATCGGTGTTAGTCACCTTGCCCTGCTCTAGCCCCTACAGGCTGGCATAACATTTCCTCCCTGAGTTCACCTCTCTGCAACTCCCAGAGGGCAGACAGCCTAGGGAAGGGCCTGGAGAAGAGGGCAAACAGGTGCCACCTGCTGGGCCCGAGCAAGCACACCCTAAATGGATGGTACCCACAGTGGGTGAGTGGGCTGGGTGAGCCAGTGATGGTTCACAGTGGTCACAGTGACGACCCCAGGCAGGGCGTGATTACAAGACCTTGAATGAATGAATGAAAACAGGTTGAGAGAGCCTGAATGAATGTAGGAGGAAGCTCTTCAGGGCCTTTCCCCTGGGCTCCTGCCTGCTTGGTGTCAGGGCCCTTGCCAGGAGGGCTCAAATGTGTCCTAGAGAGGAGCTGGGCTGAAGACGTGGAAGGAGAGATAGGGAAGGACTAATGTGGCTCCCACGGTGCCTCTGGGAAGCCAAAGCCCGGAATTCTTAGACTCCTGGAATGTCAGAAGTGGGAAAGGACTTGGTGGTCATTTGGAATGACCTCGTATTTTACAGAGGCAACACCTGCAGACTGAGGGGGCAGTGGGACTTTCCCAAGGGAGCCCGGTTGGTATGATGGCCCGGTTACAGATCTCGCTCTGGCTCAGTTGTTGATGTCCGCAACTCGGGTCTTGTCTGTGGCCACATCTCTCCATGCACCTGGGCCGGTCCTTTATCCTAAGGGCCTGCTTGTCCCCAGCCACAGGCCTCCAGAAGTGACTCACTAACCTCCAGCTCAAATCATGCAAGCCTGCTGACTCCGTGCTCAACCCAGATCCCTCACTCCCAAAGGTGGTCAGCGAGGACAGGAGAAGCCAGAGTATGCATGAGCAGCCTTGCAGGATGGGTTTTCACATGTAACAAATCTAGAAAGGCCACTGAGAGAGAGGAGTAGATGAACAAAAACCCAGAGGTTGGAATGAGGGCTGAAGGCAAGGAGACCAGGGAGGAGCCTGGCAGAAAGGAACAGCTCATGGCCAGGTTCCAGAGCAGAAGGCCTCGAACGCCGAGCTGAGGAGGAGCCAGCATTACCCCCACCCCCACGTCCCCTGTGTATCACCTCATGCAAGACAGCTTCTAATCCTTCCTGAGCTCTCTGCCATTTCCCTGTAGACACATGGAGCCCCGGGCCCTGCCTGGATAGTGGGGGCGATGAGGCACCTCCTGAAACCCTCTCCCTGGGGGCTGCCGGAGCGCCCCTACCCCACCAGGCTAGACCCTCACCTGCCATTGTTCAGGGGCCAGAACTTGCAGAGCAGGATTCCCGGACAGGTTGTTGGGAAACAGTGTTTGCTGGGGCAGGGAGGGAACCGGATGGGAACCCAAACTGGGCCACAGACCCCACTATCCTGGCCCAGCAATGGGAGGCTGAAGTGTAGTTATGGACAGAAATCCAGTGTCAGGCAGCCCCAGGTTTGAAGGCTCACTCGTGAGCCAAGTGACCTTGGGTGAGTTAGTTAACCTCTTTGAGCCTCAGCAGCCTCATCTGCAACACTGGCACGATAATAATAATACAGTTCCTTGGGAGTTTTGTGAGAATTAAATGAGAATATGTAAATTAAGTCCTTAAGACGGATACATAGTAAATGATTTCGTAAATAGCAGCCGTTAGTATTATGATTCAAGAAAGGAAAGGGGTTCTAGAAAATCCTGCTTGGAGGATGATAAGAACAGAATTTGGGCCAACTCTGGGTTGAACAACCTGCAGAAATTTCAACCAGCTGTGCTGGGCCCTCTTGGGGGAGTGGAGAAGGGAGGTGGGAAGGCAGGTAACTGCTTAATCTCCCTCCTTCAGGGGAGGAAATAATGGGAGTAAGAGAACAGCAGGCCCAGGTGGGATTTGGTATTCTGTTAAATCTGTGAGCCAAAAGAAATGCAAAAGGCCAGGTCCAGGGGCTGGGGGTGGGAGTTTGAGTTTCACCTGTGTGGTCTTGGGCAAATGTCTTCCCTTCTCTGACCCTGTTTCTCCACTGGATGAGGATAGTGGCTAGAGGTGGCCCAGGAACATCCATCTTCTCCGACAGTCCCATGCATGTGGAAGGTGGTCCCTCCAACCCAAGTGGTCCCCATGAATAAGGCCTGGGCAACCAATAGTCCCAGGAGTCCCCAAGGCCCCCCTTTTCCTCTGAGCCTGCACCCAGGGAAGGGAAGCTCAAACCAGTGGGGTGGCCAGGCTGGCCTAGGGGCTGACAGGAGGCCCTGACCTTTCGGTCCAGAGTGAGCACACTGGTCATGGGACCGCTCAGAATAGCCATAGCGCTATAGTCAGCTGTCTTGGGAGGCCCCGAGATCCCTGGCCCAGGCAGCAGGGCCTGAAATGAGCCCCCTCCAGAATCCTTCCCCCAGCTCTAGGACAACCTGTCTGCCTCTCTGGGAAGCTCAAGCCAATCTTCCCAAAGCTTCTGGCAGATGCCAGGCCTCCCGCTCAGAGTTAAGGAGCACAGATACCTACATCCAAGGCACCAGCTTCCAAACACTCCCTGAGGCATCGGAAGGTGGATGACCGGCTCTCCGGCCACTAAGCCAGGAGTTAGAGATCTGGGTGCCTGAACCTGCCCAAGTAACCTGCTCACATTTGGCCTTGGGAAAGCACTCCTCTCTGGGCCTCAACTTCCTCCTCTGTCATAACAGTCACTCCTATTATGGAGTATGTAAGAAGCTTAGAGTCTGGAGGTAGAGACAAACCTGACTCAAGCAAGGCTGCTAACGAACATTTTATTACATACCAGATAGCTTCTCTGAAGGGAAGGACTCTGAACACTGACCCCCGCTGTGGGTTCTGGGAAGGCATCATGTAGAACAATGTTTTGAGTGGGATGTGAAGGATGAAGAGGTGCAAAACAGGAGGAAAGAGTGTTCCAGGTGGAACAGCATGTGCAAAGGCCCTGAGGCAGGGGCACCTGGCACATGCAAGGAACTGAAATGAGGCCAGGGTAGCTGCAGCTCAATGAACAATGGGGCGAGCCAGGCCAGAGGAGACTGAAGAGGGACGCAGGGCTTGAGGCACCACAGTACGGTCCAGGGAAGCACCGAAGGGTTTTAAATAGGCAAGGGAATGAGCTGACAGATTTGCGAGTTGAAGAGACCTCTGTGGTTGCCAAGTAGACAATGAACTGGAGGGGCCAGGGGCTGGAGGCAGGAGAGCAGTCGGGAGCTGCTGGAGGAGTGAGGGGAACGATGGCGGCTTGAAGCAGGATGGTGGACGTGGGGATGGAGGGCCAGGGACAGAATCTAGAGGGCCGTGAAGTAGAATGATAATACAACCAACAGGAGTGATGGTAGCAGCCAACATTTATCGAGCACTTACTGCATGCCGGACCCTGTGACTCGGGGCTCTCCTCACATCACTTTGGTTAATCTTTCCATTAACTCTCTGGGCTAAGTTCTATCATTATGTCCATTTTAGTTTAGTTTACTTTAAGTGTTTACTTATGTATTTGTTTAGTTTGAGAAGGAGGATCCCAAACAGTCTCCACTCCGTCTGCACAGAACCTGACGTGGGGCTCAATCTCATGAACCGTGAGATCATGACCTGAGCCAAAATCAAGAGTCAGGTGCTGAATCGACTGAGCCACCCAGACGCCCCTATGTCCATTGCAGAGGTGAAGGGGCTGAGAGACTGTAATGAGGAGACACTGGTTTCTGATTTTCATTACTGAGAAGGGAGCTGGGGGGCGGGGGGGGTGCAGGTACCATTCAGACATAAGGACATCTGTGAAAACATCACAGGAAGGAGAAAAACACTAAGTTGGGGACACACTGTGGTGGGGAACACATGGGGTGGTGGAGAGGGGAACACACCAGCCCCTTCCCCACTGCCCATGGGTCTCCTTCACAGGTTACCATGACTAGAGGTGGGGCCCTGGCCTGGGGGGCAGGCTCTGAGGTGGGAGGCTGTGTAGAAAGTCCCTGAGAGCAGCTCTCTCCTGAATCTCACCAAGACTCCAAGGCCCTGTGTCAGCTAAGACACAATGGAGGAACAGAAGTCTCTTGCTGGACTCTTCATTCCTGCCACCAAGTGCATTTCCTTCCCAGGGAGCTGAGGAGAAGCTGGGGCTGCATCAGGTCCCAAAGGGGAGGGGACAAGGCAGAGAGACAGAGAGTGGAGGGGTGGGCAGTGGGGTGGTGGGGCTTCCCCAGCTTGGGAACCACTGGAACTTCCTTGTCATTTGGAAGGTCAAGTGACTGTCATTTGCAAGGGGGACAGATGTCATCTCTCTCTCTCTCTCTCTCTCTCTCACACACACACACACACACACCACATACTAAAGATACTTTCTGACCTACAGAACAAGGACCAGCATTAGCCCTGACCTGAAACACAACAATGTTCCTGATGAAAACATGCAAATCATAGATAAAAGCCAAGGGCCTCAGACCTGCAAAGGCCCCAAGGCAGAGAGAAGGGCAGGTTTCAAGGCAGGGCCGCTCCAGACTTCACCAACAGCCCTGCCTGCTCCCACACCTTCATGGCTTTGCTTGCCAGGACTGCCATCCCCTGCCATCTGCCTGGCTTATTCCTACCTGCCCCCCAAAGCTTACCTTAGCGTTACCTCCTCTGGGACTGTTCCTTCTCTCACAAGCCCAGGAAGCCCCTTCATGGTCCTTACTGCATAGTGCCACCATCATCCTTTGCTTGTGTGCATCTGGGGTAGCACCCCTCACCCCAGAACACGAGCTGGGGTCATCCTGTCCCAACTCATTTTCCCACCCCTCACCCCCTCAGCTGGGTGCCCAGAAAAGCACAGGAGAGAGGGTCTGGGGAACAGGCAGCTCTAGCTCGCTGTCACCCCTGAAGAGCTCAGATGGGACTTCCCACCCCAGCCAAGTAGCCCTTTCTTCCAGGGTCAACAAGAAGGCCTGGGGGAGGGTAACCTCACTGTCTGGTCTGTGCACCAACAACCAGCCTGGGCTAGAGCAGTATTTCTATCGAGGACCAGAAATGAGGAGCAAAACCGCTCACTAAAGCAGCTCAGGAGGACCAGGAGACCAAGGGATCAAGCAGGAAGCTGGTCTGGAATTTCATCTTCCTCAAGAAACACCCACACCTGGGCAACACAGGGTCTCTCTCACACACAGCCACAATGACAGAGCCTCACACATCCACAGTCTGTGCCACATACACGGTCCCCCACCCCACATACAGACTCACACACAGATGGTCTCATGCACACAGCCTCACACACACACACACACACACACACACACGCAGCCACACATGCACAGCTTCACATGGACAATGTCACACTCGCCACAGACAGCAAGGTACTCACACAGTGGCACACCCCAAGTTTCTCAGACACACACAGCATTTCTTACACGTACAGGCTCCCTCTCTTTCTTATATACGCACTCTCTCCCACGCTGCCTCGTTCTCACACACAAAGTCCATCTGAAAACACACAGAATCTGTCTCTCTCACGTTCACACAGAATTTCTGATACAGACCCTCACGGAATCTCTTGCACATAGTCTCACCACACGCATATACACAGGCGCGCACACACGCATATACACATGCGCGCACACACGCGCACACTCCTCCCAGAGTCTCACTCACACGTATTTTTATTCTCATATGGGCTTTCTCACACACATGAAGAATCTCTCACACCCACACAGAATCTCTCTTACACAGATTCCCTTTCACACACATACAGCTTTTCTTTCACACACACGTACAATGCCACACACACGTACAACGTCACACACATCCAGGATTCTAGTCTAGAAACTAGAATGAAAATTTAAACCCTGACCCACCAGTTTGAGGAGGGGGGAGGGGTAAACAAAGGTGACAGCAGCAGCCGAGCAAAGATGGAGGGGGAGGAAGGCCAGGCAGCAGGCTGGTCCCTGCGCAGATGAGCCGCAGAGAGGCAGCGCAATGCAGCTAAGGCCAGCTTGGCGTGCAGCAGGAAGCCTGGGTTCTAATCCAGGCTCTGCCCTCAGTTCTCAAGTGCCCTTGGGCAGGTCCTTCCTCTGTGGGCCTTAGTGTCCTCATTTGTCACCCAGAGGAATTGGAGTGATTCTGTGAGGCTACAGGGAAAAGAAGGCGCAGACAGGGGGTGGGGGGTGGGGGCTTCTAACTCTCCTCCATCTCCCCACTACAGTCCAGCTTTTCCCTCAGAGTCTGTTCTTCAATGAACACTTGAGACAATCAGGAATTTTCTGCAAGGTTCAAACACCAACAAGACCCCAGACCACACTAATCAGCCCATTTATATGCATTGGGTAAAGACCACCCCATGGCCTAGGAATGTCAAGTGGAAGAAGATGGACAGTAAGGGAGTGGGGGTGGAACATACCCCACATGTCCCCTGTCTATCCAGAAAGTCAGGAACACAGGTCAGAACCCTAAAACTGAGCCCAAGGGGTAGGGTGAGGGTACCCAGCTTCTTACTAGGAAGCCAGGTGGCTGAGAGGACAATGAGAAAATTGGGCCTACTTCCTTCCTGGGCCAAGGGGGATGGTGGTGGTGGTGAGATGCTGTCCAAGGTCAAATGCAGGCTGAATGGGTGGCTGTCCTAACCCAGGCCTTTGCCGAGCATGCCCCCAGCCCCAATATGTGTTGGTTCAACCTCCCAGCCCCCCTCCTCCGGCCCCTCTCCACAGCTCAGCCACAGCCTCCAGTTACATAATTCCCTGGTTGTGGTGGCCTCTGTCAGGAGAGGAGAGGGGAGGGTAGATCTCCGAGGGTCCCAGTCCATTCTGGAAATGGCAGGGAACTGGCATCCAGCTCAGGAGATGATGGGGTCCCAGAGGACCTGGGTTCTAGTCTTGCTTGGCCTCTGGCTCCCTGAGTGACCTTGTGTAGGGTCTCTAGTGGCAAAACGAAGGGCTTGGTTCTGTTGCTATCCACCCTCCCCCACATCTGTTCTAGAATTTAATGCATAAGACTCTGACCTGCTACCCCCTCCCTTGCATGCTAAAACACTGAGAGTTTTATCGAAGTCAAAAATGTATCAGGCCTGTGCCTAAACAGCCTTTTTCTCCTCATGGACACCTCAGTGCCCCCCAAGTCCTCTTCCCCCACTGATCCTTAGCACTGATCCTGCCTCCTTCCCTGCCTAATCCTCCCCACCTCAGCTCCAGGGGGCAGGAAAGAAGGGATGTGGAGCAACAAAAGAGAGCAGTGGTTTGCCTGGTGGGGGGTTGAGGGTGGCTCTGCTTTAAATTCACAACTCTGACCCTCCCCCTCATGCCTTCGGCTCCCTTCAGACCACAGAGCCAGTGAAGGCAAGGGGTGTCTCTTCCAGGGTGGGTGGCTGCCACCACTGTCTCCCCTTAGGGCTCAGTTGATCAGGAAAGACCCTTAGATTCACCAGACACCTTCTCCCATTTAACAGATGAAGAAACTAATCCCAAGAAGCCTCTGAGAGGCCAAGGTCAGCAGCAGGGTGCCCTTTGTCTCCCGCAACAAGCTGCTGTTACTAAAGGGGAGTGGCTGAATGATGACACACCCACCTCTCACACCCCTTGGGTCATGTTACCCTTTAGGCCCCTACTTTGCCCCTGACAGGTCCCAGAGGAAGCATAGTATAAGCCGAGTGGCCCCTTCCAAAACCCTCCCCTTTAGTCAGGCCCTGTTCCCAGCACTAGGTCTCAGAGTGGCCACATCCTCCTCCCCACAGCCCAGCCCCACACCAACTACAAAGCTATTAATTAGCCATAAAGATTCCCTCTCAACCTTCTCTTCACAAGGGCCTGAGGCTGCTCCCTGGGGAGGGTGGTCTGTCTTAAGCAGCAGACCAGGCCTCAAGCCCTCCTCTGTAGGCCCTGCGTGGCTCCAGATGCCGCTTACCTGGGAGGGAGGGAGGGAGGACTCCCAGCTTCCCTCCCCACACGAAAATCTAAAGGGCAGTTCACACCTTCACAGTGTACATCTGCAAAGACACAAATATGCACACACAGGCACTCCTGCACATTCAAACATACACACGTTCACTCATTCCCACTACATACTTTACCCACCCAAATATACACCACCACACTTACATAAATATGCACACACAATCTACTCATACACACAAACACCCATTTGTACTCACTCATACATATTAAATTTGGAAATACAGACACAGACCTTACATACCTACAAAACTAGTCACCCTCGAAGAGCAACCTCTCTCTTATCCCCGCTTTTATGCACGTTCTCATATGTACACACACACACACACTCTCTCTCTCTCTCTCTCTCTCTCTCTCTCTCTCTCTCTCTCTCCTTTCAATTCTGATTCCCTAGGCGCCAGTTCTCCAATCCGCCCCTGCCCGAGGGAGGCAGAGAACCCGGCCTTTACCACCCAGCTCTCCTGATGGGCAGGTTGTCACTTACCCGCGCGTAGCGGGATGAGTAGGGGTCCTCGAAGAGCGCCCAGATGCGCGGCTGCCAGCGGCGCCAGAAGCCGCCGGGCCGGCCATCTGGGGAGTCGCTGAGCGCCAGGCGCTTGGTCATTTCCAGCTCGTCCTCACCGTCGCCTGAGTCTCCGGGGCCGTCGGCGTCCGCGTCGTCGGCGCTGTTGTCAAGGGGTGCGCCGCCAAAGCTATCAAGCGCCTCTTCTGCGTCGCGATGCTGGCGATAAGTCATCCAGCAGCAGGGTTCCACGTCGGTCTCGTCGATGCCCCAGAAGGCCAGCTCCTCCTCATAGAGTGGCCCGCACACGTCGGCTGGGCAGTGCAGCTTGCCAGTGCGGTAGTAGTTCAGGATGTGCGCGAAGACGCCTGGGTGGCGATCGAAAAAGAACTCATCTGCGCGCGGGTCATAGTCGAAATGGCTGTGGGCGTCGGGCTCCGCCAGCCAGGCGAGCCGCGTGCCGGGCAGCGTGCGCAGCGTCGAGCGGTACGTCTGGTGGCGCGTGCCGCCCACGTTGATCACGATGCGCTCGCTCTCGTCCCCTTGGCCCATCGCGGCGCCCCCTTAGGCATGGCGCGGCCCAGCGACACCCATGGGAGCGGCCGCCAGGGGGAGTTGGCGCCGGGGAGGGGGGCGCGGGGCCTCCTCCCCCCTCCCCCCAGCCGTCGGGGGGGACAGAGGATGGTGGCTCTGGCCACCCTAAGAGCGACCCAAGCCCCTCAGGGGCGCTTTCTGTCGGGTGCTGGTCCAGGGGCGTGTGCGCGGGATCCCAAGGGTCTCTAGGCGCCAGATGTGGGAGGGAGCTGGTCCGGCTGCGGAGGAGGCAGAGGAGGAAAGAAGGGAGGGAGGAAGGGAAGGAGGAAGGGAGGGAGAGGGACGGCGCTCAGCGGCGAGCCCCGGGAGGAGGGAAAAGAGGGTTGGGGGGCCGGGCTCCCGTCCCCATCTCAGCGGGAAAATGGAGAAATTGACACAAAGCTTTTTTGGGGGAAGGTCAGCTGCTCCAAAGGCCCGACAGATAGATCAGCCCCCGGAAGGGGGAGGGGAGGAGAGGGGGCCGGGAAATTCGCGCTCTGCTCTGCGGTGGTCGCCGCAGCGCGCTCTCTGCGCTGGGGAGATGGATGACCGCTGCCTTCCTCCCTGCGTGGCCGGGCTGCAGCTCGGGGCGCAGGGCGGGCTCCGGCCCCCTCCCTCTCTCCTTGCCTGGCTGCCTGCTCCCCCCGGCGGCGGGCGCGCCTGCCTGCCCGCCCGCCCTCCTCGCTCCTTCTCCCCGCCTCTCGGAGGAGATGGCGGGCCCCCTGGGCAGGGGCACCCAGGGCGCTGCTCGGTGCGGCGGCCGCGGAGCGCTTTGCTGGGTACGCTCCGGCTTGAGCTGGAGCTCCGCGGGGCTACGCTCCGACTCCGGCGGCGGTGCTGAAGGGACAGCTCCCGAGCTGTTGCGGGGCCCGCACTGGTTCTCTGGGCTGGGTTCGGTCTGCGAGGCCGGTGGGCACTGGCTCTGGCGCCTCTGCGCCCCGCGCTGCGCGCCCGGCTTCGGGCAGGCGGTTGAAGGTGCCGGTCAAGACGAAGGGGCTGCGGCGGTCGCGCCAGGGAGGCGGGGGTGGCGGGTCCAGGCGCGGCGAGGCGAGGCCGGGGAGGCGAGGCGCGGAGCGGCCGCCGCCGCCGCGACGCTTCTGCCGCCCGGGCTGCTGCTAGGCTCGCTTGCTCGCTTGCTCGCTCGCGCGGTCCGCGTCCAGCCCGCCGCTCTCCGGACACAAGCCCTCGGCGCGCGCAGCCGCACTCGCCCCCGGAGGGAGGCGCCGCGCTGGGTCCTAAAAAGCCCCGATTCCGCGCCCCCCTCCCAGCTCCGAGCGGAGCCAGCCTCCCTCAACCCCGGCGCTGGGGGCGCCCGCCCCGCGTGGCTCCTGCTGCTCTGGGGAGACCCGCCGACGCTCCGCCCTGGGGTAGCGCCACTCGATGGGCGGGGGCTCCAGGAGACGTCTAGGCCTGGCCCCCCGTATCAGACTGAAGTGAGAAGGGCGTCGGCACCCTTTCCTCTCCTTCCAAACTAGGAACTCTCTGATCCCCAAGTGAAACGAGATGCCCTCGACCGCTATCAGAGACACCTTGACCTGGACGAGCATGGGCAGCTCCAAGCAACCTTTCATACCGACCCTTTCGGTAGCGAAATCTGGAGCCCCCACGATCTTGTCATAGGTCCCTCTTGAATGGACTCAAAATAACATCCTCCAAACACAAAACACATACGCTGTCCTCTAAGCCTTCTACTAACAACCCAATAATCCTGGACCACTATGAACGCCTTTTGACCCCTTACTCACCCTGGGTCCTTCATAATTCCAGGCTGACCCTAGTCTCCCGCGAGAGCCACACGCTCTACCATACTAATCCCAGCTCACTGATCCTCCCACACTAGCGCCGGATCCCTAGGTGGGCATCCCTTATGAAAAGGGTATTCTGCCCTTAGAGGTCAGAAGGAGCAACTGCAACCCCCCTTTCTCCGTTGGGCTTCAGCTGCCTGAGTGGTAAGCTGATGGCTGTGCCTGGGAGCTAGACGGGTGCAGCTTCTGCTGTGATTTCCACAGCTTCACAGTTGATCTTGGGGGTGGGGGGTTATAGGTTGGGCCTCCAAGCCTTCCTGGCCCATGTTTGCTACCCGTGCCTCAGTTTACTCAATCACTCTTTTATTCCTTCCTTGTTCCACACTCTGTCTCAGGCACAAGAGACTTTGCCCTCAAGGGGCTCCCAGGCTTTTGGGGAAGTGGGCAGGTGGGTCTGGGCAGGGCTGGGGACGTCAGGCCCAGCTCCAGGGTTGGCTGCACCAGGAAAGAGGCTTATTGATCCCAGCCTAGCCCAATCGAACACAAGGCTGCCTGGGCAAAGGGCGATTTAATTAAGAAGACAGGAGGCTCTTATTTACCTGTCAGCTCTTGCTAACTGTGCAGACAGCTGTCCCTCTACACTGACCTGCAGACACGGCTGTGAGCCGGGGGACAAAGCTGTGCTTTGGACATCTGTCTCCTCATTTGGCCAGGGAAATCCCAGCCCAGGGAAGTCTGTGTGTGGTAGGGAAAGGTTTGGAGGAGTGGAAAAGGTTGGAAAGGGCAAGGGGCAGAGCAAAACATGAAGGATGGGAGAAGGACAAGGGCAGAAACAGGGGCAGTGATAGGCAGAGGCAAAGAGACAGCTGGAGTCTGGGACCAGGATGGCACCTCCTCCCACCAGAGATTGATCTAAACCAGAATTATTTCCCCTTCAATCTCAGGGTAATGCAGGGATGAGAATGCTTTTGAATGTCTCTCTCACCATGACCAGTGTGATCCCCATCCCCTAACCTGACCTGGTGCAGCTCAGCCTCACCCAAATTCAGATTCCCCAAGAAACAGGCTCTCAGAAAGCTCTGCCCCAATCCAAGGAGGTGATAAAACAGAGGAATGGGAAGAAGAGAAAAAGATGGACACAGAGAGATGCACACACACACACACACACACACACACACACACACACACACACACCTGGCTGGGAGAAATCAAGATGGGGAGAGACCAGAAAGAGGCCTCTCCAAACCTTCTCTTCCTTCCAGCCAGGCGTCCAAACTCTTTTCTCTCTCAGAAAGCCTTCTGTGTTTCCACAAGCCACAGGGGCCCAGGACTCCCCACTTCCCTCTCCTGCAGGAAGGATCACATTGGATCAGAGTATGGCTCCCCAACCTTCACTGTAGCTCATCTCTTTCCCCCAAATGGACTATCAGCTCCTCCAAGGCTGCTTCTTGTTTGGTTCCTTCCACAGTACCCAGAACACAGTAGCTCCTTGTTAAGGGCTAGATGATTTGAGGAAGACCAGGAGAGGGCCTGGGATCCTAGCATTCAAGTGTCAGGGGCCATGAGAACCTGGAGCCCTGAACCAAGGCTGAGTCAGGGGGAAGTACATAACCAGGGTCTCTCAAGGCATCAATGCAGAGCGCACTCAGGCTACTACCCCATGGTGAGCCACAGTGGGAAGCTGAAAGGTGCCCCACGTGGTGGTCAGGTCGAGAGGTGGAGAGACAGAGGCTGCTGGTAAGGGGAAGTTTGATGATCAGGAGCCCTGGTAAGGCCTGGCCCTGGAGGATGTACTAGAAAAAGAGAGGCAAGCAAGGGTTGGAGGGAGGAGAAATGTGAAAGGGTATCCACTACATCCTAAAATCCCCTACATAGCAACTGGAGAAGGCTTGGAGAAAGGATCCTCCCAGGTGGGGAGCTGTCCCTCAGGTGCCCCAGGCTGCCTCACTTTAGGATTCTCACCTTGATCCTTGATGGCAACCCCCAGCCCAGGCCGCAAAGAATGCCCCCCCCCCTTTCTCCATCCTAAGCAGGGACATAAAAGTCCCTTCTCTCACTTCCTTTTCACACTGTAAGAAGGCTGGCATTTGCAGAAAGCCCAGAAAAACTGAGAGGGCAACACAGAAAGAGAGGGAAAAAAAAAAAAAAAAGCCCCAGAGAAATGGGAGTGGGGGGAAGGAATTGCTGCATGAGCCTTAGCTTCTCACTTGCAACCACTAACCACAGCCCCTCAGCCCAGCCAAGACCCTCTCCCTTTCCGCTTGAGCAGGATGCCCTTATTCATAGCCATCTGTCCCTCCCTTGCAAAGGAGGCTTATATCCCATGCCAGAAGATCACTGGGATCAGTGGCTAGTGAGAAGTGTGGGCAATGAACTACCAGTGGGTTGGTATTGTTCAGTGGTCAAGAGCATAGCCTTTAGGGCCAAACTGTCTGTGTTCAAATCCTCACTCCATCGTTGACTTAGCTATGACCTTGGGCAAGTTATTCAACTTCTGTATGCCTCAGATTCTTTATTGTTGGATATGAATAATAGTAAGCCTTATGTTCTTAACACCTCAGCTCTGGGATTTCTCTTGTTCTGGCTGGAGGGGAGGGTGTGCCAGGCTCCAGTAAGCTCTGTGGCGAGAATGGCTCCAGGAGGAGCTGGGGCTAGGAGTGGACTAGAAAAAGGTGAAGGGAGTCCTGAAGCCAAGTTTGAACTATGTTCTCACACTTGGCACTTGTAAGCCTTAGATCTGGTCCTGCTAGGCTCTGGAACTGGCCCAAGTCCAGCCCCTGGGCCTTTGTCCAGCTTGGCACACCCTCTATGCTGCTCTCTCAGGCCTAGAATCTTAGCATTCCCGGTGGGTTGGGATGCCATCTTGTGGCCACCTCTGGAAACTAACCAAAACTGGGCACAAACTTAGCAGGCTTCGGGGATGACCCCACCATAAGAGTGAAACCAACTGGCATCTCCTGCCCTGACAAGAATCCTCCCTCCAATGGACAAGGGAGACTGAAATTAGGGGTGCAATAGTGGAAAATTTGGTGACTGTGGCTGTTGGGTCTGTAGCGTGAGCACTGACCCTGGTACCTAAACTGGGAATGGGGTAGGGTGTTTAGCTCTTCCTTCCTGCAACCCCTGGTGAGTGGAGCCCAGTTCTTTTAGGCCAGAGGAAATCTAGAAAAAAAGCCAAGGTAAAAGAATGCCCAGGGGAATTGCTAGACCAGGGTTTCTGAACCTTGGCACTATTGACATTTTGGACCAGATAATCCTTTGTTGTGGGGGCTCTCCCGTGCACTGCAGGATGTTTAGCAGCATCCCTGGCCTCTACCAACTAGATGTCAGTAGCACCCCTTCCCCACCTTCCCCAACCATGACAATCAAGAAGGTCTACAGTCACTGCCAAAAGTCTTTCGGGGGCTAAAGTTTCCTCTGGTTGAGAGAACTATGCATCTAGACAGATTTGGTTATAAGTCTCATTTGCTACTTATTAGCAACTGTTCACTTTCCTCTCTAGGCTTCTGTTTCCTCATCTGTATAAAGGAAATGACATTTTGTGAGGATTAAATGAGATAGTGTCTCATTTAACTTCCTCTCTTTACCTTTTCCCCCTTCCTTCAGACTGCCCATCACCTCCAACCCCCCCTGACCAGCCCTTACCCCACGTGTCTCATCTCTCTCATGGGCTCCTGCCGGTTCTGAGTGACACCTGTCCCTTAGAGTGTCAGTGGGGCCTTAGGGGGCAGAGTGTCACTGCTCCCTATGCTTGACTTTGGGGAAGATGGGGCCTCGATGCCTCGCATGCTGGTTGAGCAAGGCAGAGAGGTAGGAAATGATGAAGGAATGATGAAGCCTGTGGTGAAGGATGCATGTGGATGGTAAGAGATGCTTATGTGCAGGGAGGGTGAGTGGGCACAGACCCTCCTGTAAGACCATTCCCAGCAGGACTGGCCAGAGACCGCTGAGTTTTCCTTCCAGAAGCAGCTGGAGATGTGTCGCTCTCCCAAGGGTCTTCCTCCCTCTTCAGTGCCTTTGAGAAGAGCCTTGTGGGTTTTCCTGGTGGATGCCTGTGTGTGCATCATGCTGCAGGTAAGCCTGGTTGGCAATGTCTGGTGGGTGGGTCCAGGTTTTGTGAGGCCTGACATTTAGATATTTTGGGGGTTACACTTAAAAAAAAAAAGAACAGAAAATTGGGCAAAAAAGTGAATATGTATTCAGACTTAGAAATCAGGACCAAATGTAAATTTTAGAAAGCTGACAAACACCACAAACATTTAAAAATCCAGAAAAAATTGCTTAGCATTTTTATTAACTGCCTGACACACCAACATAAGACTTAAAAAAAATTTTTTTTTGAGAGAGAGAAAGACAGAATCAGAAGTGGGTTCTGTACTGACAGCATAGAGCCTGATGCGGGGCTTGAACTCACAAACCACGAGATCATGACCTGAGCCGAACTCAGGTGCTTAAGGGACTGAGCCACCCAGGTGCCCCAAGACTTTTAAATACATTATATTCACTTGGAAGCCAACAAAACAGTTGCAACTTTTTTTTTTTGCAACTACAGAACAATACTCAGTTAATAAAATCACATGTATTTTATTAAAACTGCATCAAAGCTGACTGAAAATGAAAATATCACCATCCCCTCCTATAACTATCTTTTCTGTGCACGCACATAAGAACCTGCTTTAAATTTCCGTGCCAACTTACAGCTACCATATTGTACCAGGCAAGGTTTGTGGCTACTTAAAATACCACCAAGACAGGGCTACTTAAAGACACATTCATGAAATGCAGGCGACCCAGAATAGCCACAACAATCTTGAAGAAGAACAAATTGGGAAGACTCACACTTCCTTCTTTCAAAACTTACTACAAGGCTACAGTAATCAACACTGTGTGGTCCTGACATAAGGATAGACATGTAGGTCAATGGAATAGAATTGAGAGCCCAGAAAAAAAAAAAAAACCATACATTCATAGTCAATTAATTTTTGAGAAGGGTGCCAAGAAAATTCAGTGGGGGGATGGGGGAAAGAATAGCCCTTTCAACAAAAGGTGCTGGGACAACTTGGTCTCAATACGCAAAAGAATCGAGGGGGATCCCTTCTTTCCCTCTATAGAAAAATCACTAGAAGTGGATGAGATATCTAAATGTAGGAGCTGACACTATAATACTCTTACCTGGGTTAGGTTATGGGTTTTTAGATATAATGCCCAAAACACAAGCAACAAAAGAAAAATATAGATAAATTGGACTCCATCAAAATAAATAATAATTTTGTGCTTCAAGGGACACTGTCAGGAATGTGAAAAGACAACCCATAGAATGGGGGGAAATATCTGCATTTCACATATCTGATAAGAGTCTAGAATCTATAATATATGCAGAACTCTCAAAGCTCAGTAATAAAAAGACACATAATCTAATTTTAAGAGGGGCAGAGTATTTGAATAGACATTTCTCCAAAGAAGAAATACAAGTGGCCAATAAACACACAAAAAGATACTCAACATCATTAGTCATTAGGGAAATCCAAATCAAAACCACAAGGAGATACCACTTTACACCCACTAGGGAGGATGGCTAGAATAAAAAGACAAACAGTAATAGTGTTGTCAATGATGTAGAGAAATTGGAACCCCGATACATTGCTAATGGGAATGTAAAATGGTACAGCTGCTTTGGGGAAGGCTTTGGCAGTTCCTCCAAATTTAAACATAGAGTTATGATATACCCAGAAATTTCATTTTTAGGTGTATATGCCCAAGACACTTAAAAGCATATGTTTACACAAAAATGTGTACTTGAATGTTCATAACAGCCTTATTAATAGCTAAAAATGGAAACAACCCAAATATCTATCGACTGATGAATGGATACACAAAATGTGATGTATCCATGCAATAACGCAATATCATTCAGCTACACAAAGGAACGAAGAAGTGGCAAACGCTACAACATGGATGAATTTGAAAACATTATGCCGAGTGAAAGAAGTCGTACACAAAAGGCTACATAGTGTGAGATTCCACTCAGGAAATGTCCAGAATAGACACATCTATAGAGACAGAAAATAATTCGTGGTTGCCAGGGGACTAGGAGAGGAGGGAGAGTGTGGAGTGACTGCTCATGGGTAAGAGTTTCTTTTGGAGTCGTGAAAATGTTCTGGATTAGATAGTAGTGGTGATGTTGCACAACATTGTGAAAATAGTACAAACCACTGATTTCGACACTTGACAAAGCTAAATGTTATGGTATGTGAATTACATCTCAATAAAAAGTTGGGAAAGTAAAGAAGGATATCAGTAAACCAGGTCATAAAGAATTTGCTTATGTGGAGAAAAATCTGTTTGTCATGGTTCCAGTTCCCTTATCTGTAAAGGATCTACTTCACTACCTTTTTCTTTTTCTGAAATGCTCTAAGCAAATTAATAAAAAATTTCACAATTGGTACATACCTTTTAAATTCACGGATCCGTGAATACAGAGAGCAAGCCCAGATCTAGATGGGTTCAATCACATTTCCAAGATGGCAGAGCTGCTCAGTGGCACAGCCAGGCTTAGATCCCGGGAATTATGTAGTCATTGACATCCTCTGGGACTCATTTACCCCTGCTACTGGGAAAGTTCTGCTTGAATTAAAACCTGCTGTTAAATTTCTAAAAACAAAAACAATAATAACTATGTGAAAATAACCCTGTGTAATATAAAAACCAATATCACATAACCTCACATTTTCATGTGTTTCCTTTAATAGTAGTGACTTGTGTGCAGAGGACTTAGAGTTTTTCTAGATTAGAAAACACTGAGCTAGAACCAACTTGTTCTTCATTAGCACCATCGTCATTTTTGTCATCCTCCTCCTCATCTTTTCATTTTTCTGCCTTCCTCCTCTTGCTCTTTTTTTTTTCTTGACTTTGCTCAGTCTCGTCCACCCCTTTCCACCATATCAGGCTGTATATTCTTTAACTGCTTCTTCATAGGACAGTGGTTTTATGACATCATTTTCCGTACAGAGAATTGAGAGATCGTTCAACTGGTTCAATCTTTCCTTCAAAAGATCGTGGTGATCAAAACTTGTTTTGTATATCACTGATAATTCAGGGAAGCTTTTTTCAGGCTCCCCACCATATAGGACACGTCATGCACAATTTTAGGATTTGTGTCAAATTGGGGAAAACTCTATCAAGTTTCTTTCATCTGTAGACTATAAGAGTTCAAGGCACATTGGTTTCCATGTAACACCCAGTGCTCATCCCGACAGGTGCCCTCCTCAATGCCCATCACCCACTTTCCCCTCTCCCCCACCCCCCATCAACCCTCAGTTTGTTCTCAGTATTTAAGAGTCCCTTATTGGGGCGCCTGGGTGGCACAGTCGGTTAAGCGTCTGACTTCAGCCAGGTCACGATCTCGCGGTCCGGGAGTTCGAGCCCCGCCTCAGGCTCTGGGCTGATGGCTCGGAGCCTGGAGCCTGTTTCCGATTCTGTGTCTCCCTCTCTCTCTGCCCCTCCCCCGTTCATGCTCTGTCTCTCTCTGTCCCAAAAATAAATAAACATTGAAAAAAAAAATTAAAAAAAAAAAAAAAAAAAAAGAGTCCCTTATGGTTTGCCTCCCTCCCTCTCTGTAACTTTTTTTTCTCCCCTCCCCTCCCCCCTGGTCTTCTGTTAAGTTTCTCAGGATCCACATATGAGTGAAAACATATGGTATCTGTCTTTCTCAGCCTGACTTATTTCACTTTTGAAAATAAATTATATTTAATAAAAAAAATCACTAGAAATTTTTTAAAAAGTTGCTGATCTGGCTTATGGCGAACATAAAAATAAAACAACAAAAAACGTTGTATCCATAAAAAAAAAAAAAACAGAGTTCAAGGCATTTTGTGGGGTGCCTGGGTGGCTCAGTCAGTTGAACATCCAACTCTTGATTTCAGCTCGGTGTCATGATCCCAGGATTGTGGGATCGAGCCCCGTGTGATCCTGAGCTGCGCATTGAGGATAGAGCCTGCTTGGGAATCTTTCTTTCTCTCCCTCTGCCCCTCTCCCCCTCTCTGTGCACGCTCTCTCGCTCTCTCTCTCTCAAATTCAAAAAAAGAGTTCAAGGTACTTTGATTTTTCTTATGTGGTGATTATTTTAAAATTTTAAAAAATTGACAGTGTTCACCGAAACGTTTGTTGATGTTGACGTCTTTTGAGAGTGGCATGTTATGAATTTTACTCTGTAAAATTTACTTTGTTGATGCCAGTACTTTGTGTTAGATCAGCAAAACATTTAAAATCACTTTCCAGTGTGTTCATACAATTCAGTCCTCATTGACTGGATTATCAAGCAATGCAGGAGTCTTCAATAATTCCATTCAAGTTATCACTTTATTTTAATACACTGCTTTTTGGTATGATCTAAATATATATTTTGGGTACAATTGTCTTCTCAATGTCCGATCATTTAAATTTATTTCATTCTTCATTATTATCGCTTCTGTTTCATTTATATTCTATTCTATTTATTTCTATTTCTATCTTCTGTTTCTATCTTCTATTTATATAAAACACATTCCACTGAACCCAACCAAATGTATACCTTTAGATTGGACCCCAACATGCTCATAAATGCCACCCACCAGAAGAGAGAAATCGGAGTGAAAAGGGACAATGGTCATACTAACTGGCCTTGGCAAATTAAGAAGGAGGCTGGACCAGGGCCTTAGAAGGGACCTAAGCTTAAACTTCATTGGTTTCAAGATGCATCAGCCCCTGGTGGTATGCTCTGGGTACATGTATGCTGTTGTATGAGCACACATGTGTAGACATGGACCCAGTGTTTCCTTAGATCCAGCCCAGGTAAAAATGGCCCCAAGAACAAGGGTCATTTCATCTATACTGCAAATGGAGTTGGCCTTAGCTAGATAGCACCCCCCCTCCCGCCATCAGTCCAGAGGACTGAGGTGGGAGATGGGCCAGGAGGGGGACCTCAAATCCCATCATCAATGGAGGGACCCAATCTCCAGCTGCTTCCTTCCCTCCCAACTTTCTTTCCTTCCTCTCTCCTTCCTTCTTGTGTAGAGATCCGGGGCAAGGCAGCAAAGAGTACAGTCTCTGGAGCCTCTCTGCCTGGGTTCAAATCCTGACTCGTGACCTAAGCTAGTCCAGTGAGCATTCTTCTCTGGGAATTTTCCAACTAGAGTTCAATGGTGAAATTCAAGGTAATCCCTGAGTTGCTGGAGAAAACTAATATGGACTTGGAGAGCGTGAACCAAGTAAAGGCAAGCAGGGGAATGGTGGAAGCCTAAAAGGGGCTCCAGTCCCAGGTGTCAAGGCTCATGGTGGCTGTAGTGCTGCTTCCATATGTGAACTGTCCCCTGTCCTTCCAACACACCCCTCTGGGGGTTAAGCTTGTTTGAACTGGGTTTCTGTCACCTGTAACCAGAAGTGTCCTGGACTAAATCTGTCCCCATACCTGCTTTTTCTTCTCCTGGTGTCTCCATCTTTGTGATAGCAGAACTGTCCACTCTGAACCAAACTGGAGCCTGAGTTAGCCTTGGCTCCCCCTTTTCCCTCACATCCTTAGGGCCTCCGTACACAAGGCTCTGTGAATGGTTATGCAGGTTGTGCACTGAACAAGTGAACCTGGCTAAGAAGGTCAGTGGGGGCTGAAGTCCAGCCTGCTTTTTGCTTGCCTAGCCATGAACCCTGGTGAAGAGCAGTGTCCTCAGGAAAGAAGGGATACCTTCTGGTACACCCGAAGCTGGTACACCAGCTTTTGGGCCTTTTTTCCTACATGCAGTTTGTTCCCTCAGTGCAGAAACTCTGCATCCTTCTTTCTGCACTTTCTTATACCCCATTATCATCTTTCATTGCACCCTTTACTTTTCCTTATAGTATTTCTCACCATTTATGCACTTGGTTCTTTGTCTCATGGCCATTTCCCCCGTGAATTTTAAGCTGTGTGAGGTAAGGACTGTGCCTTTGAGGTTCTCCACTGTACTGTCAACACTTTATCCGACACTACTGTCTCCACTCCCATGCTTTCTTTCACATCCTAGTCATAGCCCCAACTCAGGCCATGTCTCCTTTGAGCAACCTTCACGGCCTCCTGATAAATCTTTCTGCCTCAAGTCTTGTTGCCTCCTACCCATTCTGCCAGCCCAGGCTGGCCTTTCTAAATACAGATTTACTTGTACCCTTCCACTGGTTAGATTCCTCTATAGCTCCCTATTGCTCTCAGGATAAAGTCCAAATGAGGTCCCTTGGGGCCTTGCCTCTGCTTTTTCCCTGTCTCACCTCTGGGCTCTCCTGTGAACATTTTTGGTTCCATGTGACTTTCTGTCACATCAGGGCCTTTGTCCTTGCTGTTTCCTCAGCTTGGAGTACCCTTCTTTGGCTCCTCTTTCCTGACCAACTCCTTTAATATTCTTACCAGAGGTTACCTGCTTTTTTATATCTTCTGTTCCTACTGTGTTCTTCTACACGTACACCCCCATGATAGCACTTAATTCATTGTGATGGAACCAGCTGCTAAGAATTCAATCTTCCCAAAGGGTGCTTCCCAAGGTCAGGAACTGTCCACTGGCCTCTGTTTTCACACAGCATAGGACCTGGTAACTGTTGAATGAGTGAATTCATAAATGAGCCCCAAAGGGTCGCAGAGGAGTGTAAAGAACTCCAACGAGCATCTGGAAAAGTAGCCAGAAGAAAAGCCGAGGATCATTAGAAACAGGGCAGCCCTAGGCAGCTCTTCAGGGACCTGTGTTTTGGGGACATCACAGGCTCTTCTCAGAGTAGAGAGCAGAGGTCCTTCTTGCTGGCAACACATCTTCCCTACAACCCTCAGGGTCAGCCCACCTGGCGAGCAGAAGGTGGGCTTATAAGGTTTTTAGGAAAAAAGTGTCTGTAAGGGTGAGATGTGGGAGACATGGAGGTCCTAATGACAAATGTATGTGTTTGGGAGTGGGCTTGGGGTGGTATGTAAATGGGGAGGAACTTTTACCCTACCATCCTTCCAGGGGTGCCCTTCCAGCTGTGTGTGTGCGCATGGGTCTATGGGCATTGGGTTGTCTTTTCTCGTTTCTCAAGACACAGTTCAAATGGCACCTCCTTCAGGAAGCCCTCCTTCCACCTTGGCTAAATCAATGGCCCCTCCTCTGCTCTCAGAGCATCTATAGCCACCTGCGATGATGCAGGTTTGCACTGCCCCTGTCTCCTCAGGCCTCTTCTTAAGAAATCTGACAGGACCAGGATGCTCTAAGTGCCGGGTTACTGGCTGAGTAGAGACATCTGTGTCTTAAGATTACTCCTATCACTAAGCGCCTGTAAGTGCCATACAGCTTACATGGCCCCTTCACACTTACCTCGTTTCTCCTCACAATGCTGTGAACGCCTCATGACCTCTGCACCCATGAGGCTTCCGAGTGGCACCTAGAGCTACGAATTTCCAGTGATCCTTCTGGACACCACACCTGGGTTCACTCTGCGTATGGAAAGGCGTGATTCTCAACCTTGCATGCAGTTTAGAATCACTTGGGCAGCTTTTGAAAAATAACAATACCTGGCCCAGGATATCAGGGGCAGATATGTTAAATCAGAATCTCTGGAGAATGAGGCCCGACATGGATCTTTTTTTCCCCCACTACTCAAATCAGGCTAAAATGCATCCTGACCGCAGAACCACTGACCTGCATGAGATGATGGATCAAAGGAACCATCCCCAAGTATAGGAGCCAAACTCACCCCTCCCTTCCTAGCCCCGCCCCAGGTTCCTTTCTTGCAATCAGTCTTCCGCCTACAGGGGTCGCTGCGGTACAGCTGACCCAAGTCTGCAGGTTTTCCTCCCAGCCAAAAAAAATCTTGCCCCCGTCCCCAGGGAGAGCCGGAGCCACCGCGGTATAAATTAGCGTCTTTATTTCGAACACCTGAGCGAGCGCCCGCGGCTCGCCCACTTGTGGTATAAACGTACAAATTCCCTGTAGCACCGCACACCATGCTTCAGAGATAAATACAGCCCTAGGGGCTCTTGCTCTGGCAAAGCAACTCTTATTTACAGGAATAGATTACAAAAGTGTTACAAAAAGTGGTCCTGAAATGGGGGAGGAGGTGGAGTGGTTACTGTTAACACTTGTTAGACGCAGAACGCGAGCGCACCCCGACGGCGCAGGGGAACAACAAAGTCGGCAGGGCTCTGGGAAAGAGAGGCCACGCCCCCTCAAACAACAGGAGCGTCCGGAGGCGGGGCTTAGATCTGCGCGGGTTCCACCCCGCGTAGGGAAGGGGAAAAGGAAGAGGAAGGGTCTGGCCCCTCAAGGATCAGCTCTGGCCTCAGGAGAACTCCGAAAAGCCACTGCAGCGGGTCTCAGGGAAGGGTGTTGCGTGGGAAAAAAGGACTGTGTCCTTACTCTGGAGTGCGGGAGGCGGAAACACACATCAGTTCTCCCGCCTCTCCCAATTCGGGAGAGGGGTCGCTTTTAAAGCGAAGTTGGGAACGGGCGTTGGCATTTAAGCTCAATCTTTTGGGCACGAGGGACCCTAGGGGCACTATCCCTCCGGCGCGTGGGCAGCGGAGCCCTCCCATGCGGCCGCCCACCTCCTCAGAGCACCTGGTAGATGGGGTTGGGGTTTGCGCCCGCTGGGCACTGCGGGGCGGCGTCCGGGGAAGGGGTGGGGGCGCCGCGCTCGACCTCACTCTGGGCCGCCGCCTCTTGTGGGCCCGGAGACGACTCCGGCGGCGCATCCGCCAGCAGAAGGGAGGGCGCCGTGGGGCTCTCGGTGGAGATGCGCTCCACGATGCTTGACAGGCAGTCGAGGCTCGACACCGCAGCACTCTTCCCGGGCCTGGGTTCTGCGCGAGGAGGGGTAGGTTAGTAAGCAGTTGAGCCGCGGTCAAGTCTCCACCTATGGATTCAGTGCTTTGGGGCAGACAGGAAACTGAGGGCATGCCGGAATCCGCGAGGACCCAGCGTAGTCCGCAAGGACCCAGTGAGAGTGCGGAGCGTAAAGGGAGCTGCGCCCTTAGTTATTCCATTCCCTGTACCGTCTCCCAGAATTGGGGGTGCGGAGGGGGGTCCTGGGTAGAGGGAAGCCAGGGCAGCCCAAAGGGGATAACGCGGAAGGAGGCGCGAATACGCACCGCTGGGCGCCTCGCTGTAGTAGGTGCTGTCGTAGCAGTTCCGCCGCCGGGCACCGCTCGGGGGGCCGCTGTAGTCCATCTGCAAAGGGCAAGGGCGACCGAGTCAGTCTCGGGACCGCATGGGGCCAGAGCATCACTCCCTGTAGCCACCCCGCCCCAACTCCCTAAGTCTCAGCCACGAGTTCTGGGCCCTGACTGGGGGATAGGGGCGGACAGGAGCTGTCTGCAGCCTGCCCAGCCAACCAGAGGATGGACAGTCACCTAGGAGCACAAATCTGCACTTTGTAAATAGGGATAAGTGGAGAAACGCAGATCTTCATGCCGCTGCAGCAAAGTTCTAACAGAGCCCCTAATCGGGTGGATCGCATTTGTCCCGTGCGCCCCCAAGGCACCAGGCCACCCCAGTGACAGCTGCTCAGGCCACCGGGGTCCACTCCCAGCAAGGTTCCCAGCCCAACCCTCCCTCTGGAGGGCCAGCTCCCCACTTTCGGAAACACGTCCCAGATATACAAAGGTCTGCCCTCACTTCTCGAGCTGGGGGTCCCGGCCTTACCATGCCGTCGGAACAGTTGGAGCGCGGGCTGGACGCGTCCGAGTCGCCGCTGTAGTGTTCGCCGCCACGGCCTGGGGGCAGCGGGCCAGGCGCGTAAAAGGCCGCGGCGGCGCCAGGGGGCGCGGCGTCCTGGTCGCGCAGCAGCGCCTGCAGGCCTTCGATGTAGCGAATCGCGTTGCGCAGGATCTCCACCTTGGGCAGCCGCTGGTTTGGGTTGCTGGACGTGCAGCGCTTCAGCGTCTCGAAAGCCTCGTTGACTTTGCTCAGGCGGCGCCGCTCGCGCATGGTGGCGGCCTTGCGGCGGTCGGCGTTAGTGGTCTTGCGCTTGCACGCTTTGCAGGCCCACAATAGACAGCGGCCAGCCTGGTGGTGCCCGCTGGGCGCGCGCACATGCTCGTCCTCGCGCGCGCCCGGGGTCGGGTGCACGGCCGCAGGGAAGTGCGAATGTTCCTCGGGCTTCAGGAGCGCGCCCACGTGCACGAGGCGCGGGTCCAGGTCTTCGAAGAAGCGCAGGTCCGGAGAGTCGAAACACGGGTCATCATAGAAATCGTCCGCGGAGGCAAAGTTGCAGAGGGAGCCGTCGGGGCCAGTCAAATCTACGTCCCGGAGCGGCGGCGACAGCAGCTCCATATCCCGGCAGGGGGTGGCGCAGTCCTGGCTTCGGTAGGGGTTGCCCGAAACTTTCTGACTCTCCGCAGTCCTGGCCGTAAGGTGGTAAAGTATTAGGGGTCTGAATGTACGGGCGACTTTCCCCCTCTGCCTACTCCTGTCCGGTCTAACAGGCGGTGAGGAGTGCGGCGGCAGCGCCCGGGGGCTTCCCCACCCCTAGCTTCACTCCAGGCGCCCGGGGCTATTTATCCGGTAGTAGCTTAAGGGCCCCAGAGCTCCAGCGGGCGGCTGGGGGCGGGGGCGCCCGAGGCCAATAGAAACAGGGTGGGGGAGGAGCTTGGGATCCCCGGGGTGGCCGCTGGGGCAAGAGACTGGCCAGCCCCCTACCCCTCGACCCTCGCTCGCGCGCGCGCTTCGGCCCCTCCCTAAGCAGGGAGGGAGGCAGAGGCTGGCAGCCCAACGCGGCTGCACTTGGCTGTCGGGCACACTCGCTCCGAACCTCTCCGGCACTGTACTCCTACTGTGTCCTCGGGAAATGCTGGCCGCGCGCAATCAAATCCAAGCTGGGCCCCCCTCTGTCCTCTGCTTTGTGGGGGACCTAGGTGCCGGGTAGGAGTAGAAAACAGATCGGGAGAGATTTGGAGAGAAAGACACAAGGCGATAGCTCAGAGACACATTCAGAGCTGAGATAGTGAGGCAGTGAGGGATATAGCCCAGAAATAGCAGAAAGCTAGAGAGTCAGAGGCAGAGCAACCCGCAACGAGAATTACAGAGTCTAAGTGGGCGAACTTGAGGCAGACTGGACGTGGCGGTCGTGTCGCTCGGCCAGTTCCTACCCCAGAGGTCGCTCAGAGGGCCGTGGGCCCAGGCCACCTTTCCCAGATGCTCTCCTCCAGCCTCATCTATGCAGAAGAGGAGGATCGCTGCTAAAGCTTCTAGCCAATCTCTTCAAGCACAGGTGCTGCCCTAGCCTGGAGGGAGGGAAGTGAACTGCCTAATTCGACCTGCGTGTTTCCGCAGCTGGAATTTCCAGTGAGGGTCCAGTCAGGGTCCAGTCAAGGTGTGTCTTCAGCTGGGAAGAAAACTGCTCTGGTTTTGCTTCCTCACGCGCAGCGCTGCACCAGTGAAGGTTCGTTGCATAAAGGCCTGGAACGCCAGACTCAGCCTGAGAACCCCACTTCAGAGTGGAATCTTTGAGAGTTGAGTTTGCAGACCAATGACCTGGGTTCCAGTCCAGATGCCACAGCTTCCTTTATGATTTTGCAGAAGTCACCATGTCTTCCAAGCCTCAGTTTCCCCACTTCCTAAATTGGGGGATAATAATAGCGATTTCTTCGAGTGTTTGTGGTGGTGGTGGTGGTGGTGAGAATCCAAAAAGACCAAAGACGTGGAGGCCATTGCAAAGATGCAAGGCTATATTCGCAAGACAGCTTACTTCTGTCGCTGGCACCAACTGGACTGTGTGCTGCTCCCTGCGGGCTCCCCAGCTGTTGGCTGGGGCACTGAGCCCGGTGTCACAGCTCAGCTTCCGTGGAGGTCTTAGCTGCCTTTCTTCCCAGCAGGCCCACTGGAGAGACTGGGAATAGAAGGAGGAGGTAACCACCTCATGGGATCTCTGGCTCCTTCACAAGCCCTGGAGTACCCCCACCCCCAGAGTGCCTCTTGGCCTCTTCTTAAATATCTTGTCCACATCCTCCTATCAGCATGCTGGCTAGGGGTTTCCCTTGGACCAGATACCCCTACAGGGCCAGACCCCTGTAGTCCCAGAGCCTACAGATGTAGCTAGAGTAATCTTTGTGCCTTTCCCACTAACTTCTGGAAGCTGTCTTAACTGACTCCTTGAACCCTGGGAAGCCCTCCCTTCCCTCCTTTCCCAGGCTCTTTTGAAATCCTGCTTTCTTCACGTCTCTGCCACTTGTAGTAGTGTTCAAGGTCCTTTTCCTGAGGTGCTCACGTCCCTTCACTCCGTAACACCACCTTCATGTGTTCATTCAGTACATATTATGGAACATCCACTATGTGCCAGCTACTGATTTAGGTATTGGGGGATACAACAACGAATAAAACCATGACTGCTCTCAGGGTGCTTACATTGTAGGGTAGGGAGACTGATAGTAAACAAATAAGCAAGAAATATGTGACGTCAGGAGGTTTTAACTTCTATGGAAAAAATGAAGCAAGGCAAGGAGGGAGGAAAAGTGATGAAGATTGTTTTATTGTATGGAGTGGTCAGGGAAGGCCTCTCTGGGCTGATTATATTTGAACAGAGACTAGAATGAAGTGAAGGCAGAAGGGTCAGATAGAAGGAAGAGCATGTGCAAAGGTCCTAGGCAGGGCTGTGTTGGTAATATTTAATAAGTACAGCAAGGAGGCTATTATGTCTGGAGTGGATCGAGCAAGTGGGAGAGTAGAAGGAGATGGGGTCAGAGAGGGACAAAGTAGTTGAATTCTGAGATGGAAAGCCACTGGAGGACTGAGCGGAAGAGAAGAAAGTTACCATCTGATTTTCATTTTAACAGGAGCGTACTGGATATGGAAAGCAAAGGCAGAATGAGGGAGACCATCAGGAGGCTATGGTAATGACCCAAGTGGTAGTGATGGTGGTTGAGATTTGGGTACCAGCAGAGGAGATGATGAGAAGTGGTTAAATTCCCAATATATTTTGAAGATGGAGCCAGCAAGATTTATTCATGATTGAATTTAGGCAGGGAGACAAGAGAGGAGTTGAGGATGACTCTGGGAAGAATGGAGTTGTGGAACAGCAGGCTTGCAGGTGGCAGTTCAAGAGTCCAAGTTGGGGCAAAATTTGAGATGGGCATTCAACATCCAGGTGGAGACATCAGGTAGGCAGGGGCTTTATGAAGTTGGAGTTCCAGAGGGGACGTCTGGGCAGGGGGAAGACCTGCCCACTGAGATATGAGAGTCTCCCTGTCCCCAATGCCACCATCCTGGACTAAGCTGCCACTCTGCTGGCCTGGATGGCCACCATAGCCTCCTGGCTGCTCTCCTTACTTCCACTCTTGTCCCAGCATAATCTGTCCACTACACAGCAGCCTGAGTAATCCTTTAAACATGTAAATGAGATGATATCCCTTTCCCGCTTTAAAACTCCCTAAGAGCTTCTTGGTTGCATTTAGAATAAAGTCTCATCTTCTTACACTAGCCTGTAAGGTCCTATGTGAGTTGGCTTCAGCCCATCTCTCCAATTTCATCTGGAGCCACCATCCCTTTTGATCACTCCGTTCCCGTCTGAGCTCCTTTCCTGTCTTTTCAACACTGAGAGCTCAATCTGGCCTCAGAGCCTTGAACTTTTGGCTTATAGCACTCTCTCAGGCTCCTCCCAGGATCAGCGGCTTTTCCTATGTCAGGTCTCCACTTAAACATTACTTCCTGGGGATGTCTCTGTCCATCTTCTCTCAGGTAGCTGGGTCACATCACTCTGCTCATTTCCTTCTTAGCACAGCCACTCTTTAATTACCTTCTTAATTCGCTCATTGATGGACTTAGTCCCAGGAAGGCAAAAACGTTTTGTTCCCCATGGCATCTCCAGAAACCATCACAGTGGCTGTCACATAGTAGGAACTTGATAAATGTGGAATGAATGAATGGGTGGCCTCGTGCCCTTTGAATCTCTACGCATATATTTGAGTTTCCTGAAACACGTCATTAACGAGGATGGTTGTATTTCTTCTGAGCTCGACAGTCACATACATAATTAAACATACATGCTGGGTGGCACTCGCTCTTCCCAGGCAAGACTCAGGCCCATTTGTGGGCCTGACACATGGCCTGCTGCAATATCTTAATAGTGTGCTATAGATTTGGCACTGACTACAAGCTTGGGTCTTTTCATTTGCCTTACGTACCCACAATGAGAAATGCAAATAATTGTTATATTAGTGATTTAGACCAAAACCTATATTTCTTCCTACTTGTTCCAGCAGCAGCAGCAGCAGCAGCAGCAGAATGCCTGGCACACAGGTCCTCAATAAATACTTGTTGGATGAATGAAGTAATGAAGCAAATCATTTGATGCTAGAGTACCCTGAGATTTCTAGGTGAGCTCCTCGAATCGCTTATCTATGCAAATCTAAATTTTTCTCAAGCCTGAGCAGATCTAATTTTTTTCTCAAGCAAGCAAACAAAAGAAACAGAAAAACAACCACACAGATAAATTTAATGCTAAGACTTAAAAGATTACAGCTTTGGGGCGCCTGGGTGGCTCAGTCAGTTAAGCCTACGACTTCAGCTCAGGTCATGATCTTTTGGTCCATGTGTTCAAGCCCAGCGTCAGGCTCTATGCTGACAGCTCGGAGCCTGGAGCCTGTTTCGGATTCTGTGTCTCCCTCTGTCTCTACCCCTTCCCTGCTCGCTCGCTCTCTCTCTCTCTCTCAAAAAATAAACATTAAAAAAATTAAAAAACAAAATAAAGGAATACAACTTTGTGTTTTGTGCTTTGCTTTCATAAGAACCACCTTGGGGCCATCATCAAGGTGCCTTTATGATAAGTAAATGTGTGTTCAAACTTACGAAACATTTAACATATTACCACTTGTGGCTTCGAAATCTGAACTGCTTTCACAGTTTTAAACTTGATTTGTAGCTTTATTTTCTTCAGTAATCAGGAAGCACGCACACCCTGGGGGTGCACTGCCGCTTTTCCATCAGACTTCCAAGTGGGATTTAGTTTGTTACAGAGCTCCTGCTGCTTGAAGAGTTTGGGAATCACTGGACTCAGTGGCTGTTACAGACCTTCCAGGCTGGCCTCATGCCTGACTGGGGTCACTCTCCTTGTTGTGATACCACATCCTCAGGGAGAAGTTTGCCAATACCACCATCCCATCCCCGCTGCCCGAAGAGCAGAGAGAAGCATGTCTGCCCTCGGAACTGGTGCCCTTTTTTAGTCTTAGAGCTGGGTTGGGGCCAGGGAGGGGGAAAAGGACAGGTCTGAAAATGGAGAGAGTCCAAACCCTTATAGGCGTAGAGTCCAGTCAAGGGTGGCCCTTGAGGACACGAGTGCTGGACTTGTTCTGGGGGAAGCCAGAGGCAAGGGGCTGAGGGAACTACCCGAGGAGGCATCCCCCAGCACCCTCCCTCTCCGACTCAGGACCGAGCATACTGGTGGGCAAGTGAGCCCCCGCCCTTGGTTCTCTGGTCTTCACAACGAGGAGCTCCTTTGGCAGCAGGTGGGAAGGGAGGGATCCCTAGGCTTTTCTCCCTCCACCCTTTCCAGTCCACCCTCCTCAGCTCTCTTGCCTGCCTGCCTGCCTGCCTGGGGCTATAAATGGAGAGCTGGCCCTGGGTAGGAATGCAGGCCTGGCTGAGCCCCACAGGGTTGCACCCTCAGGGAGCGGCCGGCCCCAGGGCTCCCAGCAGCTCTCTCTCTCTATATATAGCCTCTGGAAACCCAATCCAGCCTGCACCTGCCCTGGTCCTCATGCACTCTGCCACTGCCCACGCTGGACCTGTGGCCTCTCCCCCTCACTGGCATAGGCTGCATATCTGGCTGGGAGTTGGGGGTGCCACAGGGCCACGGGTGAAAACATGAGCTGGCCAGGTGGGGCTGGGCCAGCCCCAGGTTCCCTTTCTATCCCTAGTCTTTCCTTTCCTGTTCTTGGATCCACCCTGAGCACCCCTTCTGTCCCCTGCCAACCTTGCTCCCTGGAAAAGCCTGAAGCTGCCTACCACTTGGGTATGCATCCTGCCCTGGGGTCAGCCCGGGTTGGTCAGGAGGGTACAGACGTGGCCCCAGGTTCAGGGCCAGGGTCCCTGAGTTTCTTCACTCCCCAACCTTCCACTTACAATCAGGGCTTGGGAGCCTAGCAGACAAAGTGGAGTTGGAGTAAAGGAGCACCCATGGAGGGGGAGGAAACAGGGAGACAACTGTCATGTATAGACCCCCGGGGCCCAGGAGGCAGGGTGTGGCTGTGTGGGGTTGGGTGTATGCTGAGGGGGGAGGTCACATGCCCCCTGTCATTATCCTCTCTGATCCATTCACTTATCCAACAAATATTCATTCCTCTCATGGTCTATGCCAAGTGCTGGGAACATAGCAGAGAACAAAACAGACAGAGTCCCTTGCCCTTGTGGAGCTGACATTCTAACAGGCAAGACCAGGAGTAAACAATAGACGACACACTAAGAAGTAGATGATGGAGTACGTTAGAAGGCACAGGGGAAACTGCAGGGGAAAAATATTAGAAGCAGAGCAGGGTGAGCAGGACTCGGGTGCCAGGACAGGCCTGGTTGCAGAATTTGAGTGGTCGGGTTGACAAGGTAACATTTGAGCAAAGAGGTAAAGGAAGGTTGTGGGGGCGGGGCATGTGCCCTTTTGGGACAGAAGGTTCCAGGTAGAGAGAACAAATCATTATGAAGCACCTTCTATGGGACAGTTGCCCCTGTCAGAAGCAGGGGATTCTATGGGGGACAAGACAGGTTTGGCTCCTGTTCTAGAAACCCGTGGCCTGAATGTCTGGTGCTGCGTGGGCTGAATGAGATGGGGTTTGAAGGTGGCTTGGATGGCTTGGATGATTCACAGGGTGAGGTGAATGCATGAGATGCTTCATGCATACAATGTACTATGTGCACAAGGAGGGGGTGCAGGGCACGGGATGGACCTGATGTGAGCTTGGCATTGTGGGGGAAGACTTCGTGGCTTGCACAGCTGTTCACTCTGCTGGGCCCCACATGCCGCGTGTACCTCACTCCGTGCACACTTCACTGTCCATGTCTACCTCTCACTGCCAGGTCCTTCCCCAGGGACTAAGAAGCCAGGTGAGGGAAGTTCTCGGAGCCCAGACTATTTGACAGAAGCAGGGAAAGCTGAGGCCTAAATTAAGAATCCCCTGATGCCTGAGGCACCTGGGGGGCTCAGTCAGGTAAACCTCTGACTTTGGCTCAGGTCATAATCTCACACCTCGTGAGTTCAAGCCCTGCATCAGACTCTCTGCTGTCAGCGCAGAGCCCGCTTTGGATCCTCTGTCCCCCTCTCTCTCTGCCCCTTCCCTCCTCTCTCTCTTTCTCAAAAATAAAACGTGAAGAAAAAAGAAAAAGAATCACTTGCTGCCTGACTTACGGGAAGAACTGAGGAGTTCATTCATCCAAAGTCTCTCCCTCAAACATATTCTTCACATAATGAAAGCCTTTCCCCAGTCTTTGAAGGCCCAGGTTGCTGTGGTCTACCATACAAACTTACTGAGTCTTACTAAGCAACACAAGTAAGGTGACAATGGCTTAATGACCCAAGTGTCAAGGCAGAAGGTGTCAAGGGAGGCGGGGTCCATGAAGGTACTGATTCTGCCAGCCTAAGGGCATCAGGTTCTTGGGGGGAGGAGAGCCAGTTAATGGAGAGTTTACCACCTCCACTGAACAAAAACCACATTTTTAAAATGTGATTTTAACTTGCACTTTGTGTTTAAGGTAAGATGGTTTGGGTGTAGAAGAAGGATGACAGAAGGACGTCACCTTCTACTTTATGCACATACGGGTTTGCGAAGAGCAGAAGGATGTCCCTTGTCTCCCCTGGCTGTGTCACTCCACAGGAGGTCGTCCCAAGGTTCCAGTGTCTGGGCCCACAGGGGAGCTGACAAGTGCATTTCTGTGGAAGGACTGCCTGCCCTCCCTCCCACACCACCATGCCCTTTAAAAAAAATTTTTTTTAAGTGTTTATCTATTTTTGAGACAGAGACAGAGCATGAGCAGGGGAGGGGCAGAGAGAGAGGGAGACACAGAATCAGAAGCAGGCTCCGGGCTCCGAGCTGTCAGCGCAGAGCCCCACGTGGGGCTCGAACTCACAGACCGTGAGATCATGACCTGAGCCGAAGTTGGACGCTTAACCGACTGAGCCACCCAGGCGCCCCTGGGTGAGTATATCCCACATATAGACGCACCTTCCATACTATGCAAACCTCTCACACTATGTCCCCTCACACACATTACACACCCCTCATGCTCCATGTATACCACACCTGTGCCGCACACTACTTCGTATTCTGTGTCAAGCGTATCCACACCTTGGGCCAAACGTGACCCCTTGCCTCCACCTATGCGCCTGGATGTTCCCCACTCTATCCAGAAGAGGACACTAGGGGGCATATTGGCTGTGGCATCCACACCTTCGTGGTTTCTAGTTTGAACTTTTCTAAGCTGAATCTTCCCGCTTAGAAAAGGCCAGGCCTCCATGTAAGGGCTGAGGAAAGAACTGGTGATAGGGATGGTGTGTGTGGCAGGATCCAGTGGGCAGCTGTGGGGGTCTGGGGGGGGCCTCAGCTCCCCACCCCATTCCCACTGCCTCCTTTCTGTCTAATCAGCCCACCTGCCAGCCTGGGGGGCTCCAAGGAGCTGGGATTAAGGCACACGCAGCCGTTGGGCTCCAGGGACAGACACCAGCTGCTGCCCCCAGCAGCTGCCCCAGCCACACGCCTCTGAGCGGAGGTCGGGAGCCTTGAGGAGGCCTCACTCTCTTCCCCAAACCTGCCCATCCCTGGACAGTAGCAGCCAGGACAGGAGTTTCCTGGCGGAGGGACAGAGGGCAGGGGCTTCATGACTGATACCCAGGCTGCCTGGGACACCTGTCATCTGCCTTTGTCCTACATCCTGTCCTGCCACCCCCATGAAGCCTCCCTGGATTTGCTACTTCCCCTCTGGTTTGGAAGGGTGATTTATGGCCCATGTACCTCAACAGGTCTACCTTCTTACCATTCCTCAAGTGCTCATTAAGTACCCACTCTGTTCCCCGGCTTCAAGCTAGGCGCTGTGTACAGGACCCCTAGCTTCTGGGAGCTCCACCTAGTGGGGAGAGGGAGACCCATGAATGAATCATCAAAACATCCTGTGGGAATACCCAGAGGGGACAACTAACTCTCGTGTGGATCACTGAGAAGACTTTCCCAAGAAGGACCTACTGATATCCTTCTTCTTGGGTACTGAAGGACGAACAGGAGTGCCCAGTGGGAGAACTGGAGGAAAAGCATGCCAGGCTAGAGAAGAGCATGAGCAAAGGCCAGAAGGCAACATACCATCGGATATTCCTGTGTGGCCGACACTGTGTCTGGGGTTCCTTTGGTCATTTGGGAACTGCTGTCCCATGCCCCCAGTGGGGTAAATGGGCTCTGTTTGAGGTGAAGCTCACTAACTTTCCAGGCAAAACAAATTAAGTCAAGGGTAGAGGGTGGCGTGAGGAGGGATTGCAGGGACCGGACGGCAATGTTGTGCAGTGGAGAGAGCCTGGACTGAGTCCAAAGACCAGAGTTTTCACCGCAGTGGCTGTGTGCTGCGTTGTGATCCTCGGTGAGCCCTTCCACGCCCTGCCTAGATCTCACTTTCTCCACATGAAGGATGGAAGCATTGGACTCCTGGCTCCACTCACATTTAGGTAGGGGCTTGCCGAGGCCCTTGCGTCTCCCTGACCTCCCAGCCTCTGTCTTGGGCCCCCCTTCTCAGCACAGAGGGAGAGGCCTGTCCTTCCACCTGCCCACCCGGCCCAGCACAGAAGCAGGGGTCGCCTGAGAGAGAGACTAGGGCTCAGCATGTGATGCACAAGCTATTCTCCAGACTGGAGAGGTAGTTAACAGGAAGGTCCCTGCCCCAAGGAGCACTGGGGAACCATGAATGTCACAGTTTGTCCTCTCCGGAAGATAGGCAGCTTAATCTCTCTCGGGCCCTGTCTGAGCTTGCCCTTGGAGAACATGGAGCTGATCTTGCCTGACACGGATACTGGGTCACCAGTGCCTCAGGCTGTGTTTCCAGGCATCTCTACTGGACTTAAGGGTCAGAGCGACCTGAACTCAAATGCTGGCTCTGCCCTTTTTACTTACCTTGGGTAAGTCACTTTCTGTCTCTGAGGGTCAATTTTCCCACAGCTGTAAAATGTGACCAGTCCCAGCACCTATCTTGTAGGGTCATAAGGATTCAATATGCTGAGGCGTGTGGCGTACTTGTGAGGAGCCTGTCTCATGGTGCATGGTAAGAGCTTGGAGATTATTCTTGCCTTGCTTGCTCTCCCTTTGGACAGATGCTAGGAGCAAGCTGTGGGTGGAGCGGGGCTGGGGCAGTGGGGGTCCTGGCCTGGTTATTCTGGGGTCTGGACCTCTCAGAAGTGGGGACCATGGTGAGGTGGCTGGAAGTATGGGTAACCTTGAAGCCTGCGAAGTATTTGTCTGCAGCAGCAGGTGTCACTGCCTCCACTGTGCACATGGGCAGCCTGCCAGTCGCCCCCAAACAAAGCTTGGCCCAAGGGGAGCAGAGCTGGCTGATGACAGATGCAGAGAAGCTGGTGCAGGCAGGGCCAGGGGGTGGGGGCTGGGAGGGGCCAGAGAAGGCAGTTTGTGGAAGGCATCCCCAGAGAAGACTGAAGCCCAGCAGAGCCCACATCTCAGTGGCCAGTGTCTCTCCCCTGCTCCAACACTAGCGATGACATTTATCTTCTTTATATAGTGTAGGGCTCTAGGCAGGGTTCTAAGCAATTTTCCCAGGATATGTATAAGCTTAGCCATGAAGGCTCTGGATGGGAATGTTGGTCTCTTGGCTCTATATACCAAGCCAATCTAGGAAGCCCAGCCTTGAAGACAGGGGAATGGACTTGATGACTTCTTTGAGGCCCCTTTATATCCAGGATGAACCTGCCCTACCTCATGCCCTTGAAGCAAAGACATCCCCACCTGTGGTAGATGAAGGCAAATCGGGGATCACCAGGGGCCGGGGCTGTTTTGGTTTATCTGTGGTCAAGAAGTAGGCACCTCTGCCTTGGTATAAGACCTTCAACTTATCTGGCTCATGGGTCTTGGGCCTCCCAGTCCTTCCTTAGCTATTTTGGGATGTGGGCTTATAGTAGTCTTGTCCAGGAACTAGAGAGAGGAAAGGAAGTGGTGAGAACACAGGTGGAAACAGACACTTGGTCTTGGGGCCTTCCTGGGCCCATCACATTTGCTCTTGTCCATTCGGCCCCTCCTCTGCCTCTTCTTCCCTTCTCAGCCAAACCTCCTTTTTTCACTCTTTATTGTAAAGAGTTTCAAACATAGGCATAGACACAATAGTATAATAAGCCCACTACCAGCTCTGACAGCCACTAGCCAGTGTCTAAACTTGACCTGACCTGTCAGTCTCCTGCCTGCTTCTTCCCCTTTTGTGATTTTGAACATATTTCAGACATTATAGCATTTCAATTGTGTATATTTGATTATATTTTCTAAAAGATAAGAGATTTTTTTAACATAAGTACATACCTTTAGAATATGAATAAAATTAATAGTATGTAACTCCTCATACAATAAAATATTCAATCAGTAATCAAATTTTCAATTATCTCATAAATATTTTTGTTTGTTTGTTTGTTTGTTTGAATCAGGATACAAATAGGGCCTACACATTGTGATGGTTAATCTTTTAAGCCCCTTTACATGTAAAAGATCCTCTTCCATATCTTTCTCCTTTGCAATTTATTTATTGGGGGAAAAAAACAACAGAGTTGTTTGTCCTGCAGAGTTCTTACACTCCAGAGTTTTCTTTTCCTTTATTGTATCCCAGTAGTGTAGTTGTGGGTTTTTTTTTTTTTCACTTTTTATTAAAAAGAATTTTTTTCCTTATCCGTTCCTCAGTTGATGGACATTTAGGCTCTTTCCATAATTTGGCTCTTGTTGACAGTGCTGCTATAAACATTGGGGTACAAAGAAATTGTGGTTTATATACACAATGGAGTACTACGTGGCAATGAGAAAGAATGAAATATGGCCTTTTGTAGCAACGTGGATGGAACTGGAGAGTATGATGCTAAGTGAAATAAGTCATACAGAGAAAGACAGATACCATATGTTTTCACTCTTATGTGGATCCTGAGAAACTTAACAGAAGTCCATGGGGGAGGGGGGAAAAAAAAAAGAGGTTAGAGAGGGAGAGAGCCAAAGCATAAGAGACTCTTAAAGACTGAGAACAAACTGAGGGTTGATGGGGGGTGGGAGGGAGGGAAGGGTGAGTGATGGGTATTGAGGAGGGCACCTTTTGGGATGAGCATTGGGTGTTGTATGGAAACCAATTTGACAATAAATTTCATATTAAAAAATAAAATAGGGGCGCCTGGGTGGCTCAGTCGGTTAGGCGTCTGACTTCAACTCAGGTCACGATCTCACAGTTCGTGAGTTCGAGCCCCGCGTCGGGCTCTGGGCTGATGGCTCAGAGCCTGGAGCCTGTTTCTGATTCTGTGTCTCCCTCTCTCTCTGCCCCTCCCCCGTTCATGCTCTGTCTCTCTCTGTCTCAAAAATAAATAAACGTTAAAAAAATTTTTTAAAAATAAAATAAAAAATAATTGTAAAAAATTTTTTTTTAACATTCATTTTTGAGAGAGAGAGAGAGAGAGAGACAGAGTGCAAGTGGGGGAGGGGCAGAGAGAGACAGAGACACAGAATCCGAAGCAGGTTCCAGGCTCTGAGCTGTCAGCACAGAGCCAGATGTGGGGCTTGAACTCAGGAACTGTGAGATCATGACCTGAGACAAAGTCGGACACCCAACCGACTATGCCACCCAGGCACCCCTTTTATTTTTTAAAAAACATACTGATATCATTTTTAGCTGGCAGCACAGTCATCTAGCAGAAGACGACATTTTCCAGATTCCCTCGCAGGTAGCTGTAGCCCTATGAGAAAGTTCTAGTCAATGTGGTATGAGTGGAAATGATTTGCATGTAACTTCTTTGTTATACTTTTCCTTTCTTCTTCCTCATTGGTTGGACTGTGGGTAAATGGCAGGGGCTGGAGTAGCCATTGGTAGTAGAATGATGGGCCACCAAAGATGTCCATGTCCTAATCCCCAGAACGTCTGGCTATGTTTCCTTACCTGGTATAAAGGGCTTTGCAGATGTGATAAAGTTAAGGATCTTGATGGAGAGATTATTCTGGATTATCTAAGTGAGCCCAATGTAATCAAAAGAGTCCTTAAAGGAAAAAAGGGAGGCAGGAGAGTCAGAGCTAGAGAAGAAAATGTGATTATAGAAGCAGTGATCAGAGTGATGGGGCCATGAGCCAAGGAATGAGGTAGCTTCTAGAAGCTGGAAAAGGTGAAGAAACAATTCTCCTCTAGAGCCTTCAGAAGGAACACTGGTCTGCCAGCACCTTAATCTTAGCCTTTGTAAGACCCACTTCAGACTTCTAATCACCACAATTATAAGATAGTAAGTATGTGCTTTATTTATTCATTCATTCATTCACTTTTTTTATTCAAGTATAAGTAATATACAGTATTATATTTGTTTCCGATGTGCAATATAATGATTCAAGATTCAATGCACTTCTCAGCGTTCACGATTAGTGTGTGTTGTTTTAAACCACTGAGTTTTGGTAATTTGTTTCAGCAGAGATAGGAAACGAATATACCATCTTAGATCATGTGATGGTAGTGAAGATTTCAGAGCAATGAGACAGAAAGAACCTGAGTCTCAGTACTGTTAAGCCACCATATGTCTTTGACTACCTCCTGAAGTGTCACATAAGAAAGGAATGAACTGCATTTTTAGGTGTCTTTGTTGTTACAGCAGCCTCACCTCTACCCTAATTAATATGCATACCTATTATGTGTCTGACAATGACATAAGTCCTGGGAAATAACATGTGTCATGCATGTGGTTAAGTGTGGTGGCTGAGATATGTCCAGGAAATTGTGTGAACATAAACGAAGGAAGCGAGAAGTATTTGTTGGACTCAGCTGACTGCTGGCAGGTAAGTAAGGATTGCTCTCATTTTGCAGATAGGGCCAAAAGGTTGGTGATTCTCTCTCAGGCAAGCAAATGGGGCCCCTGGGATGGAGGCAGAGGTTCTGGAGTAACCTTTAGGAAGGGGGAGAAATAAGAGCCACATAAAGGGAATCTATGTAAGTGATGTAGTTAAGCCTGTGGATTCTGGGAGTCACGCTGCTTTGGTTGTACTCCTGACTCTGCCACTAACTGTGTGACTTTGGCAAGTTCCTCAGTCTCTCTGAGCCTCAGTTTCCACATATAGTAAAGTGTAGATATTAATTTACATTTGTTGGAGTGCTGGATGTGAAGTAAGAGAATTCATGAAAAGTGGACCCAAAGCACAGAACTGGGAACACAGTAAGGACTCGATAAATGGCATGATTTTAAGGTCTCACCTGTCCAAAACTCAACAGTCAGGCCCACCTATCAAATGTTATAGAGGCCCAACACCCCTCAGTCTCTGCATTGCCGACATTTAAGCCTGTCTCTCTTAGACACAGACTTCTAGAATAGTTACAGCTGCCACTTAACAAGCCCAGCCCAAGTAAGGGAGGAAGAAGTGAAAGGGTCTTCCCTGCCTGCCCCCTCTTCCCATCCTCCTCTTGTCCTACATGAAGAAGGAGATTTATTTTGGCCTAATAGGGAGCAAATATCAGCAAATGTATAGTATGCGGGCATAATCCTGTTAAAAATGTTTCCCAAGGGCAGCTCTTTAATGGCTTACCTCTAAAGGCTCTCAGGGGAGGCCAGAAGGGAGTCACAGTTTTACTACTGTTGCAAATGGTTCTCATTTGCTTAACTCATTCATGCATTCTTTCAACAAACCATGAGCTTTTGCTCTGTGCCCAGTTCTGGAAGACATAAAATTGAACAAGCCTTAGTCTTTTCCTTCAAATCCCTAAAGTTCTAGAGGGGAGGGCAGATGGTGAAACATTTTCTTATCCCAAGACACAGACTGAATTAGTGCTAACTTGGGAGGGGTGATGCAGTGACAGTCTTTGCACTGAACAAGAATACTGTTGCAAAAGGGTCTCTCACAATCCCTTTAAACCTGCTTTTTAGCATAATAGGTCTTTTCCTGATCCTGGAGAAATGTTAGGCAGTCTTATGACTTCTCTAGTATCCTCAAGATAATAAAAACTCCTAGTATTATTTTGGGTTGCAATACTGTAGAAGAATCTAAGGTGTCCCCCAAGATGTCCCCTTCCCCCTGCCATGCACACATTCTTAATAATCACCAGCACTGTGGTTTCAATGGTTTTACTCTGATGAATAGGTTATGTTACATGCCACAGTTGACCTTAAGATTTGGAGATTATTTGGGTGGTCCTAACCTAATCACACAAGCCCTTTAAAAGCAGAGTGTTTTCTCCAGTTTGTCCCAAAGAAGGAAGTCAGAGATTCAAAGCATGAGAAGGATTTGATATACCATTGTTGCCTTGAGGATAAGTTGGCCACGTAGACAGGACCTGAGGGAGAATGCTGAGGGTGACCTCCAGCCAAAAGCCATCAAGAAAATTCAGACCTGAGTCATAAGACCATAAGGAACTGGATTCTTCCAACAATTTGAGTAAGATTGAATGTGGATTTTCTCCCCAGAACTCCCAGATAACTCAGCCCATTGACATCTTAACTTCAGCCTCATGAGGCCCTGAGCAGAGCCCAGCCATGCCATTCTAGACTTCTGGCCTTTAGAACTAATGGTAAGCTACTACATGGGTATTGCTTTAAGCAGTGGTTTATGATCATAATGCTTTGGGGCAATAGAAAACTAACACAAATACAATCTCAATTCAGTGATTACAATGATCAAAACTCTTATTCTGAAATGTGACTTCCATGGAGGCTTTTCTTCCTTGCTCTCCAGCTTGCGTTTGCTATGGGTAGGAAATCTGCAGCCAATGAGACTTGCTACTCAGCGGGGAGAGGTGAGGGGCAGGCAGGGCAGGAATGTAGTTATTTGGCTGGTGCTTCTACAACATTCTAGTAGCAGTGCTCTCCAGTCTTGAAAGGCATTTTTTTTTCTTTTGTTTATTACTATTATTTTTTAATTTACATCCATATTAGTTAGCATATAGTGCAACAATGATTTCAGGAGTAGATTCCTTAATGCCCCTTACCCGTTTAGCCCACCCCCCTCCCACACCTCCTCCAGTAACCCTCTGTTTGTTCTCCATATTTATGAGTCTCTTCTGTTTTGTCTCCTTCCCTGTTTTTATATTATTTTTGTTTCCCTTTCCTTCGGTTCATCTGTTTTGTCTCTTAAAGTCCTCATATGAGTGAAGTCCTATGATTTTTTACTTTCTCTGATTGACTAATTTCACTTAGCATAATACCCTCCAGTTCCATCCATGTAGTTGCAAATGGCAAGATTTCATTCTTTTTGATTGCCAAGTAATACTCCATTATATATATATATATATATATATATATATATATATATATATAACACCACTATACCACTTCTTCTTTATCCATTCATCCTTTGATGGACATTTGGGCTCTTTCCATACTTTGGCTATTGTTGACAGTGCTGCTATAAACATTGGGGTGCATGTGTCCCTTCGAAACAGCACACCTCTATCCCTTGGATAAATACCTAGTAGTGCAGTTGCTGGGTCATAGGGTAGTTCTATTTTTAGTTTTTTGAGGAACCTCCATACTGTATTCCAGAGTGGCTGCACCAGCTTGCATTCCCATTGAAAGGCATTTTAAAGTTTACTCTTTCCATTTTGGTGCTTTCTTTGGTGATTCTTCCTGCCCTCATCACTGGGGAACCCCTCACCTGCAACTCTGTTCCACTGATCTCTTGCAACTCCAGATGTTAAGTTGTCTACCTCCAGTTTTCTCCTGATGAGGCCCCATTGCTCTGTAGATGGTCTCTAGGGCAAGCTCTAAGTCACCCCATGCCCACTTTTCCTATATGGCCCATATATAATCCATAGAAAGCACACATGAATCCTTGCCCAGACATTTATGAGCTTGAAGCTTTCTACCCTGCAAGTCCAGGCCATTTGGGCCATCTTCTCACTCTTTAGGTTTTGTATTCATGATTCAGATGTCAGCCTACTATGTCTCCCAAACTGCAGGACAGATATGTTAAGGTCCCCATGAGATACCCCTAAAGCCTCTCTCTCTTGACTTGAGGGAAAGCATGTCCCACCCCAAGGGAGTGTCTTCATGGCTCCAAGAGCCCCCATCCCCCCAAAGAAAAATCCTCCCTTAAATCCTTAATGCCCAAGATAATTAGTTCTTAGCCACCTGGTTACAAATGCTTGCATCTTAGTTTGGGATCTTACTTTGGAACGTTCCTCAGTGAGAATTTCCATAAGATCTTTAATGCAAGGAATTCACAGTGGAGACACAGAGAAACAACTAATGAATACCTCGCCTGGAGTGGGGAAGAGAGGAGAGGGGAAGGTCCCACAAGACAGACTTTGAGTTAAACATGATCAACAGAGAGGGAAGGAAGAGAATTCTAAGCTAGACACCAGAACAAGACAAAGCAGTGAGCTCTAAAGGGGCATAGTTATGTAGAGACACTCCAACAGAAGAATGGAAAGTTCATGACTTCTGGAATAAGACCTAGGTTTGAGTCCCAGACCTACCACTTATGACTGTATGATTTTGGATAACCACTCTGCACTTCAGTTTTCTCATACCAAAACTTGTAAGCAGCCAAGATGTCCCTTAGTAGGTGAATGGATAAATAAAGTGTGGTACGTCCAGTCAATGGAATATTATTCAGTGAACTATCAGACGCATGGAAAGGCATGAGGAACCTCAAATGCATATTACTAAGTGAAAGAAGACAATATGAAAAAGGCACATAACTACATGATTCCACTGTCAGACATTCTGGAAAAGGCAAAACTACGGACAGAGCAAAAAGATCAGTGGTTACCAGGAGTTACGGGGAAGGGAGGGATCAATAGGCAGAGGACAGGATTTTTAAAGCAGTGAAACTATTCTGTATGGTACTTTAATGGTGGATACATTTCGTCACACGTGTCCAGACTCATAGAATGCATGACACTAAAAGTGAACCCTAATGTAAACTATGGGTTTGGGTGATTATGATGTGTCAATGTAGGTTCAATGATTGTAACAAATGAACCCCTCTAGTGTAGGATGTTGACAGTTGGGGAGATTGTGTGTATATGGAGACAGGTGATACATAGGAAATCTTTATACATTCTGCTCAATTTTGCTGTGAACCTATTATTTAAAACCTATTATTTAAAAATAATTAAAAACCTATTATTTAAAAATAATCTATTTTTAAAAAACAAGATGTGCATCTATTATCTATTACATCATGATAATAAACTCTGTGGCCCCAAACAATAAGCATTTATTTAGTTTATGAGTCTGCCTTTGGCTATTTAGATTGGGCTGTTCTCCTGGGCTCATGTGGGCAGCTGTTCTGGGCTCAGCTGGACTCACTCACATGTTGTGGCTGACTGGTTCTTGGCTACTCCAGGCTGGCCTTGACTGGGGCAACTGGGACAACTCATTTCTACTCCATGGGCCTCTCCTTATCCAGCAGACTAGCCTGGGCATGTTTTCATGGTGATGGCAGTGGCACAAAAGTTCAAGCAGAAGCACACAAGTGTGTTTTCAAACCTCTGCTCGGGTCATGTATGTCATCCCCGGGACCACAACAAGTTACATGATTGAATTCAGAATTGAGGGGTAGAGAAGGATCTGTCTTGCTGTGAAGAGTTGCAAAGTCATGTGGCAAAGGGCATGGACACCAGGAGGAGTGGAGAATTGGGTCCATTAGTGTAATTAGCCTACCACATAGGGATAATAGTATGTTTCCCCCGTAGGCTTGTTGCAAAGATTAGATGTGGTCAAACATATGTGTTTTATACAGGCCTTTAATAGGAAGTCATAAAGTGGTTAGTTCCTCCCCACACAGGAAACTTAGGCTGTCTCTGGGATTTCTCAGGTAGGGTAGAAGATATTGCAAATTGCTGGAGATACAGCAGCAAAGGCTAACACACAACTTATGCTTTGCTCAGTAGAGCTACCAGTGGGACCCTCCATCATGTATCTGCTACAGCTATTTCTCGTGTTTTGTCTTCAGCCATAGTGAACCACTATGTTACCGGTTGGCAGATACTTGCTCATCATTTACCGAGTTACACTCATCTGAATAGATTCCTACCAGATGACAGGAGTCACTGAAAGCCTTTCAAACCATTAGCTTCCCTCCTACCACACAGACACCGTCCCTGACAAGTAAAAATGGATTCTCCTAAGGGAACCCTCTTGCACTGTCAGTGGGAATGTAAATTGGTGCAACCACTGTGGAAAACAGGATGGAGATTCTTCAAAAAAATTAAAAATATAAATATCATATAATCCAGTAATTCCACTACTGGGTATTTACCCAAAGACAATAAAAACATTAATTTGAAAAGATATCTGCTACCCTATGCTCATGGCAGCATTATTTACAATAGCCAAGATATGGAAGCACCCTAAGCATCTATCGATAGATTAATGGATAAAGAAGATGTGGTATATATAGAATGGACTCAGCCGTATAAAATGTCCTGCCAATGGGGTGCCTGGCTGGCTCAGTCAGTTAAGCGCCGACTTCGGCTCAGGTCATGATCTCGTGGTTCATGAGTGAGAGCCCTGTGTCAGGCTCTGTGCTGACAGCTCCGAGCCTGGAGCCTGCTTCGGATTCTGTGTCTCCCTCTCTCTCCTCTCCTTCCCCCCTTGTGCTCTGTCTCTCAAAAATAAATAAACGTTAAATAACTTTTTTTAAATGTCTTGCCATTTTGACAACATAGATAATGGGGGACCCAGAGGGTATCATGCAAAGTGAAATAAGTCTGGCAGAGAAAGATGAGTAACATATGATTTCACTTGTATGTGAAATCTGAAAAACAAAATAAATGAACAAATAAGAAAAAAGACCCATAAATACAGAGGACAAACTGGTGGTTGCCAGAGGGGAGAGGGCTGGGTAAAATGGGTGAAGGGAATGGGAGGTACAGGCTTCCAGTTACGGAATGAATAAGTCATGGGAATAAAAGGTATAGCACAGGGCATCTAGTCAATGGTACTGTAATCACGTTGTATGAGGACAGAGGGTAGCTACCCTTGTGGTGAGCATAGACAACATGTAGAATTGTCAAATCGTTATGTTGTACACCTGAAACTGATGTAACATTGTATATCAACTTTATGTCAATAAAAAAATGGAAATGGTTCTTCTCTGCCTTTTGAGTGATAATGATGATGACAATAATTATGGCAATTATGTCAGTCATTATTATGAACTATAATAATAGTTCCTACCTACTAAGTAGGCAAAACAGAATCTTGTCTGATTTTCACATTAACTCACCGAGGTGAGTACTGTCACTATCCCCATTTTACAGATGAGAGAGCTGAGACTCAGAGAAGCCATTCAGCTAGCAAGTGGCAGAAGTGGGACTTGAACGCAAGTCTCTCCAACTCCAAGGATAATACTCTTATTACTTCACTTGCCCTCCCTTAAAGTTCTTGTGTTTATTCTGCTTATCTCAAGTCAGAGATCCACTTGACCTCGGTCTCACTTTTTGCTAGCCAACTTTAGCCATTCCCCATGTGCTTCATGTCATACACCGTCAACCAATAGCAGATCTGCAGTGAGGGGGTCATGATGAAAGGAAACAATTTTCCAGATCTATCCGGGCAATGGACCCCCAATTGCAGGGCTGTCCTCTCCCTGCTCCCAGGGTTAGACTTGAAACCTCGTCCTTCCCTTGAGGGCCAGGGAAGGCTGGTCATTGCTGGGGACATCCTGAGATCTTGGCCAAAGCCAAGGTCCTGGAACTGGCCCTCCTCCCAAGGTCCTGACCTCTCATGGCTCATATCTAGGGGTCAGTGAGGAGCAGGACTCCAGGAGGGAAGACAAGGCCCCAAACCTCAGGCCTGAGTTTGGAGAAACCCGAGAAGGACCCTGGAACAGCTGACTCTGGGCGCCACGTTTTGGAGGCAGCTGCCCCCTCCCCCACACTGGCTATTCTGTGAGTCACGGGTTTTAAGCTGAGCACTCTGGGAGATTAACCAGCTTTGTGACCAGCTGCTGGAGGAGGATACTTGGCCGAAAGAAGCAGGATAAAGTTACCCTCTCAGAAGTTTATAGGAAGGCCCATAAATGCCCCCAACTGCTGTGGGGCCCACGATCTGGGGCGCTCCTGGATGCTTCCCTTGCCCAGGCCCTCAATGGCTATACTCATCTCCCCACTTCTCACCTACCCAGCAGCTTCTGCTAATCTGGCACCCCTTGGGAATGCCCGCCATTTGGGGCCAAGTGGTTCCAAGAGGGGTCTTGGGCAATGGTCCTTCCTTCCCCGGATGACACACATTAGGAACAGAGCCTGGCCCGGAGTCAGTGGGAAGGGCCTGGCTCCTGCCTGGCTCAGGCCCAGGGCAGAGGCTGGCGGGAAGTGCCTGGAGCAGGGTGGTGGGCCGCTGGCACACAGGCTGTCCCAGGCAGGGAGAGGTGATGGGAAGAGTCCACGCTAGGGCCCCAGAAAGCATCATGTCGAGAGGCTGAGAGGGAGCCCTGGGATGAGGATTCAGACCTGGGTTCTAGCCTGCTTTTCCCACTGACCCTCTGGCCTTAGGGTCCTCATTTGTTAAAACAGGTCACTTTCAAATGGTGTTCTGGGGAGTCCCGGACCATTCAGAAATGCTACAGGGATTCCAGAAATGCTGGATGAGAATTTCAGGCTAGTAGGATTCTCCAACTATCATACATAACTCCCTCCCCCCACTCCTCACCCCATTTCACAGATATGTGTTCATCAAAATAACCTCTTTTTTTTTTTTTCTCACAGATTGACTATGCATTCAGTCAGTAATTATTTCTTGAGTGTATACTATGTGCCGGGTTCTGTTGTGGTGGTGAACGGGAGTGCTCTTTGTAAGAAATAAGAGTTACATATTTAAACAAATACAATTAATTTATAATGAAATGGCACCTCCTCTGCTTTATGTATCAAGGTTCACTTAAGAACTTATCTGACTAGGATTCTGCTCGTAAAGAAGTTTGCCTTGGGACCATCTCCTGGGCATGTCCTGTCCACCTGACTCTATTCCCAAAGCCCTAAGCTGACATTTCCCCCAGGAAGATCAGGAAGGGGTGAGGAGAAGGCATCTTGGTTCCAGAATAGCTATTGGCATGGGGTTTTCTCCATATGATGGAGGGTGCACAGTCTGAGTGAGGCTCTGTGTGCCCTCTGTACTGGGGCCTGAAAGGTATGTAAGTAGGAAGATGTGCTGTCGCAGCCTCTGCCCTAGATCTGAAGATGGGGTGTCCAGGAACACCTGCCCTGGCCCTGACCCCCCATCAACCTACCCACAGCCCCACTAGTGCCACTACCAATGCCAACCTCTGCCCTGTGCCAGGCATTTTACATACAACCCCTCAATCCTGTAGGTTGGATATTATTAGCCACATTTTACAGATGAGGAAATGCAAGGACCCACTAGAGGCCAAGCCTGTGCTAAGTCCTGGGGATACAGCAGAGAGAGGTACCTGGCCCATTCTAGTCTAGTGGGAGCTATTAATAGATAGTAAGAGTATTATCTAATGCTTATGTACTACCTGCCATATGACAAGAACTTCCCCTGGTTGACTCAGTCTTCTAATACCACCATATGATTATCCTTCTCATTTTATACACGATGAGACAGAGATTAATGTTTCAGTGTCATAGCACAATTAAGATAGAGCTGAGATTTGAACCCCAGAACTTGCTATGCTGTCTAAGAGCCGAGGTAACATCATTCCACTAGCATTCCTCAATGGCTTCTCTGGGGCAATCGAGAAGACAGGACAGTCCTTGTACCCCATAGCTCTTGCTTTAATGTGGGAGGCAGGTGTATAAGCATAGTCACCACCCAGGATGAGGAGAGAAGCACCTGGGTCAGCACTGGGAAAAGAATCCTGGCTCTGCCTCTGAACTGGCTCTGTGAGGTGACCTTGGGCAAGAAATATACCTCTCTGAATATTTACTGCCTCATCAGAAAGACAGGGATAATAACACCCACCTTTCAGGATTGACTTAGGATTAAGTAGATAATGCACACACATCATCAAACACCATGGAAGGTGGACAGTAAGTGCACAGTAAATGGTAGCTGTTATTAATAATATGAAGTAGTGGGTGGGGAGAAGGAGGAAGAGGAAGAGGAAGATTTTGGAACACTGTCTCTCTATGAGTCCTATTCTTGGCCAGAGGCTGGCCTGCTGTGCCCAGCCCTTCTCTCCAGCCCCAAGTCTGTCCAGGCACCTGCTGTGTGTCCTGGCATCTCCAGGCAGGGCCAGGGTGAGGCCAGGAGGGCGGGTAAGGACAGCTCAACCCAGCTCCTCACTGCTGGGGAGCCTGGCGGGGGCTAGAGCAGGACTGCTCATGGTGGTTTGGTGCCTCCCTGGAAAGAGAGAGGACGTATGTGAACATAGAGCGAGTGGAGAGAGGGCTGGTCAGACCCACCTGCCCCTTAGAACTGAAGCCCTGAGCAGGCTTTTGCTAGTCGGTGGTGGGCAAGGACAGGGTCCATGGCTCTGCTGCCCAGTGCCTCAGTGCAGTGAACATTTCCTGCCCCTTGTCACGTGTCCAGACCTGCCTCTGTTCTCAGGGAGCTCCTAGCTGCAGAAGACGCAGATGAGTTTGGAAGAGCCCAAGCCAGGTGTGATCCAAGTTTCTGCACTGAGAGGGGAGAGCAGGGATGGGGTGGGAATGCTACAGGGAAGGCTGGTGGAGGTGGCTCCTGTGCTCTAGGAAAGGCAGAAGCCTCTTTCCAAGAAGAGGGAACAGCAGGTACAAAGGCCCAGAGGCTTACCTATGGCGGTAGATAAGAACTCCCAATTCCAACACAAGCTTTGTCCAGATCAAATTATTTTGGTAGAAAATGTAACTGTGAAAGCAAGTCTGGGGGCCCTGAGCTAGACTTGGGCTGGGGAAGTTCTTGAGGGAGCAGACCAAGTTTAGGGAGGAGAGGAACACAGGGACCAGAACTCCCCTCCTACTGTCTCTACTCAGCACCAGAGATTTGGGGTCCTGCAAGGTACATGACTGAGAACTGTCACTGGGAAGTAGGAAGCTTGTTGGGTGGCTCATGCCTCAACTATAGAGGGAACCTGAACAGCAGGTGCCAAGGAAGGTAGTTCTTCCTGATACCCCCTAAGCACATACTCGAAGTGCGGAGGTGTCCCATACAGTCTTGTCCAGATCAGTCTCACAAGTATGGGTTAACGTCCTGGCCAGCCACACACGGTCAACACAGGGTGATAATGGGGACTATCATATCAGAGGCATCCCTGGTCAGAGCCCCAGGGACTCAGACCCAGAGCGACACCATCACAAGGTGACAGCCGCTCACTGTGGCACACCATCAAGTGGCCCTCACTTGACCCTGAGAGCCCCTACACACGGCGGGGACACCTTCCGGCCACCGCCCCTGGCGGCCTCACTCCGGGGGCCCTCACAGGGCCGCGCAGCCGGTGGCGGGCAGACAGCCGCCGGGGCTGGTGGCGCACGTGCGCACGCCGACGGGCCGCACACACCCGCGCACACGCCGGCGCGGGCTAACGAGCCCACAGCCCTTCTCGGCGGGAGGGAGCCAGTTGTCGGGCGGGGCCGCGCGGTCACACAGCATTAGCCCTGCGGCCGCCCCACCAGGTGCGGCCACTGCCCCTAATCCCCGGGCCTGGCCCGCTAAGCCGGGCCTGAGCGACGCCACAGCTGGGGGCGGCCGGCCACGCGCCGCCCATCACCGCAGCCCCAGCCCACCGCCCTCCCGGCCACGCGCCCGGGGCCCCTCCCCACCCCCCACCGCCCCCACCTCCCCAGCCCTTTTCAGCGTCCCCGGCCCACCTCCGACCAAGAGCTCCCACCTCCATCTATCCCATAGCACCCTACTGCTCCGCCCCCAGATCCTCCCTCACCCCCACCCCGTCTGCCCATCAGCCTCCCTCCGGGTCTTCAGGCAGGTAGACTCGCACCCCGGCCCGGTCTCTCCATCGCAGGACCCGCAGCCCAGACCTGCCCCAGAGCCACCCACCTGCCAGCTCCCTGCCCATCGCGGATACCACTGCCGGATCATGGCTTGGGCCCCAACCTCCTCACGCTTCGCTTCGTGAGACCCTGTCATTTGCCTGCCTTGCCCCTCTCAGCTGGCCCCTCAGCTCGGCAGCCTCCCCTCCTTGGATTTGTAAAGTTCCCAGGCCCTCTCTTCCCACACACAGGTTTCCAGCCTTCACCTGCTCCTGCCGGTCCCAGGCAGAACTCACCTCCCTCCAGAGTAGCCAAACTTCAGTTCTAATTCTGGGACTCTTGCTAGACTCCTGACAGATCCCAGGGTCTTTGGTTGGGGGGTCCTGGGGCCTCTTTGAACCTCAGTTTTACTCATCTGAAAAATAAAGAAGTGCGATCTAGATGACCTCCGAGCACTCTTTTGCCTTTTCCTATCCCACAACATTAGCAAGGTCATGTCCTTCTAGTCATCTGTATGCTGAAGACAGATGAGTGTGGGAGGGCACCCGCTGGCCACGTGTCCCCTCTCAACCTCATCCCCTCACTTAGCTCTCAGGGTCTGAGTGGCAGGGTAGCTTTTTAGCCTCTGGGGTGGGGGTGGGTAAAAGAGGACAGGTTGGAATCTGGGTGCTTAGGTCTGGGCCAGAGCTTGGGGCTGGCTGTGGGGCGGTCTCTGCCACCTTGGGATGTCCCCTGGAAGAGTGTGCCTTCTGAGACTAGTCTGCTGGGGGTCCTGGCCTCAGGCACTGCCAGCACTGGTGCTGATGGACAGCCTCAGCAGGTGGGAGCCGGCCAGTCACCCCCGACAGCCCTGCCCACCTGTCACCCTCCTGCTCGGGTGACTGGCTGCCTGACCCACTGACCAACTTCCTGCTACTTCCCAGCACCCTGGGCACTGTATGATCAGGGCTGCAGTGGCCTGCCCCCTTCCCTTCAGCTTTTCCCAACAGCTGCCTGCCTCAGAGCACACAGGCACACAAATATCACACATATGCAGATTCACACTGCTCACACATACACATGCACTAATAAGGGCTGCATGAACGCATGCCCACATCAGAGCCTGCTGCAAACTCAGACAAACTGAGCCAAGTTGCTTCTCCCCAGGTGGGAGAACACTGAATTGCCTTCCCTGTGGCAATAGGCCACATAGTAAAGACAAAGGCATTAAGTCTGGGCTGACCTGACACCAGTCCTGGCTTTGTGATACCCTAACTGTGTGGTTTTGTCAACCTCCTGGCACCTCAGGGTCCTCATCTGTTAAATGGAGCAGATAATAACAAGTATCTGTCTTGTTCGGAGGACCAAATGGAACAATCCACAGAAAGTGCTTAGAATAGTTCCTAGTAAAATATAAGTCCACAATACAAGTTAACCAATAATATTATCATCCAGGGGGAGGGGGCTGAGAGGCTCCTGGGAATACCCTAGTTGATAATGCTCCTTTAATCCGTAACTTCTGGCCATAATTGTTCAAATGGTTGTAAATCATCCTAGTAGTATTTTTATTCCATTTTCTGCATTGTGAGAGGCCGTCTATTAGGAGATGAAACCAGGATATGCTATTCCCACAGCCTCGCCTGGCTCCTGGCTATGATTGCTCATTCTCTGCTATTTAAAAACCCAGAAAGCACATTGTTGGTTTAGTGAACTCTGGGCCGGGCCTGAACAGATCTCTTCAGAATCTGTTCTAGGCACTCTCCCCAGATCAGGATCCCTTAGAGTCTCAGGATCCGTCTCCTTCTTTCTGGAAATAAGAACAGTACCTGCCCCCTCCAACAACTTGACCCCTCCAATTCCCCAGACCCTCCCCCCACCAAGGGCTACCATAGTACCACCAATCTCACTTCCCATGCTCTTGGGCCCACAGAGTGAGATTTCTAGGGGCCTACGGAGAAGACTCCAGAAGCAGAGCTCTGAGCTCTGGGATAGCCTTCAGTCTGCTCCAGCCAGACCTGATTCTGCCAACATTCTTGGCAACATCTGAGAAATGAGTGAAGAAGCCTGAGGCTCATGGCTCCCCACTGGGGACAAGAGATGAAGAATGAAATTGGGGAGTTCTGCTTCTGCTTCTCTGCCACCCTCAGCCCTGACAGGAAGGCTTCTTTGTTCTGCTTGTTGCCCTAAATGAAACTTAAGAAATTCCATTTTGTGCCTTTAGCATTTCCCACTTGTCACTCCACATGGGGCCCCTTCCCTTTCTGACTCCCTTCTCGTAAACCCTCTCTGTGGTTCATTCTCAGGTGTGAGTTCTGAGTTTATTTGGGTATATTCTTCATTATAACTACAATAAAGTGTTGTCATCTCTATCATAAACCTTCCAGTATTAGTTATTTATTGCTACATGACAAATTTCCTAAAACTCAGCCCTTAAAACAACAAATTTTTATTATCCCCCTGTCTCTGGGGGTCAGGAATCCAAGAGCAGCTTAGCAGTGACTCTGGCTCAGGGTCTCTTATAGGCTGTCATCAAGGTGTTGGCTGGGGCTGCAGTTATCCTGCAGGCGTGACCAGGGGAGGATCCAGGCCCAGCTCACTTATGCGGCTGTTGGCAGGCCTCAGGTCCTCACTGGCTGTTGGCTGGAGACATCAATTCCTTGCCATGTGGGCCTCCCCATTGGGCAGCCCACAACATGGCAACTGGCTTCTCTCAGAGTGAGTGAGCTCAGGGAGAGGGCACGAGAGAGAGAGAGAGAGAGAGAGAGAGAATGTACCCCAAACAAAGGTGCATCTTTACAAAACCTAATCTTGGAGGTGACATCCCATTACTTCTGCTGATATTCGCACTCAGAGGGAAGGGATTACATCATACCAGGAGGCAGGGATCATTGGAAGCCATTGTAGGGGCTGCATCCTGCATTTCCCATCTGGTTTCTCCCTGTATTGTGGTGCGCAGCACAATGCCCACAGTAGATATTTGTTGGAAGAATGAAAGCAATTATCAGAAGAAACTCTACAGGGGTCCTATTATTCTATGTTGTTCTCCTTGGATACAACTCTCCCCCTACCCTACCCCCACCCTCCACTTTTCTCCTTCATGGGAATTATTTGCAATTAAATTTTTAAAACTATATTACCTTGGGGCACCTGGGTGGCTCACTAGGTTAAACGTCCTGCTCTTGATTTTGGCTCATGTCATGATCTCACGGTTCATGAGTTTGAGCCCTGCATTGGGCTCTGCACTGGCAGTGTGGAGCCTGCTTGAAATTCTCTCTCCCCCTCTCTGCCCCTCCCCTTCTCATGCTCTCTCTCTCTCTCTCAAAATAAATAAACTTTAAAAAACAAACAAAAAATATTATCTTTGAATAACATATATTCTCACGGGAGCCTATCATCCCTCCCACTTTTTGAAAATTGCCTTCCGGGGTGCCTGGGTGGCGCAGTCGGTTAAGCGTCCGACTTCAGCCAGGTCACGATCTCGCGGTCCGTGAGTTCAAGCCCCGCGTCAGGCTCTGGGCTGTTGGCTCAGAGCCTGGAGCCTGTTTCCGATTCTGTGTCTCCCTCTCTCTCTGCCCCTCCCCTGTTCATGCTCTGTCTCTCTCTGTCCCAAAAATAAATAAACGTTGAAAAAAAAAAATTAAAAAAAAAAAAAAAAAAAAAAGAAAATTGCCTTCCAAAAATGGGGACATACTTGGCCTTTGTCTCATGCAGATGACCTCTATGACTGTCACAAACTCTAAAGTGAGTTGGCTACTTCTCTCTTCATTAAACAGATCAGGAGTGGTTTCAAAAAAACATTCCCTAAGTCACAGTGCTCCTATGACTTGCGTTTACCTCCCACAGCTATCGCTCCTGGAACTTCCCTGTCTTCTCAACTGAACAGGGACCTACTGCAGGGTAGGGACAGTGAGCAAACGCTCCAGCATTCACTGTGTGCCATGGCTGGGCTAAAGACCAGGGAGACGAGGGAGTAACTCATAAAATTCTGCAGCATCTGAATGGAACAGGTGCTCAGGAATGCTTGCTCCTTCTGGGAGATAAAACTGTCAGTAAGTCCACCCAAAAATAATTATCAGGTGCTGTGGGGGCCGAATTTCTAGGAATGGCTCCCAAGATTCTATGCCTAAATCCATGGAACCTGTGAATGTGATAAGACACCACTCCCCTGATTGCATTATGTTACGTGGTACAGTTGACCCTAAAGAGGAGTGATTATCTCAGGGGGGTCTAATCTAATCCCAAGAGTCATTCATGGTAAAGAACTGTCTCACACTGGCGGCAGAAAAGGAAGCCAGAGAGATTTGAAGCATAAGAAGGACTCAAGGCACTGAGTTGATTTACTAGTTTAAAGGTAGAGGATCATATGAGAAGATATGCAGTAGCTTTAAGGTGCCGAGAGACAGCCAGCGAGGAACAGGACCTCAGCCCTATAACCACAAGGACTGGATCCTGCCAACAAATTGATGAGTTTTCAAGCAGATTCTTGGCATCTGTCTCATGCCACCCTCCTACTGACAGCTTGATTTTGGTCTTATGAGACCTTGGGATTAGAACCCAGCCAAGCCTACCCAGACTTCGGATCTACCGAACTGTGAATGAATTTTCACAGGTACAATTCAATGTATTTGTTGCTATTTTGTTGTTGTTGTTGTTATGTTCACAAGGTTGTGTAGTCATTATTACTGTCTAATTCCAGGACATTTTCATCACCCACCTCCCCTCCCCAGAGGCAAAATTTATATTCAGTTAGTAGTCACTCCCCATTCCCCACTTCCTCCTGTCCCTGGCAATCAACCCACTTTTTGTATGTGTGGGCTTGCCTTTTCTGGACATTTCATATAAATGACATCATAAAATTTGTGACTTTTTGTGTCTGGCTTTTCTTGCTTAGCATATTTTCAAGCTTCATCCGAATTGTAGTATGTATCCATACTTCATACTTTTTTATGGCTGAATAATATCCCATTCTACGGATATGACACATTATATTTATACATCCATCAATTGATGGACATGTGAGTTGTTGCTACTTTCTTGGCTATGATGAATACAGTTGCCAAATAGAGTTGCTATAGATATTTGTGAGCAGGTTTTTGTGTGCACATATGTTTTAAATTCTCTTGGGTAAATACCTAGGATTAGAATTTCTGGGTTACATAGTAACTCTATATTTAACTTTTTGAGGAATGGCCGACCAGAGTGTTGCCCAAAGTGAATGTACCCACTTACATTTCCCTCAGCAATGTATGACAGTTCCAATTTCTCCACATCCATGCCAACAATGGTTATATCTGTATTTTTAATTTTTTAAATTAAAAACATTGCAGAGTGTGTCTCATTGTGGATTTAATTTGCATTTCTGTAATGGCGATTGATGAGGAGTGGGTATTACCTTAAGTCACTAAGTTTGGGGTAATTTGTTATACAGCAGTAGAAAATGAATTCAGGTGCTTTCTCACACTCCTGTGACAAAAATGGAGATGGGACAAAAGTTGGTGACAAAATAAGCCGTATGAGTTGAGTTGCCAAAGAAGTCTCTAAATGCCATTCTCATAAGGCGGGCCTTGACTGCCATGGGTGGGAGGACAGACATCTAAAGTTAAGGGGTCAGAGTAAATCAAGAACCAGGATTGTTACCCAGTTATTAAGGCAAGAACAGAGTAGCAGGCATGAAGTGAAACCAAAGAATATCAGGCATATGTTGCTTCCAGTTTTTGCCCAGTTTGATTGGATCAGCCATAAATTGGGCACTTCAGTATGTGCAACATGTTAGTTTTACCACAGTGGCAGGACATCCAGATGGATGGGGACCCCATCACTGTCTAAATGGATCTCTGGGCCAGTACTGGGATGCATTTCAATATATAGCCAGAGAGCTTTGGGGACATTCCTCTCCTCTTTACCACCTCAACTCATTCATTCACTCATGAGTGGGACACATTCTGTTTCCAGGCACTTGGGAGATGGTAGTGAACAAAATACAGATCTCATGGGGCTTACCTTTTGGCTGGGAGAGATGGTCAACAAACATAAAGATAATAAGAATATTGGTGTTACACATAAAACAATGCAAAAGTAGGGGCGCCTGGGTGGCTGAGTTGGTTAGGCAACCGACTTCAGCTCAGGTCATGATCTCACAGTTGGTGGGTTTGGGCCCCATGTCAGGCTCTGTGCTGACAGCTCAGAGCCTGGAGCCTGTTTCGGATTCTGTGTCTCCCCCTCTCTCTGTTCCCTCCCCTGATCACACTCTGTGCCTCTCTGTCTCTCAATAGTAAATAAACGTTAAAAAAAATTTTTTTTAATGAAAAAGTAGATTTGAGCAAGAGTGGTCAGGATTTTGGAGGAGAGAAGCTTCAGTCGCATTTAGATGGTGAGGGCAGACCTTGCTGAAAAGATGAGAGCTGAGCAAAGACTTGAAGGAGGTGAGGGATGAGGAAGGTAGGTATCTGGAGGGAGAATATTCCAAACAAAGGGAACAATTACAGCAAAAGTTCTAAGACAGAAACACATCAATCTGGTTTGAGAAAGAGCAAGGAGGTCAGTGTACCTGGAGCAGAGCAAGGAAAGAGTAGTGGGAGATGAGGGCCAAGGGTTGAGGGAACAAGATCACGTAGAGCCTTATGGGTATTGCCAGGGCTTTGGCTTTTAGTCTGAGTGAAATGGGAGCCTCGAAGAGTTTTGAGCAGAAGAGACCTAACTTGCATTTTTAAAAGGATTCCTCTAGTGGCTGTGCTGAGGACGGATGGGCTAGGGAGGTGGGATGGGGCAAGGGTAGAAGCAAGGGGACTTGTACAAAGGCTTTGGCAGGAATCCGGGTGGAAGACAACTGTGGTTGGGTTCACAGTGCTAACAGTGGAGGAACTAAGTAGTAGTCAGCTTTTTGATACAGTATTTGAAAGTAGAGCCAATAGTATCTCATGACAGATTGGATGTGGGAGTGGAGAGGAAAGACAAAGAGAAGATTCAGAGACAGTGTCAAGGTTTTGCCCTAAACTATGTGAATGATGGAGTTGCCATACGCTGAGATGGGAAAGGCCGTATGTAGAGCAAGTTTGTGGGAGGAGATCATGAGTTAAGTTTTGGATAAGTTATGTTTGAGAGCTCAGTTGGATATCCAAGTGATGAGATCAAGCAGACTGATAGATGTAAGAGTTTGGAGTTCGTGAGATCTTGGCTGAAGATAGAAAGTTGATAGTCATCTGCATATAAATGGTATTTAAAGCAAGACTGAAATGCAAACATTGATGTCTCTGACACATAGGACTGTTTGTCCTTCCCTCTGAGCAGGCTCATTTTCCTCGTGCACATGAAACATTTCCATCCTGTTTCTGAAGGATGAGTCTCATCCTGCTATGTCCCCATGAAGACTAAGAGGTAGCATTGACTTTGCTGACTTAAAATCTCAAGCTCGTGGGATTGATCACCCTACTCTGATCTTGACATCAGATGCCACTGCATTATTCGCCAGCCCCTTCTCCCAGGTGGCATCTCTGAAAGGCAGGGCAGAATTTCTATACTGCTCTTATCTCTAGGTCATACCAGTAGATGCCATACCAGTTTTATCTGGTTATCGTTCTCCCTCTTCCTCCATTTTCAGTTTGTTGGTATATTGGTGTCAGATCTGGAAGCTCGTGGTAGGGACTTCAAGACATTATATGCATACGGAGTATTGGATGGTGGTTTTTAAGTCAGAAAGGAATAGAGTTTTTAAGGTCAGTCTTGTAGATTATGCTCTCAGGGGCGAGAGGCAAGGACAGCTGCTGAAGACACCATTTCCACTATAGCCCCTCAACACAGGGATTTGGCTGTGTCCTAGAGTGAAGTGTTCCCTACTTTTGTCAGCTAACTGTTCTCTGCCCATCCCATCTCTGGACACACAACACAACAGTCAGAGCGGGTGTGGCACGTGAGAGAGATGGAATTGGGGGGTCAGGGCATGATAAAGAAGCTCATGTCTGAGCTCCATGGCCTGCATGACTCTGGTGTCCCCTCCTCTGGATTCTCACTTCCTTCTTCCCTCAGGCCGGGTTCTCCCTGTCTCCTCTTCCCTCTCCCCAGGCAGAGAGGGGGCCAATTCAGGGCCCTATGACTCAGGCACAGGGTGGGGGAGGATGTTTTGGATGCCGCTCTGCTGACGCTGGTGCCCTCTGTTCTTACATCCTCCTTAATTTACTGCCTGAGGAGGGGGCCAGGGCTCTGGAGAGAGGATTAGATGGTCCACACTGATCTGAGGCAACAGCTGCTGGGCTGGCGGCCGAGGAGCGAGGAGTGAACAGGAGGTGGGGGAGGCTCATGCCTCCACCAGGGCCGGAAGGGAACTAGGCAAGCATCTGGATGTGGCCCCTAGGTGAAGTTTGCTCTGGGGGAAGCCACCCTTGGTCTGAGCGGTAGGGCTGCAAGGCTCGGTCAATGAATGAAGTCAAATACAGGAGTCACACAGGAAAGCCTGGAGGCCATCTGGTCAACCATCTTGCCAGCTTCCTAGAGAAAACTAGAAAGTGTTTTGTTTAGCTTTCTGTAACCTAGGGAGGGGAAGACCAGCTCTGGGGCCTGGGGCTTAAAGGACCATCTTGTCAAGCCCTAAAGAGCCACACAGTTGTGCAAGAGGCTCCCTAAAGTTGAGGCTGCCCCACATCAGTTGGAGCAATCCCTTACATCATTATAGCACTCTCTTTTCTCACTCATGCATTCACTTCCTCCTTCTAAAGCAGAGGAAAACCAAATAGCCACATCCCCATTTGGCAGATGGGGAAACTGAGACCCACAGAAGGTCAGTGCCTTGTCCCAGATAACACTTGGGGTCAGTGGTGTGACCAGTGCTTATAACTAAATCACTCTGGCTCTTGAATACCAGGGCACACATGTTAACATTTAGCACTGGAGGTCAGCTTCTCTCCTTCCTTCTAGTTCGTAATTCCAGGCGATAGACTTGGCTAATGGAAAATAGCCCAGGCATAGGAACCATAAACCCAGACTCTCTGAATTAATTGATGTCTCCTTTTGGGGACCTGGTTTTCCCCTCTGTATAATGGACAAGATCTTGAATAGCACTCTATCTCTAAAAGCCTGACAGTATCATCTTAGTGAAAGGACAGGAAAGGCCTTCAGGATCATAAAAAAAAAAAAGTTGGAGTGAACATGCGAGCTCTGGATTCGAAATATCTGGGATTAAATATAATCTCTATCACTTACCATTATTTCTAGTAAGTTTTCTCCCCTCTCTGAATTCAGTTACCTCATCTTCTGTAGATAAGAGACAATAACACCTACCAAAAAGAGCTGTTATGAGGATTCAAAGAGACAATGCATTCTAAAAGCCAAGCATTGTTCTTGGTGCATTACTTTTTCCCTGCTGATACATGTAGCCACTGAGATTAGGCCAAGAGGTCCTGTTCTAGTGGATTGTTTAGGGCAGTGGTTCTCACCCTTGACCAATCAGTCAGGATACCTGCATTGGGGACTGATGCTTAACAAGGTTCCTAGGTGACCTTTAGGTTCACCCGAGGTTGGTAATCACTATCTTAGGGGACCTGCTTTGATGGCCAGATAATTGACATATCAGTTGTTTGTAGGTAAACAGGTGCTCAGCCATTTAATAGTTTAAACACTCCCTTCTTGGCACTTTCACTACTAATTAACTCCTAACTAGCCCTTCCTTCTCTGGGTCATGAGCAGGAATTCCCCACTGGGGGTTCCCAATTAATGAGGTTTAGCCAGTGTGGGGGCCTCTGGGAAGCAGGCAGGACTAATTATGCTCTACCCCCACCCCCCCGAGCCCCCTGGCCAAATCCTCTCCCTGTCCTTCATCAATCTTGTCCTAGCCTCCAGCTGGCTTGCATTAGCTCTGGTTTTCCAGCCCCCATGGCTGCGACTGTAGCTGAGAGGTTGAGCCAGTCCAGGCTGGATGGATCTGTCACCCGATCCTGGGTCTGTGCCGCAGCCAGTCCTGGAATCTGGGGCAATGTGATCCTGCCCTGCGGGAGCTCCTAGCCAGGCCAGGGACACTATGGCGGGGCTCAGAAAATCCCAGCTATCCAGGGACCTCTGCTTAAGCCCCTAAGGATCACAACCACTGATTCTCAGATCACCTCCTGTCTCGGCCCCTCACCTTAAAGAACAGGAAATGGGTCCAGAGAGGCGAGGCATCTGCCCTGGGTCACACAGCCTTTTCACTGCAAAACCTGCACTAGAGCTCTGATCTTTCTACTCCTAGCCCAGGCTCTTTCCCCCAACTCCTTCTGGAGAAGTTCCATAGACTAGAGAAGTTCTACAGACTAGTCTGGGTGATAGGCCTGATATGAGGGGTCCTACCTAATCCCAGACTCCCAAGGCAGAGGATATCAGGAGAAGGAAGTTTTTGAACTAAAGCGCATGATCCTTTTAACCCAGATAAAATAAGACAAATTTTAGGTCATTTGAAGTTAGAAATTTGAGGAGTAGCAGGAGTGAAAGTTAGGGAATAATTGAAATAAGGGCAATAAATAAGTTTTAAACATTTATTTATTTACGCATTTATTTATTTAGAGAGAGGGATACAGAGCAATCAAGAGAGGAGCAGAGACAGGGGGAGACAGAAACCCAAGCAGGCTCCACGCTGTTAATGCAGAGCCTGATGCAGGACTGGAACTCATGAACCGTGAGATCATGACCTGAGCCAAAATCAAGAGTCAGATGCTTAACTGACTGAGACACCCAGGCGCCCCTTAAAATATCTTTTACGACATAGCACCACTTCTTAACACAACTGAGGACAGATGGTTGGACTTGACACACAGGGACATTCACCTCTGGAATTTGCTTATTATAATGTCCACCTAAAGGTATTGCTACACTCAAAGATATGGAAATTCAGACTATGGAACAGAAAAATTTGTAGAGGAAAGCTTGCATTGTTATCTTCAGTGTTTGAGGGAAAGGTCAAGATGATTCATCAAGGATAGATCTTTCTCATATTATCCCGTTTTTTAAATACCTGGATTTTACATATCTCACTCAGACCTGCTTCTCCTGTACTTCTTAAATGGTTTGAACCAAATATTTAGGACAATAAGTGGTTCTGTTAAGGGTCTGATGGTGAAGACAGCAGAGGTTACATGACTATCTGCTGTTGGCCTTCAAAGTGTCAGGATGTCAGGCAGCTTTTGTCTAGAGAAGGTCAAATGGCCACCTTCTCGCAGAGACAGACTGGAACTCAGAGTCTGGAGCTGAGGAAAAATGTGCCAGCCCTTTAGTAAGAGTCGACATATGCTGAAAAGGGCCTTGCACACCACTGCTTTATAGAGGAAGTATTTTTATTCCTATTGAACACAGAGGAAACTGAGGCTAAGAGCAGCCAGGTGGCATACCTAAGGTTAGTAACTTTCATACTGGCAGAGCCAGGATTTGAACCCAAACTTGAGAGATTCAGAAGCCAGTACATTTTTTCTCCAATGCCTTTTGGGTATAAGTGTGGAATACCACATCCTTCGTTTTGGGCGAGGTAAACTGCTTCACATTTCTTGCTCCTGAATTTATTTCCTCATTGCTCTCCCTCAGAGTTCATAAAATTGTTCAGGAAGGTTCCAGTCAGCATGTATAGCCTGTGGTGTCTGCACCACAAGCCCCCTGGACCACCTCTGCTTTCAGCCACAGCCGGAGCGGACGGTCCTAGGTGAGGTCACACTCATTCTCAATGTCCTGCCTCAAGCAGAACCAGTCTCTCTGAACTCTCATTCAGGGTCCCCCACCCCCACCCCCACCCCTTCCATGCCCGGGGGGGGGGGGGGGGGGGGGCTTGATCAGAGCTTGCAAGGGCTGCCCAGAAGCACAGAGGAGTCAACTTCCCCAGAAACAGTTTTCAAACAGTGAGGGAGGGAGACAATGAGGAAAGGCTCCAGCTATCATCCGTGAGGTGGGTATTTCTGGGAGGCGCCTGTACACTCCTCAGAGGTTCCAGCAAAACCGAGCCCCCTGTGGCCGTAGACCTCAAGGAAACACGCACTCATCTTGGCTTTTCCCCTGGGTTACTCTTCCTACCCCACACGTCTGCCTCCTGGAGTCACCTTCTGAGTAGACCACCTCCATTAAATTCTTGCCTGAGCCTCTGCCTTCAGGGTGACCCAAAGCAAGACAGTGTGCCTGTGCCTGGAAGGCTGTGTGAATTGCAAGTAGCACCTCCAGTGTGTGCGTGTGCGTGTGTGTGTGCGTGCACACGCGTGTGCGTGTGTGTGGTGGGGTGGGTGGAATAGGGTGGCAGAGTAGTAAACAGGGACGCAGGGACACAGCAGCCAGGACCTCCTTTCCTTCCCTGGAGATTCTCTCCATATAAAATTCCTGGAGCTCCTGAAGTCTCTGCCCGAAAGAGAGGCATCACATGACTTACAGGACCCTGCAGAGACATGTGATCTCTTCATCACATGGGTGGGGTCAACACTCAACGGGGTGTTTCTGGATGGGGCTGTCCCTGTCTCTAGGTAGGGCTACCCCTCAGCCCTTGGCGATGGCTTTCCCACGCTGTCACCAGTGGGGCTGTCTCAGGTAGGTCACTACCTGACCGGGATTTCAATGCAGCCAGTTTCATGAGTCACAGAGTGCGGGGCTTACATGGGTGGGATGTGGGGGCTGTTTTACCTGGTAATATCTTTGCAGCTGATATGCAGCCACATCCTAAGCCTCTGTATAAAAACAAAGGGGGAGAACTTAACCAGCTGGAAAAATCAATTTAAATGCTTACAGGGAAACAGTAAGGCCTGACACTGCCGCCTCATTTTCACGAGGTGAGTCACTAAAACGGTTGACCTCATGGCTAATCTATGAGCAAAGGCGCGCTGGCAGTTACTGTTGGCGCGAGAAGGGCCTGTGACCAGTTTCCTGGAGCCCTGGCGCCAGTCGGAGGCCAGAGTAGCCGTCTGCCATTAGGAAGTCGGCCTACTTCTCCAAGGAGCAAGCTCCCAGCTCAGAGGCGCGGGTCTAGCGGAGACTCCTTGATTGGCCAGTTTCATGGGCTAATCCCCTTTTCACGGTTACTGATTGGCCCGTTCCACTACCCACGCCTCACAGTATGCAGCTCTCATTGGCCAAGTTCACTGTGCCCTCCAAAGATCTTGCTCTCTAATTGGTAAATCCTGCCAGCCAGTCCGCTGAAGAGTCTGCTCTCACACACCTTCCATCCAATTTCTATTTAAAGGATAGTTCCTGCTGTGATTGTATGTATTTATGCTATTCTCGCAGGCCTCCCTTAAATATGCCTGCTTTGTGACTCTGCCGCCTAGGGTGAAGAACAAAGGCTTGGGGTTGAGATCTAGATTTGACTCTCAGCCCAGTCCCTTACTAGCTTTATAACTGTGGTCAAGGTGTTTAACTTCTGCATGCCCCAATATTAATAATTGAGAGCACTAGAGTAAGATGGCTTCTTGTTTGCTAGCTGTGTGATTTTGAACGGATTACTTAACTTCTCTGAGCCTCACTTTCCTCAGCTCTGAAACAGGCATAGTAGTAGTACATACCCCCAAAGACTTGTTAAGAGGATTAAATGAGATCATGATGTAAAATATGTGGCACGTATGTTCTCAATAAACATTAGCTATTTCTGTTGTGTGTTTAGAGTGGGGGGGGGGGGCGGCGGGGAGGAATTTGCAGAACAGTAAAGACCCATCCTTGTCTTCCGGTGGCTAAGGATTTAGTCCAAAGATCAGCCAGTGTGCAGGCTTAGGTAATGGTCGGTGATATTATGCATGCAGTTCTTATCTTCCTGGGTGTGGGAAACCCCAGTGTCTGGTCCTCCCTGGGCCTGTCCCTCAAGAGATGTAGGCAGAGATTTCAGGTGTGAGTTAGAGAGACCCAGGAGGGGCAGGAGGATGAAGAATGTTGCATTAAGACCAGTGACTCTGAGAGACCTGTGTGAGTCAGTGGTGGCCAAAGTATTGATTGTGGCTCTTAACTATGCTAAAGCATTTAAAAATGAGCATAAAAGCATTAGGAAATAAAGACATGCATAGTATAGGATTCAAATATTGGATAAAGGATCTGCATTCAAGCACACGACTACAATATTATGAAGCGCAACAATTATGACAGAAGAAGTAAGATCTAAGGTGTGTTATAGTGCATTTTTGTGCAATTGCATTACTACAATTCTCTGGGGTTGCCCAATAACACTCAATAGGCATTCTCCTAGTCTTTACTGGGTTAAAAAGTTATAAGAGCAAGATACATTGTACTCATAAAAATTAAAACATCCATGAGTTAGGGGCACCTGGATGGCTTGGTCAGTAGGTTAAGGGTCCAATTCTTGATACTGGTTCAGGTCATGATCTCATGGTTTCATGAGCTCTAGCCCCATGTTGGGCTCTGCACTGACTCTGCGAAGCCTGCTTGGGATTCTGTCTCTCTCTCTCTCTCTCTCTCTCTCTCTCTCTCTGTCCCTCCCAGCTTGCAGTCTCTCTGTCTCTCTCAAAATAAATAAACTTAAAGAAATTATTTCTTAAAAATCTGTGAGTTAAAGAGCACCAGAAATTGCTGTATTGGTCAAATTCAGCTTTTGGAATTCACACTCTGTCAAATAATATTTCACCTGCATTTATTTCTCTAATTTTAGGATTAAGTTATACTATGCTTGGATTGCTTTCATATGCAAAGATTATATATATATATATATACACACACATATATATGTACATATATATATATCTGGTCAGTATGTTGGAAAGCCCTATGAAAACTGGTCATTGCTTGCCATTTACCAGAAGAATCTGGAAGTTTGTGTCAACACCGGAAGGAAGAACAGCTGTCAGTGCTTGCTACCTTTGAGACTTAGCTGCTTGTTAGCTGAAAGCATATAGAAATCTTTGTGAGAATCGTGTGTGTCAGGGATCAAAAAAATGTTTTATACCTGGTGATGTATTTTTCTAAGTGGTTTGGATTTGTGCCCTGCAGCATTTTTGCCATCAACCTTTAGGCTGTGGAGCTGGAGTGGAAAAGTAGAAAGAGATGATGTAACAGAAGCCACATCAGACAGGAAAGGGAAAGGAGTTGCTAGGAACCCATGAGGTAAGATCAGCCTGCTGCCTCAGCCCGGGGATACAGGGGGGTATGTAAGAAGAAAGATACTCCAAAGGAAACACTCACCCCCAACAGGTTTAAGAAAATGTTGCAAGCCGTCAAGCTATTGTTGCATGTTCTCCCAGCCCCACCTTCATGCTGCAAGATGTGTCCAGACTGGTAGCTTGAAGCAGTCTTTGCGTGTTACGCAAGAGATCCAGAAGCATCTGCACCACTGTGGTAAACAGAGAAAGTGGCTGAGAATTGAGAATTGGCAGGCCTGCCCAAAGGTCGCTCTGCACTGGAGGTACAGGGACCCCGCCCCGTTTTATGGAGGTGTGACAAGAGGCTGCACGTTGGCAGCTCAAAGCTGAGGGTCCAGGTGGTAGTTGTACCAAGTCTCTGGGGGCAGTGGCTGGAGCAAAAGCCCAGCAGCAGGGTGACAGGGCCAGAACACTGCAAGATATCCAGCCACAGATCCCTCAACAAGGATGTGGAAGGACAGAGACTCCTGTCCAAAGGCGTTGAGCTCCCTTTTCCCACGGAGGAGCAAAAGCCATATGGCTCAGACCAGAGGTCCGTCTCCAATTCTGTGCCCCTGTAGCACTCAGGAAACAGAGAGGGAGGAGGGGTGCACAGAGAGCCCCTGGAAGGGCTGAGAAGCTATTGCAGAGTGAACTTACTCACAGAGAATGAGAGTCGATTTTAACCAGAAAAGCTGGAGTATAATTTCCCCCCACCTTCGTTTCATTTGGAGACTTTGAAACAAGATAAAAAAAAATATTCAGGGAACAATAAAGAAACACCTTATTTCCTTGCACATCTGAATTGTAATGCATAAATTGTAATCCAGTTACAAAAGTATACAGTGGCCAGTGGCATTGTCCTAAAAGGCTATGTGAAACCAACTGCTTTAAATCACATTTCCTGCGTTGTAAAACTCTCTTGGTTGAAAGAATAATAGTTTAAACATTTTTGTGTCATCTGCTCCAGAGCGTATGATGGTTCTCTGATCTGCAGATTCTTTACGGGAAAGGATTATAGTTCACCATTTTTCATCCTGTAATTGATACACTAACTGCCTATCGAGACCCAAGATTTCAGAGGCAAAATACAGCTACTGGCTTTGTCTGTATGTCTTACTCAAAAAAAAAAAAAAAAAAAAAAAAAAAAAAATTAAATAAATAAAAAATAAAAACGGGTGAAAAATCCAGTGTGGCAGACACACTAAAAGTGTAAAAGCAATTCTCAAGTGACCTTTCAGAAGCATTATCAATGCTGCTTTATGTAAAATCATTAAATGCCAAACTGGCCAAAAATTAAGACTGCATTTGCTGGGATGCTTACTGTGACGTATCACATCTTAAGTGCCTGCTTTTCTGTAGTGTGTGCTTCAGTTTGAGCAATTTCTATCACTTTTGACCTCGGCAAAAATGAATTTAAGACCCTTTAAGTAACTAGGGGAGGCAGAGCCTTTTCTAAGTGTAGCATGGCTTATCAATGAGACTCAAATAGCTGGACCCCCACCCAGGCATTATAGACTCGGCATACCTTTTGTAATTTCTTCATAACAACAGAAATTTTTTAAAATGTTTATTTATTTTGAGAGAGAGAGAGAGAGAGCAGGGGAGGGGCAGAGAGAGAGGGAGAGAGAGAAAATCCCAAGCAGGGATCCCAAGCACTGAGAGTGCAGAGCCCAGCGCGGGGCTTGAACTTACAAACCATGAGATCATGACCTAAGCTGAAGCCGAGAGTCGGACACTTAACTGACCGAGCCACCCAGGTGCCCCTAATATTTTTTTTATTGTTATATTTTCAAGAATTGTTTAACATCTTCAGGGTTTTTTTTTTTAATGTTTATTTTATTTTTGAGAGAGAGAGAGAGAGAGAGACAGAGTGTGAGCAGGAGAGGAGTGGAGAGAGAGGGAAACATGGAATCCGAAGCAGGCTCCAGTCTCTGAACTGTCAGCACAGAGCCCGACGCAGGGTTCGAACCCACAAACTGTGAGATCATGACCCAAGCCAAAGTTGGACGCTTAACTGACTGAGCCACTCAGGCGCTCCAACATCTTCAGGTTTTTTTTCAATGAGGTTTACTTTTGCTTTAACCAATAAAACAATAAAATTATTGATTATTGATCATTATTAAAATTATTGATTATGTGCCTAAAAATTACAATAAGCCTTTTTTTAATTATGCTCAGTGCTGGAAGGAGTTAGATTTCACACTGCAGTCTATTTTTCCTGCCAGAAGGTCTTGTTATTCCCAAAATATCTGCCTAGAATGCCTACCCTTGTAGTCTGTGGGCTAAGGCACCTCCTTTATGAAATGTGCTCACCTGGGCGGTGAAGACAACGTGAGAGAGAACGTCACAGGAGGGTAAGGTAGGAGCGAGCCACAGATAGAAAAATGCTTTTCCTGAGCCCTTACAGTGTGCTCGCACTGGGCCAAGCTCTTATGAGCAAATTGTTGCCTTAAAATTTTTTTTAATGTTTATTTATTTATTTTGAGGGAGAGAAAGCAAGCAGGGAAGAGGAAGAAAGAGAGGGAGAGAGAATCCCAAGCAGAGAATCTCTGCCCTGACAGAGCCCGATGTGGAGCTCGAACCCACAAACCGAGGTCATGACCTGAGCTGAAACCAAGAGTCAGATGCTTAACCAACTGAGCCATCCAGGTATGCCCCTTCCCCCCCAATTTTGTTTATTGAGGTATAATGTACATAGAGGCAAATGCACATAAATGTACAGCTTGATTTTCATAACATTTTTATGAACTGAACATACCTGTGTATTTAGCCCCCAAATTGAGAAACAGACCATGACAGCACCTCAGAAGCCTCCTAATGTCCTCTCCTAATCACTTCTGACCCTCCCAAGGATAACCACTATCCTGACTTCTAGCAACATAAATTTAGTCTGCTTTTAAAAAGTTTTTTTATTTTGAAATAATCTTAGACTCACAAGTTGCAAAAGTAGTACAGAGTTCCTGTATAGCTTTTACCCAACTCCTCCCCAATCCCCATGATATATTATAGAACCTTAGTACAGTATGAAAACCAGGAAATTGACGTAGGTACAGTAATAGTAACTTAGCTAGAGGTATTATTCAGCTCGTGCCAGTTTTTACATGTGGTTTTTTTTTTTTTTTTGGAGTATAGTTCTATGAAATTTTATCACATACATAGATTCATGTAATCACCACCACAATCAGGATACAGAAATGTTCCATCACCACAAAGAGTTTAACCTGGTTTTGAACTTTATCTAAATGGTACCATACAATGTACTTTTATTTCTGGCTGCTTTCATTGAATACTATGTTTGCAAGATTTATTATTGTTGCTGTGTGTGGTTGTAATTTGTTTCTTCTCATAGTGTGTTCCACTGCGTGCATACCCTACAACTATTTATCTCTTCTGCCCTTGGTGCACATTCTGGTAGTTTCAATGTTTGTCTCTTTTGAGTGGTGCTATTATGAACATTCTGGTGTATCTTTAGGTGAATATATGTAAGCATTTCTGCAGGATATATTCTGAGGAGGGGATTCCTGGGTCTTACGTTATGCATATGCTTATCTTCGAAATACACAGCAAATTTTCTAAAGCAGTTCTACCCATTTACTTTCCCATTAGCAGTTTAGGGTCCTGGTTTCCACATCCTCACCAAATCTCAGTATTTTCTGTCTTCTTCCTTTTAGCCATGCAGTGGTATGCATGTGGTATTGGGTGGTGAGTTTAATTTATATTTCCCTGATGACTAGTGAAGTTAAGCACCATTTCATACATTTATTTGCCACTTGGATGTTATTTTTTGAGAAGTGCCTATTCAGGTCTTTTGCCTTTTTAAAAATTGCATTGTCTTTTTCTCCCCCCTCTTATTGGTTTGTAAGAATTTGGATATGAGTGCTTTGTGAGGTATATATCTTGCATTCTCTTCACCCACTCCATGTGTTGCCTTTTTTTTTTTTAATAAAAACTTTATTTCTTTTAAAGCAGATTTAGGTTCTCAGAAAACTTCAGTGGAAAGTACAGAGAGTTGCTATATGCTTTCTTGCCCCCACTCACACCCAGCCTCCCCCACTATCAACATCCTGCAGCAGAGTGCTACATTTGTTACAATCGATGAACTTACATTGACACATCATTATCATCCAAAGTCCATAGTCTACATTAGGGTTCACTCTTTTTTTTTTAAGTTTATTTATTTATTTTGAGAGTGAGGGAGCCAGCTTCAGTGAGGGAGGGGAAGAGAAAGAAGGAGAGAGAGAGAGAGACAGAGAGAGAGACAGAGAGAGAGAGAGAGAGAGAGAGAGAGAAAGGAGAATCCTGAGCAGGCTCCAAACTGTCAGTGCAGAGCGTGAAACGGGGCTTGAACCTATGAACTGTGAGACCATGACCTGAGCCGAAACCAAGAGTTACACACTTAACTGACTGAGCCACCCAGGCGCCCCAGGGTTCACTCTTGATGTTGTACTTTCTGTGGGTTTAGAAAAATGTATGACATGTATCCACCAGTATCCTATTGTAGAGAATAGTTTCACTGCCCTAAAAATCCTTTCACTCTGCCTATTCATTCCTCCCTTGCCCCAACCCCTGGCAACCACTAATCTTTTTACTGTCTCCATAGATTTGCCTTTGCCAAAATGTCATACAGTATGTGGCCTTAAATGCTTGGCTTCCTTTCCTTAGTAATATGTATTCAAGGTTCCCCCATGTGTTGTCATGGCTTGTTAGCACATATCTTTTTCTAGTGCTGAGTAATATTTCACTGTCTGGATGTCCCACAGTTTATTTATCCATTTACTTACTGACGGGAAACTTGGTTGCTTCTAAGTTTTGGCAAATGAATAAAGCTTCTATAAACATCCATGTGCAGTGGGGGTTTTTGTTTGTTTTGGTTTTGGTTTTGGTTTTGGTTTCTGTTTTGGTTTTGGTTTTGGTGTGGACATATGTTTTCGACTCATTTGGATAAATACCAAGAAATGTGACTGCTGGATTGTATGGTTAAGAATATGTTTAGTTTTGTAAGAAACTGCCCAACTGTCTTCCAAAGTGGCTTTGTATCATCTTGCATTCCTATCAGCCATGAATGAGGGTTCCTGTTGTGCCACATCCTTGCCAGCATTTGGTATTGTCAGTGTTTTGGGTTTTGAGCGTTCTAATGGCACATGATGTTGAGCATCTTTTCATATGCTTACTTGCGGTCTTTGGTGAGGTGTCTATGTAGATCTTTCGCCTATTTTTACATTTGAATTGTTCATTTTCATATTGCTGAGTTTTAAGAGTTCTTTGTATATTTTGGTAACAGTCCTTTATCAGACATGTCTTTTTGCAAATATTCCCTCCCAGTCTGTGGCTTGCCTTCTCATTGTTTTGATGTGTTACTTTTTTAGTCTCTCAATTGTACTTCTGATGAACATTCTTTTTTTTTAATTTTTAAATATTTATTTATTTCTGAGAGAGAGAGAGAAAGCGCTAACGAGAGAGAGAGCAGAGCAGGAGGGGCAGAGAATCTGAATTGGGCTTGTGCTGACAGCAGTGGGCCCAACATGGGGCGCGAACCCACGAACCATGACATGAGATCATGACCCAAACCCAGGTTGGATGCTTAACCGACTGAGCCACGCAGGCACCCCGATGAACAGATATTCTTAATCCTAATATGCTCTAATTTATCTTAAAATTCCCTTTTTGATTAGTGCTTATTCTGTTCTATTCAAAAAACTTTTGCCTATTTTAAGGTCACAAAAATGTTCTGTATTTTGCTCTAAAAGCTTTGGTGTTTTATCTTTCATGTTTAGATTTGTCATCCAAATGGAACTGATTTTTGTGTATAGAGTGAGATGGAGGTCAAAATTATTTTTTCTCTATGGATATGCAACTGACCCAGCACTATTTATTGGAAATATCATTATTTCCCTGTTGCACTGAAGTGGCATCTTAGTCATGAACCAGGTGTCCATGTACATGTGTGTTTGTTCATATAGATCTATTTTATTCTTCACCGTAACTCTTTGTAAGAGGTGGGAGCTCTGGCCTCAGGACTTGCTCAACTCTAGACCAGAATTGCTCAACAGAGACCCAGCCTGAGACTGGCTCAAAGTTGAGAACTTCTGTCATTGGAGTTAATCCTGTGAGCTTTTGTCTGGCAGATTTGCATTTGAGTCTTTATTGTGTGGCTTTGAATGCATTGGCTGACATCTCTGAGCCTGTTTCCAAACGTAGGAGATGAAGATAATGACACTGTTGTAACGAAGAACTTGAGACACTTAGATAATCAAATGTATATTCTCACCGTTGTTGTTACCGTCATCTTAAGAATGATGAAGGGGAGGGCAGGGTGATTCTGCTGCAACCTTTAAGTGCCTTCGTTCCTGCCCCCTTCCTGCTATTCTCATCTCCCCAGGGAGGCTCCTAAGCTGATGTCCTTGTGAGGACAGGGGAATGGAGAAGGTTTTGAAGGTCTGCCTCCTAGGGGGAACCAGTTGCTTCCCATCCTCAAGGCTTCTACTTTTGTCCGACCCTATGCTCCCTCTGGAGACCATCTCCAGCCTCCTCCCTGGGGAGCTTGTTAAGTGCACACAGTCTAAAGCAGGCAGAGGCTGCGGGAACAACAGTAAGTTGTGGCAGTCAGGGAACCCTCATTCTTGAGCTTGACTCAGTAGTTCATCTCTGTGGACAGCCTCAGAAGAGCCGCTCCCCTTCCCTGAGCCTTAGAGTCTTAAGGATTGTGTCCCCAAGTCTCTTTGGCATTCCTATTCGGTAACTTCTAAATGTAATGTGACACTGGTGACCCCTAGTTTGTGGTAAGTTTGAGGGTAGGTCCCCAGAGATGCTGCAGAGAAGGCTTACCCCACTCTCAAGGGCTTAGCCTTTCCCAGACAAGAGACAGGTAGTGTGGTTGCTGTTTGTTTCTTATTTTCCCAAGGAAAGACTTTAACATACAGAAATAGCTTTATGCACAAAGATGTTTACCACAGTATTGCTTATGCCAGGGAAAAAAATAAGTTTGGAAATAATTTTTCCGCTTTATGCTCCATCTGGAGGCAGCCAGACTGGTCCTCAGGATCCTAGATTCAGCACAGAGAACTCTAGTATCAACTTGGTTTCAGGAAGCAGCTACCATACTTGATGTAGAATCATTTAGCTAAACATTAAATGTTTTGATCACACCTTATGTCCTGGGCTAAGGAATGGTTTTATGAAGATGACTCAGACATTATTTCTCTTCCAAGGAGCTCACAGTTTAGACGAGGAAGAAGAAACCTAAGAAGAAACCTAAGGAGTGAAGTGGATGCCAATGGAAATGCTGCATTAAAGGCACGCGAAGAGCGCCGTGAGAGCCCAGAGAAGGGAGAGTCATTTTTGATGATCAGATGGGAGCTGCTTGCAATTTCCTGGGAGACAGAGGAGGAGGCATGGAAGCCTGGGGTTGCTGAGGTTGGAGAGAAGCAGAGTCCTGCTGCTCTTCAGGAGGTAGAATCAACGCCCTGTGAGCTGAGCGGATGCGGGAGGTGTGATGAGTCTCAGGTTCCTGCTTGGCAACTGTGTGGGTGGTGGTACCTCTCCTGAGACAGGAAACCCGGGAAGGGGAGAAGTTGGTGGGAAGTTAAGGGCTGTGGACTGGGCTGTGTTGAGTTTTCGCTGCTTAGGATGCACTGTCGGGAAGCAGATGGGTGGATAAATCAAGGGCTCAGAAAGAGAGTGAGGCTGGAGATGTTGCTTTGGGACTCATCAGCCTAGAGTTGCTGTTTAAAGACTCGGGACGAGGAGACATGTGTCAGGAGCGGGTGCTCAGAGAGGGGACTAAGGAGCCTACCTTTAAGGAAGGGACATGAAGGCATGGAAAAGTGAAAGAAAAAAAGCCAATGAATGAGGGAGACAAGGGAAAGTCAGAGGAGACCAGGAGAGCTCCAGAGGAGGAGCGAGAGGCTCAGGAAGGAGGCACCTGCCAATCTGTCTTGTAATGCTGAGAGGTCCAGACAGTTGAGGACTGAGATGTGACGTGTGCTAAATGTAGCATGGAAGTGGTTGGAACAGGATAGTTCTCTGGGGTGGGGAGAGTGCACTCGACCCTGCGAGGAGCTGAGGAGTAAGTGGGCAAGTGGAGGACAGTAAAGGGAGACCACACTTTTGAAGAGCGTGGCTGGAAAGAAAAGGAAAGAAATGGGCAGTGAGTAGGCGTGGGGGGAGGTTCAGGGAGGGTTTGAAGCTGTGGTGGAGGCCACATCACTCTTTCCAACAACCTCCAGCTACTGAACAAAGTCATAGTCTGCCTTGGGACCTTTCTTCTCCAGGCCACGCTTCTCATGGAAGAAAGGGCCAAGGTCAGATGCTTTTCTCTCTCCCTTTCTGAGCAGTGTGTCTGTGGGCATATACACGCCCTATGTTCGGGAAGCTGGAGTAAGAAGCCACTGTGTGTGAGCACTGGCTTCCCACCTGGTCTGGAGGCAGCCCTGGGGCAGCCCCAAGTTTCCCGAGAGGGTAGGCCTGCATCTTTTTCTCCAAGATGAGGATGAGAAGTGGGAGGCAGGCTGTGGACCATCAGGATCTGTCAGCAGCCTCTGCAAGTCTGCCCACCATCTGGGTCCCATCACACAAGTGGGGCTTTTCCTACATTAATCTCTGATGAGCTTGGCCCGGCTTTCATTTCAAAAGGCTCTACTTCTTTTCTGTCTTCCACCAGCCCCTTCTTTACACCCCCTCCCCAAAACAGGACTAAAAATCATGCCTTCTCCCTTCCTTGGTTTCCCAACCCAGCTGGGGCCAGAGAAAGCTTTGAAATTGGAGCAAGGCTCAGGATGGGGAGGGAACGGATGCTGGTGTAGCTGGTGGGAAGGGGCTGGAGGAGGAAATGGCCAACTGAGTTCCCAAGTGAGGGGGAGAGAACAGAGATCTCTTGGGTGACCAGTGCTGGCCCCTTGGAGTCTCCAGTCCTTTCCTTCCCATTTCCCACCAAGTGTCTGTCCTTCACCACAGTCTTTCCTCTTCTTGTCCTGCATCCCTGCGACAGGGACCATCTCCTGGTACTTCTACTCCTCCCCTGGGTTTCTCTATAGATAAGGGACAACTCTCCTACCCTGTCAGGAGATGAGTCCCGACAAAGGCTGACTTGTTATCAGCTGCCTGAAAATGGGCTTCCAGAGCCTGAGCCAGGACTTCTGGGAACTTTGTTTCCTATCCTCTTCCCTCCATGTTTATTATACAGTATAGAAGACCATCGCAGAATGGATGTGTGCCAGATGAAAAAGGGCATTAGGCTAACCAGGATAGATAGAGTTTAATGTATCTTAGAGTCCAGGAATCCTGGAATGTCAGAGGTAGGAGACATCTTGAGACATCTGGTCCAGCTCAGTTGTTGTATATGGATGAATGCCTAGGGCTCAAAGAGAGGAGAGCAGTCACACAACAGGGCCAGGATGAGAACCTGGCAGTGAGGTACTCACTTATGGGTCTCCTAGTAAGGGATCCTGCAACAGGAACAAAAGATGCTTTACTGGTCACATGTCAAAGGCTAACTTGGATTCATAGTCACAGGGGGCAGGGTTGTCCTGGAGGTGTTTTGTGACAGATCCGGGTTCCACAGATTGACGATGAGGAGGTGGCTAGGAGACAAAGTCAAGGCCCAGTTTGTAAGAGGCATACGAGGGGAGGATAAGTGGCTAAGGATAAAAGATAAGGTTAATGAGAGCCCATTCTTATTAGATTCTTGCCTGTATCAGTCTCTCCTTCTGTTTGCACGAAGGAGGGATTCATTTAGTAAGGAAGACATTATATGGGTACAGGATGGATTTGGTGCCATGGAACAGAAAACCCAGCTCAAACTGGACCCCAAATTAACAGCCTTTATTAACGCACATAACAAGAAGTCCAGAGATAACGTGGGCTTAAGGACTGGTTGATTCAGCAGCTTAACTGTGTCATCAAGGATTCAGGTTCTTCTGTTTCTCAGCTTTGCCTCAGTCTGTATCATAGATGGCTGCCTCCTAGTTGTAAGATAGTGGCTAGCAGAAAAGGGAGAGTTTTCCCCCTTTATTCAGTTTAATGGAAAAGAGGCAAATATTCTCTCCCCAGTCATGGAATGCAAGTCTTTTTCTTGAGTCTGACTGGGCAACTTTGTGTTACATGTCCATCCCTGGACCAATAGGAGTTACCAACAGCATGCATCCTATATACTATTAAATAGATTTTTAAAACATAGATTAAAATAGATTAAAAAAATTCTTTTGACATTTATTCATTTTTGAGAGACAGAGAGAGACAGAGCATGAGCAGGGAAGGGGCAGAGAGAGGGAGACACAGAATCCAAAGCAGGCTCCAGGCTCTGAGCTGTCAGCACAGAGCCTGACGCGGGGCTCGAACATACGAACTGCGAGATCATGACCTGAGCCAACTGACTGAGCCACCCAGGCGCCCCTAAAATAGAATTTAAAAAAAAAAGCCTCTCAATTTTTCTCAGAAATGAAAACCTTTTTGTTGGAGAAAAAATAATAGAAGACTTGATGAACATATTGTAGACTGAGTAGTGAACTAAAAAACAGTGCCAAGGACTTCTCTCAAAATACAATGCAATAAGACAAAGAGGTGAAAAGCATAAGACAGAAGTGTAAGCATAGGGAGACTTAAGACTTCTAACTTATGCCTGGGATGTAGAAATCTGGAAAGAGCTTTGCTCATTGTTTCTACAGTAACAGAAAGAAAAAGCTGGATAAATTACAAAACTGTAACATTTCAGGAACCCATCTGTAGTAGCCAGCTTCCAAGATGGCTCCCTGTAATCCCTGCTTCCTGGTATTTACACCCGTGTGTAATGTTCTCCTGTATTATACCAGGTCAATCCGCATAAGCCATAGAATGCGGCAGAAGTGATGATAACGCCATATCGAAGATTAGGTTATAAGATAATATGGTATTCTTTTTTGGGCTCTCTCTCTCTCTTTCATCACTCATCACATACTCTGGGGGCAGCAAGGTGCCAGGTTGTGAACATCCCTAAGGAAGGGCCCAAAGAACTGAAGTCTCCGACCAACAGCCAGCAATATACCAAGGTCTACTGAAAACCACCAGCATGAGCTGGGAAAAAGTCTTCAACCTCCTTCAGGTCTTGAGGTTTCTATAACCCTGGATGAGAGTTTGAGAGAGTTTGACTGCAACCTCATAAGAGACCCTGAACCAAAACCATGCCATTAAGACTCTCCCATATTCCTGAGACATGGCAGCTGTGAGATATAATTGTGCGTTGCTTTAAGCTGCTATGTTTGGGGGACAATTTGTTAGGGAGCAGTGGATAACTAATAACCCATCAGAGGGTAGAGGTGTTAGGGTAACCAAACAGTGTGAACTCTAAGGAAATACAGGGCCCTCCAAACAGAGACAGAATTTGTTTACCTATGGCAGAGTATAAGAAGAGACCGAGGTGATGTAGAAAGAGGTAAACAGAGAAGAGACAAATTTTTATTTATTTTTGTTACATCAAAGGACTTTATGTCTTCTATTAATGTATAAGTGACATGTAACGTTATATTAGTTTCAGGTGTACAACATAATGATTGGATATTTGTGTATATTGCAAAATGATCACTACATTAAGTCTATTTAACATCTGTCACCATACATAGTTACAGAATTTTTTCTTGTGATGAGAACTTTTAATATCTACTCTCTTAGCCACTTTCAGATATGCAATACTGTATCATTAACTATAGTCACCATGCTGTACATTATATGCCCATCACTTATTTATTTTATAACTGGAAGTTTGTACCTTTTGATTCCCTTCACCTGTTTTCCCCACACTCCACCCCTTACCCCTGGCAACCACCAATCTGTTTTCTGTATCTATGAGCTTGGTTTTCATTTTTGTTTTTGTTTTACTTTTTTTAATGTTTATTTATTTATTTTGAGAGAGAGAGAGCACGTGTGAGCAGGGAAGGGGCAGAGAGAGAATCCCAAGAAGCCTCCATGCCCATCACAGAGCTCTACTCAGGGCTTGATCTCATGACTGCAAGATGAGAGCAGAATCAAGAGTTGGACACTTAACTGACTGAGCCACCCAGACGCCCCTTTGCTTTTGTTTTAGATTCCATAAGTGATTTCATATGGTATTTATCATTCTCTGTCTGACTTATTTCATGAGATAAATTTTTAAAACAAATTGCTAAAGGCCAAATGTGGGTTAATTTGAAAATATAGAAATTCTGGAAGCTGCAAACAAAAGAGTGGTTCGTACTTGCTTGTAGACTCCTCTCCATCAACCTTTCACTGTTTGCTCATGACAAAGATCAGTGACCATGCAGGAGAGTTGAGACCCAAATCAGCCTGCACCTTGACCTTGGACTTCTCGACATCCAGAACTATGAGAAAATAAATTTCTGTTATTTAAGCCACCCACAGTATTGTGTTTTCATTATAATAGCCCACTTAAACAGTACTTATTTTAAATTGTAATTTCAAGTTCTTTGTTGATTTATATTGACCTTATATCCTACAGCCTTGCTAAACTCACTTATTAGTTTACTGATTTTTCAGGATTTTCTACAGAAACACTTATGTCATCTGAGAATAGAGATAGTTTTATTTCTTTCTTTCCAATCTGTATACCTTTTGTTTCTTTTTCTTGTCTTACTTCATTGGTCAGAACTTGCTGTACAATGTTGAATAGAGGTGGTGAGGAAAGATATCCTACCTTGTTCTCAAATTTAGGGGGAAAGCATTTAGTCTTTCATCATTAAATATGATACCACCTAGAGAATTTTTCTTAGATGCCCTTTCTTGGATTGAGAAAGTTTCCTTCTATTGTTAGTTTTCTGAAAGTTTTTATCATGAATAAATGTTGAATTTTTTCTAGTGCTTTCTCTGCATTTATTGAGATGATATTATGTCTGTTGCTATTCCTTTGTTGACCGTGATTTTTCTCTGTTACATTAATTTTCAGATGTTGAACTGACCTGGTATACCTGGGATAAGCCCCATTTGGTCATGACATACTGTTGTTTTTTTTTTTCCTATATTGCTAGATTTTTCTTTTCCTTTCTTTTTTAATGTTTGTTTATTTTTGAGAGTAAGAGAGACAAAGCATGAGTGGGGGAGGGGCAGAGAGAGAGGGAGACACAGAATCCGAAGCAGGCTCCAGGCTCTGCACTGTCAGCACAGAGCCTGATGCAGGGCTCGAATTCACAAACTGTGAGATCATGACCTGAGCCACCCAGGCACCCCTAGATTTTTATTTTCTAATATTTTCTTAAGAATTCTGCATCTATACCCATGAGGGATATTGGTCTGTAGTTTATTTTTTTCATAACGTCTTTTTCTGTTTTCAGTATAAAGGTAATGCTGCCCATATAAATGAATTAGGAAGTATTCTCTCCTCTTTAATTATCTGGAAGAGTTTGCATATAATTGGTATTATTTCTTCCTTAGTATTTGGTGAAATTTTCCAGTGAAGGCATCTGATCCTGGGGTTTTCTTTGTTGGAAAGTTTTTAATTACTAATTGAATCTTTTTAATAGATATAGTGTTATCCAGATTACTTAATTCTTCTTGAGTAACATTTGGTAGTTGTGTGTTCAAGAAATTTTCCCTTTCTTTTAAGTTGTTAAAATTTATTGGAATTGTATTTTCACAATAATATCTTATTCTGCTTCAGTGTCTGCAAGGTCTGTAGTAAACTCCCTTCATTCATTCCTGATACTGATAATTTTTATCATCTCTCCTTTTTCTTAATCTGACTGGTTAGAAGTTTATCAATTTTATTGATTTTGTCAAAGAACCACTTTGGATATATTAATTTTTCTCTGTAACTTTTTTCTTTTAAATTCCATTGATTTTTACTCTTATCCTTACTATTTTCTTCCTGTACTTGGTTTGGATTTAATTTACTCTTCTTTTTCTTTCTATCTTTTTTTTTTTGAAGCGAAAACTTAGATAATTGTTTTATAGTCTTCCTTCTACTTAAACATTAGCATTTAATGCTGTAAATATTTGTCTGCATATTACTTTAGCTGTACCCTGCTAATTGTAATATGTAGGACTTGTATTTTCATTCAATTCAGAGTATTTTCTTATTTCTCCTTCTTTGACCTATTAGTCAACTCTTTCTTTGACCTTCTTTGACCTATTAGTTATTAATAAATACATTGCTTAAATTACAAATATTTGTGGATTTCCCAGACATCTTTGTTATCATTTCTAATTTAATTCTGTTTGTTAAAGGAACATATTTTAAACAATTTCTTGATTGATTAAACATCTCTTCTTCAGAGAAGAGTTTTGATGTCTCCAAGTGTAATTGTGAGTTTATCTATTTTTCTTTTTCTTTTTAATTTTATATTTCATCTACATTGTTAAATTTAGGGGAATTAAGTTTTTCATAATGATATTTTATTATCTTTTAGTGTCCATAAGACATGCATTAATGTTCCTTTATTAAATCCTGATACCGGTCATTTATTCCTCTGCCCTTTTTTTTGAAAAAAATATTTTTAATGTTTATTCATTTTTGAGAGATGGAGAGAGACAAAGCATGAGTGGGGGAGGGGCAGAGAGAGAGGGAGACACAGAATCCAAAGCGGGCTCCAGGCTCCGAGCTGTCAGCACAGAGCCATACCTGGGACTCAAATGCATGAACTGTGAGATCATGACCTGAGCCAAAGTCAGACATCCAACCAACTGAGCCACCCAGGCACCCCCCTCTACCTTTTATTCTGGATTAATTAGTCTAGAGGTATATCAGTTTTATCCAGCTTTCCTAAAAAATGACACTTTGGTTTTATGGATTTTTCTATGATTTATTCTCTATTATTTTCCATCTTATTCGTTCCAACTTTATGAGTTTTCCATTCTTAAATTTACTTTGAATTTAATTTTATCTTTTCTTTTTCTAGTTTCTTAGAGTGAGAATTAAGATAATTAATTGACACATTTCTTCTTTTTTAATATAGGCAATTAGTGTTACAATTTTCCCTCTAAATAGTGCTTTAGATATGTCCCATAAATTTTGATATATTATGTTTTAACTTCCGATCACTGCTAACTTAAAAAAATGTTTCCTTTGACCCATGGATAATTTAGAAGTGTTTTATTTCTAGATAAATGGAGAGTCTTCAAAAAAACCATTCTATTAATGGTTTCTAACAATTCCATTGTGGTAAGAGAAGATGATTTTTATGACAGTATTCTTTTAAATTTTTTTAGTTTTGGCTTATGGTCAGAATATGGTCTGTCTTTACAAATATTTCATGTCCATTTGAAAAGAATAAGTATTCTATTCTTGTTGGGTGGAGTGTTCTATGAATGTAAATTAGGTCCCATTAGTTTATAGTATTGTTCAAGTCTATATACAGACTTACTGATTTTCTATCTGCTTGTTCTTTGAATCATTGGTACCAGGTGTTGAAATATTCAACTATGATTATAATTTTTTTCATTACATATATTGGAGCTCTGTTGTTAGGTGCATGCAAATTATTGATTGTTATGCTTTTTGATGAATTGACTCTTTTATTGTTAAATGTTCTTTTAAAAATATATAATATAAAACTTACCCATTGTAAGTTTCCATGAATATTAGTAAGCTTACACAGTTATGTAATCATTAATACAGTCAGTTTGAAAATAATTCCACTACCTTAAAAGATCCCTCCTCTGCATTTGCAATCAACCCCACTCCCATCCCAAGCATCAGTTAACCTCTGATCTTATTTCTGTCTCTAGATTTTTGGCTTTTCTAGAAATTTCATATAAATGGAATCATACAATATATAGTCTTATAAAGATTTGGCATTTCACCTTTTGCACAATGTTTTTGAGGTTCATCCATATCTTTGTATATATCAATAGTTCATTTCTTTTTTTATTCTTGGATAGGCCATTACATGTGCATACCATATTTAGTTTATTAATTCACCTGTTGAACATTTGTGTTATTTCCAGTTGTATAATGCTGCTGTGAACTTTTTCATACAATCTTTAGGGGACACAAATTTTCACTTCCCTTGTGTATATACCTAGGGGTAGACTTTCCGGGTCCTACGGAAGTGTATATTTAACTTTTTAAGTAACTCACTGATTTCTAAAGTGACTGTACTATTTTACATTCTCACCAGCAATGTATAAGGGTTCCATTTATCTACATTTTCAAAACTTGATGGTTCAGTCTTTTAGTATATAGACATCCTAGAGGGTATAATTGTGTTATCTTATTATGGTTTTAATTTTGATTTCTATAATAGTGAATGATGTTTGGAATCTTTTTATATATTTGCCATCATATATCTTATTTGGTGAAGTGTCAGCTCAAATTTTGCTTATGTTGTTATTGGTTTTTTTTTTTTTTGACTTCTTACTATTGTGCAGGTATATTTCTGTACTCCCTATTGTAGTCCATTGATCTATATGTGTATCCTTAGACCCATATCACATTGTCTTGATTACTATAACTTTACAGTAAGTTATGAATAAAGGTTGTGTAAGTGCTCCAGCTTTGTGTTCTTCCAAATTGTTTTGGCTATTCTAGGTCCTTTATAATCCCTATACATTTTATTTATTTTTTAGGTTTATTTATTTATTTTGAGAGAGAGAGCACACAAGCAGGGGAGGGGCAGAGAGAGAGAGGGAGAGAGAGAATCCCAAGCAGGCTCCCTGCAGTCAACGCAGAGCCTGACATGGGGCTCGATCCCACCAACTGTAAGATCATGATCTGATCTGAAACCAAGTGTCAGATGCTCAGTTGACTGAGCCACCACCCAGGCACCCCAACATTTCTGTTTACTTGTTACTTTCTGCAAAACAAGCTTGCCAAGATTTTGATAAGGAGTTCAATGAATATATAGATTAATTTAGGGGAAATTGCCCTCTTAACAATTTTGAGTCTTCCAATCCACAAAGAAGGCATCTCTCTTTTTAAAATATCCTTATTTATTTTTGACAGAAGGAGCGTGCATATACAGGCAGGGGAGGGACAGAGAGAAAGGGGGACAGAGGATCTGAAGTGGGCTCCGTGCTGACAGCAGAAAGCTGGATACCAGGCTCAAACCTGCAAACTGCAAGATCATGATCTGAGCTGAAGTCAGACACTTAACTGACTGAGCCACCCAGGTGCCCCATGAAGGCATATCTCTCTACTGATTCACATCTTCATTAAATTGTCTCTGCAATGTTTTGTAGTTTTCAGTATGTAGATTTTGCATGTTTGTTAAATATATTCCAAATGTATTCAAATTTTATACTATTATGATTGGCATTCTTTTCATAATTTCATTTTCAGATTGTTACTATTATATAGAAACACAATTGATTTTTGCATATTGAATTTGGATGCATTGCCTTGCTTCGTAGCTCTAATAGCTTTTTTGTAGTTTCCTTAGGATTTTATACATAGATGATCATTAGTATGTGAATGAAGACAGTTTTACTTTTGCCTTTCCACTCTGTATGCCTTTAATTTCTTTTACTCACTTTATTGCACTGGTAGAATTGCCAAAACACGATTTCGTAGAAGAGGTGAGACCAGAAATCCTACTAAGTTTACAATCGTAGTGGGAAAACATTTAGTCTTTGGTCATTATGTATGGTATTAATTGTAAATTTTTCATAAATACCATTACCTGGTTGAGGAAGCTTCCTTGTATTCCTACTTCTTAAAGAGTTTTTTAAGGGTGCCTGGGTGGCTCAGTTGGTTAAGAGTCTGCCTCTTGATTTCGGCTCAGATCATGTTCTCATGGTTCATGAACTCGAGCTCCACATCAGGCTCTGTGCTGACAGCATGGATCTTGCTTGGGATTCTCTCTCTGTCTCTCTCTGTCTCTCTCTCTCTTCCCCTCCTCAGCTTGTGCACACATGCTCTCTCTCTCTCTCTCTCAAAAATAAATAAATATACTTTAAAAATGGCTTATTAAAAATCACGACTGGGTGTTGTTGGATTTTATCCAATCCTTTTTCTGTGTCTATTGAGATGATCATGTGGAACTTAATCTTCATTTTATCAATATGGTGCATTATGTTACTTGATTTTTGGATGTTAAACCAACCTTGCATTCCTGGGATAAATCCCACTTGGTCAGAGTGTGAAATTCCTTTTTACATGTTGCTGGATTTTGTTTGCTAATATTTCGTTAAGGAATTTGCACCCATGTTTGTGGGGGATATTGGAATGTTGTATGGTCTCTTGTCACACCTTTGTCTGGCTTTGGTATCGGGTGATACCTGCTTTATAAAATAAATTGAGAAGTGTTCCCTGTTTCTCTCTTTTCTGAAAGAGTTTGTGTAGGATTTGTGTCATTTATTCCTTGAATGTTTGGTAGAATTCATGAGAAAAGGTATCTGGGCCTTGTACTTTCTTTGTGGGATGAGTTTTAATTATCAATTCAGTTTTTTACTTGATATATGTCTTTACATATTTTCTATTCCTTCTTAAGTCAGTGTCAGTAGTTTATATCTTCCTAAGAATATTTTCACTTAGTTTGTCTAGTTTGTCAGCATGAAGCTATTCATAATATTCCCTTATAATTCTACAGGATCTTTGTGATGTCCCCTCTTTCAGTCATTCCCAATTTTGGTAATTTGTCTCTTCTCTCCTGTTCTTGGTCAGTCTGGCTAAAAGTTTATCAACTTTGTTGATGTCTTCAAGTAACTAATTTCTGGTTTTATTTATCTTTGCTATTGTTTTTCTTTTTTCTATTTCATTGCTTTCTGCTCCAATGTTTATTATTAATGTCCTTCTGCTTACTTGGAGTTTGATTCAGCCTTCATTTTATGGCATTCTGAGGTTAAAACTTAAGATTGTTGATTTTGAATCTTTCTTCCTTTTTAATACATATTTAAAACTATACAATATCTTATAAAGACTTCAGCTGCATCCCATAATTTTCAAAATGCTTTGTTTGCATTTTCATTGAGTTCAAAGTATTTTCAATTTCAACTGAAATTTTTAAATTTTTTTTTAAAAACTTAAATTCAAGTTAGTTAACATACAGTATAGTCTTAGCTTCAGGAGTAGACTTTTATGTAGAAGTATGTTGTTTAATTTCCAAATATTTAAATATTTCCTAGATTTCTTTTTTTGGTTGATTTCTGACTGAATTCCATGGTGATGGGAGATTTTGTATGATTACATTCCTTTTAAATTTATGGAGACTCATTTAATAATATAGCATACAGTCTATTCTGGGAAATGGCCCATTTGAACTTGAAAAGTATTTATTTTGTTGTTGAGTGGAGTGATCTATATATCATTTAGGTTAAGTTGGTTGAGAGTGTTGTTCAAGTGATCTATATTATTGCTGACTTCATATATATATATATATATATATATATATATATATATATATTTAAATTTTTTTAAGGTTTATTTATTTTTGAGAGAGAGAGAGAGAGAGAGAGACAGAGTGTGAGCAGAGGAGAGGCAGAGAGAAAGGGACACATAGAATCTGAAGCAGGCTCCAGGCTCTGAGCTGTCAGCACAGATCCCAATGCAGGGCTCAAACCCACAAACTGTGAGATCATGACCTGAGCCAAAGTGGGATGCTTAACTGACTGAGCCACCCAGGTGCCCCTCATTGCTGGCTTTCTAATGTACATTTTTTGTATAACATGTATTTTTAGTTCTCTTGCATTTATACCTGGAACAGAATTTCTGAGTCTTAACAGGTACCTTATGATTATAATTCTGAGAAACTACTAGGCTGTTTTCCAAAGTAGTTGCATCATTTTGTATTCCCACCAGCAATGTATGAGGGTCTCAATTTGTCCTCAGCCTCTCCAACTCTTATGATTATCTGGGTTTTTGATTATAGACATTTTAGTGAATGTAAAAGTGGTATCTCATTGTGTATTTTATTTGCAATTCCTTGATGTCTAATGATGTTGATCATGTTTTCATGTGCTTATTGAACATTTGTACATCTTATTTGGAGAAATATCTATTCAGATCCTTTGCCCATTTAAAAAACTGGATTATTTGGGCTTATTTGTTGTTTATTATCGATTTGTAAGAGTTCTTTATATATTATCCATACAAGTCTCTTATTAGACATAAGACTTGCAAATACTTTTTTCCACTGGTGAGTTGTCTTTTTGCTTTTTCCGTGTTGCCCTTTGAAACATAAAAGTTTTCATTTTGATGAGGTTCAAAGTATCTATTTTTTTTCCATCACTTGAGCTTTTGGTATCACATCTAAGAAGGCTTTATTTAACCCAACCCAAGGTCATGGAAATTTACTCCTATATTTTCTTCTGAGAGTTGTATTGTTTTACCCCTTACCTTTAGGTCTGTAGTCTATTTGGAGTTAGTTTTTCTGTGTGGTGTAGGGCACAGGTCTGGCTTCATTGTTTTACATATAGATATCCAGTTATCCCAGCACCATTTGTTTAAAACTATTCTATTCCCATTGAATTGTCTTGGCACCCTTGTCAAAAGTAATTGACCATAAATATATGGGCATATTTCTGAGAGTTCAATTCTGTTCCATTGATTCATATGTTATCCTTATGTCAGCACCATGACTACAAATTTGAATGCTGTCATCAACCCACATACAGATTGATAGGCAGAGTAAGCATAACCTCTGTGCAATTCATTGGCTGACCATGAGGCTCAGCTACTCTAAGCATGTCATATAAGCGGAATCATACAGTATTTGTCCTTCTGTAATTGGGTTATTTCACTTAACATAATGTCTTTTAAGGTTCCTTCACATGGCAACATGTATTAGAATTTTCTTTCTTTTTAAGGCTGAATAATATTCACTGTGTGTAAAACATTGAGTGTTTATCCATTCATCCATTAGTGGTCACTTGGGTTCCTCCTGCATTTTGCTTATTGTGAACAGTGTTTCTGTAAACATGGGTGTACAAATGTCTGTTTGTGTTCCTGCTTTTAAGTCTTTTGAATATATGTTCAGAAGTATAATTTCTAAACCATATGGTAAATCTATTTTTTATTTTTTGAGAAACTGTCATATTTTTTCCATAGGGATTTGTCATTTTGCATGCCCACCAGCAGCACACAAGGGTTCAGTCTTCTCTACATCCTCACCAACACTTGTTCCCTTTTCTTTTTTTTTTTTTAATAATAGCCACCCTAATGAGCGTGAAGTATATTTCATTGTGCTTTTGATTTTCATTTCCCTCTTGATTAATGATTTGTGCATCTTTCCTTGCGCTTATTGGCCATTTGTGTTACTTCTTTGGAGAAATGTCTGGTTTATTTGCCCCTTTAATAAGGGGCAAATTGTTTTGTTGTTCATTGTTTCTTCATTGTTGAGTTGAGGAATTCTCTATATATTCTGGATTCAGCCATTATTTCTTTTTTTAATTTTTATTTTTTAAATATTTTTTAAAATCTTTAGTTTTGAGAGAGACAGAGACAGAGTGAGAGCAGGGGAGGAGTAGAGAGAGAGGGAGAAGCAGGCTTCAGGCTCTGAGCTGGCAGCACAGAGACGATGTGGGGCTCAAACTCACGGACTGTGAGATCATGACCTGAGATGAAGTCAGATGCTTAACCGACAGCCACCCAGGCACCCCAAGCCATTATTTCTTAAGATACTTTTTTCTTTTCCTTCTCTCCTTTTGGGCCTTAAATTACATGGATTTTAGATCTCTTGATATTATTTTACAGGTCAATGAGGCTCTATTTACTTTTTCAGCTTTTTTTTTTCACTCCGTAATTCCTTTTGGATACTTTCTCTTATTATGTCTTCAAGGTCATTGATCTTTTCTTCTGAAGTCTTTAATGTGTTGTCAATCCTATTTTCATTTAAAATTTTATGTTTTCATCTCTAGAAGTTCCATTTTATTTTTAAAAATATCTTCCATTTCTTTCCCCCTTATGTTAATATTTTTCTCTGCATTCTTGAGCATATTTGTAACAGCTATTTTTAAGTCCTTGTCTGCCAATATCATCTTTGTCATTTCTATGCCTGTTTCTATTGGCTGATTTTTCTCCTTGTGATGAGTCATATTTGCCAGCTTCTTTGCATACCTAGTAATTTTCTTTAATTAGAACTCTGAACATTATTATTACATTGTTGAGTGTCTGGATTTTTTTCTTCTAAAGAATATTTGGGGTTTGTTGTATCTTACAGTTTAGTTACTTGTGTATCAGCACAGTCAATTTCAAGCTTGTTTCAAAACTTAATTGGAGCAGATTTAAGGTGGGATTTACTCTAAGGCTAGTTTAATCCTATTTCTAAGGTGTGACCCTTTCTAGAGGCTCAGTTAAGTGCTCTGGACATTCAATGAGGTGTTTCCACTCTTGCTGGTAAGAACTTAAATGTCTCCTATCCTTGTATAAGCTCCAGTAATTCCTCAGTTTACAATTGGGCAATAGTTCTTTGCCCAACCTTATGGATTTCTGCTCTCAACATGCGTACCTTAGTATTCAGCAACAGACTTCATCTATGCATATTTCTGGAGCTCTTTCACTACACAGCTCCCTCTGCTCTGATACATTGCCACACAAATTCCAGTTGCCTCACACTTCCTGTTTTGATCTTTGTCTTAATGAGACCACCACCCTCTGCTGGGGCTTCCTAATCTCTGTGCCTTGTTCCAGAAAATGCCTGTAGGCAGAAAGTTGGAGCTTTCTATTAAGACTCATTATGTTTATTTTCTTTTCTCTTGAGGATCCTAGCCCTGCATTGCCTGTTGTTCAGTGTCTGAAAACACAGATTTCATGTATTTTGTCCAATTTTCTAATTGTTTATAATTGCATCGTAGTCTGTAATTGCAGGATACCCTGTCGTAAGGTCATGGATGTTTTCAATTTCTAAACACGCTTTTGTTTTCTAATTGTGTTTTTATATGCAAGCCTCCTATTTTATAGATACTTAAATATCCTCACAAATCATCCTGGGAATGTTAATTAGAATACTGTCCAGATCCTTCCTGTTTCTTGAATTGATGGTGTTTCCTTGAGGGAAATTTGCCCTGTCATCTCAACTTGGATATCATTTTCAGGTTGTCCATCTTTTACAAATAGCTAATGAGTTGTAATTTACTGAAAATATTTATAATAAAAGCCTACGTTAATCTGAATTGGTACTCTGTGGGGTTTCTTAGCAGCTCTGTAGGTGGGTGGCTGGGCTTCCCAGCCCACACCACAGCCATTCATTCACTGGGTGATGCTGTTTCCTCCAATAGTGGGATCACAAGGATGTTCCCCCACATGATCTCTTCTCATGTTTACATAATTCTCACCACTATTATAATTATTATTCCAATTTCACAGTTGAGGAAACTGAAGTCCAGAGATGTTCAGTTACTTGCCAAGGTCACAGAACTGGTGAGTGAAGCAACCAGAATTAGAACCCAGAAGGTCTGTCCAACCTATACACTGTGCTGTCTCCCACTTGCTTGACAGCTTCCAGAAATGTCATATTATCTGGCCTATTGGTGGAACTGTTTCATGTTTTTTATTTTAGGTACATTTTCTAGTTTTAAATTTTCTTTGTTATATCATATGGCTTTTTAGAGTATTTTGAGAGTACTTACATCTTCTTATCTTGAAACTATAGCCCTCAACATTTCCCCCATATTATGCACTATTTATGGTAAATTCATCTTAAGTTAAAGTTCTCACTGGAACTACTGAGACAGAAGAACAGACATTTTTGAGGGACTTCATATATACTTGCTAAAAGTAAAATAAAATTTTGATAAATTTTACTGAGACATTCCCATCAAGCAGTGCCTAAGAATGCCAGCTGCTCCAGGAAGTGCAGTTTTTAATTGGTGTCTTTGAAAGACCTGAAGTTTGTAAGATGTCTAACAGTAGAATTTGAGGCCCAGTGACATATGGGCAGAGGAGGTATTTTTGGGAGCAGTCCCTCCCCTGTACCTCTCAAATCCCTTACAGACCCCCTTTCTCGTCAGGCGGCCCCTCCTGCACATGCTGGGGGCAGGGCCTGGGCTGGGGGCACCTCTGCCAGGACCCTGCTGATCTATGTTCTCGCCTGACACTCAGCAGCTGTCGTGGAGGCGTGGGCTGCAGGCGCTGTTCCCCATGGGCCGTGTGCAGGCTGCAGGCCGGGGATCCTTTCCCGCCTAATCCGAGGGGCACTGGCGGTGGGGAGGGAGACAGCTGGGTGTAACTGATCTGCAAAGGAATGGAGTGGTACAGGCCTCCCAGTGCTGGGCTGGGCCGTCTGCAGCCTGCCCGCTCCAGCTGCCTTGTTTTAACCCTTCCCTCTCTTACCTCTCTGTCCCCTTCATCCTGGGAATTTATGTCATCCAGCTCAGCTGAGTCCTCGGAACGTCCCTGGCTGTGTCTGCACACCTTGCAGAGGACCCAGGCTTGTGATAGCAATGTTGGGGAGGCTAGGGCAGGAGAAAGAGCCTCCAGTCTTAGAAGGAGACAGAACTCTTGGAAGGCCCAGTAGGTGAATCAGGCGGTGCAGGCTCTGAGATCAGAGCAAGGAGGCCCTAAGTGGGTTGGAAGTCAGAGGAAACTCCCTGGAGGATGCGACGGAAGGAGTACAGGGTTTGGAGTCTAGTGTTGGCTCTGCCATTGCTCGCTTTGCAGGGAGACCTTGGGGAAGTCACTGCCTCTCTCTAGGGTCAGGTCCTGCCCCTGGAGATGTGGAGTTTGAAGAAGATGACCGTTAAGGTTCTGTCCGCAGTGGTAACAACAGCTTCATTCACTAAATGCCTACTGTAGGCCAGGGGCTTTATCTGTCAACATGCTCACGGTCACTTTGCCAGATTCTCCTTTCCATTTTAGTGATGAGGAAGCTGAGTTTGGAGAGGATAAATCACGTAGCTGTGCAGAGACAGAGCTGGACCCCATCATCTAGGCTCTTCCCTCAGAGCACTCAGCTCCAACCATCCATAAGCGATGATTTTAGCTCAGGTAGAAAGGCAGAATGCACAGCTGGCTGGGCAGCAGAGGCAAAGGCTTAGTCGGGAGCCCCAGAGCCTCTGCAAGAAGGGTGGGCTGGGCTGGGTTGGGCAGTTTGCTCCAGCTTTTCTCCTACTCTGTGCATGGCTGGAGCTGGATCTGCCAGCTCATCTGGGCAGCTTCACACAGGGTGGCAGACTCCGCAGTTGTCCGGCCTGTTCCCATCCATGATCTCACTTGACACTCATGCCAACCCGAGCATGTAGAACCTGTTGCCCCTCCTCACAATGGGGGACTGAGCCTTGACATTTGCCAAAATCCTGTAACTGGTAACTGGCCAAAGAGAGAGAAGAGACTAGAATATTCTTTCCACTGTGCTCTCTGGCTTCCCGGAGGAAGGGGTCTCGACACCCAGCAGTCCTTTTTGTGCTTTTCCCGGTGAGAAGGAAAGTCTGATTGTGGACTCTGGAGTGACATAAGCATGGGCTCAAGTCCCGAGTCCCCCACTCTCCAGCTGTGCAATTGCTAAACCTCTCTGAGCCATAGCTTCCTCATCTGTTGTGAATGAAATGTGGGTGAATAATGACGGAATGCTGCAGCTGGGCCTGCATCCATCTTCCCTGAGCAGAGCATAGGGTCGCACTGGCACATAACACCCCAGAAAAGGAGAACCTAGGGCCGTGGGGGACTAGTGGCCAAAGAGAAGGAACCCAGGGCTGGGGTTTTGCAGCTCAAAGCTGGTCAGAAGGATGGGCAGGAACTGCCCAGGGAGAGGGAGGCAAAGGGCCCAGGCAAAGGCGCAGAGGCAGAAATGGATGTGATGTGGGACGAACAGGGACACAGTTTGGCTTTAGCCTGGGGGGGAGGACAGTGGCCCAGAGGAAGGTAGGTCTTCATGCCAAGTGTGGCGGCGGCGGTGGGGGTGGGGGGGGGCGGCAGTGTGCTGAGTAGCAAGCCTAGAGAATGGCTCAGCTCCGGAGAACGAGTTGTCCAAGCATGCAGGGGCTGGACCAGTTACCCACCATGTTGCCTACCTATCTCCTCCCCTTCCTCCCAACCCTGGGCAGCCAGGACCTCTGGGCAAAGGGCCGGCTGGGTGTGCAGTTCCAGCTTGAGAGAGACAGCTGTGCAGGTCTCCTGCCTGCTGCAAGGGATTAACTGGCACTGCCACAGTATGTTGGGGGGCACCTGGCTCCCCAGATCTGCCCACCCCTACATTCTTTAACTTCTTGCTGCCCAGGCTCCTCCCTTTCATGCTTAGACACATGTTCATACTCAGCTTTCAGTGCTCCGTGTTAGATGCTGGGGGCCCAGAATGAATAAAGATCAGGGCAGGGTCCACCCAGCCAGAGGTGCCTTTATCTGTCACTGTTCCTCCTCATGCCAGCCCAGGGCCCTCTGAGACCCTGAGCTCTTCCCCAGCAAAACCCTTCCCTCTCCATTGGCTCCTTCCAGAATACTTGGTCAAATCACTGCCTTCCTCAAACCACCAAACAAATAAACCTTCCCTTGACCTTATGCCCTATCTCTCTCTGTCCTGCTCAACCACACTCCTCAGAGTTGACCCACTATCTACCTCCTCACTGAGAAGACATATCACAGACCCAGCCCCTCTTCTTCCTGGGCACACAGTCGGACTACATCTCCCAGCCTCCTTTGCAGTTAGTTGTGGCCACCTACACAGGTTCTGGGCAGTGGGATGTGAGTGGAAGAGAGCAAGCCACTTGCGCTCCCGCTCCCCCAACCTGCAGTGCATGCTTCCTGCTCCTGGCACACCTCCCAGGGGCTGGCTTGATGCAGAGGAGCATGGCGCCTTTGCAAGGATTGTGTTGAAGATGGTAGTCTCTCAAGATAGAGGAGCCAGGGTCCTGAATCGTTTTGGAGGCAAGGTTCCAGCTACTCAGAAACACCTGTTTTTGTTTTTGTTTTTGTTTTTGTTTTTTATAGGAGGGAGAAATAAACTTGTATCATGTTTGAGCCACAGAAATGATCTGACTTGCTGTGCATTAAAAAAAAAAATGAGGAACTGGGGCACCTGGGTGGCTCAGCGGTTAAGCACTGATTTCGGCTCAGGTCATGATCTCGCCATTCGTGGGTTCGAGCCCTGCCTCGGGCTCTATGCTGACAGCTTAGAGCCTGGAGCCTGCTTCGGATTCTGTGTCTCCCTCTCTCTGCCCCTCCCTCAATCATGTGCAAGCGGTCTCTCTCTCTCTCTCTCTCAAAAATAAACATTAAAAAAAATTTTTTTTTTAATGAGGAATTTAGTCCCCCTTCTCCTCCGTCTCCCCATGTGGGACAACCCTGGGCAGCAGGGAAGGGGTGGGGGGACCTAAGAGCTCTGAAAAGAGGGTTGGAAGTGGGAAAAGCGCACCTTCACGGAGACAGATTTCCTGGGTCAGGATGTGGCCAATGAATTTATACAAGTAGCATCTGACCTTCAAGTTGAAGTTGTTCCTGTTTGGCTCAGGCTGTGATTGCCATCTACCTACCCCAAATCACCAGGAGCTTGTGTGAGGTTCCAAAGCCTGTGTGGTCAGACAGAGCCCCCCCCCCCCCCGGGGGGGAGGGGGCGGGAGGGGGATGTAAAGGGCAGGGCCACACTAGGGTGAATGTGCCCTGGGGCCCTAGGCTTGAGGGAGGAGGCTGAAGCTGGGCGAGTGGTACCCCCGCCTCTGGGGGTGGTGAGGAAAGAGTTAAGGGGTCTGGGAGCAGGATTGGCTCTCCTCTCTGTGAGGCGGTAAAATCAGCATGTCGCCTCCAATTTGCTCTGGCCTGACCTTGAACGTGAATCATTCCATCACAATGTCCTTATTGATTTCCACAGGAAGAAGATTAAGCCCAGAAAATCAGGGCGGGAACTTGAGCCCGAGGCAGGGAAAATGGGATGGTTCTGGGGCTCAAAACCCCTCGTGTTTGCAAAGACGTCACAGGGGGCCCGTAGGCTGGGCAGCCGCCCAGCTCAGCTACCAGCTCTCTGAGGGGCTGGGCCCTGGGTTCCTGTTTCCTTACCTGTCGGCTGTGTGGCCTCTGGGCTTCCCTGAAGCTTCAAGTCATGCAAAGAGATTGGGGATAGGGGAGAGGCCATACATACCCCTTGAGCCTTGAATCTATTCTAATCACTTCATCCTCCCTTACACAGTGACAGTCTTTGGGACCCTCAGGACCAAACAGGATGTTCTGGGACCAATGTTGCCATTGAACCAGCTGGCCCAAGCAGTGAGGAAGGGCCCTCCTCAGTCCTGAAAACCCTTCAAGGGAATGAGACTGATGTAGGTGTGTATGTGTGTGTGTCCCTGCACAGGTGCATAAAGGAGGTGGATCATCCTGTGGGACTTGACCCACAATTTCCTTTCTTCATTTACCATATGCTAGAGAGCCCACCATGCCAGTATATGAAACAGTTCTATTATGGTTTTCAATGGCGTGGCTGTAGCAGGTGATCTAATCATTCACACTGATAGGCATGTAAAGTTGTTGCTTTTTTTTTTTTAACTTAAGACAATGCTGTAATAAATAATTGGGCACCTGCCTTGTATGAATTGCCTTTTTAGATGCTGTATTAGTTTTCTATGGCTGCTGTAACAAATTACCACAAACTTAATGGCTTAAAATAACACAGATTTATTCTCTTAGAGTTCCAGAGGTCAGAAGTCTGAAATCAGTTTCACTGGGTTAAAATCAAGGTGTGGGCAGGCCTGTGTTCCTTCTGGAGCTCCGGGGGAGAATCCATTCCTTGCCTCTTCCAGCTTCTAGGGGCTGCCCACATTCTTTGGCCAGCGGCCCCTTCCTCCAACCTTAAAATGCATCATTTCAACCTCAACATCTGTCATCTCATCTCCTTTCTCTGACCCCTCCTGCCTCTCTCTTCCAAGGACTCTTGGGATGACATTGGGCCCACCTGGATAATCCAGGATGGCCTCCCCACCTCAAACATCTTACCGTAATCACATCTGCAGAGTCCCTTTTACTATGTGAAGTCATATATTCAGAGCTTTCTGGCATGAATATGTGGACATATTTGGAAGACCATCATTCAGCCTACCACAGCTGCCTAGAAATATGATGGCTTCATCAAAGGGTGTATGTATTTTTTATATAAATCACCATCTCCAAATCATTTCAGTGAACACTGATATCAGTGCTGCTGGTGGCTTTTTGAGGGCAATCCGGCAACACTGATCAAGGTTTAAATTCCTCACCATGTCCTGTCCTTTCTAAAGCACAGGGCATGGGATCATGCTGGCTGATAACATGTGCTTCTTGTGAATCTTACACTAAAACGTCTGAATCTAAATCAGTTGGTTTCCCAGGAGGCAGCTGGGGGATCAGGACTGGGATATTTGGCCAAAGGGCTGGAGTAGGAGGCTGGCTTCCAGGAGGAGCAGGCAGGAGGGATGCCTGGGTGGAAGTGAAGGTGAGGTAAAGAGACAGAAACATGTGATTCCAGTGGTGGGTGTGACCATCAGGAGTGAGGTCCCCAAGAGTACACAGTGGGGGCAGGGCAGGTGCTGAGGGGGCCACAGTGCTGGGCACAGGTGGGGCAGGACAAGGTGGGGTGACCTTCAGGGCCATAAAATAGAGTCTTTTCTTCACAGCTGAAACTCCTTCAGATTCAAAGCAAACCTGACACCCTGAGAGATGCTCAGAGGCCTGATATCTTTCCGTGGTTTATTGGGTCTAGAACCAGAATACAGATACAAGAACAAAGAGGCTGCAGGAACAGCTGGGGACCATCTTGGCCCAGGCCCCTATCCCCAAACCTAGGGACACTAGGGCAGCCACATATCCCCAGACATACCAGAGCACTGCTGGGGCCTGAACATCCTGGCCTGGACCCCAGCAGCACACAGTGGCATGGGGAGGTGGCCTACAGAGTGGGGTGTGAAGGGGACCCTAGACCTGGCTTTAAGAAGGACACTCTGGTTCAGAGACAAGGTTCTGGGAGATCAGCTGTATGTAGGGCTTGCATTTTCCACTGATAGACGCTTTCCTGCTAAACAGTCCCATGATGCAGAGAGCTAGGAATTGGCTGAGCCACAAAACTCACAGTCAGGCCCCTCCAGAGACCAACTCTACTATGTCCTTGGAGAGAAGGCACATTGCAAAGCCAGGCACTGCCCTTGCAGGCTGAAGGTACCATTAAATAACCAAGGCTCCTGCCCCCATCTCGCAAGAGCCAGCTCACCTCCAGGAAGGCTGGCTGTGGGGGATACGTATAGAGCAGGCATAGGTCTGTTCTTCTAAATCCTTTCCTGAACCACAGTGTCAACAACAGAATACGAGGGCATCCCTCTTGGGGCGATAGGGGACTTGAGGGTCACCAAGCCCCCTCCCCAGTCTCTGGGCCTGGCCTCACAACACTGCTGAGAGGACCCCGGCCTGGGAACCCACCCTCTATGCTTCTGGGAAGTCCTCCTGGGCAGCTACTCACAGGCCTGTGTATTGCAGTTAAAGCCTCCCTTCCTTTTACTGTGTCTGTGGTTCTTCCCTGGTAGAAAGGGCCAAAAGAGAGAATGGGCCACCACATCCTGGCCCTGCACGTGGTCCTGGGTCTAGCTCTGGTCCTTCCTTCTCAGGAAAGCCTTCCCCCTCTCCACTTGTAGCCAGAGTCATGGATTCCCACATCCATGCAGGGGCTGCTGCCCCCAATTCAGGGCCCATTCCAAACCTCAGCCAAGGACAGAGCTGAGTTCCCTGACCCTTCGGGTGTGGCACTTTCCCTGTATGCAGGAGAGGGAGGCCAGAGAAAGAGCTGGTATGGGTGTGGCCCATTCTAGTCACGTTCTGTGCCTCTGCCTGGCATTCCATGCTCAGCACATACCAGCTCTCTACTCCCCAGGAGCTTCCCCCTGCACACTGGGCCAGCCAGCCCCCAGGTCTCAGGACCACTGGCAGGCGCAGTCGGTGGGCTCCTGCACTGTGTAGGGCACCCAGGTGGCGTTGGTGGCACAGAAGAGCTGCACGGAGCGGCGCTGCAGGCCCACCTCCCGGCAGCACTTGCAGAAGCGGGCGTAGGTGTTGATGTTGTAGTTGTAGATGCTGGCGGATGGGCATCTCCCGTCGCAGGACACGAGGTTCACCTGGAGACAGGCAGGCCAGTGAGGCCCACTGTGTAGCCCTGCCCCCCCAACCCCCTCCCACCGCCACTCGGGCAGGCAACACTCACAGGGGTGTTGCTCCTGCATTCATTCTTTCGGATGGTCATACGGATGGTCACCTTCTTGCAGGAGCGCCCATCCTCTTTACCTGGGGGGACAGGCTGGGTGAGGCAGCTATGGCTGAGAAGTGCTGGCAGGGGGCAGCAGGATGGGCCAGACTGGGGCAGTTAGTGTCATGCTAGAGGGTCTCTCTACTGGTGTTAGTGCCCATGCATTAGAGCCCTTTGCCAGCAAAGAGAAAGCCTTCTAACTCAGTGCCCTGGAAAGATGTGGAGATGGCTAGGGCAGGGGAGAAAAGGAACGATGTCTGGATGGCCTCAGGGGCTCTTGGCCAGGGAGGAGGAGGATCTGGAGACCAGGTGGGCTGCTTCCCCACCCCACCCCCAAAGCCTATCTCTAATCCTTGCCCCTGACCCTGGCCATGCCCCCCTCCCGCCCCCCACTCCCCTTGTGCCTCTGGCTCAGCATCAGCATTCTGACTCTGAGAGGGCTTCTGGGTAAAGAATCTGCAGTTTCCTGGATGTCTGGAAACCCCAGTCCCGAGCAGATGCTTGCACGCCTCAGGCTCACTGGGTTTCCTTTATCCATCAGACAGGGCCAGGGATTTGCCCACTTCACACAGTTGTCACAGAGGTGGAAAGTGATACGCAGGTTCCTCTGCCTGGACCACGCCTCCCACAGACAAGCAAGCTCAGGGCCATTCCTGCCCTCACTGGCTCAAATAGCTCATCCTTGGGCCCTTCCTTCACCACTCCTGAAACTATAACGCCCACCCTCCCTCCACCCTGTGCTCCCTCCCTGCCCCCTCCCTTGCCTTATTTCTATCTGGGGCACTGTCACCATGATGTCCCCAGTATGCTGGGGAAACGGAAGCTTTGGGCCTTCCTTTGAACGGCCCCTTCCACAACTTGTGGGTTCTTTTCTCATTCTCAATGAATACTCGCTTTCACACCCTGATACAGGACTTGTAAGTTTGTGTTCTTTCTCTTATGAGGCCCCCCCAAGTTGCATAAGTTTCAATCCCCATAAAACTGGATGCATCCATCATATATATTTGACTTATTATGCGGGGCTCTCCCACTACAACATCAGCTCCATAAAGCTTTATTTATGCTGTGTCTGCAGTGCCTAAAACAGGGCCTGGCATATTGATGCTCAATAAATATTTGTCTGATGCATGGGCTCCCTCTGTCACTAAGGGTGCCTGCCAGAAACAGGGTGGAATCCTTTCTTGTGGCCTCTTGGCCTCACCACAGTGGGTTTCCTATCATCCCAGTGGAGGACTCCTGGCCAGAGCTAAGTTCACTTTTTCCTCCTTCCCTGTTTCCAGGAGGCAAGAGGACCAAGGGCTGTCCCGGCCAGGGCCCTCGGGGTCCCAGACCAAGGCCAGCTGAGTGACAAGTGGGAGCAAAGTGGTGGTGGCATTCGGCATTGATGGGTCCAGGAGAGGGGGAACCGCTGAAGCATTCCCACGCAAGCCCAAGGGATGAGGCTCGCTACCCAGCATGCACTGTTGGCTGAGAAAGGCCTTTGCCAGAGGCAGGGAGCAGAGGCCCCGCCCTCCCCTCCCCCACCCCCAGAGCTGGGGCCACCTAGCAGAAGGAACGTTGTTGGGAATAGCAACGTGGCTGCATGCCTCAGTCCTGTGGGTTTCCGAGAGGAGTACCTGGGTGGCAGTGGACACTAACCCGTGGAGGAGAGGCGGGGCTAACAGGGACCACAGGAAACAGGGTCCCCGGGGAACCTGGGGAGAGGGACACGGGTCGTAGGTCACACGGGAGCACATGGAATATTCAGGGAACATGAGTTGCGGGTCGGAGATCAGCCAATGAGGCACTGAGCCCAGCTTCCTTGCAGTATGCGAGGTGGACACAAAAGGGTGTCAAATTCTACATCCCTCCAAAGGACAGTCTGAGGACCCTAGGGAGAGGGGAGGCGTGTAGACAAAGGTCCTAAAGCTGACTAGAATGTGCATGCTTATGTGGCTCGGGCTGCAGGTTCCAGGGGCCAGGTGTGAGTCCAGGTCACTCGGACTGAGACAGCGACCCTGTGGGCCTGAATCCCCCCCGGGGGGAATCTCTGAGACAGGGCTCCTGACCACAAGGAGAATTCACCTGGGGGGCTTCTGGGCTGGGGGTCTTGGCAGGGGCAGGAGGAGGCAGAACAGCTGATGAATCTCTGACCTCCTGGACTCAATAGCCCAATGTCCCCTGTCTCCATCAAGAAGTAAAGGCGTTTTGTTGGGATAGGGTCAGGAGCATGGGCTCTGCCCACCCGCATATCTGCGCCAGTGCCGTGAGCCCCATGGTAGCGGTGTGATCCCTTCATCTAAACCCCCGAAGAACTAGCACTGGAGGTGCCAGGCCAGGAACCCGGCCCTCTGAGCCCTGACAGGATACCCTGTCCCCCGACCAGAGACCTCACCCCTGGGCCTCCACCGTGCTCACTCACATGTCCTGCAGCATCCTTCCAAGGAAGGTACCACTGAGCCCCCAACCTAGAGGGAGAGGAGGGGAGGTGAGTGGGAGAGCCCATCCCAGGCCAGAAGCCAAGATCCCAGCAAAAGGCACAAGAGCCTTGACTCAGCTTTTCCTCCCAAGATGCCCCAGGGCAGGTGCGCCAGGCCCTGCTGTCCATCAGGCCCTGGCCAGAGGGAGAAGGCACCCCTGGGCTGGCCCTGGGAGAGCCACAGGGACTAACTTGACTGGCTGGGCCACTGGCATAAAAGCTGCCAGTGGCCCCAGTAAGACCGGAGGCTGGGTTAAGATGGTGAGATCCTCCCATCTTTCCAGTGGCGGCTTCCCTCCTGCCCCATCCTGTGCCCACATTAGTGCTTCCTGCACAGAGGGTCCGGGAGGGGAGCGACACAGGGGCTGACCCATTTGGGTCAGTGGCCTGGGCTCCATCCCAGCCCTGGATAAGTCATCCTTTTCCTCTGGGCTCCATTTTCCCACCCTTAAAATGGGTGCAGTTATCCCTTATAGCCCTCCTCCTCTATTATGAAATGGATAAAACAATGATGTGACAGTTCTTCATAAATAAGTATTGTGTGTGTGAGCACATGCATGTGATTTTGTGAACATATACATGTGTGGTTTTGTAGTGCGAGTGTGTGTGACTGGGAGCGTGTGTACTTGTTTTTAAGATCAGAAACCTTTCAATGTCCAGTATTAATCTCAGGAACCTTCCTCATTTAACAATAACCAAACCCTCCAGAAATCCTTTTCCTTGAGGTGTGTGCCCTTAGTGACAGCTGTCCCTGCCAGTGCTGTTTTGGCTAGTGGTAGTGCCATTAGAGCATCAGAGGACTGAACTGTGCACCTGTATGGCGTGTATGTGACGTCTCAGAACATGTGAGGATGTATGTTTGCATACATCCGTGTGCGGCTGTGTGTGTGATGTATGAGGATGTGGGGTGTGACGCATGAGGACGTGGGGTGTGACGCGGTCAGAGCAGGAACACGGAGAGATGTGGAGCTGGGGTGGCAGGGCAGGTACGGCCTCCAGGGAACCCCTCTTCCCTCACTTCCGCACACAGGAACCCCCCACCCTGCAACGCCCCCCGCCGGTAAGACAGGCGATACCCCTGGCTTCAGGCCATGCTGTGAGGGGAGAAGGCTGGCACTGACCTTGGCACACTCGGTCTCGTTGAGTGGCGGGCAGCTGATGGGTGAGCGGACAAGCACAGCGCCCAGGGGCGTGTTGCCACAGTGATGGCGGGTACAGTTTGCGATCCAGGACGCCCCAGGCTAGAGGGCACAGAGGTGGACAATGGGGACTGGGTGGCTAGATGGTCTGAGTGAACAGACAGGGCACAGCTCTTGGGCACAGGTGCTGCCCAGGACCCTGTCTGTGCCTAGCCCTGAGCCCCGGTTGCCTCCTGGGATGCCCTCCCAGGTGGGTGGTTAAGGGGCTGCATACCAAGAACAGGGAGGTGGTGCCGTTGGGGAAAGTGAAGAGGCAGGACACGTTCCTACAGGAGCCACAGCAGGCGGCCAGGTCCCGTGGATGCTCGTACTCCTGATTCTGCAGGACAGGGCGGAACCAGAGGGACCTCAGCCATGTGCCCACCTCCACCCTCCTGCTTTCCTACTGTCTGATGGTCTCTGAGCCCCAAGCCCAGAGAAGCCCCCCTGTAGATGCTCAGAAAGGGAGCTCACTCCCAGCCTCTTATTTCAGACAGGAAGGTCATCCCTTAAGCCTCCTTTACAGCAATTCCTAGACCCATTCCCAGTTGATGAAGAGCATTTCCACCCCTTTCAAAGACAGCACTGCTGGCGATTAAGGGTGCTGGTTTTGTTTCCACGCAGACCTCAGTCTGAGTCCCGGTCCCTGTGGGAATTTGTACAAATGACCGGACCTCCCTAAACCTCAGCTTTCTCATCTGACAAATGGGAATAATGCCAGCCCCTTTTAGCTTTTACTAGAAGCCAGTCGCTATCTTAGAAACTGGGTGTGCAGAAGTGCAACAAAGGGTAACAACATAAACACACAAACCAAAGCAATAGGGAATGTACCAGTCGTAAGTAGGTGCTTCGTAAATACATCTTCTGTCAAATACTCGCCCTTGCCAGACCTTCACTCCTGCCGTTCCCCTCCTGGCCTCTCCCAACCCCGCCTGTTCTCTGCACTTTCTACAGAGGTCTCTGAAGGGTCCCCTGCCCGCACCATGTCTCCTCTTCAGACTTGTCTAGAAAGCTTGAGACTCCTTTGATTCCTGGAGCACCAGGGATCACCCAAGCCAGCCGCTGCCCCTGCCCACCCCCATCCTGCCCCGCACCTACCGCCTCACAGTGCACGTCACACAGCACAGAGGTGGTGTTGATTTGGTAGAAGCTGGTAAGAGGGTCGAGCACGTCAGTGCAGCGGGAGGTGTGGCACACGCCATCAGCCGAGAGTTCCACCACGGTCTGGCCCGGCAGCATCACCCCCAGCTCACGGCTCAGGCACACGGGGGCCTTCACTGGTTGGGCGTGCAGGATGGCAACAGTCACCGGAACCCAGCACGCACATCGGGCCCAGCCTGGCTCTCCCCCACGGGCTTCCCTTCCCCACTCACCGCACTCGTATTTGGCGCATCCACACACGTTCTCCACGCTGTGCAGGAACTCCTCGTCCAGCTGGGACTTCTCCCACTGGGTGGGGCAGAGGCAGTCAGCACCCCACGCTGGGGAAGCCCAGCCCTGCCCTTGGGAGCAGTCTGCCACCGGGGCCCTTGTCTCTATCAGCTGCCTCCTCGCGGTGGGTGGGGAGGGGCTGGCAAGCTCCGGCAAGCTCAGTCACTCCCCAGCCAAGGGAGAAATTCCCAGTATGGCTTCCCCACTGAGGATCACTCCCCAATGTCTTCTTCAGGGACTTAGGCCTCTCCTTTCATCCCAAGAACCCACGGGCCGCATCAGGGAGGGACCATTGCATGGCTTCCAGCCAAGAACCCAGCTTGGCTCATACTATCTCCCTTCCTCCTTCACCAGTTGAAGGGAGGAGGGAGGAGTGGGGGAGAAAATGAGAGGAAATGTGTGCTGGGGGGGTAGGGGGTGAGGAGAATATATAAAATCTAGAAAATTGTGAAAAAACTTTAAACATAACTTCACATTTCTTACAGTATTTTCCCTTCCCTCAGTGGCTGTGCAGTCTGGTGGTTAAGGGCATGGCCTCTGGAGTCAGATTTCCTGGGTTCTAATCCTGACTGTGATTTACTAGCTTCACGATCTGAACCTTAGCTTCCTTGTCTGTATCACTGAGCTCATCATGGAATCAACCTTGTTGGTATGACACTATATACACAAGGCCCAGGAACGTTCCTGACATATAGTTAGCTCTCAATAAGCATGAGCTGCCGTAAAAAGTATCATCACCTTCATCATCTTCATCCTCACCATCCTCACCATTCCCACCATCATCATCTCCACCATCATCATTGTACTTGCTCATCACAATGCTGAAGCATCCTCACGCCCACTCTATAAATGAGGACACTGGGCTCAGAGGGCAGAGCTTAGGACAAGAATGCCAACTTGTGATCCACGGCTCTTTGCACTACATTAAAGGAATAGGGTCTCCAGGGGATGGGAAAGAGTGGAAAGGAAAGGGGGAGGTAGATCATAGACAGTGGGGAGGAGCAGGGTCTCCATACCAGGTGGCACCGGGGCACCGGGATTGTGTCGCAGTCACACTCTGAAAGATAGGAGGGGCCAGGACCTGTCTCACTGGAGACGTCCAGGTGTAAGTCTCCCCGGGCCTCCACGCCGCTCACTCTGGCACAGCCTCAAGCCCAATTGGGATAGGGACTGGGGTGAAGAAGCCAAAATCTCAGCTTCCCTCCAGCCTAGCCCAGCATGGGAAGTGCAGCTTTCCTGGTAGGGCAGGTGGGGGCCGTGATGGGTCCTAAGCTCCACCAGAGGCCGGTGAGGAGAAACAGGCCGACAGACCAATCACAGGTGTCCTTTGTCATCTGGGCTTCATCCTGCCCCATCCTCCTGAAAACCCTTTCTAGAGCAGATGTGGAGCCTCTCCAGGAGGGAACGCATCAAGGGCGGAACTTCTGACCAGGGGCACGTCCTGTTGGAAGGCGACTGCTGTGGCCCCACTAGCAAACTTAACAGACACCACATCAGCTCGAGCTTCAAGGTAAGGAGAGCTCAAGGTCACAGTGCCTGTGAAACGCTCTCCCGGGTCACTCAGTCATGTTTACTATATGCTGAGGCTTTTCTGTGCTCTGGGGACAACACAATGAGTAAAATAGACTAAAATCTCTACCCTCGTGAAGCTTACATTGCAGGCCTGGAAAAAGACAGTGAAATAAATGCAAAATAATTTCTCAACTCTTTTTAAGTAACATTTTATATAAAGCTCACTGGTATTCACTATTGATCATTGATGCTCCCAAAGGAGTTTGAGGTAATTTTTGTTTGTTTGTTTGTTTGTTTATTTGGGGGGGGAGGGGCGGAGAGAGAAAGCGGATCTCGAGCAGGCTCTGCAAGAGCACAGAGCCCGACATGGGCCTCGAACTCACAAACCATGAGATCACGACCTGAGCCGAAATCAAGAGTCAGACACTTAACCAACTGAGCCACCCAGGTGCCACGGAGGTAAATTTTAACAAAAATCATGCTTACTAACAGCTGCAATAAAGACTTGCTTTAGAAGGAAAAACCTTTTGGGAACAAGGAACTTGATTTTTCCCTGGGGAGAAAAAGGTGTAGGAATGCTAAGCACCCAGAGATCAGATGCAGGGCGAGGAAGGTGATTTTGGCAGCTTCCATCTGGGGATTCTGGAGGGACAGTGGTGGGTCATTCCTCCCCTCCCTTACTCTTCACGGGGGCCCTGGATCCCTGCCTTTGGGGAAGGGCATCCCTGGCCAGGGACTTACCACAGGACTTGTAGGGGCAGCAGCGGTCTGGGCTCCACACCTCCACCAGAGCAGTGCCCATGCCACACTGTACTTGGGGACAGCGGAAGCTCTCACACACTGCGAGGGAGGGGAGGTAGGGGACACATCAGCTGCAGATACCTGGAGCAGAAATCCCCAGAATGCAACATTGGCTAATAGAGGGCTCCTCCTTGGGTTCCCCCCAGTGTCCTCAGACACCCTCCAGGGCTAGAGTCCTGGGAAGAAGTCTGGGCTCCTGGAGTCTTTCCATAGAACTCCTAGTGGAAGACATAGTTCCACTCTGATGAGGCATTAGCAATATGACTGTCAGAACCTTAAAGTCACTCAGCTGGGCCTTCCCTCCCCTGAATTCTGTGTCACCCTGCGAGTAGTCAGGTTAGGATTATCAAAAAAATTATGAGGTGGAGGAAGAGAAGGACCTTTGTATAGTGTCAAAGTAATGGGTTACTTTCTGGCTGAAAGAGGAAAACTGTAAATGTAAGACGGAGGCATCTGGCAGTCCCCACCGTAATCCAGGACCAACATTAGCCTGAGTTGCGGTGTCTCAACCAGCTAGTCTGTATCTCGTGATGTGATGTACGTTGAAGCTCGTGTTCTGTCGGGCCCCACACACAACTTGAATCCACCGGGTCTTAGATCTAACTTCTAGTTTATAGGAAGCACAGAGGATGGGGAGGAGCAAGGAAAACAGTTCCGGGAGGAAGCAAGTGGATAAATCTAGAAGGTAGGACTTTCTGCAGGACCACAACCCAAACTCTACAATTCCATGTCACACAGAAAAAGATGCTTATGCTAGATTAAATGATATTTAAGAGACCACAGGTCCTGGGTTGGACAAACCAGGAAAATCATGGATGGGGTATGATGGAACTTGAAATTTTTATTAACATTAACTGAAAACAGCTGGTTAAAAAAGAGCACGTGCACATTGTTGGCGACATGGATAGAGCTAGACGGTATGATGCTCAGTGAAATAAGTCACACTGAGAAAGACAGATACCATATGATTTCACTTACGTGTGGAGTCTGAAAAACAGAACAAATGAACAAGAAAACAAACAAAAAAGCCGGACTCTTAACTGCAGAGAACAAACCGGTGGTTACCAGAGGGAAGGCGGGTGAGGAGCTGAGTGAAATAGGTGATGGGGATTAAGATACAAACTTGCAGTTATAAAATAAATAAGTCACGGAGATGAAAAGTACAGCGTAGGGAATATGGTCAGTAATATTGTAATGACATTGCATGGTGACAGTCGGTGACTACATTCATCATGGTGAAGACAGAGTAACGTCTTCTTGAATCAATATGTTGCACATCTGAAACTAATATAATATTGTACATTGACTATACTTTAATAAAAACAATAAAACATAAAATAAAAAAGCATATACATGCTTATTTTGGTTAAAAAAAACACACACACATATAAAGGCATAGAGACTATTTGGAAGGATATATACTCAAGTGCTGACAGTGGAAGCAGGAAGAAAGTATTTTCACTTTCTTATCTTTACTTGGATTCTGTACTTTCTATAAGGCATATATAGTGCCTCTATAATAAAAGTACAATGAAGATTGGGAGAAGGTAACAATATCAATAGCCTCCTTATACTGAGCACCTCTGTATCCCAAAGACCATCAAGTATTTCATATATTGTCTCCAGGCTTCACAACTGCCCCTCAGGGGACATACTACTAGCACCTCATTTTACAAATGAGGAACCTTGGCTCAGAGAGTTTGAGACTCGTCCTAGGCCACACAGCCAGAAAATGGCAGGACTGGGGTGCAAAACCATGACTCACTGACCCTGCTTGTACTCACTGCACACGACCAGGCTTTCTCCTGAGAAGCGTGGAGAGACACGTGAACAAGAGAGGGGGGTGAGGTGGAGAGAAGAGACGCGCAGAAAAAGGAGAGAGAAGACGAGAGGAAGGACATTGAGATCATCATCAGATCATCTTTGTAAGCTGGCCCCACTTTTGGGACCAGTGGCCTCTGAGACCCTGGGTGGAGCCGATTGGCCCAGTGTGGACAGCGCATCTGGGGAACGCTCCATGGGAAACCTACACTGTTTCAGACTTGGTTCCTGACACTTGAAGCAGTCGGCGTCGCCCCTGGAGTATCCTGGCAGACAGTCCTCACTGGCACCGCTCTGTGCCCGTGAGGTTCGCTCACGTTTTTCCCACAGTCAATGTGCAGTTTTTGCAAATGGGGTCATCTTTAAATTTAACCAGTCTGTTAATTCTTATCCATCAGGTGTTCTTCAGGTCTCAAATGCTGGCCGTACTATGTCTACTAGGTACTATTAAGGTACTAGGTACATAGTACACCCTGTATTAAGGTACTATGTCCTGTAAAATTATCAGAAAGGGCCCACGCTTATTTGCGATTGCAAAACCAAAGAGCTTCAGAGGCTTCAAGATGCAGGGTCGTCAGGGATGCAGCCTCCATGTGCAGATACCAGGGTAATACAGTGACAAAAAAGATTGTGAAGCAGGGGCCTGGGGTCAGAGAATGAAGACTATAAATCAATGCTAGGAGGATTGGGGTGGCCTCAACCCAGGCCTGTCCCTGGCCCTGGGCTGGGTCGCCATGGAGGGGACAGGGAACCTCTTCATGAAGCCTCAGAGCCACCCATGTCACAGCCTGGACCCCATACCATCCGGCTCCCCTGGCCTGGCCCCGCTTCCTCGGGTGGGGTCTCATCATGGCTTTGGCTACTTCATGCTTCGGTGCTCACTACCTGGGAGCTCCCTGTTGCTCCCTGTTGAACTCCCAGGGTCCTGAGGTGAGGGCATGGTGAAGGGGCCTGGTGGCACATAAGAGTCTCATGCTCTACCCACTGAGCTAGCCGGACAGTTTCTGGTGGCACATAAATGTCCCTGGAGCCCCTTACGGTTAGGTCCCCATGTCCAGCTGGGACTCACCACACTGGTACACAGGGCAGCAGAGCTCTGTGGTGTTCCTGTCCACGGTGAGCGCCTCTCCTTCCTGACACTCGGGGATGGGATCTGGACAGTCGCCACAGGCTGAGGGGGGAGAGGGGCCACGGCTGTCACAGGTGGTCCCCCCCACCCTGGGTATGTGGGGGGGGGACCTAAAATCCAGCTGTGACAGACAGGAGTTGGACTAAAGTAGTGTGTTGTGGCTTCAGGGGGCCTGTCCTGGAGCAAGAATCTAGATCTTTCCTGTCAACCTAAAGTCTTACACTGAACAAGCACCAACTTCCTCATGCTCAGTAATATACAGGATGGAGCTGGGGTTGGTTCTCTTCCTCCTTCACTTCGCTCTGAACAGGAATCTCACCCTTCTGTGCCCAGTCCACCTGGAGACCCTCTCCCTTTCCTCCCTGCTGCCCAAGGAAACCAGTGACGAAGGGGTGGCTGGGATCCAGCCGTGCACCCGATGGCATGTCCACCCACCGCAGAAGTAGGAGGTACAGCACGAATCCCCCAGGCGGCCCGCGATCAGAATCTGGTCCTGGCGGCAGCTGGGGACCAGCTCTGCCTCACACAGGTCTGGGTCACACTCTGGGGAAAGGACAGAATTAAGTGCAAGGAGCAGACCCTGTCTGGCCACGCCTTGGCCCCCACCCTGGCTCTGCCCTGATCTCCAGTCAGAACCCAGTCCCCAGAGCTCCCCTAACCCAGCGGCTGGGCTCCCCTCCCCCTGCCCTCCCCACCTCAGGGTCTCTCACCACAGCTGTAGCTGGGGCAGCAGGAGTCCTCCTGGAAGTGGGTGAGGAGTCGGTGGCCTGGGTGGCAGGTAGGGGCGAGGCCCTCGCACAGGGTCTGGTTACACACTGGCCAGGGGGCCACGGGGCCTGTCACCTGGAGGCTGGGACTCCCCCCAGCCTCCGGCACTGCCCAGCACCTAGACAACTTGTCCCCATTTCTCCCTCCAGCCCCCCAAGACCCATGTTCCTGGAAGGGGCCTCTGAGGGTCACATAGAAGGTCCAGGGCTGGACAGAAGAACATTAATAGGTAATATTCATTGAGATGGGTCATGTGCCAGCTGCTGTCTTAGATCAGTATAAACTTCTAGATTCTCACAACCCAGAAGATGGGTACCTATGATCAGCCTCCTGCTACAGTAGAATTGACTAAAACACAGAGGATGTTAAATGATCTGCCGAGGTCACGAGGCTGCAGTGGCGGAGGAAGAGTTCTCCAGGCTGCCTGGCTCCATAGCCTGTGCCTTTAAGCCCTACCCCATGTTGATTCTTGAGGGTGGCTCCTGCCCCCCCCCCCCCCCCCCCCGCCTCAAGACACTTTCCTTTGCCCAGGCCTTGTCCTACCCATCAAGGCAGAGCTGGAGCCTTTTAACAGTCTTTTTTTTTTTTTTTTTTTTAATTTTTTTTTCAACGTTTATTTATTTTTGGGACAGAGAGAGACAGAGCATGAACGGGGGAGGGGCAGAGAGAGAGGGAGACACAGAATCAGAAACAGGCTCCAGGCTCTGAGCCATCAGCCCAGAGCCCGACGCGGGGCTCGAACTCACGGACCGCGAGATCGTGACCTGGCTGAAGTCGGACGCTCAACCGACTGCGCCACCCAGGCGCCCCCTTTTAACAGTCTTAAAGTTGAGGTCGAGGAAAGTAAAGGGTCTGACTCACCACAAACTGTCCCCAGGCAGCAGGGATCCTCAGTGGGCAGGAGCAGAGCCACCTCCCCGAAACGTGGGCAGGTCTCAGGGCGGGGCCCTGGGCACTCCATGTCCACTGGGACGATGGTGTTGGGAGCTTGGCACTGGTGCTGGCAGCATCCGCTGAGGGAGCTGTTCCAGGTCTCCCCCAGGGCCCGCGGCACCCCTGTGCTGTCGGTGCAGGCTGCAGTGGGGGGTACGGTGGGGTACGGGGCACTGAGGCGGTCAAGGAGACCCAGACTGTCCCAGGCTAGACCCTCCCTGGGACACTGACCATCCCCAAAGTGGCCCTGGAGGAATGCAGATGGGTCTTAGCCATGGGTAGCAGGTGGGCTGAGGAGACCCTAGAGCGAGGCCAGCTTTGGAGGGCCCCACCCTGATAGAGGAAGAACCTACCGCACTTCTCCTGAGGGACGCAGAGTGCTGAGTGGCGCCGGTGCAAAAGGGTGCCCTCAGAGCAGACACAGCCCTCGCCCAGCACCTGGCACTGCTCTGGGTCCAGCGGGCCAAGCAGCCCATCCTGGCATGTCTCCGGGGGCTCACAGGCTGCCACACATGCCTGGTATATGGAGTCACTGGAACACAGGAAGGCTGCAGGGACACAGTGGGCACCAGGCCTGGCTCAGACCCCAGGCAGAGTGAGGAGGGGCCTCAGAGCATCATCTGTGCCTCAGCAGAGAGCGCAAAGGGGTTTAGGGGCATTACCTCCCTTCTCTAGATCAGGAGGCAGCAAGGTACAACCCGTGGCCCAATTCCAGCCTCCCACCTGTTTTTGCAAATAAAGTTTTATTGAAATACAGTCACACTCATTCATCTACCTATTGTATCTGGCTGATTTTGCACTACAAGGACAGAGTTGAGTAATTGTGACGGAGACCACACAGCCTGAAAAGCTCAATTATTTACTATCTGGCCCTTTACAGGCAATATTTGCCAACCCCTTGCTCTAGGTCAGCGTTTTCAAACTTTCTTAACGGGAAAAAGCAGATTTTACATTGTGGTCCAATACACAAGTGCATGTAGAACAGTGCTCCTCAAACCTGATTGCCAAGGAGTCACTTGGGAGTTTTTGAAATACCTTTGCCAGGATCCCACCGCAGGGCAACTGAATTGGAACCTCTTGTTGTGGGGCCCAACATTAATACTTTCTGAAGTTCCTTGGTGATTTCAAAGGGGCAGCCGGGATTGAGAATGACTGATATATGAAAACAAATTTTTTTCACAAAATAATATTTAATCTTTCTAGGTGGAGTACACGCTAGCATTTTCTATTCTATTGTGTATTTTGAATGTGGTGTTGACCCCCAAAGTTGATTTCACACCCGCAGTTTGCAAACGCTCCTCTGGATGACTTAGTCTTGTCATCCTTTATCCGTCATATTGTAGGTGCGGTCTTCCTGCGAGCTGTTTCCAGCCTATCTGGATGTGTTCACATTTATAAATCAAACTACTCGAGGCCAGTCTACCCCTGCCTACTCCACTAATGCAAACCTAACAGGGTGGGATCTCACCTCCATTCTCAGGGAAGGAGGGGAGAGACTGAAAGAAGAGAAAGATGACCAAGAATTAAGAGAAAGGAACTAACATTTCCTGGATGGTAACCATGTGGTGGGGCCATTCTGCACACACTGTCTCATGTCACCTTCAAAACAACCCTAGAGGGAGCTACTATTACTGTCCTCATTTTACAGATGAAGCAAGGAGATTCAGATAAATTAAAGAGTAATCAGATAATATTCCTTTGACTTATTAATATAAATTGTAATAAAAATAAATTTATTAATGTACTTATGGATTTATTTATAAAATGTTTCTTAACTTCTTAATATGAATGAATGAATGAATGAATGAATGAATGAATAATTAACAGGGGGTGGGAGCAACAGAAGCAATGGAGGAGTCCCCCACCCTCCCTGCTCCCCCCTCAGCCCCCTGACTCACGGCAGTAGTCGGAGCGTCTCCACTCGATGCACACGTGGAACTTGTGGCACATAGCCACATACACAGTCAGTGCCACGCAGGGCTGCTGCACGTACTTGGTGTCCCGGATCCACAGCTCACAGAATGACTCTGGGGAAACCTGGGCACGTGCATCAGATAGCGCTGTTTATCCTGACTCCCCCCATCCCAGCATCCAGCTCCTCCTAGCCCTGTCCAGGGGCAACAACGAGCTTCTGAAGACTCCTAATCCAGTCCCAAGTTCAACACCTCTGGGGGCCCACCCTCTGCAGGTAGTGCTGCCATTCCTAGCCCGGGAGGTCCCCCAACACTGGACACAGTGGGTACATACAAAGCGGTGACAGGCGCTGAAGGTGCGGTTGGACACCATGCGAAGGCAGGGTGAGCAGTCAGCTGTGGCACAGCTGTCTGGGCGGAAGCGGGTCTGGCCCACCGAGGTCAGGGAGCTGGGCACCTGCCAGCTGTCCAGAAAGGGAGCAGGGTCCTCAGCCTCACCCACCACAGAACCATCCTCCAGGGTGAGGTCATTGGCTGCGTCCCCATCACAGATACCTGAAATGGGGCAGAATTATGCCGATAGCTATAATAATCACCACCATGCCCAGGTCTCCAGATGTCACTCTGCATATTTCTTACAACAATTCTTTGAGGCTGGTATTACTATTATCTTCATTTTATAGATGAGAGAAATGAGGCACAGAGAAGGTAAGAAACCTGCTGTGTAGGAAGATGTTGTTCTCAGGAAATGCACACCAAAGAATTTAGGGATAGAGTGATACAATGTCTCAAACATACTTTCAAATTGCTCAGAAAAATGCATATATATGCAAATTGCATACACATAAAAAAGTGCATTTATATAAATCCTACATGTATAGATGTATTTACACATCTGCCTGCATGCATACACATGTGTGTATTTTATATACATACACACACAGAGGCAGGAAAAGTAAATGGGGCAAAATACAAACGCTTAGTAAATCTGAACAAAAAGTACATGGGAGTTCTTCATACTACTTTAGACATTGTGTCAAAACGAAAGGTTACTCCAAAAAATGTGCTCTAGCAGAGATTGCTAGCTAAGTGTAACTAACACCTGTTTCCTTTTCTTCCCGGGCAGTTCCTAGCCTGTGTTTTCCAGGCTCTCCTGGGGTGGGGGAGCCCATGCCGAGTCCCAGCTGGCAGGACGAGAGTGAGGGTGAGGCAGTGACCACTGCCAGGCCTGGCCGGTAAACACTTCCTAACTTTTTTTCCTGCAGTGGAGCTGGAAGCTTGTGCTGAGAATGGAAGAGCCACATGATGAACGGAGTCTCCATTTGGGAATTTACATGTGCCAGAAATCAACTTTGGCTGTGTTGAAAGGCAGGGAGACGGGAGTAGGGCAAGAGCTTGTCTGTCACAGCTTCTAACTTAACTTCCAGCTTTATCTCTCACACTGTAGGCTCCAAACACACACTTCCCTGCCTTTGACCTTGCTTACACTGTTCCCCCTGCCTGAAACACTTCCTCAGAAGTGTGTCCTTCAAATGCCCCTCACATGCATCTGAATCCATGACCTTCCCAGTTCTGCAGAGCAGGCTTTGGTTTGCAGGTATGTCTTGCTCTGGGTGCAAAGACTCGTTTTCCTTTAGACTCATTTTCTTACTCTCTCAGTAGTCCCCTAAGTTGCCCAGCCGGGTGCCCAGGATACTAAGCGTGAATGTGGATAAAAACAGAGGAAAATTAGCCGGCTTGTGCTCCAGCCACAAGTGTCATGAATATATAGCATGATTGGCTACAAAACCTTCAGGTTTTATCAATGGTCCAGTGGCTGCATTTTGGGTCTTGGCCTTGAGTCACAAAGGTATCCCAGGCAGGGGATCACTGCTGCCCCCAGCACTCCTTGCCAGGCATAAACAATGGAAGGAAGAAACGGTGGCAAAGGGATGGCGGAAGTGGTGGCAGTGCTGGTGTGTGTGTGTGTGTGTGTGTGTGTGTGTGTGTGTAAAGATGTTTGTATCAATAAGTCAGTAAGGACGGAAGTTTCATAAAACAGCAATTTTGTCTGCTTTGCATACTATCTGTCCTGTGACTAGTACATGGGAAATAAATGAAAGAATGAGCAGGGACCAGACTTAAATGTGTCACTTCATATGTAGAGGGCATTTTGAATACAGGGGTGCAAGTGTGAATGATTAACATGGGTGCAGATTAATGGGGGGAGGCCACGCAAGTATGTGTGTGTATAAGTGTGCCTATGTCTCCCGTCATCATAATCACGGCCATCTGTCATGGGTGTCCTGTGAGGGTGCAGCAGTCCGCACTCAGACTCTTCCTGCACCCTTTTATCTTATCAAGATACATCCAGTCCCTTAGGGCATGCGCCTACAGTCACGCTGTGGTCTGAAGAGCCCTAATTTTGTGCATTGTGGCAGCTCTGCTGTGTGAGCTTAGGCAAGCCGCTTAACCTCTCTGGGCGCTCTTTCTTCTTTAGTTCAATGGCCACCTCTCGGGGTTGTTGTGTGGATGGCCTGCAATCAGTGAGATCAGAGTGTGGAAGTGCTTTGGGAAGTGCCCATGCACATGCAGACAGGAAGGATCATCTGGTATTAGGAAGCTGTCAGGGAAGCTGACAGACAATCCCGGCCAAGGTGACAACTGGCTGAGGCCAGAGCCCCACGCCATCTCCCTGCTGGCAGCTTCAGCCCCAGAACACAGGACATTAGGTCTCTCTGCCCTGGCAGCTCTCCTGGTCCCACCTCTGGGCTGGCACTCTGTCCTAGCTTCCCCTGATTTCACACAGAGGAACCTGTGTCTGGGGACAGAGGTGGACTCCGGAAACTCAGGGAGCTAGATCCCCTCACTTCCCACCCCACCCCAGCTGGGTCCCTCCTCACCGCAGAGGCCACGGCCCTGGGCCTCACTGGTTTTGCTGGCCTCCAGGATCATGAGTCCTGAGCTGTGGAGCCACTGGATCTGGATGTGTGACGGCGTCCGGATCACATACATGTGGCCTGTGTCCTCAATTCTGAATCCGTGTCTGCTCACAGGGGGCCAGACAGGCTGTGAGTCCACAGTCACCTTGTGGGGTGGAGGTGTTCAATGTGAGCACAGCTTGTCTGTCTGCCCATCCGTTCATCCATCCCTCCATCCATTTATCCAACAAACCGTATCAAGCTATGTCACAGGCTCTGTTTCAGGCACATGTGGCCAAGACATAGTCCAGGGTGGCATGGAAGAATTCTGAAACCATTTCATGAGCACAAAATGATAAAACAAGAAATACAACAGTGGGAGGCAGGCTGCACCCCTGTGCCCAAACAAACACACACCTTGAGCCTTTCTAATCACTCTCTTCTTTCCTGATCTGCTCAGATCATTTTTTTAGGGAGATTTTCCTAAGTCTCCAGCCTCTAGCTTGGGCACCCCTTCTCTGGGCTGACCTCATCTCTGTGCTGACCGTTAAGATAGAATCTGTTCCCTCATCGAGGCATCCTGTGGACTCTGAGTTTCTTAAGGGCAAAAATTCTGTCTGATCCACCTTCGAATCCCCAGCTCTTGCCTTTGAGCCTGACATTAACTGGGGTCTCAATCAATGTTTGTGATAGAAGGAAAATTGTAAAAGCGGTCAGGAAAAAAAAAGACCCATTATGTAGGGAAACAAAGATCAGAATGACAGAAGATTTCTTATTGGAAATAAGCAAGGTGAAAGCACAACTTTATATATAGCAGCACTATTCACAAGAGTCAAAAGGTGGAAACAGTCCAAACGGCCATCGATGAATGAATGGATAAAACAATGGCGGTATGTACATACAAAAGAATGTTATTTAGCCCAAAATTGAATGAAGTACTGGTAGATATTACAACACAGATGAACCTCAGAAATATTATGCTAAGTCAAAGAGCGAGACACAAAAAGTCACATATTATAGACTCCATTTATATGAAATATCCAGAATAAGCAAATCTATAGACAGAATGCATATTGGCGGTTGACAGGGGGTAGGGAGATTAATGATTAATTTTACGTTAGCTCAATTTTACCTCAATTTGAAAAGAAAAGACAGTGGAGCAAAATCTGTAAAGCACTGAAAGAAAAATTAAAGTCAACCTATAATTCTAAACCCAGTTAAAATATCTTTAAAAAATTTGGGAATGCAAGCTGGTGCAGCCACTCTGGAATACAGTATGGAGGTTCCTCAAAAAACTAAAAATAGAACTACCCTATGACCCAGCAATTGCACTACTAGGCATTTATCCAAGGGATACAGGTGTGCTGTTTCGAAGGGACATATGCACCCCCATGTTTATAGCAGCACTATCGACAATAGCCAAAGTATGGAAAGAGCCCAAATGTCCATCGATGGATATATGATGTGGTATACACACACACACACACACACACACACACACACACACACATATACAATGGAGTATTACTTGGCAATCAAAAAGAATGAAATCTTGCCATTTGCAGCTACATGGACAGAACTGGAAGGTATTATGCTAAGTGAAATTAGTAAGTCAGAGAAAGACAAAAATCATATGACTTCACTCATATGAGGACTTTAAAAGACAAAACAGATGAACCTAAGGGAAGGGAAACAAAAATAATATAAAAACAGGGAGGGGGATAAAACAGAAGAGACTCATAAATATGGAGAACAAACTGAGGGTTACTGGAGGGGTTGTGGGAAGGGGGATGGGTTAAATGGGTAAGGGGCACTAAGGAATCTACTCCTGAAATCATTGTTGCACTATATGCTAACTAATTTGGATGTAAATTTAAAAAAATAAAAAATAAAACAAGGTAAAATTAAAAATATCTTTAAAAAATGAAGGTGAGGTTAAAACTTTTTCAGATATATAAAAACTGAAAGAATTTATTACTGGCAGAACCTCACTATAAGAATATTAATGGAAGTCCTTCAGGCAGAAGAAAAGTGATATCAGATGGAAATCAAGATCTATGCAAAGGAATGAAGGACACCAGGAATGATAAATATGCAGATAATATAAACTTTTCTTATTTTAAAAACCATGCTAGAAAATAATTGACTGCTTCAGGAAAAGTAATAATGATGTAATGTGTAGTTTATAACAGATGTAGAAGTAAAATGTACAGATAATAATCCAACATAGGCAATGAAATGGAATCATTAAAAATAACCTCAAAATGGGGCACCTGGGTGACTTGGTTAAGTGTCTGACTCTTGATTTCAGCTCAGGTCATGATCTCATGGTCATGAGATGGAGCCCTGTGTTGGGCTCTGAGCTGAATATGGGGCCTGCTTAAGATTCTCTTTCCTCCTCTCTCTCTGCCTCTCCCTCCTCAAATAAATAAATAAGTAAATACCCAAAGAGGACAGAAAAGGAGGAAAGGGAGGGGACAAACAGAGAACAAATACCAACATTATGTTATATACAAACCTAATCATATTGATGACTAAATTAAATGTAAATGGTCTAAGGATCTCCCAATTAAAAGGCAGAGATTCACAGATTAGATAAGAGGAAAGGAAGACCCAACTATTCACACCCTACAAAATCCTACTTTAAATAAAAAGACACACTATGTTAAAAGAAAAAGGATGGAAAAAGATGTCTCTTAGATATATACATTAAATATACATGCTAACACAAATCAAAAGAAAACTGGAGAAGCTATTACAGACAATTCAGACAAAGCAGAATTCAGAACAAGGACTTTTACCAGGAGAAAAAGGACATTTCATACTGATAAAGGAGTTAATTCAACAAGAGGGAATAACAATCTTAAGTATTATGTACCAAATAACAATTTAAAAATAGGTGAATAAAAAACTGATAAAACTCCAAAGAAAAATTGACAAATCAACAACTTTAGTCAGAAATTTCAACATCTTCTCTTTCAATGATTGATAAAACAAATAGGAAATGAGTAAGGATGTAGAGACTTGAACAACACTATCAGTCAACTTGACCTAACTGACATTCACAGAATACTCCACTCAACAAGAGAATATACATTTACAAGATAGAGTGTATTCTGGTACATAAAACAAGTCTCATTAAATTTAAAAAGGTCAAAGTTAGATTAAATGTTCTCTGAACACAGTGAAATTAAATTAGAAATCAGTAATAGAAAGGTATCTGGAAAATCACCAAATATTTGGAAACTAAAGAAAAACACTTGTAAATAACCCATGGATTAAACAAAAATCAAAGGGATAATTTTAAAGTATTTTAAACTTAATGAAAATGAAAATACAAGATATCAAAATTTGTAAGATGCTGCTAAATCAGACCTAAAGGGAAAATTGTGGCACTAGATACTTATATTAGAAAGAGCAGAAAGGTCTCAAATCAGTGACCTAGGCTATAACCTTAATAAACTAGAAAAAAAAAAAGAGTAAATTAAACCCAAAGGAATCAGAAGGAATAAAATAATAGACATAAGAGCAAAAGTCAATGAAATAGAAAACAGAAAAACAGCAGAGAAAACCAATAAAAACATTCTTTGAGGAAAACAATAAACCTGACAAAACTCTAGCCAGACTGGTGAAGAAAAAGAGAAAAGACACAAATTACTAATATCAGGAATGAGACAGGGTACATGGATACAGATCCTATGGTATAGCAAGGATATCCTAAAAGGATAGCAAGAGTGTACGATGAACAACTTAATGCCTAGAAATTTGACAACGTGGATAGAATGGACATATTCTGTGAAAATGAAAACTACCCCAGCCTACTAAAGAAAAAATAGGTAACCATAATAGCCCTATATCATTTTAAAAAATTGAATATGTACTTAAAAACCTCCCCCAAAGAAAACTCCAGACCCAGATGCCTTCACTGTTGAAGTCTACCAAATATTTAAGGGAAAATATGAAAATTACCAATTATACACAAACTTTTTCAGAAAATTAAAGAGGGGGAATACTTCTAATTCATTATTGAGGCCGGCATTACTCTGATACCAAAACTAAACTAATACATTACAAGAAAAGAAAATTTAGACTAATACACTTCATGAAGATCCAACAACATATAACAAGGCTAATATATCTCAACCAAATAAAGTTAATTCCAGGAATGCAGCACTAGTGCAACACTTGAAAATCGTAGTAATTCAACACATTAATAGTCTAAAGAAGACCAATGGAATATTATTCAGTGGTAAAAAGAAATGAGCTATCAAGCCATGAAAAGCCACGGAGGAACCTTGAATGCATATTGCTAAGTGAAAGAAATCAATCTGAAAAGGCTACATACTATATGGTTCCAACTCTGTGGCATTCTGTTAAAGCAAAACTGTGGAGACAACAAAAAAGATCAGTGGTTGGGTGGGGGCTGGCGACCAACTGGCAGAGCACAGAGAATTTTTAAACCAGTGGAAATACTCTGGATGATATTATAATGATGGATAGATGTCATTACATATGTACCCAAACCCATGTGGAAAACCAAGAGTGACCCCTGAGGTAGTAGACTATAGACTTCAGGTGATGATGATGTGTCAGTGTAGATTCATTCACCTTGGTAACAAATGAACTCTGGTGATTGAGGCTGGTAATGAGGGAGGCTATGCATGTGTGGGTACAGAGGGTATATGGGAAATCTCCATATGTTCCTTTCAATTTTGTTGTGAACCTGAAACTGCTCTAAAAGAGTTAAATCTTTAAAAAAAAAATAGTCTGAGGAATGATTACAATAAAAGGCCAAATTGCAATGCCTCTCCCAGCTGCTCTTTGTGGGTACACAATGAGAACATCTTCAGATGTGAACCACTGGTCTGACCTCAGTAATCACAGGATTGAACCTTCGTACGTTGGGGAAGCTTTCCAAACAGGTATGGCCAAAAAAGGCATTCCCATAGAGAGCTCAAATTTAAGAAAAATAATCAGTTAAGAAAACATAATCAGGGAACCTCAAACAACACTGTGGCTTAAAGAAGCAGTGAATACCTCTCTGTGTACTTTTCAATACACTTGCCAAATCCAGGACTGCTACAATCGTAAAAGTTATCATAATAATAGAACCTTCAAAAGCAGGTGATTTGAAGATATTAAGCTAGAAATTATAACTAGAAAATCTGGAGAATTTGATTTTTTTTAACATTGAACTCATCTGATGACACGTAGAAGTTGATTGCATGGTTATTGAATCTAGGATTATAGCTTCTTTCTCAGGAAAACTGGCTTCTACTTTTAAGTATATTTAATGAAGAAGATTTTGCTGATGTTGTAAATGTAAGTCTTGACTCAGAGGTTTTTTTATATACATAAAATGTTCTCTAAATATAACTACTATTATTTGTAAGCTACTTATTTAAAACAAATTTGAAAATCTTTCCTTTTTTAAGTAAACAGCAATACTGTGATTTGGGGGTAGGGTAGAAAGTCTAAAGAAAAAGAACAATATGATTATTTCAATAAATGCAGTGAAAAGCTTTGACAAAATTCAACATCTGCTTACAGTAATAAAAACTCTCAGCAAACTACAAACAGGAGAAAACTTTCTTCACCAGATAAAGGATATCTATAAAAGACCTACAACTAACTTTGTGCTTTATAGTGAAAGACTGAACGCCTTCTCCCTAAGACCAGATACAAGACAAGGATGTCAGTGCTCAATCCCTCTTATTCAACATCATATTAGAGGTCCTAACCAATGCAATAGGCAAGAAAAATAAATTTAAAAAATACCCACTGGAAAGGAAGAAATAAAATCATCTCTATTTAGAAAAGACATAAACATCTATGTAGAAAAACTAGAAGAATTTACAAGAACTAATAAGTGAGTTTAACAAGGTTGCAAAATATGAGATCAATGTAAAACTCATGTGTACCTATAAACAGCTAAATGAAAACCCAACGGCAAACACTTTTTAAGAGATGCAAAAATCAATTGTATGTATATATATTAGCAATGAGCGATTGGAAAGTGAATAAAAAGAACAGAATCATTTACAATAACATCAGAAATATGAAAATTTTAGAGATAAATCTGATAAAACATGTTCAAGATTCTTATACTGAAAACTACTTTATATAGAAAGATGAAATAATTAAAATAGCCAACATAATTTTGAAAGAGAAGAAAGGTGGAAGACTCATACAACCTGATTTTAATAAAAATTTAATAAGAAGTAACAGTTATCAAGACAGTGTGGCACTGGTGAAAAAATAAATATATAGATTTGTGGAACAATATTAAAGGTCCAGAAATAAACCCAAACATTAATGGTCAGTTGATTTTTGACAACGGTGCAAAGGCAAGTCAATGGAGGCAGGACAGTCTTTTCTTTTTTTTTTTTTTTTTAATTTTTTTTTCAACGTTTATTTATTTTGGGGACAGAGAGAGACAGAGCATGAACGGGGGAGGGGCAGAGAGAGAGGGAGACACAGAATCGGAAACAGGCTCCAGGCTCTGAGCCATCAGCCCAGAGCCTGACGCGGGGCTCGAACTCCCGGACCGCGAGATCGTGACCTGGCTGAAGTCGGACGCTTAACCGACTGCGCCACCCAGGTGCCCCAGGACGGTCTTTTTTAAAAAGGTGCTGGAGGGGCGCCTGGGTGGCTTGGTCAGTTAAGCGTCCGACTTTGGCTCAGGTCATGATCTCACAGTCTGTGAGTTCGAGCCCTGCGTCGGGCTCTGTGCTGGCAGCTCAGAGCCTGGAGCCTGTTTCAGATTCTGTGTCTCCCTCTCTCTCTGCCACTCCCCTGTTCATGCTCTGCCTGTCTCTGTCTCAAAAATAAATAAACGTTAAAAAAAATTTTTAAAAGGTGCTGAAACATATAGGTGTCCATATGCGAGAAAAAAAAAAAGAATCTTGACCCATACCTCACTCCATTTATAAAAATTGACTTAAAATGCAGCATATACTTAAAACTACTACTTAGGGGCACCTGGGTGGCTCAGTTGGTTAAGCGTCCAACTCTTGATTTTGTCTCAGGTCATGCTCTCACAGTTTGTGAGATCGATCCCCACATTTGGCTCTGTGCTGACAGTGAGGAGACTGCTTGGTATTCTCTCTCTCTCCCTCTCTCTCTCTGCGCCTCCCCCCCTCACCCCCCGCTCAAAATAAATAAATATTTTTTAAAAATTTAGAGACGTCTGGGTGGTTCAGTTGGTTGAACGTCCAACTTCAGCTCAGGTCGTGATCTTGCCATTCATGAGTTCAAGCCCCACGTTAGGCTCTGTGCTCACAGCTCAGAGCCTGCAGCCTGCTTCAGCCCTCTCTCTCTGCCCCTCCCCCACTCACACTCTGTCTCTCTCTCAAAAATAAATAAACATTAAACAATTTTTTAAAGTAATACCTAAAGCTATAAAACTTCTAGAAGAAAACATAGGAGAAGATCCTTGAGACTTTGCATTAAGCAAAAGTTTGTTAGAACACCAAAATCATGATCCATAAAAGAAAGAACTGATAAATTGGACTCCACCAAAATTAAAAACTTCTGCTCTTTGAAAGACACTTGAAAGTGAATGAAAAAATGTGCCACAGACTGGAAGATAATACTTATATCTGATAAAGGACCTGTACCCAAAAAAAATACAAAAAATTCTCAAAACTCAATAAAACAGACAACATAATCTTTAAAATGTGCAAAGGTTTGAACAGACATTTCACCAAAGAGGGTAAACCATGGAAAACAAACCCATGAAAATATATTCAATATTATCAGCAATTAGAGAAATGCAAATTAAAACTACAATGAGATCTTATTACACATCTGTTAGAATGACTTAAAAACTTGGGGCGCCTGGGTGGCGCAGTCGGTTAAGCGTCCGACTTCAGCCAGGTCACGATCTCGCGGTCCGTGAGTTCGAGCCCCGCGTCGGGCTCTGGGCTGATGGCTCAGGGCCAGGAGCCTGTTTCCGATTCTGTGTCTCCCTCTCTCTCTGCCCCTCCCCCGTTCATTCTCTGTCTCTCTCTGTCCCAAAAATAAAATAAACGTTGAAAAAAAAAAAAAAAACTCAACACCAAAAGACCACAATAATCCAACTAAAAAATGGGCAGAGGACCTGAATAGACATTTTCCAAAGAAGTCATACAGATGGCAAACAGACACATGAAAAGGTACTCAAAATCACTAATCATCAGGGAACTGCAAGTCAAAACCACAAGAGATTACCTGATACCAGTCAGAATGGCTAGAATCAAAAAGATGAGAAATAACAAGTGTTGCTGAGGATGTGAAGAAAAAGGAACCCTTGTGTGCTGTTGGTAATGTAAATTGGTGCAGCCACTGTGGAAAACATTATGGAGGTTCCTTAAGAAATTAAAAATAGAAATACTATATGATTGGGGTGCCTGGGTGGCTCAGTCAGTTAAGTGTCCGACTTCTGCTCTGGTCATGATCTCATGGTTTGTGAGTTTGAGCCCTGCGTCGGGCTCTGTGCTGATGGCTCAGAGCCTGGAGCCTGCTTCGGATTCTGTGTCTCCGTCTCTCTCTGCCCCTTCCCTGCTCATGCTCTGTCTCTCTCTCAAAAATAAACAAACATTTTAAAAAATAAAAAAAAAAAGAAATACTATATGATCTAGTAATTCCACTACCAGCTGTTCACCCAAAGAAAACAAAATTCAAAAAGATAGACGCACCCCTATGTTTATAGCAGCATAATTTATAATAGCCAAGATATGGGAACAACCCAAGTGTCCATCCATAGATGAATGGATAAATAAGATTTATGTATACATACATATATGTGTGTGTGTGTACACACAATTATTACTCAACCATAAAAAAGAATGAAATTTTTCCATTTACGGCAAAATGGAAGGACCCTAGAAGGTACTGTGCTATGTGAAATAAGTCAGACACAGAAGCAAATGGTGCATGATTTCACTTAAATGTGGAATCTGAAAAACAAAACAAATGAAGAAAGAAAGGAAGAAAGGAAGAAAGGAAGGAAGGAAGGAAGGAAGGAAGGAAGGAAGGAAGGAAGAAAAAAAAAGAGAGAAAGAGAGGAAGAAAGAAAAAAAAAAAACAGAATTAAAACAGACTTAAATACAGAGAACAAACTGGTGGTTGCCAGAGGGAAGGTGGGTGGGGAATGGGTGAAATAGATAAAGGGAATTAAGGGGTACAAACTTCCGGTTATAAAATAAATAAGTCATGAAAATGAAAAGTACAGCATAAGGAATAGTCAATAATATTGTAATCACATACAGTGACAAGTGGCAGCTACATTTATACTGATGAGCACTGAGTAATGTATGGAATTGTTGAATCACTATGTTGTACACCTGAAACTAATATAACATTATATGCTAACTATACTTCAATTTAAAAAACCTTATACAAATGCTTAGGCATCTTTATTTGTTAGCACCCCAAACTGGAAGCGGCCCAAATGTCTTTCAACTGGCGAACGGATAAACAAATAGTGGCACATCCGTATGACAGAATATTACAACAATAACAATCAACAGACTACTGATACATGCCATGGGGGAGAATCTCACCGTATACTCTGGTTCCCTGCATATACCATTCTGGAAAAGCCAAAAGTATAGGGACAGAAGGCAGCGGTTGTCAGCAGGTGGGAGAGGTTGACAACAAAGTGGCACAGGGCAACGACTGGGGGTGATGATTATGGTGGTGGTTACAAGACTGTGGGTGTTTGTTAAAACTTATAGAACTGCACACTAACAAGGGTGAATTTTACTGTAGGTAAGTTATACCTCAAATTTCTTTTAATGGAAACATTTAAAAACCTAAGGGATAAAACCCAAGGAGTTTTCTCCCATTCCTGAGAGCTTCAGAGGGTGTGGTGGCCCTAAGTCTAGCATTCAAGGGCAGATTCCAACAGGAGGGCTGCAGGTCTTGGCTCAGGAATGGGTGGGGAGAGTCAGGACCACAGGAGGACACACATCAGCCCCTCTGACCCACCTGTTGGGAGGAGCAAAGCAGGCCCTTGGGAGGGTACCACACAGAGTGGGCTGCTGTTGAACGCAGGCTCCTTGGCAGAGGTGGGCTTAGTGTGAAACTAATGAAGCTTAAAATCAGGGCTCCTCACTTAGATAGTCCCTTTCTCAGAAGGGGCTCTAGAAATATATATTTTTAGAAAAACATCGCCATATATTTATATAAAACTTGCACATGGCCACATATTTTTATAAAAACTGCTGAAGTAGATACTTTAACCGCAATCATTTAAGGTCACTCTCTCTCTTGCCATTCTAACTTCCTCTCGTTTACAATATTCCTCCCAGTACCTGTGCTCCCCTGACATTAGAGTGGCCACAAATATTTTAATTAAATCACTTTCAAATATAACTTTTCCATTCGAGTTCCTGCCCACTCTTGCCCCCAATCACGAACAAGCCTCAAGACCCCTCCCCTGTCCCCATGATTACTGCCCTAGGAATACTGGCTCTTTGATGCACTCACCTTCCGGTTGAAACGGTCGATGGTGACCTGATGGGTCGAGTGAGTCACATTCAGCATCACCGGACAGAACGGGGGCCAGTTTAGGTGACCCTGCAGAGAGAGCCCAACCTTCATCAGCTTGGAGTCCCAGGCCTGTTGTCTGCTTCTCCTGGTGAGCCATTGTGAGCACACTTTCCCGGCCACCCCCTCTCAATATGCCAGGAGCACTCACTGGGGCTGTGCAGATGGTGCACAAAATCCCATGGAACATGTCTGGTTCTACCTGACCTCCTGTAAGCCGAAGAAGAAGAAGAAGGAGAAGGAGAAGGAGAAGGAGAAGGAGAAGGAGAAGGAGAAGGAGAAGAAGAAGAAGAAGAAGAAGAAGAAGAAGAAGAAGAAGAAGAAGAAACAAACAAAAAATACCCTGCCTCCTTCCACCTGGCTCATGGGGATATCCTAGTAGGTGATTCTCTGCAGCCAGCACTCTTGACCTCAGGCCACATTCCTGGAGTGGCATCCCCACTTCTCTGCACTTCAGTGCCTCTCACTCGGGCCTGGGTAGCTGGGACAAGCTGGGAATGGCACAGGCCCCAGGAAGGGCCAGGAGGTAGTGCACTCCACTTACCCTTTCCCCACACATCCCTTCCAGGAGACCCTTGACAGAGGGAAATACTGTAGGGGTTTACACATCTGTCCTCAACTCCGGCATCCCTCAAAACCCAATTCACCGCTCAACCTCCCTTCCAAACCTAGTCAGTCCCAAGGCCCCAGAAGGAAAGGAAGTAGGGGGAAGTCACCAGGTTAGCACTTTTGCAGTCAAGGACATGGACGGTGACCATTTCGTTGGGGCTCTGGGTGAGGATGTAGATGGCCTCCTTGAACAGGGCTACATGGCTCCCATCAAAGGTTATGAAGCTTAGGTCAGGGAAGATTGAGCATCGGCCTGGGGGAGGGGCAGGGATGAGAAGAAGAGATGGATGCTTCTGGGGGCCAAGGCCACCCAGGAACAAAGGGCAGGCCTCTTGGCCTTTTCCTGGGTGATGGAGAGGCCCTGGGGACTGGAGAGCCACTCAGAGCAGGCATCACAGAGATGAGGTTGCAAGAGTAGGGAATCTGCCAGGTCAGGGGTCACACGGAGACAAGAGGTCCCATAGGAGAATGCAGTCAGGTCAGGGTTACCCTAAGGCTGAGGAGCATACAGGTAAGGGGCCGAGGTCACACTGGGGGAGGATCGGGTGCATCCCAGGACTCACAGGCACATTCCCAGACGGGGCAGCAGCGGTCCCCGCCCACCCTCACTGCGAGGCCCAGGACCCCACAGCGAGGGGGTTTGGCGCTCTGGGGACAGTGCTGGGACTGGTTCACTCGGATCAGCTGGCCCTCCAGGCAGATGTGGCGGACGCAGTCCTGCTCAGCAATTGGCTGGGGCACAGGGTGGAGGGACAGCGTGAGTGCCCAGCCTAGTGCCACAGCCACTCATTCCCCCACCCCAACTCTCAAGCCTCAGGGCAATAAGATCCTTTCCAATGTAGACTGTAGCAGGTCAGGGGACCCAGAAGTAAGACTACTAGGGAGTGGTGTCCTTACTCTCCACGCACCCAACATACCCATCAGGGGCCTGGGGATGGGCTGAGCATGAGATTGGGGGTCGGGGAACTGACTCCCAGAGACCTCTGCATATCTATCTGGCCCTTGCGGAGAGCTCCAGGTACACAGATGTGCAGACATACTAGCTTAGACTCAGAAAAACCCGAGCATACCCATGCATGCACGCGCACACACACACACTCACACACAATCTTGCTTTATCTCTCTTTCTTACAAATGCACACACACTGTCTTGTGACACCAAATATCACACACACACACACACACACACACACTGACATATGAGGGCTCACCCTGAGTCTCACACACATACACTATGCACACATAGTCCCATGTAGCTCCATAGACACAAACAGACACATGCTAGCACGCCTGTGTTATGCTCTGGATGTCACGCTAAGTCATCCAATCAGCCCTAGGGGAATGGTCGGACTCTGCTATGACATCGGGGGCCCAGAGGAGACTGGAGAACCTGTCAGGCTCCAGAGTGTGGGGCAAGGGTGAGGGGGGTGACTGAAGCCCCATCTTTCAGCCTGGCAGCCAGTGAAGGAGAAGCAGGAGCAGGCCATGAGGAATGTGACAGCATGATGGTGTCCCAGCCAGGGGGCACAGGAGGAGAGACACATGGAGTGTCCACATATGGGGGGCCTGACAAGTCACTCACGACACAGGTGGCAGATGTGCTGTCCTCAGTGGTGGTTGTCAAGGTCTCTGCCGAACTCGCTGCGATGCTCTGGGCTGGGGCCGAGCGCCCAGACTGCTTGGTGGTGGCCTCTGCCTCCAGCTCTGCTGGGAGCCGAGGTCCAGCCGAGGTTCCATGGGCCTCGGGCAGCTGAGGGAGCAGAACCAGTGCGCTCTCTCGGGAGGCGGTCCTGGCTGAGACGCGGCTCAGGGGATAGGATGTAGGCACCAGTGGCACTGTGCCGGCCCAGGGGACGTCAGCCTCAGGTGCCAAGGTAGCAAGAGTGTGGGCCACAGCAGGTGTGAGTTCTGTGGGCCCCCCCTGGGCAGAGCCATGTATCCTGGTGGGCAGAGACACTTGCTTGGACAGGATGGCCATCTTCTCTGCGGTGCTTTTTTGTGGGGCAACAGATACTGTGGAGGCTGCCCCCTCAGCCATGGCCACGACTCCAGAGGCTGGCAATGTGGCTCCCAGAAACAGGCCTGGTGCCGTGCCTACTGCCTGAGGGGTTATGTGATGGGGCAGGTCTACCTGGCCCACAGCGGGGGTGAGAGGAGGTGCTGAGCTGAGTGTCTGAGCAGGTGGAGTTGTGGCCATAGGGAGAGATGTGGCCTGCTGCTGCGGGAGCAGAGGGGTGGTGACAGAACCCTTGGACCCGGGCGTGGCCACTGGGGCAGATGTGCCCACCTTGGCCAAGGGCAGGCTGGTATCGAGAGGCAGGCCAGAGAGGAGCTGGGGTGGCCGAGTTGAGTCCAGAGACACGAAGGGTGTGACCCCCAGCCCGTGAGCAACTGTGGACTGGCCGGTGGCAGCTGGAGTCTTTGGGGGCGGAGCTGGAAGCCTGGTGGCTGTGGTGGTGTGCCAGGCAGGGTGGAGTGGGGCAATGGGGAAGGGGCTTGGAAGTGAGGATGGTGGGATACCCAGGGGCTGGTCGGGCCCAGGTTGCTTCTCTGTCGGTGGCTCCGTCTCTACTCTCTTGGTTGCCAGAGGACTAACAGGAACCTGTTCTGCTTCTGTTCTAGCCTCAGCCAGGGGGCTGCTGGGACTAGAAACGCTCTGGGCCTGTATGGGCTGAGGGATCCCTGTCCTGTTCGTGGCCTCTGTTATTGCAGGTGTCAGCAAAGCCTTGTGGGATCCCAAAGAAGTGAGGGGCCTGGAGGTCACTGCAGGGGAAGCCACAGGTCTGGAGGGGGAACTTGCAGGCAACTCTAGGCTCGGGAAGGGCTGGAGGGGCGTGGTCTTAATAGTCAAGGAGCCAGGGCCTGGGACCGTCACAGCTTTGGTCATGAGTGGGAAGCGAGGTGCAGGGGGTGACCGGGAGGAGACTGTGATGTTGGGGCTCCCTGCAAAGGTCAGAGTCACCCTAGTCGTCTTCATAGCACTTGGTCCTATGCTAGGTGTGGGAGTCTGCTGCAAAAGGGAGAGGGATGAGGATTCTGGGGCAGGGGAGGTGGCCAGGTGGCTGGCAGTCACTCCCTTGCTGGCCGGGGCCTCTGTAGGGTGGACAGGGAGGTTAGATGCAGTGACCTCCAGTGGCTGCTGCAGAGTGGGCTGTGTGGGGCCTGGAGACAGCATTGGCCCCTGAGTAGCTACCAGGGGTGGGTTCAGGGCTGTGGTGAGTGGGGCAGCTGGAGTGAGCGCTGGCTTGTGGGAGGGGGCCCCGGGAGCTTCCTGTGGAAACTGCAGCTCCTTGTCACTGGGAGTGGGCAGCTCTTGACTGGGAGGCAGGGTCTCATTGCCAAGAGGTTCTGTGGGACCCAAAACCATGGGCTCCACACCTGGGGCAGAGAGAGAAGAAGCTCAGAAGTGCCTGTTGCCCCCGGAGTCTTCACTGGGCAGGGATGTAAAAAAAACAGGGCTCTGGAACCAGCGATTCAGGTGAACATGGGGGAAGGCAGCTTCCAACGTCCAGCCAGGCTGCCTGACCAACCCAGGGGCCTCTGCCGCATGGCACTGGATGACTCCCAGAAGTCAGCAGGTCTGGACTCTGCCCCATACTTGAGCTTGGATTCAAGTCCAAAGTCCAACCTTGGACTCTTGCCCCAAAACCTGAGCTCAGAGCCAACAGACCTCAGGCCTAAGTTTGTCTGTACCATGTTCCTACTGCCTGATCCCAAGCCAGTCCCTTCCCCACTCTGGGCTTCATTTTTCTCTCTGTACCACGGGGAGAATGGACTGAATGAGGTCCCTGCCTACTCCAGGGTCTCTTCCAGAGGCCCCAATACTGCTGCTGCTTCTTCAGGGCCCTGGGGGCTCTGGGCATGATTGGTCAAGGCGACTGTGGAGATTTACAAGAAATCTGAGTGGGGCGGGGGGGATGAGAAATCTAGGCCACTCACAGTCCTCCAGGTAGACACATCTCTGTGTGACTTCATCCAGGACCTTGGGGGTGGGGCATGCAGGTACACAGCCTTCTACCCTGAGGACAGAGCAGGGAGCCAGTTAGCAGTCTGAAATATGAAGGGCATCGTCTCTTTTCACTAGGATTGAGCACCGCTTCATCCCTCCTTATGGCACACGTGACATGAACCTCCAGAGACACTGTGTACAGGAGCACATATACCCAAACATGCATGTTGCACACTTTTGCACACACCTTCTCCTCAGACCAAGAGGGAAACACGAAAAAGGCCTGGTTATGCACATACTTGTGCACACACTCACACATGCTCACAAGTGTCTGCATTTAGGCACATTGTTACGCCAGCAAGACTCGAAAGCATTCACACAGAATGTCAAAACATCAGCGCATACACCTTCACGCACACACAGCTGCACCAACATCCAGACACATGCATCTCACATACATGCACATACACACAGCTGTGTAGAGCCCACAGACACACACAGGGCCCAGCTCTATGCACATCATGCACAAATCAATATTCACACATACCCGCGTAAGTCAGGTTTGCTCTGATACGCACGTCCCCATACACACGGCACACGAAACATGCATTCACAAGTATGTGGAAGCACACATATACACCTCAGGACGTGCTCATGCCTATGCCGTCAGACTACATGCCCATTTACACGTGTGTGTGCTCAAACCAGTGATGTACACACCTTGACTCCATACTCCCTCACCTGGGCACATCCTGGCAGCTAGCTGCCTGTGGGTCCCGGCAGGTTCGGAAGCAGGGGCTGGCACAAGCATCGTAGTGCCACTCACAGATGGGGTAGGCAGCCCCTGAGGGCTTGGCATCTGGAAAGGCAACCCGCCCCGAGTGCTGAGACTGAGTGAGACTGGGCACCAGCTCAGGGTCAGGTGACAGAACACAGAGGTAATCCTAGCTCAGCCCATCCCCACCCTGCTCCATGGAAGAGACAAATGGACGCATGTAGGAAAAGTAAAGAAAAATAAAATAAGACAGCATATACTAAAATAAAAGTCAACCTAAGGGGAAGTTTGTATTCCTGAGAGTCGGGGTCGGTGCCTGGGGGATCTTTGGGATAGGGCTCTGGGAGTTTGGTGTAGGGGCTAAGAAGCCCAGGGCAGGGCACTATAGAGCAGGCAGTTGTAGCTGGGCTTTGAGGGTTAGCCAAAGAGAAGGCTGGGACCTCTGATCTCCCCATAAGGCTGCTCTGCCCCTCTGGGACCTTGATGGCCAGGCTTGCTCTGCACCCCTGGGACCTTGGTGGCTATTAATAGTAATAATAACAAAAACAACAGCCAACTCTTGAACAGCACCAAATGTGACATTCAACATCTCACAAGTATTTCCCCACAATAATCCTGTGACGTAGCACTATCTTTACCCCCATTTTATGGGTGAGGAAGCTGAGGCACAGAAGATGCTGGGAAAATTAAACTCTCCCAGAAGAGATTTCCTCAGAAAATGTCCTGTGGCCAGTGTGACAGATGAGGAATCCTCAGAGGAAGTCTGGGCAATGGGGGACTCAGAGGCAGACAAGACCCCAGACCATCTTAGCAGAAGTGACTGGTCTCTGAAACCATGCCTTGAGCAGGAAGATGTGGGTGGGATCTGCAACAGGCCAGAGGGAGCAGCCCCTTCCCAACTCCCTTTCCCCACACTGCTGATGACTGTGGAGAAAATCTGCTTTTCTAAGATCCTTAAGACCTGAACTGAGAACTTACATTTGGGGAGCACCTACCATAAGGCAGGCCCAGAGCAAAACCCGCGAGATGCAATCAATCCTCACAACAATTTTATGAGGCAAATATTCCCATTGTACAGGGTTGGATGATGGGGAGCTCTCCTCCAAGTGCCAAGGACTAGGGTCAGGATTTGAACCCAAGGCTGTCTGGCTTCAAAGCCTGCGTTCTTTCCACTCTGTCTTCCAGAAAGGGACACAAGCCCTGCCATTACAGCCAGTGATGAATCTGTCCTGGGTGGGGTTCATTGGTGGACTCTATAGATGACCGCTGAATGTAACAACGAGTTGGCCCAGGCCTGGTTTGTAGGGGAGGTGATAAATGAGGAGGCTGGCTGGAGATACATTTATGCCATGTATGTAAGTGGATCCATTCATGTGGCATGAGGTGCCCTCACAGACACAAACATACATGTCCACATGCAGGACACAGAGGTCTGCCTGAAGTGGTAGAGAAATTGTGATCACTTCCTCCAGGGATTAGGCAGTGATCAAGCACTTGGGGGCAGACCCACCTGGCAGGGGGATGGCAAAGGTCTGGAACCTATCCGTCTCCGCTAGAAAGGGTGTGGAGCTGCCCCATTACTGCCACGGGGGAGAGGGAGACTGCTGGATCCTCAGCCTGGTGCCCCAGGGGGCGGTCTTTGAAAGCACAGGGCCAGCATGTGTCCCCATCAGCAAGAAACCTGAGCCAGTGGGCTACGCGAGCTGTGGCCAGGAGCACTTCTTGCCTCCCTTCCACAAAGGCTGCCCTATTTTTAGACCATGTAATCGGCCTGTGGGTGTAGGCAGGACCCAGGAAGCTGGCTGGGCCCCAAGCCCCACTGCCCACAGGCTCCCTAGGCCATCAACATGGAGGTTGGGCCACATCCCATCCCAGGGGCAGCACCCAAGGGTGGTCTCCCTGAGCCAGGAGAGTGGGAATTCTGCCTCTTGAGGGTGATTGGAAGGGTGTGGTGCGAGAGGGTGGGAAGGGCAGTCTGATGAGGGGCTGAGGGTGATGGCAGGGTGGACACCTACCTAGAAGGCGGAAGGACGTGCCCCGGCGGAACACCTCTGTGTGCTCATACAGCCGCAGGACCAGCGTGGGCCCCAACACATAAAGGAAGGACCCAGGCTCTGCCAGTGACTCTAGGGCCACTAGGCCTGCCTGCCACGTCCCCCGGTGCAGTGAGAAGGAGGCATGGTGGTGGAAGGCAACGTTGCCCTGCCACTTAGCCAGCTCCACAGACCCATTGGCTGTGACATGGAGGAAGAAGTTGGGTCTGTCCGCTGCCTCCAGGGATACCACGTCCGGGTCTGCAAAGAGCCAGGTGGGTAAGGTGAGCACAGAGACGGGGCCAGATGGGGCACAGAACCTCAGAGACTCAGGACAGCAACACGCCCTGTGGATTAGCTGGGCCCTGCTCCTCCATGCCTGCCCACCGACTTCTGCCTGCTGGCTACCCCTCTGTGCACACCACCTCTCCCTGAGGGAAGTGGAAGGTTAGAGAAGCTGCCAGCTGCCAAACCTCGGGGAGGTGTCTTCCTCCCACCTTCCTTCCCTCCTCCTTCCTTTCTTCCTCTGCAAACATTTTGAGGACACTCTGTGTGCCAGGGGAAATTCTAGATGCTAGGGATGCAGCAGGGAATAGACTGACAGAAACGGCCGCCCCGGAGGAGTCACATTCTATTGGCCAGGATGGGGTTTGGGGATTTGCCAGGTTTCAGGGACCCCACCTCGGTCCTGCTACACACAGAATCCCAGATGGTCAGAGCTGGCAGACTGAGGGGTATGTCGAGTCCAAACCACAGATGGGGAAATAGTGAACCCGAGAGGAGAAGGGGCTTGCTCTGAGCCCTACGATTGGTCTCCGCTGTCCTCTCTCCTGTGTCCACAAAGGCCCATTTCTAGAAAGTAGGGCTTGTTTCTGGGTGGATAACCCCCTGCACAGGGCCCTGCAGGTTTTGTCAGCCCCCAGATCCACAAGCAGGTGTCCAGGAGTCCCGGCCCGCCACAGCCGGCTGCCTTGTGGGCTAGTGACTTGACATGCCTAGGCTCTTGTGAGGGATAAACAATACAGTGTATGTGAAAGACCTAGCGTGGGGCTTCGTGTGTCTTCCCTTCCCGCCCATGTAGCTCCTGTTACACCTCCCTGAGCAGCTGTGAGAAGACAGGAGGCACGTGGACGAAGGATTCATCGTTAACAGTAATAACAACAACTGCTGTGTACCAATGACTATGTGCCAGACACAACGCTAAGCAAGCCCTCTACCTGCTGGTTTATTAAATTCCAAGAGCGCCCTGGGAGGTGGCAAATTCATTCATTCAGCAGCTCATGTTTTCTGAGGGCCCTTCATGTGCCAGGCACTGTTCTAGGCACAACGGGGAAAAGAAAAAACAAACCAACAAAAATCCCTGCCGGGATGGAGCTTATAATTCAAGTGGGAGGAGGACAAACATAATAAACAAGTAAAATCTATAAGAGGTTAGAAGGAGATGATATTGTTATTCCCATTTTACAGATGAGGAAAGCGAGGCCCAGAGTCACACCGATGGTGGACAAGGGAGGCAGGATTAGGAGCCCAGGCAGGCTAAGGCCAGAGCCCAGGATCTTAACCTCTGCACCGTCAGCCCCAGGGATGGGATCCAGGAGCTGGCACAGGGCAGCACAAAGGGGTAGGGTGCTGTGTTCCAGCCCAGCCCTGTTCACGTTCTCGGCGTGACCTCAGGCAAGGCACTTTCCCTCTCGGGGACTTGCCCTCCTTCTTTGTGAAGGCTGCTCTCAGCCTAGATCAAAGTTCTCAACCATTTAAGTCCTCTTAACAGAGGAGAGGCTGGAACGCAGACCCTGAGGTAAAAAGTCTTGTGTTTTACCTGAAGCATTCAAGTGACTTCTACCTCCCAGTCGCTAAATTTTATTTCTTTTTACATCTGTGTTTGGGAGGCAGCATGGCACAGCAGTTCAGATGAAGTACTGGCTGCTGTCACTAACGAGTGATGCACCTTTGGGTGAATTTCCTAACTTCTCTGGGCCGCAGTTCTCGCATCTGTAACTTGGGAAAACAACAGCACCTTACCTCCTAAAACTGCCCTGAGGTCTAAATGAGTTGGTATCTATGAAGCACCGAGAATAGTGTCCAGCACATGGTAAGTGCTACAGCAGGGTGAGCTACTATTGTTAATAAATAAGGAACCTCCTCCCTAAATCTTCAAGTCAAATTGACCCTCCCTGGTGATACACCAGGCTATGACTTGTGTCCCTTTAATATATTCTACAGGACAGCAAAACTCCCAAGAGTGACAGGCTCAGGCCTGAATGATTGCTGAGTCTTCCCCTCTGTGACTTTTTCTGCTCTCCATTTCTTCCCATCATAATCTTTTCCATCATTCAAGGCCCAGTTCAAAGGACACTTCCATGTCGCCGCCCCAGATCTCACCTAGAAGGCACATTCTCTTCTGCTGTCCAGTACCCTGGGTACAGTATAAGGGAAGGAGCACAGGACAGGGTAGGTGTGGGGACCTGGGTCCTTACTGGGCCCTGCTCCCACCTGCCCAGGAGACCCAGGCCTGACTGAGGTGGAGGCTGGGCTTCACAGCCTCTTCACTCTGGGGAATCCTGTCCACAGTGATGTTCTTCAAGGACAGGCTACCCTGGGGTTCTGCTTAACATGCCCATAAAACCACTGGAAAATCATCGCCCCCTCTGGACTACTTCTTACTGGACTAACAAATTAAATGGAGAACAGAAAGTGCCCACTAAGTAGATGACCTATTGCACCTAGAAGGTTGTAAGACACCCTTCTTTAAATAGGACCACACACGGACCCGAGGATTAGGAACGTTTAGGGAGGGAGTGCTCTCTTTTGGGTGGTGGTGGGTGGCCCAGTCCCAGGCTTCCTTGTGCGGTGACGTGATTCCTCTTGGCACCTCCTACTGTACCCCTGGCTCACACCCCCATGAACATCACCCACAGCTGTGCCTGGGGCTGGGCAGGAGCTGGAGTGTCTCTCTCCTCCTGAAAGCCCTTCCATGGCTCCCCACTGCCCTCAGAATAAAAGCCCAGCTCCTGAGCCCAGCTTACAAGTCCCTCTCTGGCTTCTTCCCACCCCTCAAGGGAACACCACTTACTCTAAGAAGCCTCTCCTGACTCCCCAAGACTGCTTTAGGGGCTCCTCCCAAGTGTTCCCACAGACATTGTTAACTGCCTTTGATCATGTCATGTCTGTCTCCTGGATGGGACTGTGGACTTCTGGTGGGCAGGAATGTGTCTTTTCCATCCCTGATGCCCCAGCACCCAGCTCTGTGTCTGGCCTGGGAATAGGGCCCAGTGAAAGGGAGGGAGGGCATGAGGAAGGGAGGCAAGGATGAGGGTGTGGGGAAAGGTTCTCCTAACTAGATAAACAGCAGACCCTGAGAATCTGAGAACTTAAATCCTTAGATTGGGATGGACTCTCTGAGAATCATCTTGGTTCATGGCTCCAGCTGATGCCAGGACAGGCTGCATGGACCATCCCTGTGGTTGGGAAGATACTGACTAGATGGGGCCAGCAGGATGCGGGGGTAGAAATGCTGATCACAGTGACCGTGCACACTGGGACACACACAAATGGCCAAAGAAAAGACTTCCTAGCACTGGTTCATCTGAGGCCTTGGCTGGCCCAGGGCCCAGCAAAAATACCCTCCAGGGGTCTCTCTGCACCAGGCAAGATTCCTGCCACTCCTCAAATATTACTGAACTCCTAAGGGAGGGCAATGCCCGCTAAAGCTAAGCTTGTCCGGTCTGCAGACCTTCTGAGACCTGGGAGGCTGCAGCTGGTTCCAGGTGTGTCCCAGTCTGTGTAACCTGCCAGCCCAGAATTCAGGATCGTAACCTGAGCAAATCAAGAGCCTGCGCCTCCATTCACAGAAGAAAGCCCCCTGGAGTCAATACATCAGCCAGCTCCCCTCTGGCACTTGAAGTCTATCCAGTCTCAAGGATGGAAGGGAAGAGGAAGAGAAGGAGAAGCAGGAAAAGATGGGGGTGGAGAGGGAAGAAGAGGAGGAGGAGGAGGAGAGGGGAAAGAAGACTGAGGGCAGGAAGGAGTGGAGGAGGAGAGGGAGAGGAGGTAGCAGTTGTCGCCACCAGGGTTTTCTGGAGTACGACAGGCAATGACGTAAAGCAAGGTACAAAGGTACATCAGGACCTTGGCCTCCCTGTTTTTTGCAGGGAGAAGAGGGAAGGTACCTCTTTGAAGAGACTAACAGGCTGGCCCAAAAGGCTGTCTCAACTGGGAAAGGGGTACCTGTCCAAGCCCCACTTTTCTTCAGCTACTGCAGATTGCTTAGGGCCTCAACATCCTCCCCTCCTCTGGCAACTGCCCCCCTCCACCAAGGGCCGGGGTGGGGTTAGAGATAGGCCTTACCGTGAGCCTTGGCCTTGTACAGTGCAGCTGTCAGCAGGAAGTTCACAATGTCCCCTGGAGCCACGTCCTCTGCACTCACTAGGACTATGGCACCGCCTGCAGCCTTGGTGGCCACCAGGAGACTGCCACCTGCCAAGCTGGCCAGTTGGTAGGGACCCTTACCTAGTGCTGGAGAGAAGGGGCCCAGTCGTGAGCCCTGCCTCCCTGGGCCTTTGCCCACCTCCCATCCTGCCAAAGGTGGGGAAAAGAGAGGGTGCAAGAGAGCTACTCTTGGTCGCTTCCCTCACCCCAGATCCCAGGAAGCTCGATTCCACAAGAAGGGAAGTAAACTCCAGGCTGTCAGTCCCTGATGGGAAATGCCCCTCTGCACAGTGCCTGAACAATTTCACAAGAAGCCTGAGAACAAGGCCACCCATGGGAGACCTCTGCCCACCTACCACGACCAAATGTCTCTCCGTGAGCCGGTCCCACAGCCACTGCTCTATTCAGGGTCATCTCTGATACTTAACATCAGACCTGGTCTCTGCCCACGCAAGGCCTGAGGGAAGGCCAGGAAGTCTTGGTGGGCTCAACATTAGTGTTTACCTACTTATCTCAAAGTTTTGTGTCTCTTAGGTGCCTACAGTTGTTGGTATAGGTTGGAAAGGGCCATGGGGTTTCCTAGACAACTGGCAATAATCTTATAACCAACTTCCCTGCCTCTGGTGTGTCCCTTGGCTTCCAGTGCTGCCTCCCCACAGGTGTCTGAGTCACTTTTCTAGTCACACTCCCTGCTGGGACTCATCCATGGCTCCCCATTGCCGTCAAGATAGAATCCAAGAGCCCAGATTGAATTCAGGGACCCCCGCCTACCTCCTCACACCCTTGCCCGGCCACACTGAACTTCTCTGGCTCTTCCTTGAAAAAGCCGTGCTGTGTTCTACCTCATGCCTCTCCTCGTGCTGTCCTGCCCACTCAGAATAGTCCTCCCTGTTTTGTGCCTGGCAAACGCCTACTCAACCTTTGGGGCCCAGCTCAAATGTCACCTCCTTGGCGAAGCTCTCCCTGCACCCTCTCCCGCCACACACAAACGTCATCCCTCCTCCTCTGCGCTCCCCCAGCCCTCGGAGTAAGGCACACACTGATCACAGCTCTTATGATGAGGCTCATGATGGAGGGTCCATGTCTGTCTCCTGGACCGGATGGGAAATAGGCAGCACTGTGCTACTAAATGCCTGACAATAAGCTTTCAAACAAACAAACAAAACCCCAATATGTAGCGTTCGCTGATTTCCATGGCGTGAATACTCATGCCAGTGGTCAGTTTCAAACTACGGACTGAATGTGGAGTTAGGAGTACACAGTGGTTTTAGAGAGCCAGCATGGGCCAACACGCTACTGTGACAGGCCTCATTGACCACTGATTCCCCAACACCCAGCAAGGGCCTGGACGAGAGAAAATGTTGGTAGAAGAGCAGAGCAAGGAATGGATGGGTGGGTGGGTGAGTGGGTGGAGGATGCTAGAAACAGCTTGTCCTTTGCCAGTTACTGCCACCGAAAATGCCACAGAAGAGAGAAAACTCTGCTCAGAGCTGTCTTGCTGAAATGTCTTTGCCTGATGTCAGACAGACCTTGCCTGTCCCAGGGACTGCAATTCTCCTATTTCAGATTCATTCCTATAAAGAAAGATTCCTCATAGCCAGGAGGAAGCTCCTGGCCATCAGGAGTCCCTAAGGGCTAACATTTTGGAGGGCCTGTAGTCACTGCACTATCATGCTTTACTCTGGTCCAGCTCTCCTCTCGCAGACCCCCTGACCAGTATCCTGGTCTCTAGTCTGTCCCCCTCAATTTCACTTGCTATACTCTGCCAGTGGGACAGACCAAAATCTGATAATGCAGGAAACTGAGGACAAAGCCTTGGACCTATACCCACATAGGCCTGCTCATGGCATGGTACCTGGAGAGAATGGAGCTGGGCCCAGAAGTCAAATGTGAATGATACCAAGGACCTGAGAAGCATCTAACTCTGCCAAGATCTGACTTCCCACCCCATTGCCCATGACCCTAGTGATGAAACTGAGTAGTGAGCTCTAATGCTGGACATTAACCTTCCTTGGGTCTTTAGTCATGACCTGTGTTTTCACCCTACCTAATGCAGAAGTTGGAGCATATCTTGGTACCCTGGGACCTTGGCTAAATTTGAAGATGAATCTGACAGTCTAAGCCAAGCTATAGGTTTTGCTCCAGTCATCCTCAGAAAGAGCAGTTTGAATTTGCCTTTGCCACTCAAAACTTCAGGAGACCCAAGACAATATTCCATGGGCCTGATGAACTAGACTGTGAAGGCCACAGGGTGGCACACTGTGCAAATGGGGTTTTAACTTCCTGGTGAAGCTATCCTGGGTGAGAACAACTCCTGGGAAGCTGGCCCAGCCTGGACTATGGACAAAGGCCACAGGAACTTCTAGGGACAGAATTCCAGGGCATCCCTGTGGTCTCTGCACTGTCTGGGTTCTCCCTGCATGGTGGGGTTCCCCCCCTGCCCCATGTCACAGCTCTTCTGGGGCCAGCAGGGCCTCAGGATGGCTGATGCTGTTATGGCATCAGGGCAGGGCTGGCAGTGGCTCAGCCCCCCAGACTCCACTTGGGGAAGACGGGCTTACCTTTGTTAAAGAAGTCACAGTCATACGCTGAAAGAGAGAGAAAAGACTTTTTGAGAAACCTGGAACAGATGGACAGAGCCATGGCCCCTAGCAATCCCAGCTGTCCCAGATTTAGCTTGCCTCCCAAACTCCAAGATTTAGGCATGGTCACCAGATTCATATATCTTAAGGTGTAGGAAATACCATGGCTCCTTTCTGTACCCCCAGCACAAAGCTCAAAACCTGGCCTAGAGTAGGCACTCAGCATGCATCAAATGAATGAATGAATGAATGAATGAATGAATGAATGTTGGACAGAATGGTGTGTTTTGTGTGGCCCCAAAGGGCAAGGTTAGAATCGAGAAGTGGAAACTCCAATAAGAAATGTTATAGCAGGTCCTGGAGGAATACAAGCACAAGGTACAAATTGGTATTTCAAGAACCTTGGGTAGAAGGGAACCAGGGGCCTCTAAGATCCAAGGCTTCTTCAGGTCCCTGGATGTAGTTTCCATCAGGTTTTGACAAGCTCTTCCAAGTGTGTGCTCAGCGCACCCTCTAGTGGCCCAGCCCAGCACCACAGCCTATTGCCCTGGGACCTAAGACATGGATTCTTTAGTCCATTGGGGTAAACTGGGGACCTTGCAGGGGTACCTAAAGCCAGAAGCAAGGCCATGAGGAACCACTTGGGTAGGCTGAGGAGGATTCTCCCTTGCTTGTAGGCATGGTCTGAAGAGAGCCACCAACTCCACTGCGTTTGGCATTGACCTCTAGAAAGAGCACTAGCAGTTAGATTGACCCACCATATGGTTATGGGAAAGTACTCACTTTTCCTCACTTGTTGACTCAGAAGATTGAACTAGAGAATTAGATCTCAGAGTCTCTGGTTTCAAGTGTGTACCAGGTCTGGGGGAGATAGTCCGGAAAAGTCAGACCTGAGTTCAAATTCCATCTCTCTCACTCTTCAACTGTGCATACTGGGACAAGTTACTCAACCTTTCTGAAATTTAATGCCCTACTTTATAAGATGGGACCACCACTAGTATCTGCCCCATAGATTTGTGAGGTCTGGACTAGGGTAAGGCAAATGCTTACCTTGGGTGCAAAATGTAAGAGGGCGTCAAAAATCTCAGTAATTAAGATATATAGTATTTTAACACACCCTTTAAAAATTTTTGAAGTTAATGCAAAAATACCCACGATAAACAAAATATCAAAAATTTTAAATAAGGACAGGATCAATGACAGTGCCTTGCCGAGCCACACTGGATCCTGAGGCAGAAGGGAAAATCAATAATATTGATCCTGTCATTACTTAAAACTTTGACTTTTTGTTCACCAAAGCCGAAGAGAGTTTTCCATTAAGTTTGAGTTTTTAAAACAATTACCTTAAAATGTGATTTATCTCCATTACTGAGATCTTGGTGCCCCTTAAATCTTGTGTCCCAGGTGAGGTGTCCTTTATTTCACTCTAGCCCTAAAGATTAAGTAAGTTAACGCGGAGATGGCTCAGGGCCTGGCACATAGCAGATACTTGTAAATATGTGTTCCCTTCTCTTTCAAGAAGGATTTTTATCTGAGGAATAGAGGGAGGACCACTGAGCATCCACAGAGCATCTGCAGTGGGAGGGTCCAGAGGAAGATGGACAGATAAAAGGGAGGCCAAAGGCGGATTCTGTTCCATCTTCTTCCTAGGGTCATCCTGCCTGGAGCTCTCAGGGCTCAGGACATGCCGGCCCCATGTCCCCATAAAAAATGACAGCGACCTCAGTAATACCATAGAGCACTGTGCCAAGGGCTTTACATGTGTTATCTCACTGACAGCTCACAGCACCCTGCAAGGCAGGTATGGTTCCCTCAGCCCTCAACTACGAGTCAGAGCGTGAAGAACATGCCCCAGGTCACCCCACTTGGTGACCGCTAACCCAAGAGAGTCTGGCCCCAGGGCTTGTGTAATAACACTGCACCCCAAAGTGAGGCATAAACGCACCAGGAAGATCACTGGTGTGCAGGAACAAATAATAAAAAATAAGTTAATGAATAATTTAACTTTCTACATATTTTATTTAATTTTTAAAATATTCACTTTTATATCTGCTGTATGACATACATTTACACTACTAACAGTATATTGATGTACATGCATCTATGTATATGTATGCATGCATGCTGGAAATATTTTTACAGGATAGGAGCAGACAGCCCAGGGCGTTTGCAGACCACCATTGCGCTAAATAAACTGATGTCTTGTGCTGCCTCTGATGAGGCCTGTGTGTGTTAGCTGACAAAGGGCTTTTACATTCACTATCCCATTTGATCCTCACAATGAAGCTGGTGGGGCAGGTCTATTCCTACTTTACAGATGAGAAAATTGAGCCCTCGAGAGGCTGAATGACTTGTTAAGGCTATTTGCAAATGGTTAAGGCCACACAGCTTGCAAATGGCAGCTGTGGGTCTGAAACCCGGGGCTCCTCACTCCTCTGGTAGAGTGGGTAAGGGCACAGGTCTGCAGCCAGACCATCTGAAGATGAGCCCTGGATTGACCACTAACCTATGTGACCTTGAGCATGTTACTTAATCTCTGCCTCTGTCTAACCTGCTCCCCAACTGTAAAACAGGAATAAATGGTCCTACTTCATAGGGTTTTGAATTTTTTTTTCAACGTTTATTTATTTTTGGGACAGAGAGAGACAGAGCATGAACGGGGGAGGGGAAGAGAGAGAGGGAGACACAGAATCGGAAACAGGCTCCAGGCTCTGAGCCATCAGCCCAGAGCCCAACGCGGGGCACGAACCCACGGACCGCGAGATTGTGATCTGGCTGAAGTCGGACGCTTAACCGACTGCGCCACCCAGGCGCCCCCTTCATAGGGTTTTGTAAAAATTCAATGAAAGATACAGGCAAACCTGTATCCAGTTGAGGAGGATGCGCCTGGAACATACCAAGTACTCAATAAACACTAGCCACTAGAGAGTGATGGTGCCCCACGGGCCTGCCCACAGAGGGGTCCCCACTCCCTACCTTGGCTGATTGGTCTGGATACTCACGGCAGAGGTGTGGGGTCCTCCAGTCCACAGCCACCCCATGCTGACAGCACTGGTGGGCATAGGCAGACACGCTGGCACAGAAACACTCACAGTCACCACCCCGGTTGCACCCACATGTGTCTGTCAGGCAGTTTGAGTAAAACCAAGTGACATCGACCTAAGGGAGGTCAGAAGTCAGAGGTCAGAGGACAGCTCCTGAATGTTAGCTCTTCAGCTTCTCAACCAATGCCACTTAGCCTTAGGGAGTGGTACAAACATGAAGGGGCCACAGGGCAGGGGGAGCTGCCCGGGTGGGGTGAGGGCAGACAGGTGGCCAACTCAGAAGGAAACAACTCCATGGCCCAGACAGATCCTACTTTTGAGAACTGGGCTCTCACCTTCCCCAGGCCTATGCTATTGGATCCAGGGGCTAAGGATGTGGCTGAGAAACAGATGTGGGGTATGAACTCCCAGCCAAGGCCAGAGACAGCCAAGGCCAGCCCGACAGCAGCCTTGAAAGCCCTGGAGGGGACCGTGCGAAGCTAAGTGCCAGCTCCCCTCTGTCTCCTCTGAGGGCAGAACAGGCAGTGGGCCGATGCCACAGCATAACGGGTTTTTGTTCACTGTTCAGAAGGACTTCTTCATCAGAGCCAGATTGAGACAGGTTTGAAAAAGGCATGGAAGGGGTATGTGCGTGGCTCAGTCCATTGAGCATCTCACTCTTGATTTCGGCTCAGGTCATGATCTCATGGTTTGGTTTGTGGGACTGAGTCCTGTGTGGGGTTCTGTGCCGACAGCACAGAGCCTGCTTGGGATTCTCTCTCTCCCCTCTCCTACTCGTGTACATGCACATGCACACGCACCCTCTCTTTCTCTCTCTCTCAACAATAAAAAAATATTCTCTCTCTCTCAAAATAAATAAACAATAAGAAAATTATCTCTCTCTCTCCATCTGCCCCTCTCCCACTCTCTTTCTCAAAATAAAAGAGGGGCATGGAAGCTGTTTGTCTGGCTGTCTGTCCTGGGTCATCTGGGAATCTGGGAAAACAGGGCAGACTCATCTGAGCCAGCTGGAGGCAGGGAATTGGCAGAGGTGGATCTCCTTTCTAGACCTGAGGTGCCTCTTGTGAGGCATGGGTTGTGGAGTCGGGGGTTCTGAGAGCGGAAGGGATCCCGGGAAGGTGGGGGAGGGAATCAGGAGTGTTGAAGCTGGGGTCCACTCACCACAGGGTGGCAGGTCTCAAACACCTCACTGAGCAGAATGCTGCACTCCTTTCTGGCAAATGGTTCCCGGAGAGGATTCAGCACACATGTGTCCCAGGGGTCAAGGGTATCTGGGCACTGAGAGGCAAAGACAGGTCTGTTGATCCCCCTACCCCCACAATGCCTTATTGCCTGGTGTGGTGGACAGACTCCTAGACTGACTCCCATGGTCCCTGACTCCTGAGGTTCAAGCCCTTGTATAATCCCCTGTCCTTGAGTGTGGGAAGGACTTATGAAGGCTTCAAGCTGAAAAAGGAAGGCTAAGGTGATGGGATGGGCATGGTTATGTGTATGTGATTGCATTTTTATGTTACATAAGATGGTAGAGCCCATCTCTCTGGAGTCTCTCTTTTGCTGGCTGTGAGGAAGCAAGCGACCGTGTTGGGGAATCTCACATGACCAGAATGGTGAGTGGTCTTTAGGAGCTGAGGGTCCTCTCTAGCCAACAGCTAGCAAAACCACTGAAGCTCTCCGTTCTATGGCTGCAAGGAACTGAATGCTACTGACAACCCCCCAGCAGGTGGGGAAGGACATACCTCCCTAGTTGAACCTCCAGATGAGAGCTCAGCCCTGGCTGACACCTTGGTAGCAGACTGTGATACCCTAAGCAAAGAACCGAGTCAAGCCCTGCCCTGACTCTTGACCCACAGAAACCGAGATAATACATGTGTGTGGTTAAATGCTGCCAAATCTGTAGTAATGTTGTTACACAGCTATAGATAACTAATAACTAATACAGACTTCCCCAATGTCTGACAAGCCTCCTCCATCAGGCCTACATTCTCACATAACACACCCCCCGCCCCCACCGGCCCAGGATATGCCAAGGGATTATCCAGAGAAGAGCAGCAGTAGGGGATCAGAGGAGGGGAGCAATACAAGTTAGTCACCCTCTCTGCTTCCTTTAAATGGGAGTGGGCTAGAGCACACCCTTCTGAGACTATGAGAACAGACTTGTCCCACCTCAGGATTATACTGAGGACGATGCCCTGACCCCAAGCTACATAAGCTCACCTTCGTCTATTACCCAACAGAGAATTAGGGACCTAAAATGACCCAGTCCGAGAAAGGCAAATATGTAACACTCATATCACCACTGTCTGATGCTGTACTCATGGCAGACATAACTAATCAACCACAGTTCTTCTAGCTGAGCCTGACACAAGTCTTAGGTATTCCTCAGCATAGCTTCTTAGGCAACTTTTCTCAGCTTTTCTGGCTGATCAAAGCTGTCATGATAAGTCAAATCCAGTCACCATCCCTCTCCTGGCATAGCTCCTTCACAGAGGATGACAGAGAAGATGGAACTCAGTCAAGGTCAACCAGCAAGTCACTGGATGACCCAAGAAAAGAACCTAGGTCTCCTGCTCTGAGTTCAGTGCTATTTAGCTCCATAGCTCACAGCTTGGGCACCTCAGCCATCTCTCAACCTGCAGGGACACCCTCCTCATTTCTGCCTCTGTTAAAGTTGTCCTCCCTCTCAGAGGCTTTCTCTCTGATACATGCATCTTTCCAAATATGGCCTATCCTTTAAGTACCACCGTACTCCCACTTCCTTCAGGAAGCCTCTGATTGCCTCAGTCCACATGGGTCTCTCTTGGATTCTCCTCTGGGTCAGACCTAGTGCCAGGCACTGGGGACACAGAAGATGGGTAAGATGGTCATGCTTCGATAAGCCTTATCTTCCCTGGCAGGTGGTCATGTCTCCTAAGACAAAGACTTTGTCTCCTTTGCAGCCCCTACCCTCCTGCCAGGGCTTGATCCGGGGCACACATGCAGCTCGATTTGTGAGGTGGGTGGTATGTGTCCTCAGGCCGCAGAGTCTAAGGCTGGGGATGCTGGGTCAGAGGCTGGTGGAGCAGTTGCAGGAGCAGCCTCACCGAGGAGCAGTCTCTGACTGGGGTTCCCTCAGTGCTGGCCAGCCTGAGTGAAGGAGTAAGCCAGCCTAGGGAGGCTTTACCTCAACTGCAGCCCAACTGCTGCCAAACTCCTGGGGGTTAGTTAACTCTAAATTCTCCGGAGTCCTCATCTCATTGATGGTTTTTAAGTCAAAGTTCCCACAGAGTCCAGCCAGCAGGCCCTGGAAGAAGAGAGAACACGGCGGTCACCTGCAGGAACACCAGGGATGAACCACTGGAAGAGGAGTCACCATGAGCCCAGGAATCTGTCATGGACCCAGAAGCAACTTCTGGAGTCACAATGTAAAGAGGGATAGGAGAAGAGTCAGGGGAGAAGGGCACAGAGTGGGGTGTAGGCAGATAGGACAGGAGACATGATGCTCCTGGCTCCTCAGTGAGGGTATAGTTCATGCGAGGATGCCCGAGGCCTGGATCAGCCCCAGACAGGAGCAGAGGGCCCTGTGAGGGTCACTGCTCGTGCAACTACCTGCCATTGTGGCCCAGCCTGGACGTGCACTGTGGTTCTTTGGTCCCATAAGAGGGTGATGTGTTCCCTCGGGAAATGCACCAATGTGAAAAACCCTGCTTGCCAGGTGTGGACCTCCTGCTTCTCATCCAGGAAGCTCTCAGGACTCTAGGGGGACAGAGACAGTCATTCCTGTGGCCTGAGTGTCCCCCAATACCTGGGTCAGTGGGGCCCAGATCTAAGTCATTGTCCAGTCCCAGGAAATCATGCCTCCCTCATGCCCTGACATTGACCTCTGTGTTCTTGACTCTGACCAAGGAATTCAATCTGGGCTGCTGACTCAACGGCTCCAAGAGAAACTGCTGTGGTAAGGAAACCAGTCCCCAGCCCTCTTCTGCCCCTGGCCCCTGTTAACATACAAATCGTTCGTACAACCTTAACCTGCACCAGGCCTTACAGGATTTCCTGAGTCATCATCAAAGATAATGAGTGAGTTCCCAACGTTGATGGAAATAAACTTCCTGCAGATGATGCCAGAGCTGTAGCAGTCTACGTTCTCTACAATCACAGAGAAACTGAAATCCGATGTGCTCTGAGAAGAAAATAAGTCAGTTCATCAAGCCAGGGAGGGAAAAGATCCTGCAGACAGGCACAGAGGTAGCGGGACATGGACTCTGAGGTGGTTTTCAATCCACTTCTACTTCTTATTAACTGTGTGACTTTGGGAAACTTACTTCAGTTCTCCAAAGGCCAATTTCATGTAGTCACTCTCCAAAAAGTATCTGATGGATGGACGGATGGATGGATGGATGAATGAATGAATTTATAAGAGGATGATTGGTGCTGACAGGGGTGAGGGACAGGGGTACTATCTTATATCCATTGATGATAGTAGTGAAGCCTTTTTGGAGGGCACTTTTCAAGCACTGTGTACAGCTTTTTATAGCATTTCCGCTTACAAGAGTCTAGGGACACATCCACAAAAGTATTCATTGAGCATTTAAATATCAGCAACAACCTAAATGCCCATCAATGGGGGGATAATAAAACAAACTAGAGCATGTCCTCTCTGTAGAATTTTACAGAAAGGAGAAAGGAGTATGTACTGACTGCATGAGATCATGACTAAGGTATGTTCTGTTAAGTGAATAGAGCAAATTGTAGAATTCTATCCACATAAACTAAACCAAGTACGTGTGTGCATGTGTATATGCGTGTATGTCTGTCTTGTGGAAAGTGATCTTGCAGGATTCACATCTGACTGTTATGAGCAGGGAATGAGAACAGAAGAGGTGTGAAGGGAAACACTCATTCCTAACATATGCTTCTATATTGTTTTAAATGCCCGTGAAGAGCATGCATTACCTTTGAAATTTTAAAATTAAAATGGGTATAATCTGTCTCAGAGTTACAGAAATCATGTGAAAGACCCCAGTACAATGCCTCCTCCATAGATAAGACTCATCCCATAGAAGGTTTGTCATTATTATTATTACTCTTACTATTATATAGTGTGACAGGCCCTTAGCAAAACCAAGGTCCCCTGAGAGTGTCGCTGGCACTCTCCCACCTGCCCTGTTGGTACCGCTCTTCTCCTTCTGGAGGGGATCCTGCTTCTACTATGCCCCTCACCCTACATCACCATCCCTTTTTTGTTGCATAAGCTGACAGCTTTAGCACGTGACTCCTTAAGCACACCAAATGTCCCATCATATTTCTTGGTTCACACCTGACACCAGCTCTGCTACTGCCTAGATGTGTGATCTCAGGCAAGACACCTGACTTCCCTAAGCCCAAGTTGCTGCACCTATAACATGGGGCAAATATATTCTACCTCATAGGGTTGATACAAGAATTAAGTAAAATAATCCTCAAAATTGGCTCAGGAGACCACCAGGCATATAATAAAAGTTTAGAAAACATGAGCTCTTACTACAGATAGAAAAACCATTGGGACCCAATGGGGCAAGGCTATAATGGTGAGTGGACATGCAGTGGGGTATTTCATGCCTGGTGAGCTCTGTCTAGCTCTGAACCTGCTCCTCAGCACTTCTCTCAGTCGCTAGCTAGCCATACCCCCAGGCTTAGATCCCTCCACCCACCTAATTGTGCAACAGACTGGAGTCTAGAATATCACCGTGCCTGACAAGTCCTCAGCCTCAGATGCCCTGGGTCCCCATAGCGCCAGCCCATCAGATACCTCCAGGAGCTCACCTTGACCAGGTGCACTTTGCATGCCCCCACAAAGTCAAACGGGAGCCCATCAAACGTGCGGTAGTGCCGGTCGCCATAGGCCGTGCAGGTGGAAGCACAGGGGTGGAGAGCGCACTGGAATGAGCCCCGCTGGCACACACTGAAACACATGTGCCCAGACCAGCTCTCAGGGCACCCCCCCCCACACACATACACTCTGAATATCCACGACAGAGCCATTGCCTGTAGAGTTCCTACTATGTGCCTCTGGGCTAGGGGGTCACAAACACCAGCAACCTTCAACAGAAGCCTGCCGGTCACAAACTCACATTCATGTAAACATTTACAGAAACACCCCCCCCCCCAAATTTCCATCTGTACGTACACTTGTATATACACAAACATACCTAAATAACACACAGACACGCAACATGAGTATGAACATGGTGGATGGGGAATGCTAGACTGTACTCATGATCACGCTTCTCATATCCATCCTCATCCCCAGCCAAAAGCAGAGTGTGAACAGTACCCTCACTTACCAGGTATGGCAGGGAGACATGACCTGGTCCCCAGGGAAATATTCCTTCCCCTTCCAAGTGCATGGGCAATCCTCTGGCAGGAAACATGCATCCCCGTGTCTGAGCAAGCTGTAGGAACACAGCAAGCAGGTGGTCAGGAAAGCACCCTTCCCATATCTGCCATCTATGGAAGACCCTGCATCCACGTGGATACCGCGGGGCGGTTCTTAGCATTTATGCCAAAGAAACTGACCATGTACCCAACTACCATCCTGCTGCTGCTCAGTGGGGCAACTGGAAAAACCAGAGACAGACTTGGCCCACGTCAGAAGCCTCTGCTATCCATCAGGAAGCAAGGCTCAGTTCTACTAGCCGCATCCCCCCGGCCAGGCTAGACGCCAGTTGCCTCTTAGGCACTAGCTGTATATTAATAAACAGATCGTGAATGTGGGCATTGACCCTCTTACTCCAGTTGCTCATGGGACAACCAGTAGACCTGCACTGAAAGAAATGTTAGTGGAAGTTTTTCAGGAAGATGGAAACTCAGATCCACATGAAGAAATGAACAGCTCCAAAAATGGAAAATATGGTGAAAGGCAACTTTAGGAATTATTTCTTAATTTCTTTAAAAGATAATTGAGCATTTAGAGCAAGGTTAAGGTCAATGAATTGTGTGGTGTATAATATATGTAGAAGTAAAATGCATGACAATAACAGCACAAAGGATAAGGAGTAAGTAAATGAAAGTATACTGGTGTAAATACTCTATATAAAATGATAAAATATTAATTCACAGTAGATTGATAAATGAAACATGCATATTATAATCTCTAGAAAAACACAAAAAATAAAAATGCCAAGATATATAGTTAAAATGAAGTAAAAGAAATAAAATAGAATATTAAAAATACTTAGCCCCCAAAAAGGAAAGAAAAGATGGGGAAAAAAACAATAGAACAGACAGATAACAAAGAACAAGATGGTAGTATTAAATCCAATCCAATTACATTAAATCCAAATGTATTTCTCACTTCAATTCAAAGTGAGAAATTGTAACATTGGCTAAAAAAGCAAGACCCAACTATATTTTGTTTACAAAAGACACAATTGAAGTAAAAGCACAGATACGTTAAAAGTAAAATTCCAGGAAAAAATGCCATGCAAACCTCAGTTATAAGAAAGATGGAGTGGCTTTATTAACATCAGACAAAGCAGACTTCAGGCCAACTAGCATTAACAGCAACAGGAGGAATATGTCATGGCAACGGAAGAGACCATTTATTAAGAGAACACAACAATCCTAAATGGGCATGCACCAAGCAACAGAGCTTTAAAAGCAGAAGCAAAAACGCATAGAACTAAAAGGAGAAAGAGACAAATCCACAGTTATAATTGGAAATCTCAACACTCCACTCCATTAATGATAGAACAAAAAATTCTTCAAAGATGTAGATGTGAAAAATCGGATATTGCTCTTAACCTAATCGACAATTTAAAAACTCTATACAGAACAAGATGGAGTCACTCATGTCAAGCAGTGGCCTGTGTCAAACAACGACAGTAGCAGGTAAGGGCACTGCAGCCAAGACCAGATATCACCAAGACCAGCACCAGCTTATGACACACTCAGAACTGATAGCCAGCAGACACAGAGATCTGCAAAGCCCTAAGACTGATTAAATCCCTTTAAAAAGGGAGGATTTTTGCAGCAAACTGTCAGACTCCTCAGACACTGACCCCTCTTCAAAAAGGCACCTGCTGCCAAAGGTTCTGCCTGATTGATCTCCAGACAGAACAGAGATCGTTCACTGCTTGAACATAATAAGCAGTAAACGCAAACAGTTGATCTGGACCGGACCTAGGCCTTATCTCAACTGTGTGTCTGACTTAGCGTTTGTTTTATTAGCTTCCTACCCTTATTCCATCTCGTTTGTTGTGTGACTTGTCTTGTCTTTGCTTTGTGTGACATGTATGAAGCCAAGTTAAACACATGAGTTAAACACATGTCATTGAGTTTGGAATACTGAGCCTGCTTTATAATTATGCTAACCTTGCTTTATGACTGAATAAAGCTCACATTGTGGAAAGACACAACTCATGTGTGTGCCTTCGTAGTGTGCTCATGACACTCTATATCCAGTCACAGCAAAGTGCACGTTATTTTCAAGCATTCATGGAAGGTTCACCCAGACAACTATATTCTGGACCATAAAAACTCAGTAAATTTCAGAGGTTTGAAATCATACAAAGTATATTATCTGATCACAGTGAAACTAAATAAGAAATCAGGAACAAATATAAAAAAAAAACTCCAAACATTTCAAAATTTTGTAACATTTCTAAATAACTCATGGGTCAAAAAAGAAATCACAAAGGAAATAGAAAAGATTACAACAAAAATAATAAAAACATGTTATATCAAAATTTTTAGAGTGAGCTAAGGCATTGCTTACAGAGAAATTTATAGCTTTAAATGCTTATATTAGAAATAACAAAAGATTACAATAAAAGATCTCAAATAGAAATATAAGAGCAAGTTAAATCCAAAGTAAGTAGTAAGAAGGAAATAATAAAGATAAGAGCAGAAGTCAGTGAAATAGAAAACAGAAAAACAGGGGCGCCTGGGTGGCGCAGTCGGTTAAGCGTCCGACTTCAGCCAGGTCACGATCTCGCGGTCCGTGAGTTCGAGCCCCGCGTCGGGCTCTGGGCTGATGGCTCAGAGCCTGGAGCCTGTTTCTGATTCTGTGTCTCCCTCTCTCTCTGCCCCTCCCCCGTTCATGCTCTGTCTCTCTCTGTCCCAAAAATAAATAAACGTTGAAAAAAAAAAATTTAAAAAAAAAAGAAAACAGAAAAACAATAGAAAAAAAAAATCAATGAAACCAGAGTAGTTCTTCGAAAACATCAATAAAACTGACAACCCCCTACCTAGACCGGATAGTACAAAAAAGGAAAAAATCCAATTACCAATATCTGGAAAAAGAGAAAACATCACTGCAGATCCTACAGATATTAAAAGGAAAATAAAGCAATACTTTTATGATGTAAAGTCCATAAATTTGACAACTTAGATGGAAGGAACAACAAAGACATCAAATACCTATGAACAAATTCAATGGCACGTGTCCAAAACCTTTCCATGAAAACTATGAAACACTGCTGAGAGAAATTAAAGAACATCCAGTAAATGGGATAATGCCATATTTATGCACTGAAGGACTCACTAGTGCGAAGACATCAGCTCTCATCAAACCGACTTCTAGATGCAACACAAAACCAATTAAAATCCCAGAGGCTTTTCTGTAGAAATTCCCAAGCTAATCCTAAATTTACATGGGAATGCAAAGACCTAGAAGTGTCCACATCTTTGAAAAAGAATAAAGTTGGAGCACTATCACTTTCTGATTTCAAGACTTACTATATAGCTTCAGAAATCAAAAACGGTGTGATACGGGCCTAAAGATAGACAAACAGGGGCACCTGGGCGGCTGTCAGTTGAATGTCCAACTTTGACTCAGGTCATGATCTCACGGTTTGTGAGTTCAAGCCCCACATCGGACTCACTGCTGTCAAGGCGAAGCCTGCTTCAAATTCTCTGTCCCCCTCACTCTCTTCCCCTCCCCTGCTCATGCTCTCTCTCAAAAATAAATAAACATTAAAAAAATGTAAAGAGAAACAAATAGATCAATGGTACAGAATAGAGAGTCCTGAAATAGAGCCACATTTATACAGTCAATTGATTTTTTAAAAAAGGTACCAAAGCAATTCAATAGGGAGAGAAAAGTCTTTTATTAAAATGGAGCTAGAACCACTCGATATCCATCAGAAAAAATAAAATGAAACTTGACTCCATTTTACAATATAGAATCATTTCAGATAGGTTATAGAATCAAATGTAAAAGCTAAAATTGTAAAGCTACAAAGGGAAAACATTGGAGAATGTCTTTGTGGCCTTAGAGTTGCAATTACTTAGGACACAGAGAACACTGATCATGAAGAAAAAAAATGATAAATTAAAATCAAAATTTAAAACTTCTGCTCATAATCAATTTTTAGCCATTTTAATATACATTAAGTAAAAAAAATAACCACGGACAAGGAGAAAATATTGGCAATGTATATCTTTGATAAGGAAAGAACTTCTACAACTTAAAGAAAATAGTCAACCAGATAAGAAATGGGCAAAAGACTTAAGTGGACACTTCACAAAGGAAAATATATGAAGGGTGGGGGGGAGGACCATGAAAAAGTACTCATTCTCTTTAGGGAAAATTACCAGTTAAAATTACCAATTAAAATTACCAATTAAAACAATAATGAGATACAACAAATAATGAATATTTTTCATAGGTAGGTATACATGACCATTTAAATTTGTCAAAGCTTAGCCAACTGTATACTTAAAATCTATGCATTTTCCTGTTTATAAATTATGCTACACTTTAAAAAAATTCAAAGGGAAAAAACAGTGAAACACCAAAAGTTGACTGGAAACTGCATAATTAAGAGTAGCCACCATTTTGTTGGGAAACTTCTAAAATGTAAGTTTTGGTAGATTTTTGTTCTCTTGGCCCATACCATTTTCAAGAGAAGAATCCTCTTCATCTCCACCCTGGGACACAGAAGCTTCAGTGCCACTATTGTTGGAAGCAAGCTGGGGAAGAGGACTGAGGTCCCAGTAGGCTTTCATTTAATCTCCCTGTTTTTACTCTGCATCTCATCCCTCTTGGTGCTCCTGAGATCAAAGTCTCTGATCTGGTTTCTGCAGAAACTTTTACCATCCTGCTGGATGGGGTTAGGGTCATTTCGTGACCTCAGGGCATGGGGGAGGAAGCCTAGGGGGGTTAACTGCTCCTTACATAGACTTGTAGGGGACATCCTCCTGTCTCCCTCCCACTGCCCCACCCTCTGAGATGCCTGGAGCCACCTGTCCCTGAAGCTGTCAACATGACACAGGTTGTTTCTCCTGGGCCTCCTCTGCAAGCATCAGCTGTAAACCAAGGTCAGTTTCTACATATCCACCCATGTTCCTTCTTCAGAAACTATTGACCCATCTTCTATCACTGTCATTCCCATGCCTGTTCTCTTTGTCCCTGGGGACTTATGGGTTTTTTTCTTTTTTTCACTGTATTACCAATATTTCATTGTGGGAGGAAGCAGAGGAAAAAACCCTGGGTTTAATCCACTGTTTTCCCTGAAGACATTTAACCTTCCTAAGCCCCGGTATTTTCGTGCGTAAAACAGGGATAATGACGCCTTCCTCCCAAGGTCACTATGAGAATTTCATTATAGACCTGGGCACACTGCCTAGTGCCTATAGAATTGCAATAAATATTGGTTTCCTGTCCCTTCTTTCCCCATAATTACATCAGGCACCGGCAATGGCTGGCTCACTGCCTTCCACCTTCAGCCCAGACCTTGTCTCTTGCTACCTCCTGAGGGGCCTTCTCTGCTGCTCACCATTTACTGCTCCCTCCTGAGCCTATGCAGAACTGACAGCATCCCTGAACACTTGCTGTGTGCCCACCACAGACAATAGCTGTGGCCTCTCTCCTCAAGATACCTCAGTCCATGGAGCATTCTTTCCTTACCTGTTCAGGGAACCTGTCACTTCAGGGTTCTCTCGGGGGCATTTGCAAATATGTGGCATTCAAATGAGGAACACAAAGCTTGTCTGCTCACTTAGAATGCTTACTTTGTGCTACTTTACAAATGAGAAAACTGAGACTCAAGGAAGTTAGCTAACTCACCTAACCCTGACCCTAACCCCTAACCCTAACCCTAACCCTAAACCTAAACCCTAACACTAACCCCTAACCCTGAGTTAGGTAAAATAGTTAACTTACTTGAGTCTCAGTGGTAGAATCAAGATTCAAGCCTGACTCCACAGTCTGTACTTATATATACTGTACTACACCACTTAGTGGCCCCAGGGCCCTTGGCTCAGCACCCAGATGCAAAGAAATTTAGAGTGGCACAAACAGCTCCTGTGGCTCCTGCAGTGGCTCAGGGCCTTTTGGAGCAATGTATGACACCCAGATTCTTAGAAGTGCCATAGAAGGAGGTATGGGGCCCAGGGGCCCAGAGGATCCCAGGCATCCCAAGGTACTAGGGCATCTTTAGAAACCTTATTTCAACTCCCAAGAAAACATTCCAGAATGGTAGGAAATGCCTGTCCTTTCTTTACAAGTTGAGACTCTAATAATTTCCTTTGTTTGTTTTTTTTAACTGAAACTAACAAATTATTTTATTTTCAAAATACAAGGTAAAAAGCACAATAATTGTTAATTCTATTATTCCCTATAATGGATTTGATCATTCAAATCCTTTGAAGTAACCAGTAAATACTCAGATTGTGAGATTTATAATATGCCCTTACTAATAGCAAATGCTTTTATTTTTTTGTGTTTTTTTAATATATGAAATTCATTGTCAAATTGGTTTCCTCCACTAACTTCCTTTGGACAAGCCCCTGTGGAACATGTGTAAGCTCCTCACAGGACATTTCATACAGCTTATGAGGCACTGTGGCAAACACCCCAAGAGGTGATGGCATTCAATATTAAGAAGGGGAAGGGAGCAAGTCTTAGTAGAGCACTCACTACACAGTGCCTGGCTCCTTGCAGCCATTGTCTCATTCAAGTGGTGTTACTGCCCTCAATTCACAGATAAGCAAACCCAGGCTCAGAAAAAGTAAATGAATTATCTGATGTCACATAGCTAGCGACGAACATTAAGGTGACTGGCCTGGGCCCTCTGGACTGTGGATGTTCTTGGCACGGCTCCAAGACCTGAACTGAACTTCAAATGGCCTGGAGCAGAGGAAGAGGATTTGGGTACTGCCCTGCTTGGGTACTGTCCTGTTCAGCCAACAAACAACCAGCAGGACCTTGCAGACAAGAAAACTGATGCCCAGGTGGCCACATAACTTGTCATAGGTCACCCAAGCAATTAGAAATCTTCACATTCTATCCTACCCTTTGGAACGTGGGGACTGAAAAGAAAACCCCGCTCTGGCTTTGCAATCTGAGTGAAACTAATCCCTAATGTTGGATAGTGCTTTAGAATCTTGTTTTTCAAATTGTGGACCCCAGACCAGCAGCATCTGGATCTCCTGGGAGCTTGCTAGAAATGTAGAGTTTCAGGCTGCACCCCAGGCCTCCCGAATCGGGGTCAGACCCCTAATGATTCATGTGCACACTAATGTTTGAGGAATATAGTTTGAGACCACAAACTGCCATTAAGAGGGATCCCACTGAATCCTTCATTCCTGAGCCCCTCTGGGAGAGAGTCATCAGCCCTCATTGTGCAGATGAGGACATGTTCAGAGAGGTCACAGGATGGGTGACCGGCAGAACTGAGCCCAGCTCTCTCAGTTCCACCTGGCCACCATGCTTGGCGGTGAGCAACTCTCAGTTCCTGATTCCAGAGGCCCTGGCTCTCCCTGTCCTCAGAGGGGCAGGCTTGTGCACATAAAGACAGTGCTGCAAGAGGCCTTCAACAACAGACGTTCCTCACAAGCTCATCTGGGGCCTACATGGTAGCAAGTATTGTCTACACCCTACCAGTTGGGCCTAGGATCTTGTGCAGGCTCTGGAGACCTCACATCAGTCTCCTGTGGACGCCCTTGCTTGGGAAGGGGAAGCTCCTAACCCACATTATGACCTCTTTGTAGGGGACCAGACCCCAGGGCTCACAGACCTGGCATGCTCTGGCCAAAGGGCGGGATCTGGAGTAAGCAGAGTCAGGTTTGAGTCATGGCACCCTGGGCCAACCACTTCCCTCTACCCTGCTGTTGGCCTCAGTTTTCCTCATCAGCAAAATGAGAGTAATGATCCTTCCTCTCTCCTAGGAAGGCTCTGAGATTAAAGGAGGTGATAACACAAGGTGTTTTAACTGTTTTACTGTTAACACAGTAAAGCTCTAACTGACTATTCCCTCCCCTTCCCACCCTGACCCCCCCCCCCACTTCCCTTGGCTGCCAGGCCCAGAACTCCCAGCTGACCACTGATCTCTGCATCAGCTAAAGGACACAGCCCCAGGTTGCCAAGTCATGGGATTGGGCACCCACCTTCTTCTCAGGAGTGAGAACTGGCAAACAGGAGGTCGGGGCCCCTGCAGCCACCTCAGCTTACGAGTACCCACGAGGCACACCCACAGAATTCAGCTCATGTGGCATCTGAGGCACCTGGGCAGGAGACTATTTCCACTGGGTGGGGCCCTTCTTTTTGCCGAATTACGGGGGCACCAGCCCTCTACCTGAGGGTTTTGGCCAGATCTTTACAGGGAAAGGGGCTGAGAGGTGAAACATGGCTTTTCTCTCCTGGGCTTCAACCCACTGGACCTCTGGAGCATGCCACACACCCCATTCAGTGCTTCTACTCCAGTACCTCATGTAATCCTCACGACAACCTGTTGAGGTGGTAGGCATTGTGATTACTACTCTCATGTTACAGATGAGAAGCTGAGCCTCAGAGAGGTTGGGCCTCTTCCTTGTCCAAGGTCACACAGATGGTAAGAAGAAGAGCCAGGTAGAATCCACTCCAGTTGGATTCCCACACCGCCATTCTTTCTCGGATTCAGTGCCAGTCATTACATCAGCACCAGCCAGCCCTGGGCTGCTGCCTCCAGCATGGCTGTGTGAGGAACTCCTTGCCCCTCCCTCTGCCTCGTGGGTCCCCGGTTCTGCCACCCTTCAGGGGTGGGGGACCATGAAACATGGATACTCACCCTTGGGGACAGGCACAGCCTGAGAGGCAGGGGCCATGAGCTGGCACGCTCAGGTTCAGCAGCTGCTGCTCACATGTCCTCTCTCTGCTCAGCTCGGGGTCGGTGTGCAGGTCACTGCAGTTCACGAAGACCTGGCCCACCGGGCAGGCAGTGGCTGGAGGAGAAGAGGGTGGCTGCTGGGAGGAGCACGGACGCTCATCAGGCCTTGGAACACCCAGGCCTGGGGGTGGGCTCCTGGGTGGCAGGGGTGACCAGGGAGACCTGGGGACGCAACTACTGGAAGAGGCAGGGAGACAGGGGGCTCTGATGCTTCCAGAGGCAACCCTTGGGTTCCCAGATGCACCACCAGTACCCAGAGTACCATGTGCTCTCCACAGGGCACTGTTCCAGGCCTTTTACATGCATTTTCTTACCGAATCCTGCAACACCCTATGAGGCGTTGTTATCCCCCATTTCCCATATCATGGAAAGAAGTCACTTCTGCTTTCAAAGGCATGATAAAGTGAGAGGAAGTGCCTCAAAGAGACCAGGAGGAGAGCCAAAAAGAGGATAGCAATGCAGTGTGGCCAGAGGACTTTAAACCACAAGGAAGTCAATTTCCCATTACTTCTACTTTTGTGACATAAACCCCTTCTCTCTCCCTGAGCCTCCAGTCAAGTCAGCTGTGCACACTTACACCTTGTGTGAGTGATCGTTTTTAGGGAAATCAATAAAAGGGATCTGAGTTCCATGCTCAGCCTGGGATGGAGCAGAGAGAAGAGAATAGCCATGGAAGATGAGAGGAAGAAATCTGAAGCCAGAAGCAACACCAACCAAAAACAAAACAAAACAAAAAAATACTTTCAGGAATACATACATGGGGAGAACACAGAAATCCAGGTTATATACAAAGGAGGAAGTGACGGCTCAGAGAAGCGAAGTGAGTTACCCAGGGCGGCACAGCTTTTAAGCATGGGGCAGGATTTGAATCCAGGGCTACCAGACTCTGGAGGCCCTGCTCTTTGCCACCTGCCATGTGATTATTCTCTGACCCCTCTGTGCCAATCCCCATCCTCCCTTCTGCTTCAGTCCCCCGCTCCACCACCTCCACATCCTTCACAGGCTGATCCAGTGCCAAGCCACCCTACCGTCATCTCTATTGCCTGGGACAGTCTCAGAGACCCGGGCTGTCCTCCCCATCTCTATGACCCCCAAGTCTAGCACAGGACTGGGCAGCGTCAGCCTTAGTAGACAAATGACAGCTCAGAACAAGGAAACCCAGGACCCAGGGGAGGCCAAGGGACTGTCCAGTCACCCCAGCTAGTTGCCCCTGGGAGAGACAGTCTCAGCCTCTCCTTCTTGAGAAGCAGGAGGGACAGCTGCCAGGATGGGGCTGAAGTTGGGATGGGATTTCTGGATGCCACCCTCCAAACTGGAGCTTTTCCCAAGACGGTGAGGAAAACAGCAGGCTCAGTGGGCTCAGTGTGGCTGGACTCAGATGTGGCTGGGCTGTCCCTGTCCTGATCTATCCTCTAGCTCCCCACTCGCCTCTCCATAGCCCCACCATGATGGAGGAGCCCCTAGAAGAACCTCCCACCTTCCACCTTACCTGGGAGTCTGCTGTCACAGCTCATGATTCCATCTTTGCAGTGGCTGCAGAGAGAGGGAGGAGTGGGGTGTATACTGGGATTAGCTGACTCAGTCACTGCAAAGCCAGAGACTGCATGCCACTGTGCTCAGCCCCCTGCAGGGTTCAGGCAGATATCCCCACTCTGTCCCTGGTCCACTGCGCAGAGGTGGAGGGTGGGCACTGCTTCGTGGAAAGGTCTGCTAGGCTGTATTTTCTTCAGTCAGCAACTTCCATTTAAAGAGAGGACACTAGGGGCGCCTGGGTGGCTAAGTCGGTTAGGCGTCTGACTTCGGCACAGGTCATGATCTCACGGTTCATGAGTTCAAGCCCCGCGTAGGGCTCTGTGCTGACAGCTCAGAGCCTGGAGCCTGCTTCAGATTCTGTGTCTCCCTCCCCTCAGCTTCTCCCCTGCTCACACTCTGTCTCTCTCTCAAAGAATAAATAAAGATTTTAAAAAATTAAAAAAAAAATAAAAAGAGGACACTAAATCTGCAACCTAGGGAGCTCACCAGTGGCCCAGAGATGGGATGTCACTGTCTCCAGGGGGATAGTCCATTCCTTGAAAGTGACAGGAGCATTGGTTCCTGCAAAACCCAGGAACACAGAAAAGTGAGCCAACTCAGGAACTGGGGCAGGGACCCCCCCGCCCCAAACCGCCACCAGAAGCCAGGACCATAAGGACACAGAAAAAAGCAATGGCATCTACTGTGACAAGTGACGCATATCCAGGGAGTGGGGAAGTCAGCCTAGCACCAGGGACAGAGGTCAGGGCTGGGTCCCAGCTTCAGGGCCATCCAGTGAGCCAGCACAAGGACAGCCTCACTGGTCTCTGTCCACCCAAAGCCAACCTCCCTTTGGGCTGGGAAAAAAGAGGTGGTAAGAACAGGGCCATGCTTCCTGAGCCCATGCTGTGTCAGGGAGGGACACAGGGCATATATTCCATACTGCTCATTCCCACCCAGCATCTGTTCTGATTGCTCATGGCCTACACCATACTGCTTGTTAAACATTTTGAACACCAGACTAGGCCCTCCAAATATGTCATCTCGTCTGTTCCTCCTCACAGGGTCCTTTATTCTGTCTTTTGGCTCCTCTTTGTAGGTCAGCTGAGGGCCAAGACTGTGTTTCCTCCTCCTCACAACCTCCCACAGCCCCAGTGCAGGCCTTGGAGCAGACCAGTTGGGGGCTGGAAGGGATGTCTGACCTCATCCAACCCCTGTGCTTCTCAGCCGCCTTCTCTCTCTCCAATTCCTCCTCCCATGTAAACCTCAGAGGTTCCCTTTTTTGGCAATACTCAACCACAAGTCAGGGGTTGAGGGGGCAGGGCACACATCTGGATTTCAAGGTGATTTCAAACACATCCTGTAGTTTGAAAAGGCTACTGAATGATTCCAATATACCCCCTATAGGAGCCTCTCTCCAGCCCTTATCCCTCAGTGGAATTTTAGGGGAATTTCTCCCCATTGTGGAAGGGACTAAGTGCCTTGCCAGTCAGCTCTGGGATCCTGTGAGATCACCAGCCCTGAACTCCGCCTCCAGCCACACTGACATGCCACAGCCAGCCTCAGAGCCATCCCTGTCCCCTTGGCCTGGAGCACTCCTCCCTCAGTTCCCCCCATCTTTGCCCACATGTCACCTCAGCAGAAAGGCCTTCCTTCTGTGCATAACAGTAATCCCTCCCTGACTATTTATAGCTTATTACTACCAGACCCTTTAAGTGTCTATTTATTCATCTGTTTTGGCATGAGAATGTGAGCTCAATGAGGGCAGGATTCTGTTCTGTATTTGGCTGAACTTCCAGGGCTTAGAAATGTCTAGAACATAGGAGGAGGCCAATAACTACTTGTGGAAGGAGAGGGGAGATGAAGGGAGAGAGGCTGTCTCTGTGGGAGTGTTGTTCTGTTTTATGGGGAAGCCAGGCTTCAGAGGGCTGAAGAGCTGTAGCTGAGGAAAGAGGCCCGAGAACGGGGTCCGGGGGAGGAAGCCCACCCAGGACCACCCAGCGGTGCATCATGCTCCGCCCTGTGACTGGGGGATTAAGCAGGGACATAAGAGGTGCAGTCAGGCTCCCCAGCCTCAGATGCCCTAGAGACCCTCAGCCTCCTCCCCATCTGACAGAGGTCACACTGGCCCACTCACCTAGGGACGCAGAGGTCAGCCTGGGTATCCAGATAGGTGTCCGGTGGGCAGGCACAGCCTTCCACACACTCGTCCCCACTGAGGTCGCTGCCACCACCAACCCCACAGGCCACAGGGCTGGCCAGGTCCTGGCAGGTTTGTCCACACAGGGCCACACAGGGGCTATACTCCTTGGTGGCCTCACAGGACAGTGCTGTAGTGGGAAATAAAACTGTGTGTTTTGTCTCCCTCATCCCCACAACTGTGTGAGGTGGAGCCATCATCCTGATGAGGAGAACTGAGAACCAGAGAAGATATTTGTTCAAGGTTACACAGCAGGTCAAGGCCAGACTTGGGATTTGAACCCAGGTCTGACTCCAGAGTCCCACTTCCTCCCACTACACTACAATGGCAGAGTGGCAGGGGTGGGCCCCACTCCCCAAGCTCAGCCTGGACCTTGCCATTGGTGTTTCTTTTCCTCTTCAGGGCATTCTTCTTAGGTAGTGATATTGGGGGAGGGTGGAGGTCACGTCTCCCTGACAGCGCCCCTCTGCCATCGCTCACACATAGACACACGCACAGGTGGGTATTACACACACTTCCGTCCTTCTCACTTCCACACCTATAACACATATGAGCTGTGAAGGTCAATTGTGCCCCCTTAAGCAGCCTCTCGGGGCCCTCTGTCCAAAGACTCAGAGCTTCCCTCTCCTCATCTGGCCAGCATCCCACTCCCTTGGGGTCTCCTGCTCCCTGCCAGAGCCAGATTGCCAAGTTCTCACCCCAGCTACACATCAAAGTCTCCATTTAAAAATGCTGATGCCTGCCCCCGTTGCCAGATATGTTGTTTTCATTGATACTCAATGTGGCCCAGATATGTACATTTTTCAAAAGCTCCTATGGAGAGTGTAATATGCACCACTGGTCCCATCCAATCACCTCTGGAGGAACTTTGACTCAGAGAGGGGCAGGAACTTGCCAGAGACACACAGCAATTACCCGCAGGGCTGGAACAGAACTCATGTCTCCTGACTCCCAGGATGGAGTCTTTTCCATTTATTCAACAAGCATTTGCTAAGAGCTTACTGAGCATGGGGCCCTGTACTAGGGCTGGGGGTACAGAGACAACTAAGACGTGGAGAAGAGTGTGGCCCAGGTGTGTGTTGGAGGGGGAAGCAGGGGCCAGCTCACGCCCATCGAGCCACGAGCGCACTGAGGACCATGGGAGCCAGTGATCTTGAGAAGGCTCACTCTGGTTGTAATGAGAGGAGGCCGTGGGGAGGCTTACTAGGAAGCTTTGACCAGGGTGGTGGCAGCAGAGGTGGCAAGAAGTGGGTGAATTTGCATCTCAAATCGACAAGCCTGACAGGACTTGGAGACGGACTGGCACTAGCGGCGAGGGTAACAGAGAAGCAGCCACGTGCCACATGCCCTTGTGTCAGGTTTGGGTGGCCAAGGGGATGGAGAACACGGGAGAAGCAGTTTGTGAGGTGGAGGTGTTAGGCTGCAGGGGTGGGAGGGGCAGGTGGACCCTTGAGTCTGGAGCCCAGGCTCTTCCAGTGACCCTCACGTAGAGGCACACGTGTGGGGCACTCACCACAGGCTGGCAGGTGGGCGCGGAAGTCAACAGGGAGCCCGTGGCGCCGGCACAGGTGAGCATAGTGGGCCAGCGTGGCACACAGGCAAGGCTGCCCGCAGCGGCAGGCGTCCTGGCGGCACTGCTCAAAGTAGGGCACGGGGCTCAGGTACACGGAGCAGGGCGCAAACAGCTCCCCGGTGAGCACGCTGCAGGACTGCACCGCATAGGAAGCTGTAGACGGGAGGGACAGGGGCAGGGAGTGGGGGTCTGGTTTGCCTGGTGCTCCAGGCCCCAGCCTCTTCCTGCCTCCCCACAGTCCAGGGGTCTGTTGGCGTGAGAAGGTGGGTGGGAGAGAGTGTGGGTGCACAGAAGGGATGTGAGCAGGGACCTGAGTGCATGGCTGGTTGGGAGTGGGTGGATACGGTTTGGTCAGTCCAGGTGTGAGTTGGTGGCTGGCCAAGGGCATGGGTGTAAATGATTAAAGGAGAGTGAGTGGGGGCACCTGAGTGGCTCAGTCAGTTAAGTGTCCGACTTCGGCTCCGGTCGTGATCTCACAGTTCGTGGGTTCGAGCCCTGCGTCCGGCTCTGTGCTGACAGCTCAGAGCCTGGAGCCTGCTTTGAATTCTGTGTCTCCCCCTCTCTCTGCCCCTCCCCCACTCGTGCTCTGTCTCTGTCTCTCAAAAATGAATAAGCGCTAAAAAATTGTTTTAAGAAAATAGAGGAGAGTGAGCATGTGTATGTGTGTTTAGTGCATTCATGCAATACATTCCATCTTGTGTGAGACATGAATCCATATGCTGGGAGGAGACACGGGAGTGAACAAAACTGACAAAATTCCTGCCCTCGTGGAGCTTACAGTGTGGTTGAAGGAGACCATCACTAAACAATTTATACGGCAAAGCGGAAGGCAAAGACCTCGGAGAGTGAGAAAGCGGGGAAGGAGGTTAGCGATCGAAGGTGGGGTGGGAGGGGCGATTGCAATCTTAAAGCAGGTGGTCAGGAAGGCCTCGGTGGCCAGATGAAGTCTGAACAAAAAGTTGAAAGAGGTGAGGGACTTTAGTGAGGGAAGAGCATTCTAGGTGGAAGGAACGGGGAAGAGCATTCTAGGTGGAAGGAACGGCAGGTGTAAAGGCCCAGAGCAGAGAGCAGAGCTGGCTGTGCAGAAAGAACAGCAAGGAGGCCCGTGTGGCCAGAGCAGAGTTGGGGGTGCAGGGGGAAGGGCAGAGAGGCTAGGGCCTGGTGGGGCCACTGTGAGGGCTTAGACTTTTGCCTTGAGATGGGAGAGCCAGTACAAATGTGTGTCTACGTGGCAGTGATAGACCATGAAGTTTCTGTCTGCCTGACCCTTACCAGAAGGGAACCACGGTCCCCTCTCTGCAGCTCCACCTTTTCTTATCACTCCTGCCCAACCCGACCAGCCTCCTCAGGCCCAGAGTTCCCATCTCACCCCTCTCAAACCAGTCCCACCTCACCCCACTCCCCCCTCCCTCTCCCCTCACCTCACCTGCTTGCAGGTGCACATCACAGGGGTCCAGAGGGGAGCCAGAGACCAGCGGGGAGCAGGCGGACAGAGTTTTCCACGAATTGCCAAAGAGTTGTGGGGTACTCTCAGGCACACCCACTGGGGACCTGCAGTCATGGCACAGCCGCATTCACACACTTGGCCGTGTGGACCCAGGTGGACATACAGCATATACCCAGATAAGTATCTATCTACTCCTGTATACACACATAGACCAAGCATGAGCACACACACTCAGAGGCGCATATGTACCCACCCAAAGGCGTAACACCCATAGGCCTATATACACCACTTGCACATGCCCTCCACATACACACACAGAGCACAAGTATCTGCCAAACACGTAAACAGATAAGAGGGTCTACACAGTCACATTCAAACACATACAGTTATGGATGTGCGCGCGCGCGCACACACACACACACACACACACACACACACATCATATCACATAACATCACATTTAACAGGCTCCAAAGGGACTCAAAACTGGCTTGGGGTCGGCCACACGTTACCCTATCTTCACCACCCGCCCCCAGCTCTTCATGTCAGAAAGAGAGAAACAGGGACACCATGAGCCAAACTTCACTGGATTAAGACTTCCTCTTCCCTTTTCCATAAGCAGTTCCCAAAAGCTCCTTTGCGCCCCTCACCTTTCTCTCTAGGTAGGAAATAGTCACACAAGAGGCAATAAAGGAAGGAAGGAAGGGGGAAAAACATGTCTCCTAGACATCACCAGTCTCCAAGAGTCACCAAACTCGAGGAGATGGTAGACTGGAGAAAACATAGCATGCACGGGGTGGGGCAGGTTCTGTGTGACACTCAGCATGCCCGCACTACTGCTCCAGAGCAGTGAGAGCACCCAAGTTACACCCAGCCACTGTTCTGCCCAGAGTTCACATTCAGGAAGGTGGCAGGCAGCCCACACACTAAATCAGGGTCGTCTGTCCCCCACCACTCCGGCCAGCTGCCCTAACATCAGTCCCACCAGGCAAGACAGTAGAATGCTACATTTTTTAACGTGCAAGCATTTAAAAGGTCCCAGTTTTGGGGCACCTGGTTGGCTCAGTTGGTCAAGCATCCAACTTCAGCTCCGGTCATGGTCTCATGGTTCGTGGCTTTGAGCCCTGTAATGGACTCTGGGCTGACAGCTCAGAGCCTGGAGCCTGCTTCAGATTCAGTGTCTCCCTCTCTCTCTGTCCCTCCCCTACTTTCTCTCCCTCTCTCTCTCTCAAAAATAGATAAACATTAAAAAAAATGTAAAGCTCAGTTTCTTTTTATTCTTGTTTTTCTGAATGAATCTGAGTTCTCATTTCTGGCTGAAGATAGTGTCTCCTGTTTACTTCTGCATCACCTAATGCATGTCACTTGAAAAATTGGCCAGAACCTCTAGCCTTCAAGATCAACCCCTTATTCTCCTTTCAGGAAGGTCTGACTCTTGTCCCCTCCCAAGTTTCTAAACTGTATCCATGCTCAGATAGTCTTTCTCTCAACCTAGGAAACAGCCTTCCCCTGAACATGGGAGGCGCACACGGTGCAACCCTTAAGAACCAAGCAGGAAAGACATGTGGCTTAGACTGACCTGGGATAGAAAGCAGGAGTTTTGGAATCATTGGTTCACAGGGGGCTTATGCTCATCTAAAGGTGCTCACAGTCAATTAAAACAAGGAAAACCATGAACCAAATCAAACGCAGCCTGAGGTCCACCAATTTTAAGACCTCATTATAAAACAGTATTTCTCAAGGTATGGTCCACAGATCTCAAGGTATGGTCTGCAGATCTCTTATACTAGAATCTCAGTGGTTACTTATTAAAAGTAGAATTCTTGGGCCCCAACCCAAATCAGATACTCCAGAAGTAGAACCCAGGAATCAGCATTTTGCACAGAGAAGACTGTGGGCCACAGCCTTAAAGAAATACGCTTAAATTTAAATGCCGAAGAATAAATGATCAATGGTGCATGCGTGGCACAGTGAGAGACCAAGGGAGTTTGCATAAGATGTTTTCAGGCAGTGCCTCCGGATACCCGGCCTTCCGGGGCCCCACCCTCTCCTTCTGCTTCCAGGCATGGGCACGTACAGGAAGTCGTCCTGCGTGTTGCCGTTGAAGGTGCCACAGAGGCCCACGGTGTCTTCCACCCATCGCTGGTCCACCTGCAGGTAGAGCCGCAGTCCTTGGCGGTCGTAGAGCACCCGCACGCCCACGTTGGTCCTCACCCGCAGGAACATGGAGGACAGCCTCCGGATCTCAAAGGCATCTGGGCACAGAACCAGAAAAGGGATGTGGGAAGTTCTGCCAACATGCACCCACCCACCGCCCCAACCTACATGGTCCTCACTGACCTGGATACCCAGCACAGTGTTCACACCCAGTGAAGCCCTGCTAAGGAGTTAGTTTGGGAAGCCTTGAGGAAATCCTGTTCAGTGGTGAAACAGAACCCAGAGACAACTGACCACAGCAACCTAAGAATTTTTTTTTTTTTTTTTTTTTTTTTTTTTTTTTTTTAGCACCAAGTGCCAGTTAAAGCCTTGCCTGCATAAGGAACTGATATATTTCCTTCTGTAGCAAAGGAGAATTCTGTTAACTACCCATTTTTTTCACAATGGCCACCAGGAAGCTCACAATATGATTTTAGATTCAATTGTAGTGAAGTTTTCACCTCTTGTGGCATGCATTTCTTTGGCCTCTTTACACCTCTCCCCCTGCATCCCCACTCAATCAGTGAAAAAAAAAACCCTACTTTTTTTTCTTATTCATTTTCTCTGGTGCTATTTTATTTCTTAATAGTTTTTGCATTTTTGTTAGATGTGCTTCCTATGAGCTACCACTGATCCCTTGTGGAGTCAGATAGGATAATAAGTAATTAAAAAATAAAATAGGGATAGAGAACAGCCTCATTCATATCCTTATGTTAGGAGAAGGCATCATACTGCTGAGATGTCTAGTGTCATGTTGGGATGGGGACAAAGACCATCTTACAAGTCCAGAGTCCATGTTCCTGGGACCAAGGTGCCCTCTGGCCCGATTCACCCAATGCTAAAATGTGAGCTCTTGCCCATGTGGCAGTGCCTTTGGCCAGAGACAGTGCTTGGAAGAAGAGGCCTGGGCAGCCAGCTCCCAGTTACTTCTTGTCCATGAAAGCCATACCATCCGTGTAGGGTGGGGTGACCTTGTACTGGTCAAACAGAAGGACATCCCCCGCTTGGGTCAGGGTCACCTGCCTCCGAGGGTCCTGATGCAGAATCACTGACACTGACTGGACACAGACTCCGTCCTGGTTCTGGAGAAAGAGGAAGGCAAATAGGGCAGAGTTAGTCTGTCTGTCCTGCTGGTCCCAAAAGAGGCCCCAAGATTGGGTATTCTAGTGCAGTTTGAGGTCAGAGACAGGCTGACACGGAACCCCCAAAGGACATTAGGAGTCCTCTAACCAAATGCTGTCATCTGGGGATGGGAAGGCAGAGGCTAAGATTGGGGAAGGTTGGCAGAGCTGGGATAATGCAAATAAAAAGATAGTCAAGTCTTAGGCTATCTATGACAGAGAGCAGAGATAGACCCCCCCCCCCGGATGGCCCAGAGTCTAGCCTTAGAAACACTGGCCTCCCCACTCAACTACAATACAGGACTTTAATTTCATCCTTTTACAGGTGTTTATATAGCTCTTTCCATGTGTCACATCCTGCAGAGTATCAAGCTCTACTCATAGGTAGGCAGGAAATGAGCTAATAATATCTGGGCCTCAGGTTCTCATCTCTGAAATGGGTGGTACACATTGGGCCCATTCATACCTCCTTCCACAAGAAGACATCGATACAACCATACAGTGATGAACATGACAGATATAGTCCCGGGCCTCATGGAGAGTACATATTTGTGTGGGACACAGACACTAAACAAGTAATTACAAAGTTGGTTTTTAAATTACTGCTGAGACTAGTGCTACAAAGAGGTGTAGGGTGCTAGGAAAGCATATAGTGAAGGAACAAGATTTAGTCTGCAGAGGCAGGAAAGGTCATCCTTAGGGAAAGATAATGATGATGCAAAAATCATAACAAAACTCTTAGTAATACTATAATTTATTATAATAACAACTAACTTTATTTTATTTAAAGAAATTGTTTAATGTTTATTTACTTTTGAGACAGAGAGAGACAGACAGACCTTGAGTGGCAGAGGGGTAGACAGAGAGGGAGACACAGAATCCAAAGCAGGCTCCAGGCCCCATGCTGTCAGCACAGAGCCTGAACTGGGGCTCAAACTCACGAACCGCAAGATCATGACCTGAGCCAAAGTTGGACGCTTAATTGACTGAGCCACCCAGGCGACCCTAATAGCTAACTTTAGAGTTACTATGTTCAGGTTACTATTCTCATCTTTTTTACATGTATTTACTCACTTAATTCTCATAGCAGTCTTATGTAGTAAGTACCACTAACAACCTCACTTTGCAGATCAGAAGACTGAGGCACAGGAAAATGTGACAGTTGAGCTGAGATCTGAAGGGTACAGAGAAGGTAGCTGGGCAAAGAGAGAAGGCAAGAAGGGGGATACCAGGGATAGTGAACAGGCTATACAAAATTCCCTGACACAAGAAGTACATAAAAGTACATTAAAAAAGTACATCCAAGTACATCAAAGAAGACCAGAGGGCCAGAGCCCACTGAGAAAAGTGGTTTAAGGTAAATTCTTCAAGAGGTAGGCAGAGGCCAGCTAAGGCAGAGCTTTGTAATATTTTAGGACTTTATCCTAAGTCCAAAGACAGCCAAAGAAAGTATAACCTGAAAGTGATATAATCAAACAGCGACGTGAGGAAAGAACTAGAGCTTGAAACTTTTCAGGAAGGCATTATGCAACAAGCTACAACCTTTCTTCCAAGCTCCTTCCCAAGGAGACATAAAATCCCTGAAACAGCTCAAAACCATTGTGTCTAAAACATCACCTTCTTTGTCAAACCCACTCATCCTCTGGTCCCCTCTGGACATGTCACTGGTGCAGGAAGAAAGTCTGCACCCTTTAGTCAAAGTCTCAGGCTCAAGTCTTGATGTCACTGAAAGCTGAGACCTTAAAGACCTCATTTAAGTTACCTAAACCTCAGTCCTCTCCTTGTGAAATAGAGATAGGACAATACTTGGTTGGTCCTGCCTGGTTTGATAGTGAGAAAAAAAGTGTTCATGGAAGGGTGCCTGGGTGGCTCTGTCAGTTGGGCATCTGACTCTTGGTTTTGTCTCTGGTCATGATCCCAGGGTCATGGGATCAAGTCCCACACCAGGCTCTGCACTGAGTATGGAGCCTGCTTGAGGTTCTCTCTCTCTCTCTCTCTCTCTCTCTCTCTCTCTCTGCCCCTCTCCCCTACACACACACACACACAATGATGGGGGTATACCAAAGGGACCCAAGAGCCAACTGAAAGACTACCCAATGGTTCAAGCTGGAAAAATTTGAGTAACAAAATAAAAAAGGAAGTATTGGTTCTTATCCAAAGTATAAAATAAATATCCCGGGTCCATGCTGACATAAATAAATGATTGACAAAAAAAAAATATGTCAAGGGAAAAAAAGACAAATTTCCTATGCAGAAAAATTCCGACTAATGTATGTAGATTCTCTGCCTTCAAGGAGAGGGAGCATAACTCCTTACACTTTAACTGTGGGCTGACTTCTTTCAAAGAGAACAATATAGTAAGGGGGAAAAGAGGAGTAGCTTTACAGAGGAGTATTTGACAAACACTGCCTCAGCCAAATGACCAAGGTCAACCTCAATAGTGATAAACCATGTTAGTATATGTATCCTTGATAAGATGTGATGAAAATAGCAATTTACCTCTTATCTTCCTCCCCTAAATCCCTAACACCATTCTAACCATGAGAAAAGTATACAAATCCCAACAGAGGGGCATTCTACAAAATATCTGACCAGTACTCCTCAAAACTTTCAAGGTCACCATAAATAAGGTCTTAGTAAACTGTGACAGCAAGGAAAAACCCAGGAGACACAATGACTAAATGTAATGTAGTATGTTGGAACAGAAAAAAAAATGACAGGTTTAAAAATAAATAAGAAATATGAGTAAGGGGCAGACTTTAGTTAATGATAATGTACATAATGAACATTGGTTCAGTATTTGTAACAAATGTACCATACTAATGTATGAGGTTAATAACAGGAGAAATCGGGTGTGAGATATATGGGAACTCTGTGTACTACCTTTGCATTTTTCTGTAAAATCTAAAGCTGCTCTAAAAAAAATAAGGTCTACTTTAAAAATACTTCAAAGGCTATAAACACTACCCTGATTTGGGGGTGGGTGTATAAGGAAGCTGTGACAGGCTTTCTGGACTTCCAGCCTTGGGTCTGGCTCAGCTCCCCCTCCTGCTGGCTGGGGGTCGTCAAGACTGCCCCAAGCCTCTATTAAGCCTGTCTTATCAGATTTCAAATGGGGAGAATCATAGTGACCACTACGTGGGGGTATTTTGAGCCTTAAACTAGATGTCAAATGCAAAACTGATTAGTCAAAGTTTAAAGTACTGTGCAAATACTTTCTCATCATCATCCTCTCTGTTAACATTCTCACCCTACCCACTTCTGTTCACCCGGGGTTGAAGTCGTGGCTTCACCTTTGACTCTTCCTGCTTCTCTCCCACACACCTGGCACTTTACCAGCCAGTCAGCCAGTTGCCATAGTCCTCCTGCATCTGCCTTAATGTATTTTAGAACATTCCACCCTGTTGCTTTTTCTCATATGATCGAATCCTCCTGGATTGCCCTTCCTCCCCATCCTCACACATACATACCTTATTTCTATTTACATTTTTGGCCCAATTTTTAGGTCGTTCAGCTCAAATGCCACCTCTACCATGAGGATTTCTTCTGACCTGTAGGAATATTTCTTGCTCCACAGACAGCCCCTCTGATGGCACTGCTCTTGTATCTCACAGAGAAGCAACTGACCTGAGGACATGATTGACTCCCTGATTGGGCTGCAAGCTCTTGGTGGCTAGGACCAGGGGCTGACTCATCTGTGTAACCCTCACTGTGCCCAGCACAGAGCTGGCACAAGGCTGGCCCTCTACTGGTTCATCAGTGTGGATGAAGTCACAAGGAAGAGAACTGGCTCGTGGTAAAAGGAATGTGCTATCAAGAGGCACTGTTGGGGGGCGCCTGGTGGCTCAGTGGATCAAACGTCCAACTTCGACTCAGGTCATGATCTCATGGTTCGTGAGTTCAAGCCCCACATGGGGCTCTGTGCTGACAGCTCAGAGCCTAGAGCTTGTTTCGAATTTTGAGTCTCCTTCTCTCTCTGCCCCTTGCCCATTCACACACACTCTCTCTCTCTCAAAAGTAAATAAGCATTAAATAAACAAAAGAGGCACTGTTCAGCAGTGAAGCAAGTTACCTCAGGCCGACGCTGGCCAACCACCATCCAGAACATGGTGGAGAAGGAGCTGGTAAGGGATCCCCAAGGTCCCATAGCCCTCAGATACTCAAAGACTCTAGAACTTTGTAAATGGGGAGGAGTCCCACTGGGCTATGTCTGTTTGCTTTGCTTTTTCTATTGCCACTCTCAAGATGTGATGGGAGTGACCCAGCTTTTGAGGACAAGTATTCATTCTTCCAACTCAGAGAGCAGCCAAGGGCAGATCCAGGCCATTCTCTGGCAGATAGAGGGGAGGGGATCACTCAGGCTTCAAGAGGAAGAAAGCCCAGCCCTCTACCTCATCCTCAGCTCAGCCTGGGTCCCCAGGGCCACGGAGGGACACCTGTAGGTGATGTCTGCTCACCCACCTGACGTCACTGGGTGTGGAAAAGGCAGGCAGGGAGCTGGGCTTTGGGGGCAGCTGCCCTGGCTATGGGTGTGAACCCTTTGTCCTATTGTGCAGGAAGGAGCTTGAGTGGAGTCCCAACCAGGGCTTGTGGGGTCAGCTCAGGGAAAATGCAGTCCCTGAGAAACAAACAGACTCATAACTACCCCAGACCTGCAAGCTGGCCATTTTCTCAGTTATGTGCACAAGTGGCCGACACAGCTCAGGGATCACCTCCTCTGGGAAGTCTCTCCTGATCTACTCCTTCTCCCACCTGGCATCCAGGTAAAACAAGAACCAGGAGAAGCTCCTACATGGAGACCTACCCTGTAATGTCCATGTTATTACAGCTCCTATAACATAGTGGATTATGCGGTGAGTTATCTGCTCGACCCACCAATCTGCGAGGCCCAGGAAGGCAGAGCCAGATCTAATTCATCCCAGTCTCTGAGACCCAACATAGCTTCTGGCACAAAAATTAGTTCAGTATTTGCTGAATGAATAAATGAACAAATGAGTGAATACAGAGATGTTGAAGGCATAATCCAAGGAGGCAGAGAAGATTTAGTTGAATTAGACCCATTTTAGAGATTTTGTTAAAATACTGAGGCCCAGGAAAGGGAAATGGCTCTCAGCTATCAGATGTTCTAGAGACAGAACCTAGTCTCCTGCCCCCTGGCTCTGCCCAGAAAGAACAGACATCAGGGTGAGTGGGTTATGGAAAACGTGGGGCCCTGCCCTAAATCCTTCAGCCTCTCTAGGGGGCAGAGAGCAGGGGTGGCTGGCTGGATTGGGCCTGAGGTCCCCAGCCCTTACCAGGCCACAGGGGGCATTCTGCAATGTCACTGTGAAGGTGCCCGAGGAGCGGCTTTTGGCCAGGATGTACTGACACGTGGCAGGGAACGTGTACCGGCGGCCGTCAAAGGTGGTGAAATGGATGTCGCCAGTCACTGAACACTCGGCTGAGGGGCAAAGAAAGGTGGCTGACACATGGGAGCTGCCCCATGGGGACTGCCTCTGCCCTGGGGGCTCTGAGCATGAGGAAGAGACAGCACTCTGTCCTTAGGAATCAGGGCAGTGTTTGGAGCCCTGGCCTTCCTTTTGACGCTCAGGCCACTGGGGAGATGCAGGCCTGTCCCCAGCAGCCCACCTGAAGGTAGATGCAGCCCTGCCCTAGGCATCTCCCTCTGACAGGAGATCAGGCCCTGAGCTTGGAGACCAGTCTCCATCCAAGCCCCCCAAATTCAGGAAGGTCCTTAGATAGACCCCCCAAAACCCTCCCTCACAGGAGGCAGAACAATCCCTTAAGCAGGCAAAGCAACTCTAAGGAAACAAAGTGGGGCAAGCTGAACCAATGGAACTGCAGGCCTGGCCCCCAGATCCTCCCTGCCCAAAAAGCTGTGAGACCAGAGGAAGGGGGTAGAGTCCAAGGTGGGGTCAGGCATACCTGGGCAGACAGATGTGCTGCACACCCACTTGCCCGCAGTGCATGTGCTGAAACACAGAGATCAAGGAGGCAAGTCTCACCTCTCCAGGCCTGGGATAGATGCTGAAGGATAGCAGGGTCCACAGAGCTCCTGTCCCCAGCCCTCAGTCTTCCCGTCTCTAAAATGGGTGGTAGAGATTCCCCCATCTCCAGGGGTTGGATTAAATGAGATCGCCTGGGACTCAGAGATGCTGAGTGAGTGCCCCCATATTGCCAGGGGTCCCAGACCCCAGATGGATAGCCCTGGTGGAAAACCCTGGAAGTCACCACTGCCCACCCCACCCCCACCCCTTGCTGTGGACACAGACCAGGCATTGCAGTCTTCTTTCACCACAGAGCCAGTTGGGTACAGGGTCCCATGGAACTCACAGGGACATTCAGCTGGTGCCACGCAGTCCCCATCCTCAAAGATCAGCCCTAGGGTCACAGGAAAGGCCCACTTAACTCACCTCCACTCCTGTTCATAGACCATTCATGGCTGTCTAGGGCCTATGACAAAGATCCCTTTATCCAAGTTTTCACCCCTGAACCCACTTTCAAGCTTTCTCCTGCATAAATCCTTGGCTCAGGCCAGATCTGAATCTCCTCTGGGCAAATAATCTCACCTCCAGACCTCTTCAGAGAACCACCTCCCCAAGCAACCTGCATGCTGACTAGCTTCTCTTCTCCACCTCCCAAAAGCCTGTCACTGCATCTAGAACCAGTTTAGGTGCCATCTCTTCCAGGAAGCCTGACAATCTCTCCCCCGACTGAATTCCTATGTCTCTTCTTGTCTGAACCCCTGAGCTGATCCTCACTACATTATGCCTTAGACTGGAGTCGTAGGTATACGTGGCTTATCACTGCAACCAGATTCTGACCCCTAAAGTCAATGACTATATCTTTACATTTTTTTTATCCCAACGACCCCTGCCTAGCCGAATGGGCTACACGCTACAGATGTGTGGCAAATGTATACCCCCTCAAAACCAGTGCATTTATATCCCATACAAAACAGCATGTGAACATATGTTTAAACAAACACATATGTGATAAATGAACAAGTGAATGAATGAATGACTTGTTCTCATCTATACACAGTCCCGATGAAATTAAATACCCTGATGAACTTCTCAAGAGCCACAGTTCCACCCCCATCCTCAGCCCCCTTAAGCCAGTCATTCGTTTATTCACTTATTAGTTGTGTGCTCCTTGCTTCACTCATCCCACAAACAAGCATCCTCTGAGCCCCTGCTTTGGGCTCGTGCGTGCCAGCCCAGGAAGATGCTGCCAGGCACCCGCTCCACCCTTGGCATACCATCGGGGCAGTAACAGCCGTCCACACAGGCGATCTCACTGTCCACACAGGATGCCTGGGACTGGCAGGAGGCAGGGCAGCAGGCGATGCATTCGTTGTAGGTAAAGGCCTTCTCCTTGCAGTGCACGGCTTGGGAGGAAGGGAGCAGTCCATCCAGTCCCATCGGCTCTGCCAGGACACACCCACCCCCTACTCCAGGCCTTGGGGGAAAGGGAGGAAGGACTGTGATTTTCCTGTTCCCCTAGTCCCCCTGGGTAACCAGAAAGTTGGCAAGAGCCTGGGAGGCTCTGAGAACCACCCTCATCTCACTCTGTGGCCCTGGGCCAGTCTCTCCACTCTGAGCCTGTTTTCTCATCTGCCACATGGGGCCTCACGGCTTCCAGCTCTGACAACTGCGGTTCTAAGCAGGACAGGACGTTGAGCTGAGGCCTGATGAGGCCACCCACAGCCTCAGGGCAGAGATTGTCTGAACCTCTCCCTGCCCCCACCACCAGGATACACCTACCACATTGCCGGAGCTGGGTCCTCCAATCCTGCAGGGGCCGCCCCGCCTGGGCACACGCTCGGGCATACTCTGCCAGCGCCCGGCACCAGGTGGCTTCATCACCCACTGCTCTGTGCAGGGAAACCGAGGGTCACACCGGAGCCCAATCTCTCACCAGCCCTCCAGAACCCTGTAGAGACTGCCAGGGCTCAGGGCACGCACCCCTCCTTGTCCCACAGCTAGGAAAGGGAGACTGGGAAGGTATCTAGGTATACAGATGGAGGCAGGACACCCGGGTTCTAGTCCCAATATTGGCATTGACTTGTTTGACCCTGAGGGTGTCAGTCCCCATTTCTGGGCTTCAGAGAATAGGGAAACTCTTCTGCCCCACCTATGCAGATAAGAATTTCTGAGGTTTTGGAAGTACATCTGTCGGGGCCTGGGATTATCAGGGTCAGTGGCCCACATGCTGAGACCACCCCCCCTCCCACCCCTCAGTACTGGGACAGGTCTCCCCACAACCCAATACCAGCTTCAGTCCTGGTTGCCTACTCACTGGCAGAGGTCACTGGTACAGCTGGCTGTGAAGGGAAGAGGGCTGACGTAGGCATGGCAGGCATCAAAGGGTGGCCGCAGCAGCGCCTCGCACCGGTCGTACACACCCTGGGGAAAGAGCCAGGGGCCAGAGCTGGGAGCTGGCAAGTCCACTCACAGCCCTCTGACTTCACCCACCCCTACACAGAACCCCAATTTGAGGCCAAGGGAGAGAAAGAGGATGATGGAGGGAAAAGGGATGGGGCCATAGGCACAAACAACCCTGGGCTCCTGCAGCCAGTGACTTTCTAAGAGATAGACAGGAAACCTAAGCCAGACACTAGGATGAGGGGTAAGGGGAGGGTGGAGAGTAGGCATTCTCCCCAGGGTCCAGACCTGCATGGTTCCCGGGCTCTGCTGCAGACACGGTGGGCGAGGCAGGGAGGCAGTTGTAGGCCTTGGAGGCTGGTTGGGGGCTTGTTCCTGCCAGCTGTGCACAAACTCAGCCACATCGTCGGTCAGCTTCCCTGGAAGGGAGAACTAGCATGATCACAGGTGGGTGTGACAGGGGAGGAGGGGAGGAGCCGCATAGGGCTCTGAAGGAGGGCAGGTGGAGCCAAAGAGATACCAAAAGCGGACAAGGAGTTGAAGAACCCAGCCTCTTGGCTCCCATCCCAGTTTGCATTTCCCAACAGAGCCACTCTCCTGAGAAAGCTGGTGGTGATAGTCAAGAATACTCAAGAACCTGTAGTAGCTCCCTACTCTCCAAACTCAGGGGAGAAAACTAGTATGTGAGCCTGGACAAGCTCTCTCCAAGCCTCAGTTTTGCCCTATGTGAAATGGGCAAATAATCCCCCATCATGGTATTATTGCCAGGACTGTATGAAATGATGCGTGTTAAGTGTTCAGTATGTTGTGGGTGCTCAAAGGTGTCACTTCCCTTCTTGGGAAGGCCAGAGTCACCATGATTTGGCCCTGCATGCTTCACATTTACTTCTTACCACTCCTCTATAGGTATCTTCAGCTCCCATGGGGCCCTTTCTCTTCCAGGCTCTCTCTGGCCTTCTGCTCCTGCCCCCACCCTACACTCACAGTGTGTGCTTAATATCCTACCTAGCAAAGTGCCCTTTAGATCCTTACACAACCCTAGTAGGAGTGGTCTTTATGACTCTTTTACCCACAAGGAAATGGAGGTTGAGCACCCACACACTTGGTAGGAAGGGGCCCTGACACCCCACTGGGTCTTTAGTACCATGGGTACTGCCCCAAGACCTCTCCCACCCTTCCCAGCCTGACCTCCACCCAACCTCCTCCCTACTTCCATCCAAACCCCTCGAAGGCCACTTGCCCTGCACCTCACCATAGCTGGTCACCAGGTCATCCTGAGGGTCGGCATTGTTGTTCCCACACAGCCCATGAGTCCAGCCCAGGAACTCTGGGCTCATCTTGATGTAGACGGCTGAGGCACCATCCCAGGCCAGCGTGAAGGCTGACTGATGCCGCACAAGGACGTAGCCAGCAAGCCTCTGCAGACTCACGCTCCCCATCACATGTGGCAGTTGGACTCTGCAGGGCACAGCCCAGAGCTTCTGGGTGTTCACATCACCCCCACTCACCCCGTCCCTTCACCAAAGGACCCGCCATCCCCACCTGCAGGAACCATCATGTACCCAGCACCTGCCTCGTCCACACGCAACTGGTACCATGTGAATCTGAGGCCCCCACTTTCCCCCTCTGACTTCCTGGGCATCTGAGGCCCACCATGAGGGAGAGATTCTTTTGTCTTCAGTGTTTAAAACTTGCTTTTTAAATTTGCAATTTCCCTGGCAGGGATAAATCTTAGAGTGTCTGAAGTTGCTAGATCCTTTCTCCTGGACGGGAGAAATGGTATAAGCGGACATTTACTTGTTTTGTGTGTTTGTTTGTTTGTTTGTTTTTTGGTGGGGAGCAAGAAAGGCATAAGAAGAGAAAGAGGCTGAGGGATATGGAAAACTAGGAGTGGAAGAAAAGATGGAGAGCCATTGCAGTCCCAACCACATTCCCAGTTTTACTGGGACGGGGTCTTCCAGCCAGTCTGGAATTTGGCGACTTTCAATCCACCAGAAAATCAGGAAAAGAAAATTAAAGAAGAATCTAACCAGCCAAAACTGGTACCCAAAGATCCATATACCAATCTTTTCTTCACAGGAGAAACACCTGGGCTTTCAGGTTTACATTCAGCGCCAGAAACCTTGGTTACCCAGTTTCCAGATTTGAAGCAGGAAATGACAATGGGAGAAGGGTCATTGCAGGAAGACCCCTTCCCCAACCCAGCAGCAACATGAAGTGACAGCAGATAGCAAGGGAAGGAAAGGACAGTGAAGACAAGAGACAAGACAGATTTCAGAAAGAACCATGGTCTGGACCATCTGGTGTGGGGGCAAAGAGTCCTTATTCCTCTCGTCCCAGGCATCCCTGATGTCCCAGCAAGATAAATAACATTGAAATGACCCTATATCATCAGAGAAGGGTGACAGTGTGCTTAATATCTATTCAAGGAGGCTTGAACTACATATGATCCATTCACAAAGATTCCCTTAAAAATGTGAAAGAAAAGAATTGAGCATGCTTGTCGTGTTATACCCTCAACTTTATCTGGAAAATTCTGATTTGAATACCCACTGTCTGGGAAACCCACAGGGCCTTGAGTCTCCGAAAATCTTGAGGGACTCATCTTTCCACAAACCCAGCTGACTAGAAACCCAGCTGGCCTGCCAGTATGTTCCTGCTCTGACGGTGGAAACTGCTGTTTGCCCCTAGAAAACAATTTTCTTTAGGCTAGAGAAGAAAGGTACTCACCATCCCCCACCACTAGTGTCAGGGAGCAGGAGAGCTCAGGGCAGAAGGTGTTATAGTTACCTCACGCCTCCATGGGTGACCTCCTTGGCCAGACGGATCTCCTGCTCACCCGCAAAGAAGAGGCTGACAGACCTGGAGCAGGTGTAGGGGGAGGAGCCGCACTGCGGGTCGTTGTGCACCTGATTGGGGGGTTCAGAGGCCAGTGTGCAGGGCTCCCGCTACAGACCTGGCCCTGAGCTTCAGTTCTGAGCCCAGTGGCACCCTGTGGAGCTTCCGCTAACGCCGATACCCTGCCCCCAGTGTGCCAAGCACCTTTCCTCTGTGATGTCTCCAGTTCCCGCAACGCCACTTGACCAGGAGGTCAGAGCTATGATTATCTGCATCTCCCAGAGGGAGCAACTGATACTCAGAGAGGTGAAGTGATGAAGGTCACACACACACAGCCAGAATTCCAACTCAGGACTGAAGGTGAAATTTCAGGGCTCTTTCCAGTACACTGTGCTGGCTCCCTATTTCTGGATTTTTATTTTTTGCAATCCAGGTTATCCCATCAGATTGAAAGCCAAAGTAAAGTATATGCTCATACAGTCTCACACACACACACACACACACACACACACACACACACCCCTCACATATTCACAGGGTACTCTCAATACATACACTATAAACACACTGCTACCAGGACCCTGGCAGGCACAGTCTTGTCCTTCACGGCACATATAGGCACATGTCACCCCTGTGCTGCCTGTCACATACGCATCAACTCTGTCCCCTCCTCAGGCAGGACCCACCCCCCAAAGCCATAGGACCCAAGAGAGGGAGGAGAACTGAGGTCCCCAGGGCTTAGGGAAAAGTCTGAAAATGTTTCTTCCCGGTGTGGAAACTCTTCCCAGGAGTAAACCTTCCACTAGATTACTGTTAAATGTGTTTAAGCAGGCTGGAGTCATTTCATCTAGAAGTGGGGCCTGTGAAAACCACCTCACAGTCTAATTAAATTTTTCAAACTTTTGGACCATGACCCACGGTAGGAAATAGAAATGTATACATATATAAATAAAACAAAAGTTTTACAAAATAGTGTTTACTCCTATTCATGTGCAATGCATCCTTATAATATTTTCTTTCCTTTCTTTCTTCCTTCCTTCCTTCCTTCCTTCCTTCCTTCCTTCCTTCCTTCCTTCCTTTCTTTCTTCCAGTTTGGACTTATTAAGTTGATTTCATAATCCGCAAATGTGTGGCATCCTGTTAGTCTAAGTAATTGACACATACCCATCATGAAATGACAGTCATGAAAGACCCTGATGTGTGATACCAAAGCAGAGAGGGCAGAATTGCTCAGCCCATCCAGGGCATGGTCCTTGGGGCAGGCCCTGGGCAGGTCTATGCCTGAGAGAGAAGGACACACCCAGCTAGCAGAGGGGTGACGCTGAGCACTAGGATTTCCCCAAACTCCCAGCCCGCTGGCCCTAACTCAACACTGACCGAGGTGCCCCTCAGCAGAGCTAGCTCCCCAAGTAGACTTTTCTCCAGATGGAGGTACTGACCAGCGCCTGAAGCTGATGCCCCACTCAACACAAGCATGTAAATCAGCAAGCATGTAAATCAGGCCTGCCTGACAGTGAGTCTCAGACATGTGTTCATATACTAGACAAACTCTGACTGAGCACTAATCTGGGTACAAGGAACGCCGAATGAGAAGACATGGTCCCTGCCTGGAAAGCTTATATCTGGTAGAGAAGACCAACCTGGAAACAGACTTTTGTGAGAAAAATACACTGACAATGTAACAATGAATGCAGAACTTTGATTACACAGGGATTACACAGGCTCTCAGAAGAGCCCCTGAGCCAGCTTAGGTCAGCGCATCCAGAAGGGCTTCTTAGAGGCGGTAACTATGAACTGAGTCATCCAGGACCTGCCATTCCCTCTGAGGCACAGTGCTCTTTCTTATCTCAGATCTTTAGCACCCAAGTTCCCTTTACCTAGAACGTTCTCACATCCATCTTTTACCCCTGGGACCCTTCACTTGGCTAACTCCAATTCATTCATCAGTTCTCCACTTAAATGTCACTTCCTCCAGGAAGTCTTCCCTGATCATCATCCTTCCTAACGAGGAAGGTAGGTTTCCATCACGTGCTCTTCTAACATTTGGCGTTTCTCCTCTGAAGCACTCAGTTGTACTTGAAATGATTCATTTGATCTGATGTCTACGGTAAGTTCCGTGTGGACAGAGATCACATCTGTGTTGTCGTCCACAAGGCCACCACCAAGCCTTGTGCCAGGAAGAGTACAAGTACGCACTTAATACCTAATGAGTGAGTGACTGAATCAGTTACTGGCCAGGGGCATCCAGGAGTGGGTGGGTGAGAGAGGACTGTGGGTCCTGCAGCTCCTTCCAGGTGTAGACTCTCTAACTCTCACACGGAGAGCCCAGGCCAGTACAACCTCCAGAGCCTAGTGGAAACTTCTAGATGGGCAGGGTAGGGAAGGCCTCACCTGGACTGAGAAAGTCTGCCCCTCGGGTTCATGGCACCCCGCCAGGGTATAGCTGCCCTTCCCAGAGAGGTAGTAGTACAGGCCATCAAATGTCTCCACATGGTGCTGTCCCCAAGCCCGGCAGATGCTGTCCCGCTCAGGGCCGGCATTGTACACTGTGCCAGAGAAGAGAGAACCTGTCCGTACAGTTGCAGTGGGCACCAAGCTAGAGGCTGGTGGGTTCCAGAGCTGGCAGAGAACCCCCACACACACACCCCAGCCCAGGACCCCCAGGCCTCAGGCCCTCAAGCTCTCCCTGTACCCAGGGCCAATCCCAGGGGTGGGATGGAGCCCAGACCCACCCATCTGGCAGCGTGGCCCAGTGGCATTGAAGCGTCTGCAGTCACAGAAGGCTGGGTACACACACTCGCCCCCGTTGAAGCAGGAGAACAAGTCTGCATGGGAGACACAGAAGGCACCTCCCCATTGAGCCGAGATTGGCAAAACCCAGTGATACAGCACCTCCCTCGTGCCAGGGCACCAGACCCAGCACTCCCAGAGCTGCACAGAACTCAGATCCCACCACAGGTAGCCCCAACATTCCTCAGTAGCTAGCTCTAATGGGGGCACCAGTAGGATGCCTCACACCTGGCTGGCTGTCTCCCTCCCTGACAGACAGGGGGTGTGGGGTCTCAGAGTACCTGTCCTCAGCATGCATCAGGTGGCCCCCAGACTGGCTCCACCTGGCCTTCAGCTCCCTGTGCTAAAAGTTCCTGGCTACCAGACAAGGCAGGCAGACTGAGAGTATGGAGCGTGTGGAGTGCCCAGAGATCTTCAAGTACCATTTTCCTCCCTTTCCTTATGCTTAGGGGAAGAGGCCTAAGCATGAACCAGGGAAGGGGGAGATGCCTCACATTTGGAATACAGTAGACAGAAAGGCCACAGAGGAAAAGAAAACAAAGTAGAGCAGAGTGTGGTGAAGGAAGGAGTCATGATGCAAGACAAAGGGCCACAGACACAGGACAGGGTAAAGGTAGAGGCCACAGACACAGGGCAGAGTGAGGGGAGAGGCCGCAGAAACAGGGTGAAGTGGGAGCGGGAAATAACCACAAACAAGGAAACACAATCTCACTAGCATCAGATAGTGTGAGAGAGAAAAGCCACAGGGCCATGGTCGTAAGAACAGGACACTGCAGAGGAAGCTCTCCTCAGCCAGGAAGGAGAAAGCAAAATGGAGTTGGAGACCGGGGCTGGAAAAGGTGGAAAGACACCCCTTTCTGGGGAAAAAAGGTCACAAGAGGCCCTGAAGAAAGCCTGCCCTGCCCTCACAGGTTTCCCTGCAGGCCAGGGCCTTCCCATGGGCTGCAGGGAGGGGGCCACTTACAGGATGGTGCACATTTGGCCCGATGGAGCCGTCTTTCCCAAGAGGACATGGCCAAGGAGTCCAGGACTTCAGCCCCCTTTTCAAAACAGAAGGAAGAGAACTCGGTCAAGGGTTGATGTCAGGGAGGGACTTCCTAGGGGTCATGCCCCTTCCTGTCCATCACCTGGAGGAGGAGGCGCCCTGTCCCTCAGTGCCCCCAACCAGTCCACCTCTGTAGGCCCACTTCTGAGAGGTCTGGAACACAGAACTCTCAGGCCTACCCTAGAGGAGTGAAGGCTGTTTTTTACCCTCCAAGGTGGCATCTCGGTGGCCCGAACACAGTTCCTCCGCTCCATGCTCCAATATCCCCCAGCCTCCACTCCTTTCTTCTCTCCCTCCCAGCCCAACACAAAACCCCCTTGTCTGGAGAACAAATACTCGCCACAGAAACCACATGAGGCAGACCGAGGAAACAAAGGCAGCCCCTCTCCCCAGGTCAGGGGAACATCTCACCCCATCCTCCACTCCAACCTTCCACACAGGTCACCACCCACCATCCTCAGAATGCAGCTCCAAGCAAGGATTTTCCCTGATACCATAAATCTGGGGAGGCCACAAGCAAAGAGAGCCGAGAAATCCTATCTTCCAGACCAGAAATCCCAACACATGGTCTCTCAAGATATAAACCATCTAAAATTCGAACTGTCCCAAACATCAGATGTATTCAGTCACCACACGGCTAGCTGACTTGGACACCTGACTTCCTGGACCCTAGTGTGAGGTGTCTCATGTCACCTGGGACTGCGGTCCTGGGTGCAGCAGGCTCCTCACCTCTCAGAGCCCTGGCTTCCCCATTTGTACAGCTTCCCAGATCTCATGTTCTTGTTCCCGGGGCCAATCAGGCACCAACCACACTGTGGGTATTTCTCACATGTCTTCCTCCCTCGTTGTCATCTCTGCATCCTCAAACAGAATCCCCAGCCTCCGGCCAAGGACTCAGACAGAACCCTTGGTCCCTGGAGCCCAAGCTCAGTTCTTTGCTCCTCCTTGGCAGGCCCAGTCTCTCTACCTCATCCCTGGGCACTCCCTCCCTCCCTTTTCACCATCTTGCTAACCCCTGGAAGATTACCAGCCCCTCCCTGGCCAGGTTTCAGTGTTCTTGTCCCACATTGGCCCCTGGTTCCCAGGTCCTCCCTGGCTCTCCTTACCCTCCAGACCCAGCCAGAGCCCCAGGAGTCAGGCTTCCCACCGTGGTCGTAATCAATCTCACAGGGCCTCGGAGACCATGGGAAAAACAATCACCATCAGCATCCCATAGGCCCTGAAGAGCTCTTAATGAAGCCTGGTCTTTGTGTCTTTCCACTCCTAGCCCCCTCCTCAGATGTGGCTCCTGAGATCAGTGTTAATGAAGGTAAGATAGCCAGTGCTTGCAGTGCAAGGCCATTTTCTGGAAAACATTTTAAATCTTGCCCAAATGATTCGTCTTCAGTATAGATCAGAAGTTCTTAATCATTTTGATGCCAAGGACCCTTTTGACAATCTAGTGAAGCCTATCAACCCATTCTCAGAATAGTGTCTATAAATGCATAAAATAAAACAGAAGATTACAAACATACCGATTATATTGCAATACAGTTACAAAACTATTTTATAAAAATGATTAATAATATTTGTGCTTGTTTATTAATACATTAAATAGCAAGATAGCAGCAGGTCTTAACATTGCCAGAGTTTGGAAGTAGTGAGTTTACATGAGACCTGGAAATATCAACAACTGTAAGGTGATATGAAAATATATGTGATTTCTACTGGTGACAGTCACAGACACTGCTATTGCTGCATTGTGGTTTGTAGCCTATAGTAATAATTAAAGGGGATGCTAAATTTCAGTTAAATTGAGGATCCTGTGAATAACAATGTGAGTTTTTTTCCCCCATCCTGGTCTATACCCTCAATTCTCTGGAGAATGGCTGAGTTCTACAGGAATGTGGCAGTACTGAAGTAAAGCTTGGCTGACTGCTGGTCTGGGACCTCCACCCTTACCGATGAGATTATTCTAGGCAAAAGCCCTCGAAGGATCCCCAGGTTCACTTTCTAGCTAATGACCTCATTCTCCCACTCCCACTGAATAGCTTTAAAGGAAGGTCATTCCAACCCCTTATTTGCTCTAAGGAATAATGTGAGAAACCTACTGGACTTGGCTGATCCAGAAACTTCCCAGAGGAAAACAGAGGGAGGCTTACCCTAGAATCTGTTAAGGAAGGAAGCCGGCCAGTGGAATGAGGTGCTTGGGTAAGGATAATTTTCCCCACTAAAACACAGGGATTCCTGGAGTTCTGGGGGGCATTGATGTTGTGGGGAAACAGGCTGGCTCCACCAGGAGACCCTGTTTCACCTGCTTTCGGGGGGCCCCGGCAGGTCATCCTTGATTTCATCTTATATAAAAAGAGTAACAACATTGTCTTTCAATTCAAACTGCATCTGGCCATGATTCTAAAACTTGGGGCCTGGAAAAGTGGGCAGACAAATAAAAAGCCTAGATAATCCACACCTTACAGAATAAGCATGCCATCTTCCTGCCTTGGGGGTCTTCATTCATTCCTATTTCCAAAAGACAGGTATTTGGGGCACATTGTTTTCTATTATAAACAATACTCCCCAACCTGCTGGCCAAGGAGCCACAAAGAGCTGATCCCAAAGGCCAAGGTGCATGAGTTGAGGTTCAAGATCCTCTGTGGGGCCTGGCTACGGGTGGGCTGGATTTGTAACATGTCTGTAGTTGGAGAAAAGACACATGCAGGACAGGATTGAAAAGAGAACCTGAGTCACCTGATCCAGCGACCAAAAAAAAATTGGCAAAGGGGGAAAACAAACTACCACCTCTCCTGAAAGCATGGAGGACCCCAGGAGGGTGGGCAACAGATTATGGTGCAGACTCAGAGGATAATAGTTTGGGGCTCGCTTTCCCAACCAACCCTTCCTCACAAACCCCACCAAGTAGCCCGATTTTCATCTCTCCTCTCTAGGTATCCTTGCTGGAGCATGGCTCAAGATATGGAGTGGGGCCTCTTACAGGGCTTTGTACTTTCCCAGACCAGGCAGGGAGGAGAGAACTCAACTCACCTAAACTCTCACCTTCTTGCTGTCACCCCAGGACGGGGGAGAGTTCAGCTATGTCCTGATTGCATCTTAGTGCCCTCCTCCACAAACAAAACAAAACAAGACCAAAACCAAACTGAGCTGACTACAGGGTCCCAAGAGATTAGGAAAGTGGGAATAGAGCCATCTCGTAAATTTGCACACTTCAGACGTATACTAGGAACACTGTTTGTTTCCTTCCAAATAACTGCAGAGACAACCTTCCTGCAGCCTACAGAGCTCCCTGCCAGCCCTAGTCCCAGAGAGAAATAAGTCCCTGCCCAGTGAAGACCCCTTCCCCAGGCCTCCTCTTACCTGGCCTCCTATCACTGTTGTAGCATCCTCTATGGCAAGGGTCACCTCTTGAGAGCTGTGGCTAGATGAGAAGCAAGTCTAACATGGGCGAGGGGATAGTAATGGGCCATACATCCCCACCACCTCCAAGCCTCCCCCCTACCCTCTGTGCTAAAACCCTGGGGTCATCCATACTAGAAACAAAGATGGGAGCCGCGGATGCAGCAGCCACAGGCTTGCCCCTACTCACCTGGGATCCCGGTCAGGCTTGGGCTGCAGCACTGGATTGCCCTGGGCTGCGGGTGCTGTAGGGGCTGCGGCTGGGAAGGGGGATTACTTTCCACTCAAGCCAGGCCTCTCTTTGTTGGGTCTCTCACCACCTATCCTCTCACCTGCTACGAAGCCTCTTCTGCATCCCCCCCATTCTCTCTCCCTACAGACTTCAATCCTTTCTCCCTCTCTCTGGCGACCTCTCTTACAAGGGTCTCCTCCCTCTTTCCTCCTACTCTCTGTGCCCCAGTTCTCTCTAGCTCCCCACCTGGGGTCTCTTCCATCCTACCTAACGTGGGACCCATTCCCCTGGCTGTCGCCGGCCTCTTTTTCCTTCCGCGCCCCCTCCGACCCTCTCCTTGGCCGTGGCCCTGCCCTCCCTCAAACCTCTTTTTCCTCCCTCTCTGAAACCTGCCCAGAGGCCGGTTTTCCTAAAGGTTCCCCCCCGGCCCGTGGCCTCCCCTAGCCCACACCCTTTCTCACCGAGAGCCTGCACCCTCAGGGACGGGCCCGTCGGCTCACCCCAGGGCAGCGAGACGCAGGCGAGTAGCAGGCAGAGCGTGGGCGCGGGGCCGCGCGGGGCCGGGGCCCCCATAGGGGCGCAAGGGGACTGGGAAGCCTGAACGCAGGATCCGGAGCTCGAGTGTCTGTCCCGGCGAACGCAGGGTCACATCTCCACTCGGCGACCGCAGTCCCTCTCTCTCTGGTCTGAAGGTTCCCCTGGCCCCTCCTCCCAGGCTCTGGGCTCCTCCCGGAGCTAGAGTGACAGGACTGCCCCGCTCATTACCATAATTTAGGCGCCAGATCTCAGCCCAGCCTTTGCCCCACATGACCTGTGGCTGCCCCTCCCCAGGGGAGGCTGGATTCAGATCACTAAGCCTTAAGTACCCCGGTGGAGCAAGGAGATAGCAAGTGCAGCCCCCAACATCCCTTACCCTTCAAAGATCCCCGACTCAGAAACCTGGGTTTTGGAAAGCCCTTCCACCAAACACCCAAGATGCTTGTGTGAGTCTAGTCTTCCACTCTCCTTTTACAGAAGCCCTGGGACATGCCGCTCGGTGGTCCGTTGTCAGTATCAGAATCAAACCTGCAGAATCCTAGCCTATGCTCCCACCACTCCCCATTACAACTTCCTGGCTCCCCAAGTCCCTACTCTACCTGTTCTGAGCACCTCTAGGGAATGAATCATGACTTAGTCCTCTGTATGTCCAGCACTAGTTCAGGCCCCAGCTCAGAAAATGTTGACTGAATGACAGAAGTGCCTCACACTCATTATTGATCCCATCAAGGCCAGACTTTAACAACAACATACAAAAACAAACAAATAAAAACATTTTAATTTTGAACAAGATATACTCCCTCTAAAAGGAATTGTTTAACGTTGGAAATGTGGGCTTAGCAGCCTTGGGAACCTGTGTATCACTCCCTTGGCTAACTAAGTGTTGGAATACAAACCAGATGCAAGTCTTGCAGAAATTATGATGATAATGGTGGTGGTGGACTCGGTATATAAACTTGGGATGCATTCATTTATTCATCCATTGAACAAATTTGTTGAGCATCTATTTCTTACCACACCTTGTTCTGGGAATATAGTGGGAAATAAAGCACACATCCCCACAGAGAGTATTTGGAGCTGTAGGCATAGATGAGAAGAAGAGGAGGGAATCAAAGATGGAGACTTAAGGAACCCTGGTTAGGGAATGGGTGAAGACAAAACTTGAAAAGGAACATTCACAGGAGAGGAGAGACAGAACTTAGTGCTGTCCTCAAAACCAAAAGATAAAGCATTTAAAGAAGGAGAGAGTCTGTGGGAGTGGTGGTCATGGAAAATGACTGAGGTGGCCAGTGGACTGCATTCCCCTTGTAAGGACATTTGCCACTTTGCCTACATTCTATGAAATAACAGCCATATGACTTAGTTAACAGATGTAGAAAATTAACAAAGTAAGTTAGAGGAGAATATATTTTATGTGTCTTTCCTGGACCTTTGAAAATCCCACAAGTCTTCACCTTTTATCTCTGCCTTAACTAGTTAATACTAAGGTGAGAACATGGATAATATTTCAAGCTTCTTCTCCAGGAAGGATTTATATCCTAAAGTAGGCAATAATTTAGCTCAAATAAAAACAAGTCTGTTGGCAAAGCTTCAGCCATTGGGGATAAGATGAAAAGGAGGGGGGTCTTTAGGTGTCCCTGAAGTTATGATTATAAGTGGTTCAGTATTTTGGGTTGCTGTCCATCTCCCTGACCCCTGCTCCCTGGCATGGTGCACACAGACCAGGCTCCCACCATGGGTTAAATCCAGAAACAAGCTCCAAGATTAAAGGTCCCACTCGCTCTCATTCACACCTATTTTTATCACCTCTTTCCTAATCCACTCTTTCCTCTCAGTTTGTCCCAGGCTTGGTTCATCATTGTCTTTGCACCCCAGCCCTAGACCTAGGAGTTGAGCGAACTTTGGCTGAATCAATCAAATGAATCAGATGGGGTCTGGGCCCTGGGTAAAGGTCAGCAGTAAATCAGGATGTCACTGCCAGGCCTGTCCATGCCTCAGTGAGCGTGTGTGTGTGTGTGTGTGTGTGTGTGTGTGTGTGTGTGTTTGGAGTGAGGTTGGGCTAGGGATGTGGGATGGAAAGTTGGTTCGGGAGGGGCACTGCCACCCACAGGTTCAGGCCTCTATGAGCCTCATAAGACCCAGACTGAAGGGATTCACAGATCAAAGATTTCTTCCTAATGGGAATAAGCCCATGGAGGAGGCCTTATAGAATTACGCTGGAGGTGAGATGCCTGGCAGTGGGTGAAAGCCTCAGGAGTGCACGAATGTGCCTCTATTTGCGCATCCATTGATTATCCCTACCCACTGATGTGAGTCTCAGGACCTCCACAAAAAAGTAGTCTGACCCCCCCAAAAAAGTCTTAAACCTCCCCAGGCCTCCTGAGATCCTCTCCCTCAACTGCTTGTGTTTAGGGGAGCACAAGGTCTCACTGGCAGTGAGTGACAGGGTTGAGATTTTAACTCCAGTTCTGCCTAACTCCAGATAATAAACAACAAAACAACGCACATTCGTTGAAGACTCACTAACTATCACGGTCTATTTAAACTCCCTACACCCGTGTAGATTTCATCGAACCCTCCAAGGGGAGGGCCAGCATCGAGTTCAATCACCGCCGCCACCACAACATACACACAGTCGGGGACATTTGCTCCGGAGGGCGTCGGTGGGAGGCGACGAGCTTCCGGACAGGTGTTCTGGACGGCCCAGCGGCCCCGCCCAGGCCCCGCCCCTCCGCGCCCAGGCCACGCCCCCACCGCTCCCAGGGCTGCCGGATCTCGTTGCGGCTCCTGCCGGCTTGGGGCCGCCAGGCATCCGAAGTAGCGAGTTGTGTGGCGACGCTGCGATCTGGCCCAGCCATGGACCGGAAGGTGGCTCGAGAGTTCCGGCACAAGGTCAGAGCTTTTTAGGGGCCCCTAAAGCGTCCAGGACTCCGGAGTCCTGGACAGGGTGAGTGGGGGATTGTCAGACAGAGTGCCACCCCTCCCTTTTCCAGCCCGGACTTAGAGCTGTGGATGCACTGGGACCCCTGAGAGTCGTTTGATTTCCAGCTGGGATCTCCAGTGAAATAAGGGAGGGGACACTAGGACTCCAGGTGTGGGAACCCATAAACCGATCTCCAGAAAGTGCCCTTTCTCCTTCTGCTCTCCAAGGGTGGGAACTTCTCTGGGGTTGGAATTCCTTCCAGCCTTGGCCTGAGGACAGGATGCTTCTCTGACATGCCCCATAGTCAGTCCCCCAGCTCCTAGTGCCCCAAGTTCAGGGCTGTTGGAGCATATGGAGAGGGTATGGGACAGTGTCTGAGAGGTGAGAATTGGTGGGAAGGAAAGCTGGTCATCTCTCTCTGTCCTTTGACCTCAAAACATGAGTTAGAAGCACTTTAGGGAGGCTTTCCCCACTTCAGAGCGCCTTTCCCCACTTCAGGGCATATCTTAGGGCCTGAGAAGCAAGCCCCTGGCACTGACAAGGGGGCAGTGGGAGGAAGGGAGGAGGTACGGAGAGTCAGCCAGACTCTTCAGATGGAGCTATAACTCCCCTGGTGTGTCCCAGTAAGGGACATCAAGGATGGTTCAGGATTCTCAGGCCCTCACAGAAAGGGGCTGGATTTCGCCCAGGGTATTTCCAGAACTGTTTCCAGAGCTGTGCGGGAGTTGCTGAGGTCCTGAGACCAGAGAGGACCATTGGAGGTAACCCAGCAGACCTCCCCACTAAGACTTAGGATGCTTCAGAGCCCAAGGGTGAAGCCAGGGATATCTGGAGCCACCCACAGGCTTTGCCTGAGGGACAGGTGACTCTGTGCCCTGAGGCCATCACAGAGCCCGATGGGGCAGTGTCTTTAAACCAGGCCAAACCTCTTCCCAGGCCTGAGGGAGGAGAGTTCAGGTAGGCAAAGTCAGGGTGCTTAACCCCTCTCTCCTCACAGAGAGGCCCAGGGAGCCAGAGGAGCCAGCCAATGTAGAGGCCACAGGAGCTAAGGGCCAGGGGGAATCATTCAGTTAATAAATGTATTTGGAGTACCCACTCAGTGCCAGACCTCATCTGTGCCCTCACATTGCTGGCTACACAAGCGGGAGGCAGACCCTACATTAATAATTACCCACGACTGGGTGCTGAGTGTTGGGATCAAGGTTTGGTGGGAGTACAAAGGAGGAAGCTCACACTGGCAGAAGTCTCCTAAAAAAGAGGGCTTGGGTATTCTAAGGATGAGAGATAGCTGGAAATTCAGCAGGAGTTTGGGGCTGGCAACTAGCAAGGGGAGCCTGAAACTGTTCACCAGTGCATCCTGTTGTGCAGAGACGTGAGGGGAGAAATTTCAGCCGCAGGGGACATTTGGTGAGTGTGGATTTCAGGCAACCCACTTCAAAGGAGCACAGCCTCTCATCCCCACCGCAAGGCTCAGGCTTGAATTTCAGTTTCCTGCCCCTGAGCAGAAAGTAATGTCAGGTCCTCTTTTGCCTCTTCCCTGTGGGTACTATCTTTGCCTCTCTTTCAAGAATTACCTATGGAGTCCCTGGTGTCTGACTTGCCCTGGAGTTAGCCCCTGTTTCTCTTCACCAGGGCCTGCAGGTTCCAAAGGACTTTGGGTCTTCGTGTTTCCATTGCCCTGCTCTTCCTCATCACAAGAGTCATTACCTATTTATGCCCCTGTGTGTGCAGGCGGGGCCGGTGCCATGTGGGCAAGGCCTAGGCTGGACTTTGTGCCCTGCAGCCTCCAAGACGGCAGGAGCCTTCCCCTCCCAGGTTGAGATCATCTAGGAACTAGGGAGAGAGAACAAAGCAGCAGAGGATACAGATGGGGGAGCACAGCCATACTGGGTGAAATTTACAGCTTCTGTTGATTGTTTTCTAGGTGTCCCTTCCTTAGTGCTGTAGTGCAAATTTACCCCTTAGGAATGGTTTGTAATGGAAATCTTTATCTGTTGGGAGTAGCACTAAAAGTGGTATATTGTCATGGAAAGTGCTGTGTGGCCTTGAGCAAGTTATTAACCTCTCTGTGCTTCAGTTCTTTGATTTGTTAAATGAAGATAACAATAATATTTGCCTACTAAAGTTCTTGTGAGTGTTGGGTGAGATCTACAATGGTGTAGGGAGTTTAAATAGACTGTGATATTTAGTGAGTCCTCAACAAATGTCCATTGTTGTTGTCTATTATATGAAGTTGGGCAGAACTAGGGTCAAATCTCAACCCTGTCACTCACCGCCAGTGAGACCTTGGGCAAGCCATTTAATCTCACTGAGTTCTAGTTTCCTCGGCTATGAGATGAGGTTCACAGTGCTTACCACACTGGACAGTTAGGATTAAATAGGAATTCAAGCACTGGCTACTCTGGACCTGTGGTAACCATTTGGTCCATGGCCACCTGCAGATACCTGCAGAGCATCCTGTTGGATGAGCCAGCAGGCTCCAGGCTATTGAGTAGAGTCCCTTTCTCTGGGCTTGTGCAGTTTCCCAAGGACATCAGCAGTACTTGCATGCCCTTCCCAGTCACCACCTTGGGCCAGGATACCAAGGAGAGGGAAGGGGAGCATCAGAGACCAAGTAAGCCTCATCCCCGGAGAACCAGATTTTCAAAAGAAGGCTGCCCTTCTGCTCACTGTGCCTGCATGTTGGAGGAACTTGGTTACTCATTTGCTCAAAAAGTTTTTATTGCCTGTTCAGTAATCATTCATTTATGGATATCTGTAGTGTACCCTGCTGAGGCCAGGCCCCTGGGGGCAGGAGGGAGGGGATCAATAAGAAGGTCAGAAAGGCCCCCTGCCTTCCAAAGTTTTACTAATCATTCATGCAGTAAACATTGACTGAGCTCCTAATATATGCCCAACATTACTCTAACCATTGAATAATAAAACAAAGTCCCTGGCTCCTTAGTACACTCTAGTGGGGAAGACAGACAGTTAACAAGTAAACCAATACAAGTATCATACAATGCAAAGTAGTGATACATGTCATGGAAAAAATAAACTAGGATGAGAGGACAGAGAGCAACCAGTTGGTTGTCAGGAAGGCCTCTCTGAAAAGGTGATATTTGAACAGACATCTAGAAAGAAGGGAGGGAAGGAGCCATTCCAAGGAGTGGAAGAACTTGGAAGAATATTCCAAGAGGAGGGAACAGTAAAATACAAAGGCCCTGAAGCCTTTAGGAACAGCAGGGAGGGTGGTGTTTCTGAGAGGAATTACAGATTGAAGAGTAATGGGTGATGAATTAGAGTGGGGTGGGGGCCTGTAGACCAGGGTCAGGACTTCGGGTTTTGTTCTCAGAGTGATGAGAAGCCAGCAGGGGAGTGACACGACTGCCTTGCACCTTACACGAGGGATTGTTCTGAGTGCTGGTAGAGAGCAGACTGAAGGGGCCAGGCGTGGAAGGGGGACCCCAGTCAGGAGGCTCCTACAGCAGCCCAGGCCAGAGGTGGGAGCTTGGACTAGCATGAGGAGCAGTCAGACCCCGGACATGAGAAAAGGTAGACCCAGTGGGTTCTGGTGATGGGTGGCTGTGGGTGTGGAGAGGGAGGCATCAAAGGGGAGTCTACATTTTGGGAGGAGCAGGTTGGTGGGGACAAGATGGGAGGTGGTGGAAACCAAGAGTTCCATTTTGAATGTTGTAAGTTTGAGATGCCTGTTCAAGCATTAAGTAGAGAGGTGACAAAGAAGGCCAGGAGCTGTGGGAGTCTGAAGATGGGGGGAGAGGTCTGTGCTGGAGATAAGCTGCAGTGAGTCCTTGAGGAATAAATGGTAGCTCAACCTCTGAAACTGATGAGGTGATGTAGGGACACAGTGAAGATGAAAAGAAGACCCAGGACTGCACCAGGGCACCCCAACCTTTAGAGGAGAGGAAGAGAGGAAGGAACAGCAAGTGAGGTAGGAGAAGCAGGGGAAGAGGGCATGATCAGGTGTGCCAAGCACTGGGTCAAATGCCACCAGCTAGGGGCACCTGGGTGGTGCAGTGAGTTAAGCATTCAGCTCTTGATCTCGGCTCAGGCCGCGATCTCATGGTTCATGAGTTTGAGCCTTGCACTGGACTCTGCACTGGTGATGGGGGAGCCTGCTTGGGATTCTGTCTCTTCTCTCTCTGCCCCTCTCCTGCTTGTTCTCTCTCTCTCTCTGTTTCTCTCAAAAGAAATAAATAAACTTTAAAAAATTTAAAAATGGAAACAAATGCCACCAACTAGCCAGCAACACACAGGTGTCTTGAAAGGATGAAGAATAATAAAACAAGAACCAAATATACCCAGTACTACCCAGGGGTAGTGCTCTGAAGGCCTGGGGAGAAGTGTGGCTGGATCCATTCATTCCAGCAACATTTATGGAGTGCCCACGGCCTGCTAGCTGCTGAGAATATAGAATCTGTGTTCAGGGGCGCCTGGGTGGCGCAGTCGGTTAAGCGTCCGACTTCAGCCAGGTCACGATCTCGCGGTCCGTGAGTTCGAGCCCCGCGTCAGGCTCTGGGCTGATGGCTCAGAGCCTGGAGCCTGTGTCCGATTCTGTGTCTCCCTCTCTCTCTGCCCCTCCCCCGTTCATGCTCTGTCTCTCTCTGTCCCAAAAATAAATAAACGTTGAAAAAATAAAAAATAAAAAAAAAAAAAAAAAGAATCTGTGTTCATTTACTTAGTTCTAGTCAACAAACACTTAGCACTTACTATTTGCCAGGTACCGTGCCAGGCATTAACTCAATGAATAATAATAAAAAAAAAAATGATTAGGGTCTCAAAGAAGGATGAAATCCTATGAAATAGGTACTTTTATCCCCATTTTATGAGGAAACTGAAGCCCAGAGAAGTGCAGAGTCAGCTGGGGAAGGGGCTTGTTGGCCTCACCCTGCCACACTCCTCCCAACCCCGTGTCTGGGCCACACACAGATTAGTGGGGAGACAGGAGAGTAAAGAGAGAATGTACAACAGAGCTTGGTGAGTGCCGTGGCAGGGGTGGGAACTAAGTGGTGTCACGTGCGCAGAATGACAGCACAGGACTTGTGGGGGAGCATGAGGAGAGGTTTGACCTAGGAGAGCTGATGTTTGAGGCATCTTAAAGGTGGAGGAAGAGGGGCGCCTGGGTGGCGCAGTTGGTTAAGCGTCCGACTTCAGCCAGGTCACGATCTCGCGGTCCGTGAGTTCGAGCCCCGCGTCGGGCTCTGGGCTGATGGCTCAGAGCCTGGAGCCTGTTTCCGATTCTGTGTCTCCCTCTCTCTCTGCCCCTCCCCCGTTCATGCTCTGTCTCTCTCTGTCCCAAAAATAAATAAACGTTGAAAAAAAAAATTTAAAAAAAAAAAAGGTGGAGGAAGAGCTCACAGAGAGAAAATGCTGCTGGTACTACCACTGCTAAGAGCCAGTGTTTCACACCGGCCAGAGTTGAGGCAAGAAGCGTGTGGTTTATCCCAACAGTTTCCCAAATGGGAGACTAAAGAGAGCTTTACGAAGGATGGGCAGGGACACGTGAACCCACAAAGTGTGGTGACAGGGCCTGGGAGCAGCAGCAGGAACCCAGGTGCTCCTGAAGGGGCAAAGGAAGGGGAGAGCCATGGCTACAGGCAGAAGCTCAGAGCTGCTTGTAAGGTGATGTAGCAGAGAGTGTGAGCGGGGGAGTCAGAACCCCATTTTCTCTCTCCTCGGGCTCTCACACCAGCTGGGTGTCAGAGGGCAGGGAGCCCAGGCAAAGCATCCTGGGACACAGGGCAGTGTGGAGAAGGCTGCAGAGTGGGTCTGGAGACAGAAAGGAAGAGACTCAGCACATGTTTCAGAGTCCTCAAGATTTGGGAGCCCTGGGCACTGTTCTAAATACTTTGTGTATATTTGCTTATTTAGTCCCCACAACAGCCTGAGAAGGGCAGATGTTCGTTGAGTGGAACAACATGCATTATTTAATTTGCTGTTGCTCTCTTTCTCAGTCTTTGGCAGGGTGCACACGTGGAGTTGTATTTGCATGAGCTGAATGTTGTTTGCTTTCCCTGTGCAGCTCTCCTGAAGGGCCAGTCCATATGGAGGAATGCTGGGAGATGAGGCTGGAAAGGGCCCAAGGCTAAACGCAGAATTTGCCACAAGGGCCCTAGACAGGGGGCCTGAGCCCCCCTTCCCCCTACCATACAGACAGATAACAAAGAGTTAGTTGAGGATCAGCCAGAGAATGCTGATGCAGGATGGAGGAGACCAGAGATAGGTGGGCCGGGAAGGAGGGATTGATGTGATAAAGTATTTGTAGATGCTGGGCTCCTTTGGGGTTTCTGTGCCCATGTCAAGAGAGATCCAAGAAAAGGAAAAGATTTTTAAATCTAATTAGAAAAAGACGCAGTGTCTGGCACACAGTAGGTGCTCAGTAAATGTCTGTTAGACGAATGCCTACAAAAAGTTGTATCCGGTAAGTGGATACTATGTGGTGGTCAGAAACAAAGCAAAGGTTTTAGAGCCAGCCGGCATACATTGGAGTCTCAGCTCTGCTCCTTCTTGGAGCCTATATTTTCTCATCTCTCAAAGGGGGATGATAGTATCCATGCATGTCAGAGGTTTGTTGGGAGGTTAAGAGAATTTACATAAAGTTCCTAGACATGGTTGGCAGTCAGTAAGCAGAGTATGGCCTGAATGAGAGAACAAGGAGCAGTCCAAGGGCCGAATTCAAGGAGCCCCTGCTCCAGGGCACTTTGTGCCAATGTCCTAATACCCTGCGCTCAGTGGAAAGTACCTGGCATGCAGTAGATCCTCGACAGCACTGTGCCATGCAGAGGTGTGCAGTGCCCAGAGGTGTCTACTGAATGATGAATGCACTCCAGTTGCTCTGGTCTAGCGCCTTCCTTCTATCCTCTTGGTCAGCCCTGGGCCACCGCCTTCCCATCACTCCTCAGCACACATCTGCCACAGCCTCCTGGTTCTATCCCTCTTAGCTCAGTTCCAGCTCATCACAAAAGAGTAGGTCACAAACTGGTGCAAGATGGACTGTCCTGCCTCCTCCCACCTGAACCCTGCCTTCATTTAAGGGGAATCCAAGCCTCCTCTTGTAGAGTCTTTCCTGACCATGCACAGTTCAGAGCCTCCTGACCCGCCTCCCAGCTGGAAGCTGTTCTTGCCCTCTTATTCAGTCTTGGGCTAAAGAGAGAGTCAAGGATACAGCGTGTAGAGATTCACGCTGAACTGTTCCAGGGAGTGGAATCTGGGGCTTCTACCCACCAGTTCCCCTGGGATTGAGGTGCTAATGAAACAGCTCCTGACCCTGACCTTGGAGTCCCAGCCATTGACGTCAGCAAAGTTGAAATGATGTAACTTGACTCTCCCCCTGGAGGGGGAGGGGAGGTGAGGGACTGAAGGGATGTGGAGAGGTGAAGGAGTAGCCAGGAGGCTGACTAGTGGACAGACGGCAGGGCTAGCCCAGCCTAGGCCAGGACAGGACAAGGCAAAGTTGCCCCTGGCATTGGTGACAGAGAAGAACGGTAGGGTCCTTCCAGCGGGTAGGATGTGCTATCTGAGCGAGTGGCCCAAATCCTTTCTGAAAGCAGTTATCCGGCACTACAGTCACCATCAGGTAAGACACTGGGCTTCTTCCAGACCAGGGATCTGACACTGGCATTGCCACTCTGGACTCTGGTGACATAGCCATGGGGTGAGCGGTAACACTGCTGTCATGGGAGTGCATCACGGTCACGCGGAGGTTCATGTGTGTGCATATGAGTGTGTGTACCTGCCTGGGGATGAGGTTCAGCCTGGCCACATCTGGATGTGCAGAGGTACTCCTGTGGCCACTTTGGGGTGATCTGCATGCATCTGATGTGTTACGGTCAGAGGGCCAGCCTGGCCCCTGGCTGCCCTCCTCTCACAGCCCCAGCCCTGTGGAGGTGCTGAGGAGGCCCTTGGCAGTGGCCTCCCCCTCCCCGGGGTCTGCTATGGGAGTGCTGGGCCTGGGGTTATAATTCTGCCCTTGGGTTTTCTAGGTGGATTTTCTGATTGAAAATGATGCGGAGAAGGACTATCTGTATGATGTGCTGCGGATGTATCACCAGTAAGTGTGCTGGGTCCAGCTCCCATGGACCACCCCGGGGTACCTCTGTCTCTAGAGAGCCCTGGGATGGCTTGTTCTGAGAAAGGAGGACCTCCCCCTCCCATCCTTGGGAACTCTAGGAGGGGGACAGATGCTCAGCGCTCCTGGGAATCAAATGGACACACCATTCACTTGCCTTAGCAAATGTTTACACAAATACTCTGTGCATGGCTCTGTGCTAGGAGCTGAGGGCACATGAGTGAACAAGACAGACTGGTCGCTGCCCTCAGTTTGCTCACAATCCAATGGATGAGGCTATCAAGTAGCCAGAAAGGTTCAACAGAATGTAAGTGCTGAGATAGAACAAGAAATGCCAGCTGCCCCCAGCTACACATCAGATGTCACTTGTTTATTCATCCAGCATACATTTGTAAGCTCCTACCACTTGCTGGGTACCAGGCAGAATCTGGAAATGAAAAAGATCTAGTTTCTTTCTTTAAGTAACTCGTGACTCAGTGGGGGGAGTATACAGACACTACAACCACAAAGAACTCCAATATAAGTCACAGCAGAATAACTGCTAAGGTGAAGTGAAAGCAGGGTGAAGAAAGGAGCTTTTGCTTCTAATCATGGCAGGGAGGACCGGGACGGCTTGAGCTAGGTTTTGAAGGGTAAGAAGGATTTTGATAGGTGGAAATATCAGAGAAGGACATTCCAGGACAAGGGATCAATATGAGCACAGGTGCAGAGACATGAAAGCACAGGAAAGTGACAGGTAATCTGGGGGAGTAGAACCCAGGGCACACAGAGGCCATGAACAGCCACAAGCCTGGAGTAGCTCCACGGAGACAGGCCGTGGAGGCCCTGAGTCCTTCAAGGAGAATGGATGATGTCCTCTGGGCAGTGGGGAGCCACTGAAGGGTTTTGAGAAGGAGAGTGACTTATATTTAGAAAACATTAGGTGAGAGTGAGCAGGTCGGCTGACAGCTAGAGAGGAGCAGGCCAGAGATGCTGAGGATCTGAACGGTGTGAAGAGGAGTCATATGAGAGATACCGTGAGGGCCGACTTTATACAGCTTAGCTGCAGATCAGAAGTGGGGTATGAGAAGGGTCACCAGCATCTCGCACGAAGCTTCCTGGCTGGGAAGATCCTGGGCTTCAGAATTAGGCAGAGCTGAGTCTGAATCCTGGCTTAGAGTTCATCTGTGAGGATGGGTTAATGATCCCTACCCCACCCCTGTCCTTGTGACATTTAACGTGAAAGAACAAAGCTCTTCTGAGGCAACTGGCCCAGAGTTAGGGACTCTGGGATTTTCAGGAGCATTCTCCCCATTTCCAAGGCTTGGACCCAGTGGGTGGGGACCCTCTGGGAATCCTTGGATGTCACCCAGGCCATGGGTGAGGCTCCAGGCATCCCCCGTGTCTCCGCAGAACCATGGATGTGGTCGTGCTTGTGGGAGACCTGAAGCTGGTCATCAATGAGCCTAGCCGCCTGCCGCTGTTTGACGCCATCAGGCCCCTGATCCCACTGAAGCACCAGGTGGAATACGACCAGCTGACCCCCCGGCGTTCCAGGTATGGAGGGAGCTGCCAGGACAGAGGCAGGTGCGGGAAGGGTCACGTGGGATGGGATCCACGTGCTAGTGGATGGGGCAGCGCCGAGCCATCACTGACCTCTCCTATGGCAGGAAGCTGAAGGAGGTGCGTCTGGACCGTCTGCACCCTGAAGGCCTCGGCCTCAGTGTTCGTGGGGGCCTCGAGTTCGGCTGTGGGCTCTTCATCTCCCACCTCATCAAAGGGGGTCAGGCTGACAGTGTCGGCCTCCAGGTGAGTGAGCAGAGTTCAGGGGAATGGAGGGTCAGGGCCTCAGGCTTCCTGTCTCCCCTCTGAACATGGTCGCCTCACCTTTCTGAGACTTTAGGGGAGGAAAGTCTCCTTTGGACTGTCACATCCTGACAGATTTTCCTCGGCCCATAGACATCAGGCTGCAGGCAATTGCCGGTTTTCTTCGGTCAAGCTGGGAACCTGGATACTGCCCTTCACCACCCACCCCACTTCCCAAAGGAAGAGCATAGTTATATCCTAACACCTGAAGCTTCAGACGTGTAGCCTTTTACTGGAAGGGTAAAGGAAATCCCGGTGTAGTATGGTGCTTTAGAGCATAGACCCTAGAAAGCCAGACTGTCCTGGCTTTGCTATTCATTGGCAATGGAAATATGATGAGATTACTTAACCCCATGTCTCAGTTTTGTTATCTGTAAAATGGGGATAATAATAATACTCCCTACCTCATCAGGTTGTCGTGATACAAACAGTCACAGCCCTTAAGTGTCAGAGTCAGGATTTGAAACCAGGTCTTGTGTCTGCCAAGCCCAGGGATCTCTCTTCGGCACCCCAGGTGCCTCTCCCTTGGGGTCCCACACCTCAGTGATCTCAGTGTCCGAGCAGAGATGGGCCGACCTCCAGGTCTCACTCCTGCTGGAGCACAGAGCTGTGTTTTGTGTGTCCGCATCGAAGAGGCCCTCCCACTACCTCCCAAAGCTGCCAGCATGTTTGTTATCAGGCTGCCAAGACAGGGGCTTCAGGGGTCTCCAAGACTTATGGTACAAAGCCCCATGGAGAGGGAGGTGGAAAGTGGGAGCTGACAGACATTGCTTTGTTCTAAATCCCTGTCTCACGGCTCGCCAGTGGCGGCTGAAATTTCAGCCACTTCATTACTCTGCTCCTGTGGGGCACATTTTCCAGCCCAGAAACACAGCCAGAGAAAAAACATAATGAGCTCCTCTCTTGGCATCGACTGAGGCCCTCTTTTTTTCCAGGGTGAGCTTTCCTCTGAGGACAAGCATTTCTCAACGATGCTTCCATGACTGGGGACATAGGACATTTTAATGAAACTTGGAGTTTTACCTTCCCACCTGTTTCTCAGGCTTATGAATTATCTTCTCTTTCTTGGGCTGACGGGCTCATCTGTCCTTTGTGCTGCTGTCCCTCAGATCGTCATTTCATTGTGGGCCTTGCACAAAGGGCCTTTTGCAGGGCTCCACGCTGGAGCGGGAGAGAGAGGAAAGCTGATATCGCAGCCTGTGTGGGAATCATTCTGACTGGGGTCCTAAGCAGGTTCCTTTTTGGAACAAGAGAGGGAGCCTCACTCAGAGGAGCTTGGGGAAAACGTTCACATCCATTCACCTGTCTGGGGTTCATGTTTCTGGGAAGATCTCATGCCTGAGATCTGAGGACAGGAGAAGATTCTGGAAGGCAGGGGAGGGGCATGTCCAGACTGCCTGGACTGAAGGCCCTGCTGATTTGACCTGTGACGCTGGTCCCCAGGTGGGGAACTTGGACCCATTAATGGGACTCAGCCCTGGGACTCCCATCTCTCCATTCTTGTCCACCTATTGGACATATTTTAATTTATTTATTTTTTAAGTTTACTTATTTATTTTGAGACAGAGAGACAGCAAGCAGGGGAGGGGCAGAGAGAGAGAGGGAGAGAGAGAATCCCAAGCAGGCTCCGTGCTGTCAGCACAGAGCCCGATACAGGGCTTGAACTCACAAACTGTGAGATCATGACCTGAGCTGAAACCAAGAGTCAACGCTTAACCAGTTGAGCCACCCAGGAGCCCCATATTTTAGATCTTTCTTCAAATGTATCCTGTCTGAACCTATGTCCTCTGCCCTGCACAGGGCAGCCTCTGCTGCACAACATGCTGTATAATCCAGGGCTAGAGAATGATTCTGTGTGCCTTAGTTGTCCCAGCTGTAAAATGGACAGAGTAATCTCTGCCTTTCCTATGGGACTTGAGATCATCTGTGACAGGTGGCAAGAATCCAGAGAGGACAGGATGCAGGGAACTGCAGTCAGGCTTGGCCAGGTGCCCTTCCTCCCTGCTTCCAAATGCCCAAGAGACAATGCTTGTTGTCTGTGTGGGAAACCTGACTTCATTTCCCAGGAACACTTTTTACCCATCAGCTGACCTTGAGCAAATCCCTTTATTTCTCTGAGCTTCAGTTTCCTCATTTGATTAACGGAAACACAGAGTCATTATAAAAAGTGGGTGCAAAGAACTAGACCAGCTGCTCTCCTCACATGAGATGTGCCCAGAAATCTAGAGAGTTCTTTAGCGAGCCTCTCCCTGTGACACCTTTTCAAGCCCCTTGCCACTCTTGTCAGGCCCCTGTGAACATTGGGGTCTGTGTTGAGATGTGGAAGGGAAGCATTCAGGTGGCAATATTGAGAAGCGATTCTGTAATGATGTTGTAGAAGGTGGAAGTTGGCCTAGCGAACCCCTCACAGGCTGTGGGCCCGCCTAGCTCCCAGACCCCACAGAGTCAACTGTGTCTCCCACATGTACCAACAAGTCCCCAAAGGGACAGCACATGTGGTGTGAGTTAAACTGTCAGCTGACTTGTGCTGGCCTCAGGCTAGAAAGGGGCATCCAGGATCCAGTCCGTGTTTTGCAGCTAATGGCTGTGTGACCTTAGACAAAACATCACCTCCCTGGGCCTTGATTTCATGTGATGTCTAAGGGTCCTTCCAGCCCCACAGTTAGTTTTTTTTTTTTAAACGTTTATTTATTTTTGAGAGGGAGAGACGGGATGAGCAGAGAGAGGGAGATATAGAATCTGAAGCAGGCTCCAGGCTCTGAGCTGTCAGCACAGAGCCTGACAACAGGGCTTTGAACCCACGAACCATGAGATCATGGCCTGAGCCAAAGTTGGGCGTTTAACCGACTAAGTCACCGAGGTGCCTCCAGCCCCGCAGTTGTTAAGTGAGGAGCTTCAGGACTGACCCCCAGAGCCAAAGTGCTTAGAGGGGCCCACAGCAGTGGTCTAGCAGGGGATGAGCTCACCACAGATCTGTATCCAAAGGCTGTCCCTGCAGGCCTGTGAGCCCCTGTCTCTCCCAATCAAATGAGGTCAAAGTCCTGCGAACAGGGCAAGAATATTTAGGGCTCAGGCCCAACTAATGGTAACAATTGTGACCATTGATTGATTACTGTCCAGTGTGCCAGGTGCTGGCTGGCTTTACATGGACCTGCTTACTTAATTCTCACAGCTGCCTGGGCATCTCCCCATTTTACAGATGAGAAGAACTAAGGTTCAGAAAGTTCAAGAGACTTGCCCAAGGTCCTGTTTCCTCTTCCGAGGACAATGTTCACGGGCATTCCGTATGGTATAGCGTTTGACATACCATCGTAGGCTGTCCTACAAAACAGCCTCTGATGAAACTAAGCTGTCCCGAACCTCTGGCAATAGAATCATTTACCTTTAGACCAAGAAGGTTGGGAAGGCACCAGACTCCACATGTGGCATGTGCCCAGGCCAGCTTCAAGGAGCTCGTGCTGTGACGCCTACAGTTCTTCCGAGGTTGCCTAAAGTGGAAAAACACGTCAGCAGGGCCTATGGTGGTTCCATGTGTGCTAAGTGTGTTCCTGACAGGATCAAGCGTGCTTTCCTTATTAAAGAGGAGAAAATCGTCGTGAAAGTGTTGAAAGCACAAACATAGAGTCAGAAAGCTAAATAAAAAAATGAAGATTTTCTTTGAGTAATAAAAATATTTAAAAAGAGAGAGAGAGGGGCGCCTGGGTAGCGCAGTCGGTTAAGCGTCCGACTTCAGCCAGGTCACGATCTCGCGGTCCGTGAGTTCGAGCCCCGCGTCGGGCTCTGGGCTGATGGCTCAGAGCCTGGAGCCTGTTTCCGATTCTGTGTCTCCCTCTCTCTCTGCCCCTCCCCTGTTCATGCTCTGTCTCTCTCTGTCCCAAAAATAAATAAACATTGAAAAAAAATTAAAAAAAAAAAAAAGAGAGAGAGAGAGAGAGAGGGAGACTTACCCAAGGTTGTGCAGCAAATAAGAATAGAAGAAGGAGGGGGGGGTTGGGGGGCACCTGGGTGGCTCAGTGGATTAAGTATCCCACTCTTGATCTCAGCTCAGGTCTTGATCTCAGGGTCGTGAATTCAAGCCCTGAATCCGGGTCCGCACTGGGCATGAAGCCTACTTAAAAAAATAATAATAATGATAATGGAAGCAGAAAAGAAACAAAATGGAAGCAGGAGTTTGAATCCAGGACATCTGATGCCAAAGCCTTGTGTTTATTCATTCTTCTTTGCTTACTCCAAGTGGGAATTCAGAGGTCAGGGCTGTGACAGAGTTAAAATGCCCATTAACCTTCCATAGAGTGGAAAGAAAGATATTGTGAGTGTGTGTCAGTGATGTGAACTTGGGTCAGGAATCATGGAAGTTCCCCACCCCAACTCCGTTATGGTGTTATAGTGATTAACAAAGACAGGAGAACCTACTCTGTGGGCGGGGTGGGACAAAGGCCAAGGAAGAACTGCCTGAACCTAGGTGAAGGTTGCCCTTTGCACGCGTTATAGAACCTGATGGTGACCCAGTGGCGAAAAGGGACCCTGGAGGGAGGATATAGGGTCCGGAGTTCTAGTCCCAGCTCTGCTACCCATTCTCTGTGCCTCTCACACCCGCTCCATGTAGGTTCCCCCATCTGCATCAGAAAGACTGCTTAGAAATGTCACTATCCTGGGAACCCTCAAGCTGATGGAGAGTGGGTTGGTTATAACAAGGTACTAGGGTACATACCGAGGTTTCTTCTGAGGGAAGGCACGTCATCGTCCCCTTTCCCGGAGAGCAGGCCCAGAGCATCTAGTGGCAAGCCTGCCCAGCTGCCTTCTCAACCTGGTGCTCATTCCCTCTGTCTGCGGCCAAGGTAGGGGATGAGATCGTCCGGATCAATGGATATTCCATCTCCTCCTGCACCCATGAGGAAGTCATCAACCTCATCCGCACCAAGAAGACCGTGTCCATCAAAGTGAGACGTGAGTGAGGCCAGACGACCAGGGGTACTGATGGAGGGGCGGGGTGGGGTGGGATAGGCAGTGGGGTCCCTAGCTCCTGGGGCACCGTCCTAACCCCTATGCCATTCTCCCACAGACATCGGCCTGATTCCCGTGAAGAGGTGAGCAGGACCTTCCTCTGCAGACAGACTCTTCCCTGTGGGCTCAGTGTCCTGGGATAGGCATTGGGGTCTGGCTTCCACCAAACCAGTACTGCTCCTGGGCCAGAAGTGGCTGGAGGCTCCAGATGGGCAGATCTGGATTTGGAGCCTGGTTCCTCAAACATCTCTCTCTAATGACTGCCCTTTTACATCCCCGTCCCACTAGCTCTCCTGATGAACCCCTCAAATGGCAGTATGTGGATCAGTTTGTGTCAGAATCTGAGGTAAGGGCCAGGACCACCTGTGATGGGGTCTGGAGAGGGTTGTCTTCAAGGAGGGGCAGCAGGTCCCAAAGGGAGGGCATGCCCCAGAGATGTGCCTTCAGGGGCTTTAGACAGGCTCCCAAGACATCCAGAGACATCCAGAACATCCCTGAGGCCCCCAGGGCATCCAGCCAGGCCCAGCTGGGGCAGACATACCCCCTAGGAACATAATGGCAAGCCGTCTTATATGAAGACAGCACTTGCTCTAAAGGACTTTATGAAATCAAGAGACCACTTGCACACATGTGGACACCCAGTGACCCTTATCCCATCCTTCCTCCAGGGTGGGCGGAGCAGCCTGGGCTTCCCCGGCAGTCGGGAAAACAAGGAGAAGAAGGTCTTCATCAGTCTGGTAGGATCCCGGGGCCTTGGCTGCAGGTGGGTGTCAGTCATGCCCTGGGGCTCTCTCATGGCCAGTAGACCCCAGGAGACCCCTAACACTTCTCCCCTTTCTCACTGCTGCTTCTGAGGAGATGACACTTCTCAGTGTCCGATTTCCTCTCTGGGCTTCACAACAGCCCTATACAGCCAGAGGGACAGCTCTGACAGGCCCATTTTATAGATGAGGAAACTGAGGCCCAAAGGCAGAGCCGTGTTCCATTGGTGGGCTCTTGAGTCACTGCAAAAGGGGCCCGTCTAGCTGGCCATCTCTGTTACAGTTCCCTTGTCATTTATTACCTCGTGGGGTTCCTTAAGTGGCAGCCAGGGAATTGCAAACAGGCATCAGGCCACCTGAGGTAGTCTTATTACACACACAGGTGCTACACTTATAGATCTAGGTTCCAGCCCCTGCTCTCCACCTGTGAGCTCTAGAACCTTGGACTGGTCACTTAACCAGTCTGAGCCTAGTTTCCCCCTCTATAAACTGGGAATGACGATCCCCCCATACCAGCTGTTGTGAGCAAGAATGAGATGTAGAGATAAAGTACCGGCTTAGTGCCTAGTAGGTAGTAAGCAGTTGGTAAACATTAGCTATTATTATTTAACTTTTTCATATTGTTTCTACTCATTCACATTTATTCAATGCTTTTCTGCCAAGCATAGGTGCTAAAGAGTCCCTCCTTCCCAACCACTAAATACTTACAGTGTAGAGTTGCAAGGACTCTAATGAAGCTGCTTTCTGCATCAGAGATGGCAAATAGGTCTCCTGTCCTGTGCTATTTTTCATCAATTAGCGGTGGCTGCCTGGAGTCCTACAGCTGACCCCTTTTTGACTCCCCCCAAATTTACTAATAACCTACTGTTGACTGGAAGCCTTACCGATAACATAAACAGTTGCTTAACCCATAGTTTGTGTTTTATATACTATATACTGTATTATTACGACAAAGTAAGCTAGGGCAAAGAAACTATTGTTAAGAAAACCATAAGGAAGAGAAAATGCATTTACAGGGTTGTACTATGAGAAATCCACATACAGGTGGACCCATGCAGTTCAAAGTCATGTTGTTCAAGGGCCAGCTGTGTTTTGAAAAGACCTCTAAGGCACCAAATCTAGGTTTGGTGGAAAAGAGTGCTATGATCAGTTCGTGATGTCTGCCACAGATGTGAGAGGGGAAAATAACAGTACGAATGCCATCCTTGGTGTAGGTATCTTAGGAGCGCTGAGGAGGGAGCAACTATTTTAGTCTTGGGATAGAATAAGGAGTTTGGTGAAAACCTTGTAGAGGAGATAGCATTTGGATCTCAAGGAATGGAAAGAAAGAAGAAACAGCATATGCCATATATTGGGTGAGGGGTTGGGTAGCGGGAAATTACAAATAGTTTTTTTGTGGCTGTTGCCGCAGGGAAATGAGGCTGGACAGGTAAACGACGGAGTCCCATGGGTACTGAGCCTCATGGGTGACCTGGATCCTGAGGGGCCAGCGTACGGGACACACAGGCAGAGGGATCAGGACATTGAGAATGAGCAGCACTGCCAGGGATGAGCAGAGCCTCACCCATATTTCCCATCTCTCCCACAGCATTTCCAGTGGGCCCATCCAGAAACCTGGCATCTTTATCAGCAACGTGAAGCCTGGTTCCCTGTCTGCTGAGGTGGGGCTGGAGGTGAGTGACCGACACTGGGATGCCCCAGAGGGGTACAGGGTCAGACGATGACCCTGGTCATCACGCTAGTGATGGAGGTGCAGGCCTTTCCACACAGCCCTCTCCCAACAGCCGCTGGCTGATGATTCCTCCCCATCCGCCAAGTGAAGGCTTCACGTTTCACCTTTCTAGTCTTCTCTGGCTCTGAGAGCCTTTGGTCCTGACCTTGGGGATGTAGTAATAGTAAAGAATTGACATTCATTGAGTGTTTACAGGGTAGGACTTTCTTCTAAGCCCTTTAAAATGTATAAGAACTCTGAGAATTAGGTACCGTCATTTTACAGATGGAGAAACTGAGACCTGGAGAAAGTGTATGATTTTTCCAAGATCATGTACCTAGTGTAATAGGGCTGGGATTCAAACCTAGGTAGTCTGGTGCCAGAGCCAGAACTCTTTTTTTTTTGTTTTTTTTAAGTTTATTTATTTATTTTTGAGAGAGAGAGCGCATGCACGCACAAGCATGGGTGGGGCAGAGAGAGAGGGAGACAGAGAATCTCAAGCAGGCTTCGTGGTGTCAGTGCAGAGCCCGACGCAGGGCTCAGACTCATGAACCATGAGATCACGACCTGAGCCAAAATCAAGAGTCAGATGCTTAACGAACTGAGCCACCCAGGTGCCCCCAGAACTCTTAATCTCTACTTTTGACACGTTACTTCCTTTTTCTGCACTTCAGTTTCCTCTCCTGAAAAATGGGGGCAATAGTCTTCCTTCTAGGGTCATTGTGTGGATTAAATGAATTAATACATATGCTTCCAACTGTGCCTGGCACATAGTAAGAGACTGATGAGTGCTAGCTATTATACAAAATATTATTATGGCTCAATAAGGCCTCTGCTATATGAGAAACCCAAGGCTCCTATGTCTACAAACTGAGTTTTTAAAGCAAATACAAATTAAGCCAAAGGAATGAACCTCTAATGGGATAATATTTGACAGCTGATAAAGGAAACATGAAGTGTAGGCACCCTGGGAGGATACCATTAGAGCTTTCTAACTGCTCTATTCATGAGGAAGAGCTGAGGTGCAGCCACTGGAAGACCCAATATGTGACTCTGGCCCCCGGGGGAAGCCCTTCCTGCAGCCGAGTGGGTTTACAGATAGTGGAGACACACTGAACCCTCTCCATTTCTCCTCCAGACAGGGGACCAGATTGTCGAAGTCAACGGCATCGACTTCTCCAACCTGGACCACAAGGAGGTGAGATGCGGGGTCTCCACCTGCTGGCCATTATCATGTCTGCCCTTCACTTCCCATGCCCCGCCCCCCAACCCTGCCATGGGGTCTGAGACCTTCTGTGATGTCTAGAGGCCTTGACTGCTCTGGGCTGTCAGGCTTCAGACAAGGTCTGTCTGCTTGTCCCCCCAGGCCGTCAACGTGCTGAAGAGTAGCCGCAGCCTGACCATCTCCATTGTAGCTGGAGCTGTAAGTCCAGAATGACCTGGTAGGGCCCCATAACCCCTGACTTCCAACTCCGGCCATTCAGACCCCTGATCTCTGGCACACACTCCTGGGAAGGGCCAGAAGGTCTCCTTTCCTGAAGCTCTGACAGAGCAGAGGGAGAGATCTCTGCCTAGTGGGGAGAAGCTTGCTCAGAGACAATAGGAGCCACAGTGCCTGACACGGGGCGCCATGCTGATAAGAGGACAACCTGCATCTTGGTCCCCAGGGCTGTGGCAGTGGCTGGCCGGGTTCCCTGGGAGACTGAGCAGGAGGTCTCTTTTCACTCCCCTGAGGGCCGAGAGCTGTTCCTGACAGACCGGGAGCGGCTGGAGGAGGCACGGCAGCGCGAGCTACAGCGGCAGGAGCTTCTCATGCAGAAGCGGCTGGCAATGGAGTCCAACAAGATCCTCCAGGAGCAGCAGGAGATGGAACGACAGTGAGTGTGGCCAGCCAGGGTGCCCCCTCCCTCTCCTCCCTGCCCACCGTGTCCTGGGCCAGCTTCATCCTGCCCCCCTGAGGCCTGTCCTCAGACCAGATGGGTTCAGTGGTGGTCAGTGTATCCATCCCTTGCCTCCAGACCACCAAGCTCTCCCCTTCTAGTTGAGGAGGGCCCTTGACTTCCAAAACCCAGAAGTATGGAAAATGAGGATGCTACCAGCAGTAGCTAATGTTTGTTGAGTATCAGTCATGTGGCCGGCATTGAATCAGGACCTTGTTTATGTCTTGCTCAATTTAATTCCCACAATAGCTCTGGAAGATAGATGGTATCGACCCATTTTACAGGTGAGGAGGCAGAGAGGTCTTAGCTCAGGGAGGTTAAGCCACTTGTGAACAAAGTCACATGTGGCCAAGCTGGGATTCACACCTGTCTGTGGTAATAAGGCTCACCCATCCTAGGGTTGGTTGAGATGATGGACTGGGACAATAAATGTGGTGAGCAATTCACAAATAAAAAGCTACTGTCAAAATCCAAATCCAGATACATTCTAGGAGTGTGAAAACAATTTGGAAAAGGAAGGTGGACAGGATCTTTCCCTCTTCCCCATCACAGAATTACCCTGGAGAATCAGCCCTGGTGGTACCTCTGCCCATTGCCCTGGCCTTGGCCAGTGGCCCCGGCTACATGTTGCCTGGGGCCCTCCTCCCAGAGGACCTGACTCCAGCAAGGCCCTGCCTACTGTCAGTCACTTTATCTAAGTGTTTGAAGGTAGACACATAGAGTGTGGCCTGCGTCGATCCGCCTCCCATCCCTGGCAGCACAGAATCTCTGCTCAGCAGTGCCAGGCAAAACCACACAAGAGCACGAGGCCCAGATTTTCTTGGACCCGCTTCCCCAGCATCCAAATCTGGTCCAGGCATCCTTGGAAGGGAGCCCATAAGAAAAATTTTAAACCTTTCTCAAATTAGGAATTAGCTACAAGGAAGAGAGAACTTCTCTTGCATAGACTCCAGCATGCCAATCTGAATTTGTGTTTCAGAAGAAAAAAAGAAATTGCCCAGAAGGCAGCAGAGGAGAATGAAAGATACCGGAAGGAGATGGAACAGTGAGTGCTTGGGTCCACATGTCTGCGTGCAGACGTGAGTGTGCTCTTGGGATTGTGGCCAGCCAGAGGCCCCCTCCAGGCCCAGTTTGCCTGGCCTTCTTGTCTCCTGGTAGCCATTCCATAATTCTAGTAAAGCCCATCACGTTAAGGTAACTAGAGCATAGTCCTGTAATCCCCAGGGTGGCATTGACAACTCGATGTCGAATACAAGTGCCAGGAACTTTGTTTTCTTCATCACAGCTAGAGCCATGCAGCCTCTCCCCAGGCTGGTTAGGGTTTCCCAATAGGCAGAGGGTGGGCCTGTAAAAGTCCTGACCCCAGTCACAGGCAGGGGGATCTTATTTCAGGATTGTGGAAGAGGAGGAGAAGTTTAAGAAGCAGTGGGAAGAAGACTGGGGCTCAAAGGAACAGCTGCTCTCATCTAAAACCATCACTGCTGAGGTGCACCCAATACCCCTTCGCAAGCCCAAGTGTATGTATCATGTACCTGGGGAGGGAACTTCCTTCTGGGGCCTGGGGGTTGGGGAGTATCTTGACAGAGACACTAGTCTCCCTCCAATCACCACCACCTCCCCAGGTGAAGAGCCCACAGCTCCCTGGGCTGTATTTCTTTCATGGAGGGGCAGCCACGTGCCAGGGCATGGGGGTGGGCAGGATCTCTGCCCCTTTGTCCCCAGGGGCCTGTTGCCAGACTCTCCCCCACAACACAGACTCAGGCAGGAGGGTCTCTCCTTGTGCCCTTGGGCTGCTGACCAGGGAATGGAGAGCTCTGTCAAAAGCGAGTTGTTCATTGGATCATCTTCTTGCTTTGCTGGGTAGTACGTCCACATCCCACCTGGTTCTGAATCAGAGCTGGGTGCAACAGCAGCAAGAAAGAGGGGAAATGCTCATGATGGAGAGGATTTGGGTGATCCGAGGCTGGTGGGTGACTGTGGGAAGACCTTACCTGAAGTGCCCCTGCCACCTGCACCCCTGTGCATGGGGTATGGTCACACCCCTTCAAGGATGGAGTCAGAGAGAGGACTGAGACCACTCCTAGGCCCAAACTGCAGCCATCCTGGGGCCTCAGCTCCCTCTGCCCTTTGCACCTCCTTTCTTCATCTGCCCTGGGTTCTCACTTCCAATTTCAGGCCAGGCCTCCACCACCTGCTCCCCTGTCCACCTGCTCACAACGCCTACTACCAGGTGCCCACACCACCAGGGCAAAGTAGTGGCTCACTCTCAGTGCTTCTCCAGGGGGCTGGTGGTAGGAAGCCAAGCAAGGTAGCTGGGGCCATGGCAATCACGAGTCCAGGATTCCACATTGGGCCTTATTGTCACTTTACATGACATAGGGCCAGTTCTGCTGCAGCTGATTGTGCTCAGCTGACCTGGGAACCTCTAGATATGGGGTGAATCTACCCCCAAGAACCAAGATTCCCCATGTCTGCTGTGTCACAGCCATTTGGGATCTTGTGATGGTCTAGACAACCTGGCCCCAACTTTGGATCATATTGGGCCCTAGAGTGGCATCATCTTGTCAACACAGGCCACTTGGGTCAACAAAGAGGTTGGGCAGGCACCTGGATGGTTCCGTTTCACTCCTGCCTGGTGCAGAACAAACATCTCCCAGCACATTCCTTCCTGGCAGCAGGGGATGGTGTCATCCCAGGGTCCTCTCTGAAGGACAAAGCAAGCTCTCATCAGCCTCCCCCCTGACATTTGGTGTTAGTTAAGGATGTGGCCAGAGCTAAATTCCTGGTGAATAATCTGTGTTTGAGACAGGGAGCTAATTTGCTCTTATGAGTGAAATACGAGCTTCAGAAGGAGAGAAATCAATTTTAATTGCTTCTCGTGAAAGTAATCCTAGTCAATTTAGTACCTTTCTAGAAACCGGGCCTTGGCTTTAGAGCAAACACATTCTCTCAGGAACTACGAAAAATAAAAACACTTTCTCTGGCTAGCTATTTATTTAGTGCTTTTAAACCAAATCAAGCTTCTCGAATGAAAGGAGCAAGAGCTTTCCCTTTGCTTTAAGATACAAATTTTTTCTAAGGGAATGTGCGAAACATGGGATGGATGGCCCGAGCCTGCCTGCCTGAGCTGGGGCAGCTGCTGCCTCTGTCCATGTCTGCGTGCACTGGCAATTTCATTCTCCTTGGGAAATCAGTCAGAAAATGCAGGAAGGCCTCTGAGCGAGCTCAATTCCTGCCTCCCTCCCCATTCCTGGGAAGCTGGAGCGGTCTCTGTTGTGTTGGGCCAGCACAACCGGGACAAGCCGGCTCCTCCCTGGTGACTCTTCAGCTCTGGGGCCCAGTTAGCCAACAGGTTATATCTGACTCAGGTGTTTGTGCCTGTGAGGGATGGACTGCACATTTTTGAACAGACAGGAAAGAGTGTGGAGCATCTCTTGCCTGAAAAAGAAAGCCACTCATCCTAATGATGTGGTGGGCCTGACTGCTTCTCTCACCACCACCTGTCCTAGGGGCACTGCCTGCCTCCCTGTAGCTGACCCAGCAGAACCCCAACATTCTTCTGAGCCAGGACAGATTGTCAGAGAGTCCCCCAGAAGAGCTTTCTTTAGCCAAAGCAATGAGGAGGGGGGTTATTAAGCATCCCAGAGCCGGAAGGAGCCTTGGGAGATGAAGAGGTTTAAACAGGATATTTCTAGGATTTTCTCTCCATTAGGACCCCAGCAATTAGCCTCCACCCCCAATGGACCCCATGGTTTAGAAGTTGAGGTTTTTCCTATCAAACTATGAAGCAATCAGTTGTTTTCCTATTGTTTTATTATGTAGTCATTGTTATTTGCAAGAAAGCATCAATGTTCCACTATTTAATTAACATAAATTGAGCCAAAAGCTAAGGAATTTAACTTACAGCCTTTTCATAGAGGAATGGGGAGGTTCTTCTAATTAATATTTGAAATATTAATAGGCAGGTCACAGCAGACTCATCCACTCCCTTCAACAGTCCCAGGGAGGCCAAAGTCCAGATTGGAAACCACTGGAATGGATGATTTGCTATTCTCCACATGATGTCAACATTCATGTCTTCCTAACCACATGTCTCCCCTTTACCCTTTGAAATCTCCTCACCTCCTCAGGATCAACCTGCCCACATAGCTCTGACATCCCCCAGGGACCCAGAGTTCCCAAAGTGGTAAGAAGCAGCCAGGAAGGTCTGTTCTGCCATTGTAAACCCTTGGTACCAGACATGTGTAATACTCAGATATTCCCATATTCTGTGCCTCACTTCCCAAGTTTCAACTGAATGCCCTGCACAAAGTTTCTCACTTGACTGTCAGGTCAGAGGTCCCCCCATTGTTAGCCCATTTTACAGACAGAGAAACTAAAGCTACCAAGGTTGAAAGCACTGCATGCACGATCCCGGAGCAAGACCGTTTTGCTCTGGGCTCCTGAGCCCTGTTCCCACCCCTGACCTCACAAGTTCCCATAGAGGAGGCCGGGCATAGGTCATTAGGCTCCTGGGAAGCACCTCTGGCCTCTTGGTCTCCCAAGTCCCTCTTGGTTCACCAGCTTCCTCCTCTTTTCCTGGGTAGCTGATCAGGGAGTGGAACCTGAGCTTGAGCCAGCAGATGACCCAGATGGAGGCATGGAGGAGCAGGGAGAGCAGGTTTGCAGCCCCCCCTTCACTGCCTGGCCTTGCTGCTCCGCTTGCCTTGCCCACCGCCTCCTGCTAGCCCTGCAGACACCCAGCTCTAAGGGGCCATCACGCAGCAGGGACCACTGGAGTGTGCGAAGCTCCTGCAATCCCAGCTTAGTCCAAGCACTGCACACAAAGCCTGAGGACAGGACTCCCAACCTGGCTGAAATGTCTGCTGATACACACCTAAACAACTGAACCACTGGTTCAGTGCTGCCCAAGCCCAGGTTCTTCCTCTGCTGCTCTGGGATCTCCCTAAGGACTCCCTAGATATCCCCAAGGTCAGGCAGGAGGCTTTCAAGATCCTGTTCTAGAACTCAGGCTGGTCAGGGTGGGTAATTATTTAATGGATCACTGCTGGTGCAGGGAGCTTTAGGTTTGAGATGTTTCCCGGTCATACTGTTGCCTGGGGGAAGCAGGGGGCTGGTGCCCTGATGATCTGGTCTGGGGCCGGGGCGGGGTATGCTTGTCGGGGCAGACCTGCCCACAGCTGCCTGAGCTGCCTTTCTCAGAGCTGACCCCTGTCATTGCCTTCTCTCTCAACATTGAAAGCAGAGGACGTGGTCTGTACTATGAGATAAGACAGTTTTGTTCTGAGTGATAGCAATTTGAGGCATAAACCCGGGCTATCTTTTGTCTTGAGCCATTTCTTGAATGGAGGGACCAGACATCAGTCAGGAGAGGCCTCGTTCTCTTTCAGTGTTAGCAGACTGCAGCTGTGATTTGGAAAAGCTCATCCCCCAACAAGGGCTGTCTCTGATTTTCTGGCACTGACTCCTGAAGCCAGTGTCCTGGGGAGAAGCAGTTGACGGGGCCCCAGGGAATCAGGGCCGTTCTCTGGCAGCCTGGGGCCTGCTCTGTAACCCAGGTGAAGCCAGGTGAGTGGAGAGTCAGACCGAGGGTGCGGTTTTGCTATTGGGTCTGCTCTTCATCCCACAGCCACATGTCCTTGTGATCCCAGCCCCTGGCTGCTGTCTGTGGACGCTCTGACTGAGCCAAACAGCATCTCATCTCTTTGTTCTCTGTGTTATAGCCTTTGGGTGGTTTTATCGTTACGATGGCAAATTCCCAACCATCCGGAAGGTAGGGCGCGAGACTGAGTGCTGTGCCGTTTGCCACTGAGTTTGCTGTGGGGTTTGGCCTTTACGAGCATTGTTTCTTTGCCTGTCAACTCTAAACAGTGTAACCCGGCCTGTTCACTACAAGGGCTGACCTGTCTGCGTCTATCAGGCTGACGTCAAAAGGCAGGGTGCTGCCACAGAAGCATTGTGGGGGGAAAGTGTTCATGGGGTGAGACCCGCCTGAGTACCATCTGGCACCATCTCGGTCAGCATCAGCCTCGGGAGGCACAGGGCAGGGACAGGGCCATGGCAACTTCTTTGTTCCTCTGTCAAGACCAGAAGCCATGGTCAGACAGAGTGAAATATCAGGTTGGGTATACACAACACACGTTATGAGACCAGCTGCACCAGACACAGACTCGCTGCCAGGCAGGGATTTTCTGCCTCGAGTTGAGACTAAGAGCCACACCAATCATAACTCTCTCCTAGAAATATCGCTACGTGTGCCAAGATAATGCATTTTTCTGGTCTCTGGGGCCTTGAATTTTCTCTCTAAATCTTATTACTGTATCTCCAGGCCCCATAAGACTCTCATCCTTTTTCTTTCTAAATCACTTTGGCATTTGATTATGAAAACGCCACTGTTAATATCTGTAGATTGGACATATGAGATGACTTGGCATTTGGAAATCAGGCATCAGCATAAATCTGGGTGAACTAATTTAGTTGTTATCACTCGGCTGGGTCTTTCTGGCAGGATGTCAGTCCCCCAGAAACCAAAACGGTGGCAGCTGGGTGACCTTGATGATAGGTAGGTAGCTTCTCCCTGCCTGTAAAATGGGAATATCTGATGTCCCAGAAACGTCTGCTCCCTTCTTCCAACACAATACTGTTAAGATAATAGCAATATTACTCCTGACAGAAGTTAGCATCTTGACCTAGGAACACAGATCATGATTTGTATGATATTGAATAAACTTAGGACAGGGCACCACGGGGGATTCCTTTCCACACTGCCTTGGTCTCAGAAAGGACCCAGTCTCACAAGACTGTCTTTTTTCATCCTACAGCCCGACTCTGTGGCTTAGGCTATCTCATTGGGTTAGATTTTGAATGCTCTACACACTATCTCTACTAGAACTCACCTACAGAGGACAGCGTGCACACACACACGCACACATGCACACGCACACACACACACACACACACACACACACACACACACACACAGGATTATACTGGAAAAAATACCTATACCTTTATGGATAGGTAAAATCTCTTCCAGGCACTAATAACCAGGTAAATGTAAGAGAACTAACATCTTCTCCACACACATACCTCCCATAGGAAATCATGTCACTTGGACATTGCTATTGGTAAGAAGGAGCCCTGTTTTCACCTATTCATTAGTTCAGTATAACTGAATAGCTGATATTTTTGTTTTCATTTCATTTCCAAAAGAGAGAAAGATGGCTTCTAGGTAAGAAGCAAGAGCACATCCATCCTGTCTGCCTTTCCTCTCAGTCCAAACTGGGAGGGACCATTTGCCATGAATTTAACTGACAGCTAAAAGGACAACAGAATCACATCTCTCATGCTGGCTCTGAAAACCCATTGTCGCTTCCTCTAGAGCCATGTGACATGCATTGTCTCCCAGCAGCTAGAACACCAAGTCCCCGGGTAATACACTTGGCTATCTATAGCCATGATCATCAGTGTGCACAATTTCCCTTATTTGAAAAGACAAAGATTCGATGTTTGTTATTCCTAACCGGGGAGTAAGTCCCTCTGAGGCTCAAGGTCCCCAGGCATGTGGCCCCACAAAGTCTGTGTCAGCCTGCAGGATTCATGGTTCTGACTAAGCCTTTTACTAGGATGCTTGAGTAAATCCTGCAAACCAGCCCTATGGCAGGAGCCCACTGTCCAGCAGGTGAGGTAGATTCACACGCAACTGAGTAACCTGTATGGAGGGCGCTAGTATGAGGTCAGTAGACGATGCTACGGGACAGTTTAACCTTCTGCATCACTAAACAGGTGCTGCTTTCTTGGAAAGGGGACAGAGACTGCCACATCTGCCTGTCCCATCCAGGATACCTGGCTCTAAAATGTTAGCACTGGTAGTTTGAAGGTTTTTTGGTTTGGTTTGATTTGGTTTGGTTTTTAAGCCAACAGAATGGCCATTCCTATCATTGGTGGTCCCTGTGAGAGGCCATACCCATATCCTAGCAAGCTGCCATTAGGCAGAATGTTATTGTCTCCTCTCGGGGTAATTGCTGTCTGATCTATAACATGATGGCAAGGTTCATCTATCAGCTGAGCCAAGAGTCTAGTGAACGTGGTGGGTAAGGAACCAAGCGGGACTCTGAAGCAATGAGAGTCATTGCTACTACTTTTCTCAAGTAGTTCATAGACTGTGCTGGTGGCGGGCCTCTATCCCTGACATGGGGGACCATCTCCAAAGAGCATTACCTGTGCATGGAAGTAGGGATTGTCTTTAGGAGGGGAGGCAGGATGACTCAGTAATAGGTCCATAACTACACCCCCAGGCTTCTCCAGCTGTGGATAAAGTTTCGTATCCAGTAATGAAAAACTCAATTCCTCATTCCTGCCCTTATGTGCTGGGATGATTTGGGAATTCTGAGAGAAGCCCCCAGGGAATGCTAGTTAGGGGTGGGGATGAGCTCAGTGAACAGGCAGATTTCCTCCTCCCCACATCAATTCCCCAGAATGTTGACTCTCTCTGCTGCCACCTCTCCTGAGTGCTAACACTGTCCTCTGTGCTGTGTGTGATGGGGCTTACACTCCCTCCTGCCATACTCCCGTTGCTGCCAGCTCATCTGGGCACAGTAGAAAATGTGTTGGACCTAGAAGACTCAGGTCCAAAACCTGGCACCACCACTTACTGGATGTTTGATATTGGGCAAGGGACTTCACCTCTCTGAGTCTTGGTTCCTTCATCAAGAGAATGGGGATAATATCTACCTATGAGCATAGGTAGATTTACCCATGAACATAAATCCCTTAGCACATAGGCAGTCCATACATTGTAATTTTCTTCCTTCCTTACCCCTTAGCTTTCCTGCAACCCCATGGGAGGAGCAGGCAGGAAAGCAGGTTCTGTAGGTCCAATTCCAACAGGAAAAATAAGGAGTTTGTTTGCCTTGCATCTCCTTTCCCTAATCCTGTTGAACTCTGACAGTCAGTACAAAGCAGTTAGGCTATTCTCTTCCCCCACTCCCATCTCCTAGTCCTATGGTTTTTGGCTAATCCTCAGTTCCGGGGTCTAGTTCAGAGGGAATGGTGGACTCTACAGGATTCAATGGTCTGAAGTTAAGCATCAGAGCAAAATCTGATGTCCCTGGCTCTGGGCTCCCGGGTCTGAGGCTGGCTCCTACCTCCTGAAGCTTAGGACAGAGGATCTCTGCAAATGAGACTCGTCAGCTCTCCCAAATTTTTTGTAGAATCTCCCAGGATGCATCTCTGTTGTCTAAACACGAGACACCTCTCTTTCCAGATGATGGAGAAGACGTGTGCTCAGATACTAGGACACAAATACAATGTATTCTATTTATACACCACTTTCATTTTATAAGGCTCTTTTATAGATGTTATTTTATTAGCGCTGAGGGCAAGCCTATAGGCAGGAATTTCTTCTATTTTGAAGATGAGGTGAATCAGGCCCAGAGAGGTTAAAGAACTTAGCCAAGATCGCACAGCTACTTAGTGAGCTAGTAAGCCAGTTCTTCTGGCTGGAAAAAGGAATGTGTCTCCCACTCCACAGTGGGTAGCACAGTGGGTAGACCTGTCCTAAATCTGAGGTCCAGTGCCCAGTGCAGATGGGCAGAGCAGGGGGAGGGGCTCACTTCTGGTGTTGTCTGTGGGCTGTGTGCCCTGTTTGCTGTGCTGTGCCAGTGTTTACACTGCCTTTTAACCCTTGCCATGTAAACAATACCACATCTGCTCAGAAAGGAAAGGATAAGAAGAAAGCCAAGTATGACAGCCTGCAAGAGTTGAGAAAGAATAAGAAGGAACTAGAGTTTGAGCAAAAGCTTTACAAAGAGAAAGAGGAAATGCTGGAAAAGGAAAAACAACTGAAAATCAACCGGCTGGCCCAGGAGGTATGTGTCTGGCTCACAGGCTAGGTGAGCATCCCCAGAACATAATTTGGCTGTTCCCCACCATGCTCCCAGGGAACCAGCTGGAGTTGTGTTCCCCAAGTGGAGTCCAAGGATGGAGTGAGCCCTGCCCTTCTAGAATGTGTGTCTAGAATGTGTGATCATCCCACCTGCCCAGGGTCATGGAGACCACCTTCTGGCTTAGGTGTATGTTTGGCATGGAGACTAGACTCCTTGCTAAAGTATGGGTCTGAGGCTAGCCTCTCTGCCCAGATTGTCACACTTAGGTTCACCCTTCACATACCTTGCTAGAGGTTTGAGTCTGTCCCCTCCATCCCAGCCCCACCAGAGTATGAGTCCAAGGCCAGACCTGTCCACCCTATGTGTGAATATGAGGTCTTTCTCTGCACTCAGGGTATGACCCCAAGGCTAACCCCTCTGCCTAGATTATAGAACTGAAGTTAGCCTTCCACCCACTTGTCATCAGGTCTGCCTCTCTCCCCAGGTTATGAGTCCAAGACCAAATTTCCCCCACCTGCATTTGCTCTGAGAGTATGGGTCAGAGGCTAACCCCGTTGTGCAGGTGAGGTGTCTGAGGCTATTCCCCAATTGATCAGGCAGTGAGTCAGGCTGCTTCCGTCAACATAAGATGTATCCTAAGCTAGATCTCTTCAACCTGGACGTGTATCTAAAGCTGTCCCCTTCAAGATATGACAAAAACAGTCATCCAACATGAGTAATTCCTATATCCTAGATGAGTTGGGTGACTTTAACTCCCTAGCTATTGGAGAGGTTATTGGTTCAGCTTCTCTTTAATGCTTCCATGAATCAGAATGCCAAGCTGATTAGATTACAAAATCAGAGTAATGCTGGAAAATGTGAAGTGCATTAGGTCTGGCATTAGGAGCGAGTAAGCAACAAAATTAAAAATAAAATCCAACTTGTTCTTCTGGAACAAAGTAGCCTGGAAGGGGAAAAAGAGTAAAATTAAAATTTTGGCATGTGCCAGGAGCCTACAAAAGGGCCATTTTTAGAGAATCCCGAGATCCCAGAGGTCATGGGGACCCTGGGAGCCTTATCCCAACTAGTTCCAAAGCACAGGTCCCTCCTCTGATTTTGCTAAGTGCCATTAGTCAGCTTCACACTCCAGCATCCTCTCCCTTCTATTTCCACCTCTTCTGGGGCCAGATGGAGTAAGCCAGGGTCTTTTGCTGGATAGTGGACACACCCAACAGTACTCTTTAAAGAAGTGCTTCTATGCTGCTGATTTGAGTGCGCCACGCATGTGTGACTCAAGTGTGCCTCTCCTTTTTGCACTGGCTTTGGGTCCTAGGTGTCCGAGACAGAGCGGGAAGACCTTGAGGAATCGGAAAAGATTCAGTATTGGGTGGAAAGGCTCTGTCAGACACGCCTTGAGCAGATTTCCTCTGCTGATAATGAGATTTCAGAGGTAACAGAGCCCTTCTTTCCACATAGACCCTCCTGCTGACTTCAGAATGACCCACTCTGGGGACAGTGGGAGGCAAAATGGCCACATCAGGTTCACTGTCCAGGGCCACCCCTACCAGCCGACTCTGCCTTGCTCTCTGGAGGAGGGGGACATCTCTACATTTCTGGGCTTATCTCCTGAGTGGCCAGCAAATCCTAACCCATCTGAGATGGTCTCAGGCATGTTGTTCTAGAGCAAGGGTGCCCCGTTCACTATCGAGTTGTTCCAGGTTAGATAAACTGTATGGGCACCTTACTTGTCACACATATGAGATAACTTGGGACTGTCCTACATTTGGACACTCCTTCCTAGCCACTTGGTTTGGGCTCACCTGAGCACCCAGGTGACAGAGAAGTGACAACCCCATGATTCTGGTTGGAGGGTGGTGGATTTCCAGCAGCAAAAGAAACAGGAAAGCATTATACTCAGTGTTTTATGAAGTGGAGCACTGGTCAGACAATTACAGAACTTCCTTGCAACCCTCCCCCAGATGACCACGGGGCCCCCGCCTCCCCCGCCTTCTGTGTCTCCCCTGGTCCCACCCCTGAGACGCTTCGCAGGCGGGCTGCACCTCCACACCACTGACCTGGATGACATCCCCTTGGACATGTTCTACTATCCCCCCAAGACTACCTCGGCCTTGCCTGTGATGCCCCACCCCCCACCCTCCAACCCATCCCCCAAGATCCCTGCGCCCCCTGTCCTTCCCTCATCAGGCCGTGTGAGTGCCTCTTCTTCACCCTGGGTCCAACGCACTCCACCCCCCATTCCCATCCCTCCCCCACCATCTATCCCCACCCAAGACCTGACTCCTACCCGCCCGCTACCCTCGGCACTGGAAGAGGCACTGGGCAACCACCCCTTCCGTGCTGGGGACACAGGAAATCCAACAGAGGACTGGGAAGCGAAGAACCACAGTGGGAAGCCCACTAATTCCCCTGTCCCTGAACGGAGCTTCCCACCCACCCCAAAGGTACTGCGCCTGTCTGCATGCTATGCTGGGAGGCAGGAAGAGTGGCAGGGCTGCTGTTTTCCACATCCTCCACTGCTCTTGTGAGCGGAGATGGGAAGAAACATCACCCCACCCCATTTTCGAAGAATGAACTCCCAACCTGCCTGTTGTGGTCATCCTGCATGTGTTTGGTTTCTGCTAATGTTGAAGTACTATACAGTATGGTGAATTGCCTGTGGTACTTGTGATGAGCAACAGTGTATTTATGTCTGTTGGTTTCTCTTGGCTCCTCTTGGCTGGTATGGGCTGGTAAGGTTCAATATAGTACTGTGTTAATGAATAGCTAGAGCTCAGTCATGGCCGGTCACTTTTTGATATAAGCTCAGAAAATCTTGAATATGGGAAATGAATCCCCAGGTTAACTGGGGGAAACGAGGGGAAGATAAGCAGTAGAGCAGTATTAAGATCTTGTAAATGAAATGATAACACTGTCCAGTGCAGTGTTAGGACATTACAATGCCATTTTCTATGGAGTTAGCCAACTGCATTGGCTTGAAGTATAATACCCAGAAATTTCTGGCCAACTTCCAGCTCCAGAAAAAAAAAAAAAAAAATGAAGACAGAGAGTTCCTAGAAATCTCCAGATTCACTATATACAGACTAGGGATTTTTTTTTTTTCTTGGATGTCAGGAGGCTGAACAGTGAGCTTTCTCAAAAAGACATATTTCTTATTAATTGTTCTTAATCCAAAGACTATTTTGGAAGAGGTAATCCCCAAGGAAGATATGGAGGTTTGATCCCATGGAGAGACAAACAAAATATTCCTCTGCTCCAGTAGCCATGGGGCCAGGCTTGAATCAGCGCTAAAGCGGCTCATATCAGCTAAGGGTAGGAGCTTAGAGAGAGGACAGTCAGTAGTACCTGATCAGTGGTTTTTATTAACCTGCCCTGCATGGATTTGAGTCCCAGCATGAAAAACAGAATAAGCTTTTCAGAGCATTTGGGAAAGCTTGGAGGAAGGTGGGAATGAAGAAAGTGCCAGATGCCAAAAAGGCTGCAGCTTCTGGCAGGGGACTCTCAGAGGGACTCCCTCTGGACCTCTGATGGGTCCTGAGCCCTGCAGTTCTGACAGAGAGAAGTCTATCTGTTCTAAGGAGGTCTTGTCCCAGAGCCCAGCCAGGAGCAGGTTCACTGGGGGCTGAGTTAGCCTGGCACAGAGGGCCATATCCTTCTTGTGAGTGCCCCCTATCAAGATGGGCAGCAGCTTTTCCTCAACAGATTCAATTCTACAAGCATGGATTGAGCACATGCTTTGTGTCTCTATGTGAGGGGCAGAGGGGAGCAGTGCTGAAGGAGACACAGAGGAAATTGGCATACCTGTGCTCTCTAAGACTTTGCCATCTGAAGGATGAGCCACTGTCTGGCCAGCTATAAAATGGCACAGGTTTTAGTTTTGTTTTGTTTTCGTTTTTGTTTTTGTTTTTGTAGCAGCTACCTTTATTTGAGCCAGACACAGGTGTTAGATATTCCCATCAATCAGACCAATATGGCTTATGAGCAAAACAGATAAAAAGAGGCAGGACCAGTTACCATTTTCCATGTGTTCACAGGGTTTTTATTTTTGGGTTTTGAGCTGGCCTTGAGTACGAATTTAGAGAAAGCTAAGGAACACCAATGAAAAGGTCCTGTATTTACCCAATAGACATGTCATGCCCAGCTGCCCCTCTACTTAGAGAACAAAGCAGGAATGATGATGAAACTATCAGGGAAGGTGAAGTTTTCAAACGGAAAGCGCACTTCCAGATCAGGTTTGAGACACCAGATCTCAACGCAGGACTTGTGCTCTGGGAAGGATGCATTCTGACAGAAGGTTGAAGGCACCTTTGCAGAGTAAAGGGCTTAATGAGCTGAGCTTTGAAGGATGGCAATACATGGAGGGTGGGAGGAAGGGCATCGAAGGTACAGGGAACGTAAAGATGGTAAGGAGGAACCACCCTGGGTTTGAATCCTGACTCTGCCACTAGCTGGTGACTCTGGTCATGCATTACTTCATCTGTCTGAGCCTGGGTGTCCTCGTCCCTAAAATGGGAATGCTAATGGCACCTACCTGTTATGAGGATCAAATGGATTAATACATGAACTCATTCGAAGTTAATACTTAGGAGAATGGCAGGCACATGGTAGGTGCTCAGTAGACATTAACTATGATCAGTGACAGATCAGGATACAAGAAAATTTGGGTGTAGCTGCAAACACGAGATTGGAGGTAAACTCTGCAAACTTTTGAGTCGGAGTCAAGATTCAAAACAGGATCCAGCTTTCTCGGATTCCTCCAAGAATCACAAAGTTCCCACTGTTAGTTCCCCATCAGAGCACAGGGAAGGTTAAAAATTCCTCGACACAAGGAGCCTCTGAAACCTGGACCCTTGTGTCTTAAATGACATCAAAGCCAGGGCTATTCCTGACTTGAAGGCCAGGGGGCTGCTGTTTTGGTGAGCTTCATCCTGCCCATGCCAGCACTTTGGCCCTTGTACCGCTGCCCCTGCTTCATGGCATGCTCCGAGAGAGTTGTCACCTGTGCTGCCGCAGGAGGCGTGGGTGATCACATGTCTGCATCTGCACCGTCAGCTCAGCCTCCAGCAGGCACCGGGTGGTGGAAACAAACACTTGTGTCAGCGTGGCACACGTGCCTGCCACATCACACCTGCCAGAGGAAGGTTTTCAGGGCCATGCCTGCTGGCACCTACTAAATGCCAGACACTATGCCAGGCGCTGGAGAACCACCACAAAATGGGCAGCCCAGTCCCTGCCTGAGACCATCTGGTGAGGAGGACATATAAGTAAGCAGGAAACTACCACGCTACCTGGGGGGAGATGGGGGAACACAGGTGCTGTAATGAGCTGGGGTGGAGAGGAAAAGCTCAAGGGGTGCCTTATGAAGGCAGTGACACCCAAGATAACACCTGGGAAGGTAAAGCAGAGAGAGGAAAGAGGATATGCATAAACCAGGGCAAGAAAACCTGGCATTTTGGAGGCTAAAGTGAGGCAGAGCCGGGAGGGTGAGGGGTGAAGGATGGGGTTGCAAAGGAAGGTGAAGAGACTCATGAAGGACCTTGCAGGTGAAGCTCAGTAGTCAGTGGGGACCCATGAAGAGTACGGGCAGAGCTGTGACCTGAATCGATTTGTCTTGTCCAAGGTGATGGAGTGTGTTAGAGCAAAGCAGACAGGTTGCATCGGCTCTCCTGGATGCTACTCTTACTGGTCCTCACCGTCAGTCTTTGAGCCTCTGTAACCACCCACCAGGAATAGCAGATGCTTTGTGTGTAGTCCAGGGGATGCAACCATGGCCGGAAGAAATAGCCTTTAGGGAGAGAGGAGGCTGGATGGCATCCGTGACCACTGAGAGAGAACGTTGAAAGTGTATCCTCTGAGTGACGGTGGCTGCTGGCACCCCTGTAACTAGGCTCTGGCTCAAGTCTCTGATTTCTTAGAGCCACCCAGTAGTTTCTGTGGCCTCAGAATGCGCTGTGGCCAATGAACTTGTCTTTCTGCTGAAGATCACACCCTCAGCACCTCCAACAGGGTGAATAAACCAGGCGGGCTCGGCATGTGCATGACGTGAATTTGCATGTGTGTTGACATGCCCTGGTTGACCTGGGCCACCCCCACCACAACTTCACATGGGTTTCTCTTAAACTAACCCTTGTAGACATTTTGCCCAAGCCCACAGCCTCCACGAGGCCCTGGCGTGTCCACCATTTCCAAACCTGTCATGGTCCACCAGGAGCCCAACTTCATCTACAGGCCAGCTGTGAAATCCGAGGTCCTGGTAAGCCCCTTCCTTGGATCCTCTCCAGGGCATCTCCTGAGACAGAGACAAGAGCTGTCTCCTCTGGGTTCTGCTGCCTCTGGAGGGAGAGTTGGGTGGGATACAAACGCACATTAAGTGCCAGCTCCTGACTTCTCCTTGGCCAAGAGGTGAATTCACACGGGTATAAGCCAGGGTTGACAGGACCAGTGAAATTCCTCTTCCTCACTTGACCAGATGGCCTGGAGCTCCATCTAGAAGTGATAATGGCAACAGCTCAGACTTATTGTGAACCTACTGCGTGTCAGGATTCAGTGTGTCAGGATACTGAGGCATAGAGGGGTTAAGTCGGTTGCCTAAGGCAGAGCAAGATCTTACTACTTACTCCAGAGTCTTTTAGACTCCACAGCTCAAGCTCTTACCTACGTTGCCATCTTGCCAAACCTACAGTGATTCCACTGGCCCAGGCCTCTGCCCCTAAAGCCTGGCGTGGCATGGTGCAGAGGCCCTCAGGTGGAAAACTGGCCAAAGTGGACCCCTCAGTTTCTCCAACTTGTCGCTCACTCCTCACCGGACTGGGAGTGTGAGGCGTGGTCCTGAGGGGTGGGGGCAATAGAGCCTGCCCACTCCCAGTCACCTGCGGCTGACCCATGTGTAACCCTCATGTCCCAGGGGTACCAGGCACAGACTGGACTCCCACCCACAGTGAGAAGAAAGTCATGCCAGAATTTTTCTTCCCCTTTCAAGGAAACCCTATCCAAATGTCAGGGCAGGACAGCTCAGACACTTATTTTGAGCTTTTGCTGTCCTGTCAGCTTCCCAAAGATCAAAGTTCATGCCCCTGCGATAACCTGCTGATGCATCCATGTCGCATTCTCTGGCTGGTGACAACCAGTGGCGTCTGCTTGACTTGAACTGGGCAGCTGCTGCATCTGGGGGCATCGGGCAAGCCCCTGACATAAATCAGGCTGTGTCTATTTGGGGAGGGAGGTTGGCAGGGCAGCCCCAGGCTGGCAGGCCCAGGGTTTGGCACCAGAGGGCAGACGAGACCTATCGATAACGTCCAGTGTGGAACTTTCTATTTTTTTTTTCTGGCAGCCACAGGAGATGTTGAAGAGGATGGTGGTTTATCAGACCGCGTTCAGACAAGTAAAGCGATACCTGTCGTGTGTCTGTAGTCCTCCCCGCCACCCCCACCCCTCCCACTCTGACTTCTCTCGCTGCTGGGAGTGCCAGTTGGCTCTGAAGCAGTCCCAACTACCATCTGCCAGAGCCTCAGGCCAGAGCTATGTTCCCGTTGCCTGCAGCCAGGAGTTGGGAACGGTCTCCTATCAGGAGGGGACCCTGGCTTTATTAGTCCCCATCCCCAAGCTAAGAGCAGCAGGACCTTGAGGGCTCTGCTCTTTTGCTACCGTTTGTTCAAAGAAGAGCAGGCAGAGGGGACCCTCGGAGGGTCACCGAGGCCAAGATGGGCCCTCGCTGCAGCCCTAGGAGAGAAGAAAGGGGGGCCTGAGGTGTCTCCCTGTCCCTCCCCTGTCTTGTCCCCTCAAGGCAGATCACAGCTGTATGTGGCACTGGATCAGTCAGGAAGGATGTGGTAGCCCAGATCCTCCACCTGCCTGGAGTGTTCCCGTGCACAAGGATATGGACGTTTTTCCCCAGCCGAGCAGTGGTATCAGACAGGCAACCACTTATCTTCCCCCCTCCTGGAAGCTCATATTCACAGAGCCAGCCAGTGGATTGGCTGTGTCACCACCAGTGAAAGAGATCCCAAGACAGAGAAAGACCTTGCAGCCAACCTCACCGATAACCCGCCACAAGACCGCAGGCTGATTTGACTACAGGCAGAGCAATACAAGAGGGAGGTGTCAGCTTCACAGTGAGACCTGGGAGTCTGCAAAGGAGGCTGTGCCCAGCCCAGGCCTGGGGAGTGACAGGCAACAGCTAACAAGGTGTCAAGCACAGTTTCTAAATACGTTATGTATCTGAACTCGTTTAATCTTTATAGCAACCCTAGGAGGTAAGTGCAATGATCACCTCCATTTTGTAGATGAGAAATTGAAACAGAGAGGTTAGGAAACATGCCCATGATGGCACAGCTACTGTCAGACCCTGGAGTTGCATCCAGGAGGTCAGGCTCCACAGTCAGGCTCCTACCTGCTACGCCATCCTACCCCTCGAAGCACTGTGATCATGAGACAGATATTAAAGGCCTTGTTGTTTAGGGTACAGACAGCTCTCAAAGAGAGAGAGGCTGGATGGTGAGAAGCCCAAGGACCTAGACTGGACGTCAAACCCTTGTTCCACTACCCCCTGGCTGAATGACCTGGGGCATAAATGTCAGCTTTCTGGGCCTCAGTTTCTCCATCTCTTGGATGAAGGGTTGCCCTCCCTCTTCAAGGGCTGACCAGCTGTAGTGGCTTGTAAGTCTATGATCTGAACTCAAGACACAAATGCTTGCCATCTGGCCATCCTGAGAGCAGATTCTCACAGGGAGGGAGAAGGGGAAGCCCATAGCCAGCACTGCCCAGTTTTCCAGAAGAAATAGCTAGAAGTGGTCTGGGCCCTCAGTGAAAGAGCATTGACTCCATATCCTGCCTAGTGACCTCTCCCACCCCTGGATTTGCTGCATCCCTTCCTCTGTTTGCTGACACCCACAGACTGACCTGGGAGTGGCCTCCGAGCTGGGCCAGACTCCAGACTCCCAGGCTCTTGGGGGCTGAGCCTGAGCAATGAAGACTCGTGAGGAGGGAGGGCAGATTGATGCTCAGGGAGTTTGGGCCTCCCTGTCTGCTGATGCTTGCTCCTCGTCTTGTGCCCAGAACTTGTTTGCTGCATGCTGGGCGTAGAGAGGGCAGCGGCCTCTCCATGATGCTGGCCACAGGCCTGGGGGGGACACTTGGTGTGGCCTAGGAACTGTGTGCTGGGGGTGGCTCCATGTAGTCTAGCAGGGCCTGTGTGGGCCCTGCCACTGGGCCTCTCTACTGCTCCCACCTGCCCGTGGGGATGAACTATGGCTTTGCTGCTCTAGGACTCGGCGTACCTGGACCCTCAGTCTGTGGACCCTGGGCTCCCACTGTCTGCGTGTGATTCCTAGGAAGGCAGTGTGTGCTGATTTTGCCCCCCATCTTCCTTCTTGCCAGCTTGTTTCTACCCCTTGGGGACATTGTTCCCACAGCCCTCCCCAAGCCAGAGCTCCTGAGCTATGTCTCCTCCTTCATCCTCCCCTGGCTAAGATTCTGGGGAGAACTCTTACATTCTAGATAAGCATTACGTAAAGAACAGTGCTGGGCATGGGGCAAGTGCAGACACCCCTGTTCCTCCTGGAGCCTGACATCCCTTTCTCCCCTCCCCCCAATCATCTTGTGACCAGATTCCCCAGGGAGAGGAGCCTCTTGCACAGCGTTGACTTTCTTTGGGGTCAGAGCACTGGGTGGAGACAAGCTGGGCTTCATCCCCAGAACCTGAACCTGGTCTCTCACGGGCACCCGGAGGAACTCAGATAGGACCTGAATGCCTTGAAGCTGTGAGCAGATGGTACCTTTGGCAAGGTTGACACTGGCTGCTCAGACCACCTGAACATCAGTGGGTGCCGCTGCCAGCTCCAGACGCCCACCCCACTGGAATGGTGCAGGGTGCAGGGTCCAGGGCTGGGTTCCTTCAAACGCCGTCATAGCTTCCTGCTTCTCCCCAGGCAGAGGCGCTCTGGCTATTGGGGTTTCCCGCCTCCTCCCTGCATCTGCATCCAGGCCACATCTGGCCCCCCACGCTCTCCCCTGCCTCTGACCCATTCCCGTCTTTCCCTCTGCCTTAAGCTTATTTCCCGCAGCGACCCTCAGGGAACTCTGCTCTGTGGCCCTGACACCCTCCCTTTGCTTCCAGGATTTCCGGAAATATGAGGAAGACTTTGACCCCTACTCCATGGTGAGAGAGAACTCTCCTCCCTTGGGGAGTAATCCCAGGAGTGGGAGTGGGGGATTACGGTGTGTTCAGTGATGGTACATTCTGAGCCCTGGGGGTCCTGGGGATGAAGTGGGGCAAGTGATGAGCCCCAAGGATCCCCAACTGGTCTTTGGGGGTGAAGGCTCCTTTCAAAACAGCACTCTGGTGTGACCCATAGGGCTGGTGTGACTTCCAGGGCTGGTTGGGGCCGAGGAGGGTTATAACCGCAGTTTCACATGCTGAGCCCTATGACCAGGTGCTGCGTGGTTTGCTGGGTGGCACATCCTCACCCAGCCCTCACGGAATTCTCACAAAGAACGGATCTGGGATCTGCGTGGCCACCTCTGTGTGTGTGTGTGTGTGTGTGTGTGTATCCATGTGGCTGCCATGAGGCCTGGGACCCCCCCAGTTGAAGACCGATGGGTGTGGGGCTGGGAAGGGTCCCCTTGTCCATGTACTTTGTGGGGCCCCACCCTTACCCTCCAGGCAAACTCACAGCTTCCAACTGTCTGTTCCCTCTAGTTCACCCCAGAGCAGATCATAGGGAAGGATGTCCGCCTCCTGCGCATTAAGAAGGTACGTAGGCACGTGAAAGTCAGGCGGCCACCACCCTTCTCTGCCCCAGCCCCTTCCCATCTCGGTCCCCTGCTTCTACTCTTGAAGAGACTCCTGGGCGACTCCTCAGATCCCATTTCTTCTCCTTTCTCCCCTGGGAATGTCCCCTCCAATGGTGGGACCACACACCCAGGTCCCACTTAGTGTCCCTACCCCCTTTTCTCCCTGATGGCACTGTCATTGGCCCCGTGGCTTCTCTTGCCCTCTCTGTAGCCCTGTCAAGAGGCCCACAGGTGCCCACAGGCTGCTGTCTGCGTGGATCCCTGAGGCCTGTTTTTCTCTAACCAGGAGGGATCCTTAGATCTGGCCCTGGAAGGCGGTGTGGACTCCCCAGTTGGAAAGGTGGTCGTCTCAGCTGTGTATGAGGGGGGAGCTGCTGAGCGGCATGGTGAGTGGGAACCAGCTATGCCCCAGTTTGGGGATGGTGTGGTGGTATACAGGTCCCCTCAGGAAAGCACACAGCTGCCAACTTGGGGGGGGCTGACAGTTGCTCAAGAATTCCCCGCCATCTGAATGGGTCCATCTATCCATTGAGTCCCACATGTTGCCCGTGGGCATTTGATAGTGCCAGGGCTATGGGTATACAGTGAACCAGACTCCACGCTGCCCTCCAGGGGCTCCCCATCTAGTGGTGAAAACATGCTCAGAATTGTCTCATTCTGGCAATAACAGTGCAGCATGCTAAGAGCTGACAGAGGAGTGGGGGCGTGGAGGGAAGTTGTGGGATCCTGAGGGGCCCCTAACCCACCAAGGGAAGGCTCCCTACAAGCATGATACTTGAGCTGAGCCTTAAAAGATAAATCAGTGTTAGCCTTATGATGATGGGAAATAACTTTCCAGGAAGAGGGGACAGCACATGTAAAAGCGAGAAAGAAACCATCAAAACCTTCCCTGTTCTTTTAAAAATAAGGGCTAACAGGGGCGCCTGGGTGGCTCAGTCGGCTAAGCGTCCGACTTCGGCTCAGGTCATGATCTCACAGTTTGTGAGTTTGAGCCCCGCGTCAGGCTCTGCGCTGACAGCTCGGAGCCTGGAGCCTGCTTCAAATTCTATGTCTCCCTCTCTCTCTGCTCCTCCCCTGCTCACGCTCGGTCTCTCTCTCCTTCAAAAATAAATAAAAACACTTAAAAAATTAAAAAAAAAAAATAAGGGCCAACATCTGTCAAGAACTCACCATGCACCAGATGCCATTCTAAGTACCTGCACCTATGCCGTCTAAAGTGTTCACGTGTATTAACTCATTAATCCTTATGACAACACCGGAAGTAGGTACTGTTATTACTTTCATCTTACAGCTTAGGGAACCGAGGCACAGAAAGGTTAAATGCTTGTTCAAGGACCCATGGCTGGCAAGTGGTGGAGGCAGGACTTGAACCCAAGCAGTTTTGTCAATTTGCTTTTTCTTGCCCTAAAGCCACTCACCTGTCAGGGTCTGAAACTCATCATTAATGATTTCTTTTTTTTTTTTTTCTAATTTTTTTTTAACATTTATTCATTTTTGAGAGACCCAGCATGAGCAGGGGAGGGGCAGAGAGAGAGAAAGACACAGAATCCGAAGCAGGCTCTAGGCTCCGAGCTGTCAGCACAGAGCCCTACACAGGGCTCGAACTCACGAATTGTGAGATCATGACCTGAGCTGAAGTCGGATGTTTTTTTAACCGACTAAGCCACCTAGGCGCCCCAGTGATTCCTTCTTCCAAGTCCAAGAGCCTTTTCAGTACTCTTTTCTGAAGGAATCAGTGGCCTTGAAGGAGAAGCCTCGGGCCCCTCACCTTTCCAGGCCAGAGCAGGAATCCCATGGTCAGATCCCTCCTGGGATGTGCTAGGCTGCAGATGGTGGAATGAAGGGTGGGTGACGACATGGGCAGGTGACAGAGTGATAGGACAGTCACCAGGCTGCTGGCAGCCAGGCTTCTGTTGGTTACAAAGGGGAATCCGGTTCCCACCTATGGCCCCCTGATGACCTCAGGCCTCTCACAGCCATACTCTGAGCCTTCATTTCAGCTGTGGAGCGGGGCCTGCTCAGCTAGGCAGCTGCCATGGCCCACTGCTGCCCTCCTAGCCCATCTGACACATCTCAGTACCAGGTGAGTGAAGAGTTGCTGCCTGGCCTAGGAAAGACACCTGTCTACTGTGTCTGGCAGGGGAAAAGGACCAGAAAAAATGGATGACTTTCCCGGGTCCCTCCCTTCCTTACAAAGCTCCAGCCCAACCACTGCCTTATTGCTCCTGAGGCTCCATCTTGGGTTTGTACAAAAGGGAAAAGTCACCTCTCCCCAGACCCACTGGCCAGAGGAAACTGCAGTCTATAGTCGGGTCCCACACTGCTTTGGACTTGCCAGCAGCTGCTGGAAGTTTCTCCAGGAGCCTGTGTGTTTTAAGCCACTGCCACACCACAGTGTTCAGTAACACACACCGCATTCCTGTGGCCTCAGGCCTGCAAGGCTTCTGGGTGATCTATTTCAACATAATCCAGAGAATGTTCCGTGGACACCAGAACTGAGAGAAATTCCTTAAAAAAAAATTTTTTTAAGGTTCTGAAGTTGAAGATGTATGAGAAACCATGCACAATCTACCTACTTCTTGGAGAGCCACAATACATAGTAGCATGTGCAAGGCTCTGACAAGTCCTGCAGTGAGTAACTCTGCTTAGCTTATAACTCAGCTTTTCCCAAACTTATTAGACCATAGGTCATCTTATCCTGGAAGACCTTTAACATCATTCATTTATTCAAGAAATATAGTGAATTCTTATTTGTATGCTAGGTATTATGGTAAGTGCTAGGGGTATGGTAGCCAACGAAAGAGACGGTCCCTGCCTTCATGGAGCAGACAGTCTGGTGGGAGGGACCATCAATCAACGGATAGATATATGATTATAAATTGTGAAAATGCTCTGCAGGAAAAGACTGGGATGCTATGAGAGAACAATAGGAAAGACCTGCTTGAGATTGTGTGCAGGTCAGAGCAGTCTTCTCTGAGAAGGAGACATTTTATCTCAGCACTAGAAGAGAAGGGAGAGAAGGGGCAAGTGTCCCAGGTGGAACAGCATGTGAAGGCTCTGGGGCAGGAAGGAGCTCAGCCCTCTCAGGGGCCTGATGCAGACCGAGAGGGCTGAAGCACAGACGGGGACAGCTCATAGAACTAGTTCATGTTTCAGATGACTTCATGGGTAACACAGGTCTGCCTCCCTCTGCAATAGTAGAGGCCTGGGCAAAGGCTGGGGTGGCGATGGTTCATCACTGGTGTCCTGATTCTACTGAGCTGGGGTGAGGGAGTGGGGACAGGGTGGGTAGGAAGCGCCCTTTGAGTAACCTAGTGGATTGTTCCCCCCATGCCTTCTGAGCCCATCTCAGAATTGAGGGGTGAGGTTCCTTCAGTGAGGGCCCTACAGTGACCCCCTGCCCCTCACCTTTGCCAAGCCCTGGGACAGGTACATGTCATGTACAGTCCAGTTGACCAATAAGCCTCATTTTCCTGCAGGTGGCATTGTGAAAGGGGATGAGGTCATGGCGATCAATGGCAAGATTGTGACGGACTACACCCTGGCTGAGGCAGAGGCCACCCTGCAGAAGGCCTGGAGTCAGGGGGTAAGAGCAAACCGCCTCCATGTCTGCCTCCCCTGCCTGCCTGCCTCAAACCCTGACCTCTGCATCCAGGCCTTATAGTCAGGATGCCCCATCCCAGGGTGGGTATCCAGGGTCCCGGAAATTCTTGGGTGACACCCATATAACACATCCAGCCAATGGTCTCAATATGACAAGATGGGATTCAGGAAAATAAATGTCAGTTCTTGGCCTTGAGTCCAAAAAGCAGGTGGCACAAATACAGACTCCAGAAGACCTGGTGTGGCACGGCCTTCTCTAAGTGCACACTGATCAGGAATCAAAGATGCTTGGGGCTACTAGAAAGCATTAAAAGAAGTAGAGGGCCCAAAATGGAGGAGGGTCTGGTGGTAGTCTGTTCTGTGCTCATTAGACAGCCACCTGGGTCAAGGCCACCACATAAGGTTTCCCTGGCTGTGCACTGCACAATCCGAGGGGGTGCCCTCCTACAGACTACAGTGTGGATGGTGCCCTCTCATGTTGTGCAATGCACAACCTGTGCAACTGTATGCAGGCAGCCGAGCCTGAGGTATTAAGTTCAGTGCCGAGGAAGCTGACCAGATGGGCCTGGGACCCACATGAAGGGATATGGAGAAGAGAAGATTCACGGGTAACATGATGACTATCTTTGATTATCTGAAGGGCTACATTAGGGTAGAGGGAGCGGAAGTGTCCTCTGTGTTTCTTAAGGGCAGAACTGGATTGGATGGGGGGAGGTCCTGGGGAGAACTTGCAGTTCACTGGTAGGAGCTATATTGCATGGTAGAGGGGCCCAGTGATACTTCACTTACTTTTTATTGGATACACCCAAGCCGAGAGTGGACAATGATGGCTAAGCCAAGGATGGCAGTGATGCCATTGAGGGGATTCAAGTGTTAGAGTCAGAAAGCTAGGCCTGAAGTTCCCTGATTGGATGTGCATCAGATTGATCTAGGGAGATTGTTAAAAATACTATTTCTCAGGACCTTCCCCAGATTTCCAGGGGCAGGTCTATGAGTCTAGAGTTTTAAGAAATCCCCCAGGTAGATTCTCACATTGCTGCCTGGCTCTGGACCACAGATCAGCATTTGGGAACTTAGTGTCATTCAAGGGCTCATAAACCTTGTGCTCTATGGTTGTGAAGTCCCAGAGATTGGAAGCTTCCCCATGGGAAGAAGCCCCAGCCAGCTGATCTTGAGCCACCAGAAATGGGAATGGAGTGTCAAGGGAAGACATGCTATCAATCCCTGAGCATGCCCCAGAGTCACAGGTCTTCTCCCCACAGGACTGGATCGACCTTGTTGTTGCCGTCTGTCCCCCCAAGGAATATGATGACGAGCTGTAAGTGTATGCGGCCCCTGGCCCTCTGCTTTGTCTTTCTCCTCCTCCAGAATCTTGGCTATCTTCTCCTAGTCTGCCCCCAGCCTTCATCTAGCCTGAAGGATTGGTCCAAGCACACAGCTTCTAGGAGTAATTGATCCTAAAAACTCCCAGGTTAGAGAAAGCCTAGAACGAAGTCACTGTCCCCAAGCATTGTCAGTGCTGCCGCCACGACTGTCTTGTCCAAATTCTTCTTGACATATGGAAAACTGAGGCCCAGAGCTGGTCAAGATCTCAGGCCAAGTGAATGATGAAGCTGGGACAGCCTCAGCATTTCTGATTCCCCACTCAGCACTTCATCCCCTGCACCATCATCAGCTAGTTTCCACATTTCTGTGTCTTTTACTATCTGGTAGTTCTTCCTAGATACGTAACTGCATTTCCTCATGCTGAGTCTCTAAGCAGCCAAGACCACAGGCTTTGGCCCCATCCTGCAGGATCTTCAGGGAGCCTTAGGCCAGTCTCCATCTTGCTCTATGATTCTCTGTATGTCTGTCTCTCGATGTATATGTCCCTTCTCTCTTACCCTGTCCTTTTCTTGCTTCCTCTGTTCCTGACCTGAATCTGTGCTCTCCTCTCTTTTACTGTGTATCCATTTCCCCTCGCTGTCTGTCTGTCTCTCTGCCTCTTTGGTGTCTGGCGTCCATCCTCATCACCTTCCTCCCCCCACCCCTGCACCCCCCCCACACACACACACACACTTATTCCTCACCTCACTGCTTGCCTGTCTTGGTTGTGCCTGTTTGCTTCCTCCGCCCTGCACCGACTGAGTTCTGGGTACGTCTTGGAGAAATCAAGGTCCTGTAACAATTAATTCTGGACCCAAAGCCTAGGCAGGACCCAAGACGGTTGCTAAGTGAAGAGAGAGGTCTGCTGGAGCTCTGCCTGAAAATAACCAAGCCACGTTTTGTGTTTCCTGCTCTGCTCTGTGTATGTAGCTCTTCTCTTCCCTCCTCTGCAGCCGAAAGCCCCCAGCCGGTCCGAAAGTTCCTTGAAGACCGTGCTCCCGTGCATAGACACAGGTTCCTCCTGCAGCTGGAGCCTGGCAGCCCCCCACGGTGAATAGGCAGGCGGGCTACAGGGCCCTGTCTGTCCATGCTGCATGCAGTGGCCATCTGCTGCCGGTGCTGGCAGGTTCTTTGGACTGGCATCTGGAGGGCTGTACAAGGCTCCATCCCTGAAGTGCCATCCAGGCCTGCTGGGGGCCACCCTGGAATTTTGTCCACCTCAAAGACCCTCCCACTCAGGGGGAGCCAAGCAGAGCCCAGTTTGTAGCACACTCGGGACCTGGGTATCCCACTCACCAGAGCCCTTGAGAACAGCCACGGGTGCTATGCAGCACCCATGCAAGCAGGATGGGACAGTGAGCACCATTCTCTACTGGGCACAGACAGTGCCTGATGGGCTGGGTGAGCCCAGAGGAAGTGCAGCCTGGATATCCCCCCAGAGGTGTCCTCAGCGAAATGTGCCTCCCTTCCCTGGGAACACCACCCTCTGGGAGCCCCTGCTCTACCAGGCCCCATGCTTGGGCAGAGCCAGGGCAATTAGGAGGCAATTAAGGCTGGTCCAAAGAACCAGGGTTGGCCTATCTGAGCTGTTCATGTCCTGTTGTGACTTGTCATGGCCTGAGCCCTGCTTGGACCAAACTGTCCCCTGTGCCTTCTCTCTCCCTTGGCTCCAGCTCCCTTGACAGTGTCCTCTGTGGAACACTGTGGAGCCCAGTTTGGGGATGGGCTTCCCACTCTGTGAGAGAGCTGTGCTCATGGACAGAGCTGGCAGGTGGCCATGAAACTGGTGTTTGGTGTGGCCTAAGGCCCGCAGCTGGCAGCATATGGGGCAGACTGAGGCCTGGACTTGTTGACTTTTCTGTTACAAGTTTCTCAAAGCATGAGGACCTCACGCTCCCAAGACAGTGGGCCCGCTCTGCCCTGCCTTCTGGGATGGCCTCAGTGGCCCTATGTTTTCTGCCACTTGTCATGTGCTCTTTGTAAGGGACCCCACACTGCCTTCTGGTCCCCTCCTGTCTCATCCCACATATCCCTTCTGACCTCTCCCTGGCCTCGTGTGTTGTGGCTATAGCGTCTGTGGAGCTGTGTGGGGCCTGCTGTGTGCTGCCTGTTGTCAGGCCCTGCCCTGGGCTGCGTGTGCACCCACAAGGCCTGCATCCGCCTGGTCTGCTTCTTCTTCCCCACAGGACCTTCTTCTGAAGTCCAGAAGGAGAAACCAAATTCACCCCTTGAAGCCAGCGAGCTCTGGACTCACCCTCCTGAACACAAAGCCTGGAACCAGCCTTGAGAGATGCCAGCCTACAGGCACCCTGGAAACCTGCAGCCAGCACCCAGGGATTTCAGACTCCCACTGGCCCTAAAGTAGGGCTCTGTAAGGAACCCTGCAGGCCACTCTGATGCCCACCTTGGAGGGAGGAAGAAGCTGTTCTGAAGAGGGCCCCTGGGATCCAGACTCTCATTTCTTGCTTCCAGCCCTGTGAATTTGGTTTCTCCCACCCTGGGAGACTACCCCCTTGAATTTGAACAGGCCCTGACTCCTGGGTTTCTTTCCCCTCCCTCTCCTCTTACTTCTGCTAATTGCTGCCACAAATCTTCCTCTGAACTCATTAACAAAATAAACTGTTTTATTTTCCAGCTTCCAGAAGTGAGTGTGGATTGGGGCAGCAGATTCAAAACTCTCAAATTGAAAAAAAAAAGTACAAAAACAAACAAAACGTAAGGTCTTGGCCCTTATTCAAGAGTAGGAGACAGGACCCAGCTCTGGAATCTGGGTCTGACATGAAGGACATGATCAAATGGCCACTGGCTGGCTTTGAGCAAGGGGGGCTGGGGCAGCAGGAGATGGGCTGGTCTGGGCTTTATGTCTCCTCAGAGAAAGATGGCGGGAAATGAAGCCACGAGATAGGGACTTTGCTCAGTTCCAGAAAGCATAGTTGTAGGCAGGAGTCCCAGAGGATTACCTTTAAGTATGGGATGCCCCAGGTTCACTCAGGGACAGCATGACCACAGCTGCTTCTCCTGAAGTCACTAAGACAGGATGCTAGGGAGGGAGGCAGGGGCAGGGGGCCCATTCTGTCCATGAAATTCCATCCAGTGGAAAATCATGGAAGGAGGCAAGGGCTTGAGGCAGGAGGGTATAATTCCACGGGGTTGGCAGGGGGTAAGTCGAGGCCCCCCTGGTTACAGGGCCCAGGGATGCTCTCAGACTAGCTCCAGGGAAGAGAGGGGTCACCAGGGTACTCCATGACCAGGAGACATGGTGTCCCCAGGTCTCCTGAGAATTGGAAATGGAAGGTGGTTCTGATTCAAGGTGTTTCGGAGCAGCAGCTTTCTCCATTGAGGCCTCCTGTCTCTGCCGCCACTTCCCCTATGTCCTCAGAGCTCAGCTTGAGCTTGGCCATCATCATCTTCCACCTTTTAGCTGTAGCTCCACCAAGCCACATCAGCCGCCCCTCCCCCACCCCAATCTCCATTTCCCAATTCCAGATTCCCCAGGCAGAATCTTATTGGGCCGACTTACCTGAGTGGGTGACCCTGGGGCCAGGGACCAATCCTAGTTCCAATCAGCTGAGGTTGGGCAGGGAGTGGGTCGTGACCCACCCAACATGACTGCTGAGGCAGCAGGGACTATGTGTAGCGAGTCATGTTCAATGGAGGGGGCAGAGAGAAAAAGAGAGAGAGAGAAACTGCTGGCCTTTTTGATCTTAGTGGAGACAAGGCCACAATGACCTCCTAATAGCTGGTTTCCAGAGACAGCAATCACACTGAGGAATTCTCCGTTTTTTCTTAACTGGCCTCTAACCTGGCTCTGGAGACAATTCCAAGATGAAGGTAAAAGGAGGGAGTTCATCTCTGCTGACATCTACTGCATGCTGGGCCTGGGCTCGACCCTGGTGTCTGCCATCTCAAACTGCAATGACTGGAATTGATCCACAGCGCCCCCTGAGGAGCCTAGAGATAACAGCCAACACTTAGATGGCATTGACCTTATGTCACATACTGTTCTAAGCACTAAGTTCTTCTGCTCCCCTTAACTCTATGAGGTAGATACCACTGTTGTCACCAACTCCATTTTATTAAGAGAAGACTGAGGGACGAAGAGGTTAAGTGACTTTTGTTAGGTCACATGGGAGGAGGTAGTGGAGCTGGCATTCCAAACCCCGGCGCTCTTGCTCAAGGGACCGTACCTTTCTCCACTGTATGTTGTATGGGGCCGGGCAACCCTCACTGGAACATATCAAGTTCTAGATTGTTGGCAGAACAATTCTCCCCACACGTGAAGAACAAATCGCGTTTTGCTGTTCGGTGATGATTACTTCCTCTTGTGACCCGCAAATACTGCTGTGGAAACCTTTAGCTTGTTGATGCCTGGGATCTCAAATTCATCTCCCGCTATTCTTAGTTACTGGCACCTTAGAGTGAATGAGTTTATCAGAGCTTATCAGGACTTGATGAGTGACACAATAAAGAGGGCTTTGAGCCCCCGGTGAGAGGAGCAGGGTAGGAAGGTATGCCACTGCGCAGGGTGGGAAGAGACAACAAAGGGAGGCTGGGGACTTGGGTGATCCAAGCCCTAAGCCATAGGTTTGTTTAGAGCAGGGAGGGTGTGTGGGCTACAACGAGCTTCAGCTTCCTTTTTTTACGAGGCCTGACTCCATCTTCATTATCATCAAGCAAATCAATTCTCATGCATTGGAAAGTGGCTCCTTGTTAAACCCAAAGCACTCAGCTCTCCCCAGCAGACAGTGGCATTAACCAGGTAAGAAGTGGGAAGGTCCAGAGGAGGTGTATCGAGGGGGGGCCCTAAAGCAGCTCCCGACCTTCTGTGGGGCCATGAGGAGCTCCGCTGAAGCTAGAGTCCACCAAGGGGACTGGGCCGGACATGAGATTCCGCGTCAGTGTCCAGACAAACCCATCCAGGCCCAGGACCATGCACGGCCTACATTGCTACTTCTGTCCCGGGGCTCTGGCCAGGCAGCCACTAATCACTGATCAAAGGTGGCCCACAAGGGGAACCCCATTTGCCACCTTTGAATCTAACCCGCATCATTGGGTATTTGGGAAAATTGAGGCCAAGGAGGGGATGACTTATCCAGGGTCCGCCTAAGTTGGTGGCACAGCTGCCATTTCTACTACACTGCCCGGTGGGAAAAATAACTAAAAAGGCTGGGAATTCAAGGATGCCTTTTGACTCTGAACTTTTAGCATTTTATCCATCTCATTGAAGTTGCTTCCCACAGCCAGTCCCTGGGGATACTAAGCCGGCTTTGAGCCTCTCACCTCTGCATCTGGAAGTCAGAGTAAAAGGGTCAAGTTTACAGCCTCTATGCTTCCAACACACCCCTTTAGGGCCTGTGCAGGGCTGGGAAGCTGGTTTTCAACCATTCCAGCCTAATTCCCCAGGCTGAGATGTGGATAAGAATCTGTTTCCAGGGTTGAAAGCCCTTTTCTCCTCCTGTCCCTTCTATGACTCTTCCCAGCTCCCTGGGGCCCGGGCTGGCCATGCCTCTGTGAGAACGGGAGGGAGCAGGAATGACCCCCTGGGAAAGTCAGGTGGGGCTGGCAAAGGGAGAGGGCAGAGGGCCAGAGAGCCTGCCATAACTGTCCTCATGGGACCTAGGATTTGCAGCCTACGGACCTACCCACAGGCCTCGGTAGGAGTAAGATTGCTACTAACTTTTAGGTGTTTACTATGTGTCGAGCACTAAGTGTATAGTGATGTTTAATCATTGTAAGACATTGCTAAGAGGTAGACAGACCGTGATGTTCTCTTCACTGAGGATACTGAGGCAGCAATACTTAAGTTACATGTCTGAGGTTAAATAGACAGTAAGTGGCAGAGCCAGGATGCAGACTAGGCTCCAGAAGTCCGTATCATTAACCATCATGCTATACTACCTGATGAGAAAGAAACGACACACGGAATGTGGTTTGGGGAGGATTAGGGAAAAATCCAGTCAGAAAATAATTCCTCTATGCTTCTATCTTCTCTCTGCTTCATGGTGTCCTTCACACTGCAGAATGAACCCGCCAAAACCCGGCTCTCCTTCAAACTCTCCACAGCTGTCCATGCTGTCCTCAGGACAAGGTCACACCCCTCTGCCTGGCATTCAAAGTCCTACATTACCTGACAACTTTTCCACTCTGGTCGTTTGCTACTTGCTTCTTTCACTGCACTCTGGTTTCCAGGGCCGGTCACGTTCTATCACTTCTCTGCGTCTCTGCACATGTTCACTCTACCTTGTCCTCCTCGTGCCCAGGTGAACTCCTATGCATCCTCCAAAGCCCAGGTCAATTGTAAAAGGGGAACACTGGGCCTGGCATCGAATAAGAGCTCAGTCAGGGTGAGCTCCTGCTTCCACCTGAGATGGACCCGTTGGGTTGTGACAGAAATCCAATTCAAGATGATCACGTCAGTGAAAAATCTAAGAGTATTTGATGTCATGTCTGGCTGGATCAAGTGTTAAAGCAGTGACATCAGGAATCTGTTGGACCATCTGAAATTGTCTGGGATCTTCAGAGAAACACACACACACATGAGACACATGAGAGAGAGATTTTAAGGAATTGGTGCACACAATTGTGGGGCTTGGCAAGTCCAAAATCTGCAGGGTAGGCCAGTCGGCTGGAGACCCAGGGAGGAGTTGATGGTGCAGCTCAAGTCCCAAGACAGTCTGAAGGCAGAATTCCCTCTTCCTCAGGGAATATCAGTCTTTTTTCTATTAAGGTTTTCAACTGATTAGATGAAGCCCACCCACATTATGGAGGATAATCTTCTTTACACAAAATCTACGAATTTAAGTTTACTTATTTATTTTGAGAGGGGGGAGGGGCACAGCGAGAGGAAGAAAGAGAATTCCAAGCAGGCTCAGAGCTGTCAGCGCAGAGCCTGACGTGGGGCTCTATCTCACGAATTGTGAGATCATGACCTGAGCAGAAGTCCAGAGTTGGGTGTTTGACTGAGCCACCCAAGCACCCCAAAATCTACTAATTTAAATGTTAATTTCATCTAAAAAATTCCCATACAGCAACATCCAGATATATCTGACCAAATGTCTGGGTGCTGTGACCTAGCCAAGTTGACTCATAAAATTACCCATCATACCATTCCTTGTCTCTACCCTCCTCTGGTTTGCTTCATTCTCAGATGAACTCTTCCCATGTGATGTCAAGATGGCCCCCAGCATTCAAAACATATTCTATAGCTGGTACAACCTCAGTGGAAAAAGCACATTTAGCTAATAGTCTCCACTCAATCCTGAGGTCTCATTCTGGTTAGCTTGACTTGGTGGTAAGGCCTTCTTCCCTAATTGGCCAGGCCTGAGTCACATGTCCACCCATGTAGCCCCACCAGCACCCCAGAGTCTGAGTGAAGGGAAAGAAGGGTTCCAAAAGGAAAATTAGATGGCTGTTCCAGAGGATAGGGAAATAGATCTGGGCAGGCACAAAGCGGAGTCCACTAAGGTCTCCCAAATCTCCCTCTCTCTTGCTCTTTTCCTCCTGTTCTTCCTTTATCTTCTCCCTGTGATCTATTCTAGGAGCAACTGTGGTTCAAGAGGCCAGAACCCTCCCATGGTATGTGGAACCCTCATTAACTCCCAGCTGCCGGGCTGGTTCCTCAGCCACCACCTGGGGACAAGAAATGGAGAAATGAAGGGTCTTCTGTGACCACAGAACTCCCAAGGGCTGAAAAACAGGGATTCCAACACTTGCTTCCCAATGTCCTGGGAAGTAAGAACTGTGTTATTTTATTTTATTTTTTATGTTTCTTTATTTTGAGAGAGAGAGAGAGCGCACACGTATGGGGGAGGAGCAGAGAGAGAAGAGGGAGAATTCCAAGCTGACTCCACACTATCAGCACAGAACCCCTGATGCAGGACACAATATCATGAACTGTGAAGATCATGACCCAAGCCAAACCGTGAGATCATGACCTGAGCCAAAATTAAGAGTCAGATGCTCAACCGACTGACCCACCCAGGTGCCCCGAGAACTGTGTTATTTTAGCTTTACCTCCCTTTCTTCAATTATAAAAGAGATATAAATACTACCTGCTACGTACAATTATACGAATCAAAAGAAATATAGATAAGGTGCTTAGAACCAGTTCTTGGATCCCAAATTACATTAATTTTTTAAAAATCTGGCATAGATGCTATAGAAGAGGAGCTTGGGGCTCATTTTACCCCTCAAGGATGGGGCTTCCCAAAGGTGGGCTCTTTGTTCCTTACTCTGCTTCTGTGCCCCCCCCCCCAACAACTAGAGCAATTGGGAAGAACTATGGCCCCTCTCGAAATGTTAAGTGAAGAAAGCCCTCCATGCACCTTCCCTTTTTAGGTAAGCAGCACCTACTCCCCCAGCAGGCCACCAGCTGAGTGTGTGTGTGTGTGTGTGTGTGTGTGCAGGTTGGGTTTTTAATATGAATCTTTATTAATTTTATCCTGAGTGTGCACAGGAGGTATGCTATAACAGAGACTGATTTCCTATCAATTACTTTATAGTAAATGACAAGTGTGTTGTGCCCCCCTCCTCCTTGGCTCCGGGCCTTACCCCAGGGTGATGTGATGAAAATGAGATGCAAAAATCTCTACATGAGTGGTGGGGCATTCCATAGGCAAGGGATGGAAAACAAGGGATTTTCCCTACGTATAGAAAGGAGAGAGGTGGCCATCCCGCTGCCCTCCAGAAAAAGGAGGGCAGAAAAACTTCATTTCTTTGAGAAGGGATGGAAAGCATCATGGATTCTCACCCTAGACTTTTATTTTTTTTTCAATATATGAAATTTATTGTCAAATTGGTTTCCATGCAACACCCAGTGCTCATCCCAAAAGGTGCCCTCCTCAATACCCATCACCCACCCTCCCCTCCCTCAGCCCTCAGTTTGTTCTCAGTTTTTAAGAGTCTCTTATGCTTTGGCTCTCACCCACTCTAACCTCTTTTTGTTTTTTTTCCTTCCCCTCCCCCATGGGTTTCTGTTAAGTTTCTCAGGATCCACGTAAGAGTGAAAACATATGGTATCTGTCTTTCTCTGTATGGCTTATTTCACTTAGCATCACACTCTCCAGTTCCATCCACGTTGCTACAAAGGGCCAGATTTCGTTCTTTCTCATTGCCACGTAGTACTCCATTGTGTATATAAACCACAATTTCTTTATCCGTTCATCAGTTGATGGACATTTAGGCTCTTTTCCATAATTTGGCTATTGTTGAGAGTGCTGCTATAAACATTGGGGTACAAGTGCCCCTAGGCATCATCTCACCCTAGACTTTTAGAAGGTACACACCTAGGGAGATAAAGCTCTAACCATCCTGGCACCTTAGGGGCTTACCTTAGGGACCTGGTCCCGGCTGTAACACTTTGGCCCTCTTGGGGAGATAAGAGAAGTTTTATTATCTTTTTTTGTTTTAACGTGGTAAAATACACAGAAGATGAGTTTACCATCTTAGCCATTTTAAGTGCACGGTTGACTTATTCAGCACATTCACATTATTGTGCGGCCATCACCACTACCCACTTCCAGAACTCCTTTCCTCTTGCAGACCCAAATCTCTGTGCCCATTACACGATAACTCCCTGTTCTCTCTTCCCCTCAGCCCTTGGCAACCACAACTCTTTCTGCCTCTGAATTTGACTCTAGGTACTTCACCTAAGTGGAATCATGCAGTATTTGTCTTCTTGTGACTGGCTTATTTCACTTAGCATGATTTTCTCAAGGTGTTCCCATGCTGTAGCATATTTCAGAATGTCCTTCCTTTATTCAGGCTGAATCATGCTCCATTGTGTGGATATACCATATTTTGCTTATCCATTCCTCTGTTGATGGATGCTTGAGTTGCTTCCACATTTGGCTGTTGTGAGTAACGTTGCTCCAAACATGGGTGTGCAAATATCTCTTTGAGACTATGTTTTCAATTACTTTGGACACACACCCACAAGTGGAACTGCTGAGTACATCTGATTATCCTTTTGGATAAGAGCAATTATTTGGACAAATGGCTACAGATCTAATTCTCATGGTACATAAAGAGCAAAACGCTTCCAGGGAAAGTAAGAACAAAAATTCCCTGCCTTTATAACTTATACATTTCTGAGTGTCAGGAGGGTAGGGCATTTTGCAAGAGCACTGAGAAATCAAAGAAATTGTATTTCCCCACAGTCCACATGCTGGTCACAGGTGGGCAGGAAATGGAGGTTCTTGGCAAGCATCACAGGCAAGCGATGTAGGCAGTCACCCGAGGAAGTAGAACTTCTCCTCTCTGCCTAGATGCTGCAGAGCTGACCACTCTGGCCACAGACTCTTCTTCAGTCAAGGACAATCCTGAGAACAGCAAGTCAGCTCCGACTCTACTATTAAGGTCCCATCACTTACTTGACAGATATCATGGAGCAAAATTCTAGCTGATGTGGCCCCAAACCCTCAGCATAGTCCAACAGACACCCCTGCAGCAGCCAGTTCCTAATTCGGTGTCCCCAGATGGATTTAGGGAGAGTTTATGAACACCAGCATTTAAATCTCCTTTTGAAGAAGTGATCTAAAGCTTTTATCATTTTCAAAAGTATCTGTGACCCAGAAGAGGCTAAATCCACTCTCATAAAAGGGTGCCAATGAAAACAAAAAGCAAAAATCTTAATAGCAAGGTCTTAGGAACTCCCGAAAGATTGAACAGCGAGCTCCTTTTGTGTAAGCCCTGTATTCACCACAACTAGTAAGGTGCCCAGCACACAGTATGTGCTCAATAAAGACACACCAACAAATGAATGAAGAATCTGTCAAAGACAAAGAAAATGCACCTTAATGATGTAAGTCAATGAGAAAGTTGAATACAACTTACAGACATCAATTTTTCACCTAGCTGAGCAAGCACACAGCTGGTCCATGGGTAAACATTACCACTGATTGATTCTTTCGCTCATTCGTCCACTCATTCATTCATTTAGCAAATATTTATTGAGGTTGAGCACCTGCTCTGTGCCAGAACCAAAGATACATGAGACAGTCTCAGCTCTCAAGCAACCCCCAGCACAGTGGGGCAGGCAGAACCACAAATGAATCATCACAGTACTGGGTGGTAAAGGCAGTGACACGGACTGCACAAGGGGCTGGGAGACCCAAGGCAGGGACCTTTTAGTGGTTGAGCTTGGAGGAGGCTCAGGGAAGGCTTCACCAAGGGAGTGACATTTGAGCCCAGTGCTGAAAGCTGAGAAGCAGGTAGTCAGTGGGTGAGGGAGCCTGTTTTTAGCCTCCATGGCCGGTGCTGGGCACACACAACAGGTCCTCCCTTACTATGGATTGTCAAATGAAGAGTGCCCATCTGTAGGGGAAAAGTCTATGCAGGAAGCTCCTGAGCTAAATTCCAGCACTAGCAACCCAGCCTCCATTATTTTCCACGACTCTTCTCAATGTGCCCCCGCCCAGCAAGACTCACCGGTTCACTCACTGCATCTGGGAAGTCTTGTTCCAACCCTCCCACCTTTACACACTGATATCCCTCCCCAACCAGAGTTACCCCTACTTCTTCACCCACATAGGCTGGACCATCCCTCAAGACCACCTTTTCCCCCAAAGCTTCCAAGAGTCTACCTCTCCAAGATCAGTCACCTTTTTTTTTTTTTTAATAAATGTGTTTATCTTGTTTTCCCAACCAGACTGGAGGCCCCTGAAGGCAGGGACAATCTGTTATTCTTTATCAGGAGACAATGTAGTAGAGAGCAACGGTTCTCAAATATTACACACATCAGAATCACATGGAAGAGTCACTAAAATAAACTTCTAAACTCTACTTCCGGAGTTTCAGATATAGTCAATTTCTAACAAATTCCCAAGTGATGTGGTCCAGGGACTGCACACTCTGAGAACCACTGGTATGAGAAGTACATGGGTTCCACACCCAGCTGAACCCGGATTTCAATCTAGGCTATGCATCTCACTGGCTGTGTGAGTTAGGGCAAGTCCCTTAGCCTCTCTGGGCCTCACTTTCCTAAGGACACAATAATACTTTGCAGGGTTACAAAGGAACCCAGCTGGCACCCAATGGACACCTAACAAATGCCTGTTAATTGATTGGCTAATTGCCTCAGTTACAAATCAAAGCACCCCTTTTTAAAAATGCTTTTTAAGTTTATTTATTTTGAGAAGGGGGGAATTGCAGAGAGGGAGGGAGGGAGAGGGAGAATCCCAAGCAAGCCCACACTGTCAAAGCAGAGCCTGAGATGGGGCTCAATCCCAAGAACTGTGAGATCATGACGTGAGCCAAGATCAAGAGTCAGATGCCAGGGCGCCTGAGTAGCTCAGTCAGTTAAGCATTTGACTTTGGCTCAGGTCATGATCTCACGGTTTGTGAGTTAGAGCCCCACGTGGGGCTCTGTGCTGACAGCTCAGAGCCTGGAGCCTGCTTCGGATTCTGTATCTCCCTCTCTCCCTGACTCTCCCCGACTTGTTCTCTCTCTGTCTCTCTCTCTCTCTCTCTCTCTCTCTCTCAAAAATAAATAAAATGTAAAAAAAAAAAAAAAAGAGTCAGATACCTAACCAACTGAGCCACCCAGGTGCCCCCAAAGCACCCATTTTTGAGCCAGGTTATTTCTCCCAATTAGGGGAGCAAGCAACACCTCAACACTCTCCTCCCCAACTCTTTTCCATCAGGGCCTGACCAGCAGAAGAATTTAATTTGATTTCTCCACTTCCAGTGGAAAAGGTGATGCTTCTCTCCAAACCACTGGGCTCACTTTTTTTTAAACAAAACTTCTCTAGGCTCTGTCCTTTGCCCAAGCCCCAGATCACCCACATCATTAAATGAGCATCTTCTCAAGGACGCACAGACTATCCAGAAAGCTTAAAATTAAATATATTCACCATTTTAAGTTTTTAATACACTCATGTTAGCTAAAAATAGATTTTGACTATGTGGGGCATGAGGGGAGTACTTCAGCAATGTTTCCTTCAAGCACGTAAATGTTAGGTAGTGGCTGTGCGTTTCTGTCTCTCTCATCCCTAACTCTCTCTCCCTCCTTTCCTCCCTCCTGTTCTGGTCTCTGCTTGCCTGAATGGAGAGGTCTTTCATCACCCAAGCACCAGAGAGAAGGGTCTTCCTCCCTCCTCCCTGACAGAATCATAGCCGTAGGCATGACCCACACTTACTTCCATTTATGTGTAGAGATTCACCCGTGCACAAGGAAGTCAGCCATACACATTAAATATAGGCACATGCTCGGGGCGCCTGGGTGGCTCAGTCGGTTAAGCGTCCGACTTCAGCTCAGGTCACGATCTCGCGGTCCGTGAGTTCAAGCCCCGCGTCGGGCTCTGGGCTGATGGCTCAGAGCCTGGAGCCTGCTTCCGATTCTGTGTCTCCCTCTCTCTCTGCCCCTCCCCCATTCATGCTCTGTCTCTCTCTGTCTCAAAAATAAATAAAAAACGTTAAAAAAAATTAAAAATATATATATAGGCACATGCTCAAGCAGCCAAGTCTCAATAAGGACTGTGTGCTTGCTCTACAGACGCCACCGCCAGACAAGTCCCCACGCACCACCTTGCACCCCTTTCCAACTGGATAACTTCCAACGCCCTTTTTTGCCTTCTTTGTTTACCCCACCCCCATCCCCAACTCACCCATTTCTCAGCAGGATGCTCCAAGTAGGAACTGGGCTCTGCTACCCAATTTGCTGGGGGTCCTGGGGCAAATGAGTTTTCCTCTCTGCCTTCTCACTTGAGTAATGACAAATATACCACCTGCCTTAAAGTGAGATGACAATCAAGCCAGATAATGCAGTAAAGGGCGTGGCACCTTGTTCCGGCCCATTTAAGTTTTAGGTAGGAAATCAATTACTAAAAATCAGTAAGCATTGCAGCATTATTTACAATAGCAAAAACATGGAAACAACCTAAGTGTCCATCGATGTATGAATAAAGAAAATGTGGTACACACACACACACACACACACACACACACTCACTCACACAATGGAATATCATTCAGCCATAAAAAGAAGGAAATCCTACCCTTTGTGACAACCTGGATGAAACTTGAGGGCTTCATGCTAAGTTAAATAAGTCAGAGAAAGACAAGTACTATATGATCTCACATGTGGAATCTGAAAAAGCTGAACTCGGGGTGCCTGGGTGGCTCAGTCAGTTAAGCTTGCCGCTTCGGCTGAGGTCATGATCTCAGGGCAGTCCGTGAGTTCAAGCCCCACATTGGGCTCTGTGCTGATAGCTCAGAGCCTAGAGCCTGCTTCGGATTCTAGGCCTCCCTCTTTCTCTGCCCCTCCCCTGCTCGTGCTCCTTCTCTCTCTCTTTCTCTCTCCCCAAAATAAATAAATATTTAAAAATTATTTTAAAAATAAAAAAATTAAAAAGCTGAACTCATAGAAACAGAGAACACATTGGTGGTTACCAGAGGTAGGGGATGGGGAGTGACAGGTGGAGGAAGTGTGTAAAGGTGGTCGAAAGGTAAAAACTGTCCACTATAAGAAAAATTAGTTTTGCTTAGGGAATGTAATATATAGCATAATGACTATAGTTAACAATACTCTATTGTATATTTGAAAGTCGCTAAAAGAGTAGGTCCTAAAAATTCTCATACAAGGAAAATATTGTATGTGAGGTGATGGATGTTAACTATAACTATATAACAATATATACATAGTTGTACCTTATTTTGTACATCCTAAACATATACAATGTTATATGTTAGTTATACCTCAAAAAAACGGGGTACGGGAGAAAGGGGGAAGACATCTTGGGATTTGGGGCAAGAAGCCCTCAGCTGGTCTGAAAATGGAAAAGCTTGCCATGAGGTCTAGTGTGTGCCAGGCTTTCTCACCCTCATGATCCACGAGGAAGGGATTATTCCTCCTCTCTTATAGTCGAACGTCCGGGAGGCAGACTTGCCTAAGCTCACAAGTCTGGTCAGGGGTGGAGCTGGGACCTGAACTTCCCCTCTGTCCAGTGGACAGGAGATGAGATGCCTCGAAGGGGAGGAGGAAGCTGAGACCAAGACAGTTTGTCCAGTGGCACCCACCTCACCTGGCCTCAGCCCCAGCTCTGGCAGGCCCTCCAGGCCCAGGCAGCTGAGGCCTGCTGTGCCTGCCAGAGGGCACCTGTCAGGGGCCAGGCTGTGCCAGAGAGAGGCATCCTTTTTGGTGGAGCCCAGATGGAGATTCTGCTGCAGTGTGGCCTCGGGTGAGGACAGAAGCAGGCCAGCACACCTCATGGGACCCCTGTGATCATTCCCATTGGTCACTAATAGAAGTTGTCTCCAAAGCAAATCACTGCAGGGTCATTTGTGTGCCCGCTTCACCCACAGAAAGAGGCCCCAGTCAGCAGGGCCCCTGGCACCCAAGTCCTCCCATCTGGAGGCAAAATGTGCAGATGGGCAGGTTTCACAGAGAAAAGGCAAAATGTGCAGATGGGCAGGTTTCACAGAGAAAAGGCAAAATGTGCAGATGGGCAGGTTTCCCCAAAGGTCTGTTCTTTGGTGCCCACACTCCCTCCTCAGGAGATAAAGTCTCAGGAGCAGAAGAATCCTCAGTAGCCCCAGCATCCCTTTGGGAAGTGGTTAACAGCACAGTCTTTGAAGTCAAGCACGACTGGATTTGAATCCTTTCTCTACCAATTCCCAGCTGTGTGATCTTGGGAAAAGGGCTTAACTCCTCTGGCCCTCAGTTCTCTGCTAACAGTAACTACTAGGCAGTTACTCTGTGATGTAAAACAGGTAAAGTGTGTGACATGTACTAAGCACACCCAACAGATGTTGGTGAAGCAAAAAGGAGATAATCTTATTCTCTCTCTCTGTGCCGCTCTCCACCATCTGTCCAGAAAGGCAGCAGGTTTGAGGATGGTCAGCAGCTCAGGAAGGGAAATGAGGCATGCTTGAGAAACCCTGAGTGTGTACACAGGCTGACAGCAAATGCTGAAATGCTCTGGAAAAAAAAATGAGGCGTGTGTTTTTTCAGAAAGGCTGTGTGGAAGAAAGGAAGAAGAGATATAAGATATACACAAGGGAGAAGACCTTTGGGGGTAGAGAAATGGTGGAATTTTACTAAGTTTCTTCTGGGAGGTATGGGAATCATGTCTTTCCACCTCCCCTGGAGAGTTTAGTAAAGCCTCCACTTCTAAGCCATGCGATGGGGAGCTGGATATTTGGGGGGATGCAATGAGAGAATTAATGTGACCTCGAGGGGCCTCAAGGATATAGAGCAACCAGGCCATGAATGGAGTTGCCCTTCCGGGTTATGTTATTATAGTGAGCATGATCCTGGACCGAAACTTCAGTGGGCAAGAACAAAAATGTTACTGAATTTCTACTTCAAGCACCCCCTCCAGCAGGCAAGTAGTTAACATGGGGCTTTCTTGACATTTCTTCCCACCTCCCTGCCTGGTTCTGTGGTGCCAAGAGACTTGGGGAGGCTCCATTTTGTTTCTGTAGCAAACATCCACATAAGTACTGCTGAGGGTCCCCTGCATCCTTCAGGCTGGTGGCTGTGCCCTGGGGCAAGGGAAACTTTCTTCAAAATAGTCCTGGTATGGATTTTCTAGCACAATCTACACACAGCCTTTCCCTTGCTGGGTAGCTTTCCCCCCTACCCTGTCCTGCCCAGTATACACACATACACAGCAGGCAGGCAAAGAGGCTGGGCACAGGTTCCCATTCTCAAGAGCTCCCTCCCCTCCCCTCCTCTTGACAATGGGGCAGGATGGAGGTGAAAGAGGAAATGACTTTTCCCGTCCAGGTTCCAGCCCTGACATTTTGTCTATAATTCAATTCTCTCTTTTAGTGATTTTACAGTCTTCTAAGTTTCCCTGCAGACACAGGCTTTGAACACACCAACTGTTTGCTTTCTGCTCTATCTCAGCTTCACAGCCACCTGCCTGAAGGGGGGTGGGGTATGGAGGTGAGGGTGATGATATCTTCTCTACAGATACCCCTATTTTATTCTTACTTGTTGCATAGTATGGATGATAGCATAATTTTTGTTTTTGTTTGTTTTTAACCAGCTCACTGTGGATTGGGATTATTGAAATGGTTAATTTCTTGAAATATCCCCCCATTCTATTATGTCACCATTATTAACCTGATGACCCCCACTGCCATGGTCACTGACACACCTGGTCAGCCAGATAGAGACAAGGAACTAAAGCCTGAACAACATCAGGGCTGGAAGGGACCTTTCTGAAGGTGTGCACCAACCCTTTCCTGGCACAAAGGAGGGGAGGGGCCCTGCCTGCGGTCACACTTACCCAGTACACCAGTGGGCACAAGAATCCAGGTTTCTGAAATCCATCCCAGGTTTTCCATTTTGCCAGAAGGAAGGCTGAGAATTCTCAAAGGGGAATACCCTTGCTGGTAGCAAGCTTTTGGTGCCTGCCCTTCTTCTAGTCCCCTCCCCTCATTCAGAAGCCTGCTACCTTGTTGGAAGTGGGAAAGCAGGAGACCCAGTGCCTCCCCATAGAGACATGCGTAGCTCTGTGTCTCCTTCTGTTGTAGAAATAAATGGTTTCATGTCACACAGGCTGTTCCACATATATGCCTGGGACATCTTTCCATGTCAGAATATATATCCCTACTTTAGTCTCTGGACTGTCTCAGTATTCCACAGTATGGATAATACTATGTTTTTCGTTTGGTTTGTTTTAACCAGCCCTCTACTGATGACCATTTTAATTGTTTCCAAAATTATAATACATACTACAGCAGAAGTCCTTCCATGCCTCCTTGTGCACCTGACTTTTGGAAAGTTACTTTCCAAAGTAACTCTAGCACCTACTTGGTGGGCAGTGCGATGAGCATCCTCTCTATACAGCTAGGTGTAGGAAGGTGGGAATTTGGTCACAGTCGCACAGCAGGCTTGTGCTAGAGATGGCAAACGTGGCACCCTCTTCAGTCCCCAGACCTAACACCTTTAGTCCCAGCTGATGATCCCTTAAGTCCTTTACACTTGGGTCCAGTTTGGATTGAACTTGGCCTTCTGTTTATTTCAAATGGCCCGGAAGACCAAAGTGTGTGGGTTGTGCCAAGCACTGCATGCTGAATGTCAAGGAAGAGAAAGACTACTAGATAACCTTCACTGACTGAGGGAGTCCCATGGGTGGGCCCCTAGAAGATGAAGTAGGCTGGACTATCTTCCTGGTTTACAAAGCATATTTATGCCCATGATCTCATTTTACTCCTCTGGAGTCTGTATTATTATCTTCCTCATTTAGAAAGGAGAAAAATGATGCACAGAATACTAACTTGTCCAACATCACACAAATGAGTAGTAGCAGAGCCAGGACTGGGGACTTGTTCTTTAAAAATTCATATATTATCACCGCTAAAAGGAAAAATAGCGTTCCTGAAAGTGTGAAAAACTGAAATTGCAACTACAAAAATAAAATGGCGACTTTCAAATAGAAAGTTTGAAGAAAAAAAAAAAAAACTTGGAACAACAACAAAAAAGCTTTGAAAAAAAAATCTTGTTAGGTGACCGTGGGCACATCATCTCATCTCTCTGAACCTTCGTTGTCCTGTTTTCACAGAAAGAGAATGGTAGTAACGATAATACTAAGCACGGGAATGGGGGCTAATATATACTTCACTCTGCTCTAATGCAACAGTCGTTTCCAAGTCTGAGCTTCCCCTGCAGACTTGCATTCAAACACACATATTTAATATGGCTATAATAATATAATAAATCTTATAATCCTATGATAACACACGATTTTGTCTCCTAGTTTTTCACGTGACGTCATAAGTTTTTCCCACAGCCTCAAGCAATCCCCTTTTCAGTGGCTATTATCCCCTGGATTAATTAATTCCTGCTGCTGGTGCCAGACAATTTACCGCCACCAAGTTTTCACTAGTTTGGCGGATACTGGAGGAAACCTTTTTTGGCTTCAGAGAGGTTCCAGAAAGTCAGAGACTGAGGCTTTTGGACCCTAAGCTCCTGCCCTCCCCAGGCTGTTCACCCAACCCCACCCGCCCTCTGCCAGGGTGCCTGCTCCTGCCCTCACCTCTTCCAGAGCCTGAGGCAGAGCTGAGGCCTTGCCTGACAGCATCCTAGCGCAGGCGCAGAGAAGCTTCTAGGGAAAAGGCCTGGAAAGAGCTTCCCTTGGTGTCCCCCACCCCCTCCTGAGAACTGTGTATTTATGCTCCATACCTCTAACTCAGAATCCTTTTAAAACTCAACCTAAAATCCCATTTTCCCTTCTTTCTTCTTACGACAAACTTTTTTTTGGTCAGGGACCTGTGGGAATTTCTCCAGAAGTGTGGGAATGCATTGTCTTTTCAATTCCCCCAGGTCCTTTAACTCATCAAGCCTGTTGGTACCAGGTTAAGAATACATCCCAGTTGGAGGGGGCTAGGGGAGGCATTCTCTCTTTCCACCTGTCCTGGCTGCCTCCCACTGTTTTCACTGGGCTTAATTTCATAAGTGCCCCTTTTTCAGTCTTGAGCAGGTACCCATTCACCTGACAGTCACTGGAATGTTCTAATGCATTAGAGGCATGCCTGACAGAGATGAGTGGGGGGCGAAAGAAGGGATCTGAGGAGCTGCGCTCAAATTATGGTTCCTTAACTTTTTGGCAGTGAGACCTTGGCTCAATCATGTAACCTCCCTGAGCCTCTACTGCCTCATCAGGAAAATAGGAAAAATTATAACCCGTACTCAGCCAGAGTGTTGAGAGATCTCTTTTGGGAAAGCGCTGGGTACATTGTAAAGCACCTAAGAGCGCACGGCACCTGGAACCACTTTTGAAAAATATTTGAAGTGTTCCCCAAATCTTCCCTGCTTTTCTTATCTTTGTGGGGTGAGAGCTTGCTCCACTCTGCCCCCACCAGGACCCTCTGATCTAACGACACCCACCCTCGCCAAGCCCAGGTGAACGCACCTCAGCCCAGGGGCAGTGAGCTAGCACTTCAGGCCCGAAAGCGCGCACTCAGCACGGACTCGGATCTTCCTCCTTTGTGCACCCCGCATCCCTCCCACCTAGATTCGAGCGTGCCCACCCACCCAGCCTGCTTCCCCCCTCTCCTGCAGCGCACGCGTGGAGCGGGGCACTCAAAGCGTCCCCAGTACATCTGGGCGCGCAGGCCACCACAGCTGGAACGCCCGGCCGCTCAGGCGCCTGGCCGCCCCCCGGCCCCGCAGGTAGTGGTGCGAGGCGGGGTGGGGGGGGGGGGAGCGGGAGCGCCGGCGGGGCGGGGCCCGCGGGGGTGGGGCGGGGGCCTGACTGCCGGGTCGGACCGCCGAGCCGCGAGGGACAGAGGCGCGGGAGGCGCGTGGAGCCAGCCACAGCCGGAGCCGGTGCCGGAGCCGGAGCCGGAGCCCCAGACCGCGCCCGCGCCCGCGTCCGCGCCCGCGCCGCCATGCCCTTGGCCTTCTGCGGCAGCGAGAACCACTCGGCCGCCTACCGGGTGGACCAGGGCGTCCTCAACAACGGTTGCTTCGTGGACGCGCTCAACGTGGTGCCTCACGTCTTCCTGCTCTTCATCACTTTCCCCATCCTCTTCATCGGTGAGCGCGCGGGGAGCGGCGGAGGAGGGGAGGGCACAGGCGGGAAGGGAGGAGGAGGAGGAGGCGCCGCCGCGCACCACACCGCTCCCTTTCCCCCCTCGGGCCCCGCGACCGACCGGCAGTCGCCTCCCTCCCGGGGTCCCCTGCTCTGTGTTGTATCCCGCGGTCCCCGCACTCGCCGGCCCTGCCATTCCCTCCCTCCCTGAGGTGCACCAAACACAGGACGCTCGTGACTCAGGGGACCCCCAAGTTTTCCACCGCAGAGCCGAAGCTGAAATGGAGAACAGGAAAAGCAGTGTGGGCGCTGGAATGTTTGGGAGGGGTTCGGGCTGTACCCCCAGTAGTACAGTGTAGGGAGACAGGGCACCCTTCCCCCGAGGTACTCTCCCGGTCAGCCGAGGCTGGGCCCAGGGAGAAGGGCAGCCTGGCCTCGGGAGCCGGAATGGAGGCCCTGTGAGCCCCTGTGTGTTTTGGGGCTGCGCCAGACAGTGATCAGTAGCCTCTGCAGGTCCCTGGGGGTCCCACGCTCCCTGGGCGAGGAGAGGCAGGAGCTAGGGACTTGGGTCCTCTCGTCTGCTACTCCATCTGGACCAGCGTCACCGCTTGAAAGCCCTCTGCAAAGTTGGGCACCACCGTTAGGACCATCCTGCGTGCCTTTTCACTGTGGTCCTCTTTGTCTCTCTTCAGAACCTTGAATTTTCCAAGCTGCCTAGAGCTTTGTCAGCTCACAGGGTGTTCCCCCCACCTCCCGCCCCCCGCATCTGCAAAACTTGTTAATGCACTCTAATGTTTTTAAAGGGCAAATTTTAAAATTCATATACAGCTTTTGGGAAGAAAGGAAAGATTGTCACAAAATTAAGAAAGGAAGGATGTGGCAGAGGCAGAGTTGCTAGTTATTGACAATTAGAAATAAGGAAGAAGCATATGTTCTCAAACAAATGGCTTATTTACATGATAATTTGTCATACAAGAGGTTAGTATATAAAATGAGTTCCTGCATAGGAGGGCCTGCATGGGTCCAGGCTTCGCGCTTGGACATTTAGGTCACAGGTACCAGACTCGGGCATTCTCATGCACAGGTGTACAGATGGTTACACTCCCCACTGTGGGCTCAATACCCAAGCACTCTCCTGGGGTTCATGCACCCTCTTCCTGGTGAGCCAGGCTTCCCACCTCTCCATGGCTCTCCTTGCAGGATGGGGCAGTCAAAGCTCCAAGGTACACATCCACCACAGCACATGGCTCCACTTCCCTGGGCACAATCTGCGCTGGATCCTGACCTTCATGCTGCTCTTCGTCCTGGTGTGTGAAATCGCAGAGGGCATCCTGTCTGATGGGTGAGTACTCAGGAGAGTGGATCTGTCCTGAGGTGCTTCCCAGAAGGCCAGAGGAGACCCCAGCTCACCTGTATTCCATGAGACAGTAGCATTTGCTAATAAATCCAGCAACCATTTATCCAACATGTCCTGTTGGCTCTCTGTGCCAGATACTGGACACAAGTGAGACCCAGGCCCTGGCCGCAGGGTAGAGGGAACATGCATCTGCATGCCAAGACCTGGGGGAATAATCCTAGAGCCTATTAGAATGCCGCAACGCCTGTGGAAGATGCCCTGCCTCTTCCTCAAGCTGCTAGAGTTCCCTTCTTGGGAAGAATAAAAATCACTCTTGCTAAAGACCTTCCCTTGGTTCCCAGTTGTTTCCAGGTGCTCAGCCTAGTATCTCGGGTCCTCGCAGTCAGCACCTACCACCGTCTCTAACCTCATTCCCAAGGCCTCCCCTCACCCACCTTTCCTCTGGGCCTCACAGAACACTCCTTACCCCTGTCACAGCACAGATCATACCATATTTTAAGTTTCTGTCTATTTGCAAAACTGTCTCCCCCTGAGTGAGAAAGTCTTTCAGAGTTGGGTTTTATCCATCTTTATAGTCACAGCACAAGGCACATGACAAAGCCGCATAGATATTTATTGACTCCTTAAGAGAAGAAATGAAATAATGGTACAAGTAAGAACTCTGGGAGGAGAGAGGAAGGCAGGACTGGGCAAGCTTCGTGACTGAGGGGCTCCTGAGCTGAGTCTGGAGGTATGACAAGGTCTGACAGCAGAGGAGTTCCGGAGAGGGAGGGCCAGTGAGTCAGGAGGGAGGGGGAATAAAGGCACTGGAAGGAAAGCAGGTTGGGGTGAGAGTAGTGCTTGGGGGCTGGAGCATGAAACACAAGCAGGGGAGTGATGGATGCTGGGGCTTGGAAATCAGGGTGGGGGCCTCTCCAGGAGGGCTTGGAATGCTAGGCCGTGTCTGGGTTGGGTTTTGTCAGCAGTTTGGAACAGAAGAGACACATGGTCAGCACAGCATTTTGGGGTGAGGACCCTGGGAGGTGTCCAGGGCAGCCTGGAGGCAGGGAGAGGCTGGAGGTAGAAACAGCACCTAGGAGGTGATTACAGTAGTCTAGGTGAGAGATGGCAGTGCCAGAAATGGTGTGTCAGCAGCGGGGGTGCAGAAGGAGGAGATGAAGCAGCCATCTCATGGAGGAAGGCTGAGCGACTGCCTGGGTGAGGGGGTGGTGGAGGGTGGAGGGCATGTGGCTAAAATATCAGAAGTCCAACCACTCTGAGCTGGAATCAGACCATGCCCAGATTCCACTCCTGCCAGCCAGCAGCAGGGGGTTGGGATCCCCCAGCCCATACACACTACCTCACTGTCCCACCCCCAGTGTCCCTGCATGCTGGCTCCAGCAGAAGTCTCTGGGACAACTGCTTGCCTTGGGGCTCCTCCTGGTTGTCAGAGTCCCCCAGATGAGCAAGAAGACCGGAATGCTTGCTGCCACATAACTAGCAGGTGACAAGTCCACCTCCCATCCCCCATCCAGATACCCCTTCCAAAGCAGAACAAATGTTCAAAAGGGGAAGGATGCTTTGTGAGCCCCCAGGCCAGAAATTCTCACTGGGTTATAATCAGTGTAGTGGCAGAGAGGAAAACACCCTGCCTGTGGAGGAGGTAGACCTGGGTCATTGGCTGGTGCTTCTGCTGCATATCAGCTACAGGACTTCAGAGCAGTCACTCAGCCTTTCTGGGCCTCACTTTCTCTACCTGTGAAATGATCATAATAATCCCTGCCTTGCCTGCTTCACAGGGCCATGGAGGATGAAATTAGAGTACAGACAGGGTGCAGAAATGGAGTAGCAGAGCACTGGGCAGGTAGTACATCTCCCAGAATGAGGGAGACCAGAATGAACCAGGTCAGGGACTCCCTCCTGCCCGCTGCCAGCAGCCCCTCCTGTGTGGGGCTGCGTCTGTATCCCCTATCTCCCCAGCTCAGTGCAAACTGCCATTTCCTCCCCAGGAGGCAGGCTGGCTCCTGAACTGGACACTTGCCACCTGGTCTTTGCTGGCCTCCATCTGTGGGCCCATACCCCTGGGCAGGCAAGCATGAAGAAAGGACATAGGAAGGGAGCAGACAAGAGCAGAGGCCACAGATCCTGCCCTGTGGCACCCCCAGTCCACCCTGGCCTGGGTTTGCAGACCTACCTGGCAGTCTAGGGGCAGGGGGCAGTGGAGGCTAGTTAAAGCAGTAGTCTTCAAACTCTGGCTTAGTTTAGGGTAAGCCGCATTTAGTGATTAATTAAGGCATCTTAAACCTATAGGGCTTCCTCTCTTCCTTTGGGTTTTGTTTTTGTGTGGAGCTCTGAATTTAGAACACCAAAAGCAGTACAAGTCAGGGAGGAAATACTTTTTTTAGCAATATAACTAGAATGTTTTCCTAGATCACGATACACTGGAAAAAACCCATATATAAAAAACTTTTACCTAATTTCTAACCTAATTCAGTGTATATTATTCAGGAAAGCAGCCAAAGTCTATTTTGTTCAGTTATGTCATGAAATATTTATTTCAGTTATGGTTAATCTTCACCTTATTTACTTATATCAAATGTTTATCATTTCTACCTCTTATTGCAAAAATGAATTTATTTAAACTTATGATATAGGGGCGCCTGGGTGGCGCAGTCGGTTAAGCGTCCGACTTCAGCCAGGTCACGATCTCGCGGTCCGTGAGTTCGAGCCCCGCGTCGGGGCCTGGGCTGACGGCTCAGAGCCTGGAGCCTGTTTCCGATTCTGTGTCTCCCTCTCTCTCTGCCCCTCCCCCGTTCATGCTCTGTCTCTCTCTGTCCCAAAAATAAATAAACGTTGAAAAAAAAATTTTAAACTTATGATATAACATTTAACTTAAAAATGTGTGGAGTATAAGTTTTTTCAAAAACTTATTTCAAGGAATACAAAGGCAGGAGTTTTGAAGACCCCTGCACAGGGTGTTGGCTGCTCCCAGTGACCCCATTAGTGACTGCCTTGTACCTCCTGTATAAATCTTTTGCTGAGAATATCCACTAACTAAGGTTTAAAAAGTATCAACATTTATGGTCTCATTTATTAAGAAATCTGGAGGCCACCTCTCTAGTTGGTTTGGTGACTTAGTGATGTCATCAGAGACCCAGCCTCTTCCCATCTTTCTACTTCATCCTCTGTGTGTCTACCGAATCTTTCCCCATGGTCACAAGATGGCTGCCAAGCTCCGGATATCACTTAGGAAGGCAAGGGCACGGGCACCTGGGTGGCTCAATCGGTTGAGCGGCTGACTTCAGTTCAGGTCATGATCTTGCAGTCTGAGTTTGAGCCCAGCGACAGGCTCTGTGCTGACAGCTCAGAGCCTGGAGCCTACTTCAGATTCTGTGTCTCGCTCTCTCTCTGCCCCTCCCCTGCACGTGCTCTGTCTCTCTCTGTCTCAAAAATAAATAAAACATTTAAAAAAAAATTAAGAAAAAAAAAGGAAGGCAAAGGCAAAGGGGACATGCTCTCATATGTCTCTTCCTTATGCATGATATCTTCCTCTGCAGACTTTCCTTTGCATCTCATTGGTCAGCATTGGGTTATACGGCCACCCTTAGACCAATCACTGGCAAAGGGGTGTGGAATTGCATGGCTGCTTGAACCAATCACCATCCATTCCCTAGGGCTGGGCCCACTGCTGCTAGAACAAACTTGTGGTTCTTTTAGCAAAGCAGGAGGAGAACATGTTATTTGATAAACAGCCCATAGTGCCTCTACACCTATACACTAGTCTTACCACATTACTTAGGGCCCCCTCATGGCTCTCCTCATGTCCTCCCTCCTTCTCTGTTGAACTCTAGTTCCCCCTTCAAAGTCCAGCCTGGTGCCACCTCCTCTGTGAAGTTCTCCTTGGTTGTCCACCTACTCTTGCGCTCTCAACCTTCAGTCCATCTGCAGTATCACTTCCCTAGACTGCCTAGTCAGGAGGTTAGCTCCAAGCATGGTTTCCCTCTCCCCACGGTCAGCTTCTTGAGGGCAGGGATGCTTGGCATGCTGGGTAGAAGGAGCAATGCAAGCAAGAGCAGCATCGAGGCGGGAAGTTGGAGGGGGCCTTCTGGGAATGGAGGGGGGGGGTCTCAAAATGGCCTCAGCAGAAATAACGGGCTGAGCAGTGCTGAAAAAGTGGCTTGAGGCCATATCACCTGGACCTTTGGTGCCAGGCTGAGCAGTGTGGGTTTTGCTTTCTGTAGGAGGGAGCTGTGGAAGGGCACAGTTAGGCCAATTAAGTAATGAGCTTCCTCACCAGTCATGGGGAAGCCTGAAATCTGAGAGAGCTCTGGCTCCCTACAGGTCTTGTCACCAGACCAGAGTCCACCCACCACAGAGACCTCCATGAGTTACAGTGGGGAGGGGATGAGCTGGTATTGGCCTCCATCACCATCCCAAGGGAAGAAACCAAAACTGTGACCTCTTAGCCTCTCTATGCCTCAACTGTAAAATGAGACTAAGAGTACAGACTTCGTGGGATTTCCTGAAGATTAAATGAGTTCATATACATCACGTGCTTAGAACAGTGCCTGGCACAGGGTAAATGCTCAATAAATGTTGACTATCAGTGTTTTCATTGCACCACCTGGGGCTGGGTCCAATGCTGATTTATGCTGTTCATGCTAAGTGGGGCTGTCACTAACAGACTTGTGGTGTACGGGTCCCCGTACTGCCCAAGGGACCCCAGGGACAGGAAGCCAGCTGTGTTCACTCCCAGAGAAATTGTTCCAGGCTGAAGACTCTCCAGCTGTGACTGCCAAAGCTGGCTTCCCCATGGCAGGTTCTATAAGCACGAACCCAGGGAGAGAAGGTCATGAGTTCCAAAGCCTAGATACTGAGCCCTCATAGTCTCATTGTGTGGACTCGGGGGCCCCTAACTAAAGAGCATGTTTGGGATCTGTGTAGGCTGGGCAGAGCTGTCAGTATACGAAGTGGAGCTGTGTGTATGATCCAGAGGCCCTACTGTGTGCTGAATCCGAAGCGTAAAGCCTGGGCTGCGCTATTGGCCCATCTACCTCCAATCTCTCTCTCTCTTTCTCCCTCTCCCCCATCTCAGAGTGACTGAATCCCGCCATCTCCACCTGTACATGCCAGCCGGGATGGCATTCATGGCTGCTGTCACCTCCGTGGTCTACTATCACAACATCGAGACCTCCAACTTCCCCAAGCTGCTGATAGGTAAGGGAGAGGGAGGGGAGGGGAGAGGGATGGTTACCTCTATTCATTCCTTCAGATAACGTTTTCTGAACACTGACTATGTGCCAGGCATTGTTCTAGGTGCTAGAGGTTCAGAAGTGGAGCTGAAACAATCCCTGCCTTCTGGTGTGGGAAAAGACAGACAGGCAAAGAGAGTGAATAAACAAATAGGGAGGAATGATGCTGTGTAGAAAAGAAAGCTGAGCAAGTCTTTGAGTGTGATGGCTGTATTGCTGTCTATATAGGGTGGTCAGGAAAGATCTCTGATGAGACTAAGCGTGCGGGTATTTAGGGGAAGAAATTTTTCGTGGTTTGGAATAGCAAGTGCAAAGACCTTCTGGTAGGAACAAACTGGCAAATAGTCCAGTGTGGGCAAAGCCAAAAGAGGAAGAGAAAGAATGGCAAGAGAGGAACAGAGAAGACACCTAGGCTTTGGGTCTGAGCACCTGGGCAAGTGATGGTATTAATAACTGACATGGCAAAGGAGCAGGGGCTGGGGTTTGGGGAGCTGGGGTGGGTTTGGGACATGTTGAGTTTGAAGCAGCCAACCCATGTGTCAAATGAGCAGTTGAATAAATGAGCCGGGCACTTGAGGGAGGTCAGGACTGGAGATGTATACGTTCAGAGGTCACGGGCTTACAGGTGGCATCTAAAGCTTGAGTGTGGATGAGGTTACCTGGAGAGAGAAGACATAGACCCCAGGACCCCAGAGTTAGAGCCTGCAGTTTGTGAACATTTAGAAAGATTCAAGAAGGAGTGCCTACTTAGACCTTCTGACACTATGTGGCTGGGGTCCTGGGGAATGACTATTGATGTTTGTTGAGCATGTACTGTGTGCCAGGCTTACATGCATTATTTCACTTGATTTCCACAATCTCTGTATTGGTATCATTGCTATCCCCATTCTACAGATGTGGACACTGAACTCAGAGAGGTTACAAACAATGACAGCAAACATTCATTTAACACTTGCTATGTGTCAGATATGTCCTGACACATTAACTCATTTGATCCTTACAACAACACTAAGAGGTAGGTACTATTATTATCTCCCCTTTACACAACAGGAAATTGAGACTCAGAGCTTAAGTGATTTTACTAGTCTAGACCTACCAGGTCTAGATCCCAGGAGTCTGGCACCCAAGGAGGCTCTTAACTGCTTCTGAGACTGTGTGTCTAAGGGTAATCAAACCACTTGGGCCAAAGGTATAAATCTGGAGGTCTACCTCTGTGTTTGGCTCAGTCTGCATGTCGAAGGTCAGGGCTGTACCTCTGACTGTTAGGCTGTGGTCAGACTGTGTGTCATTAAATCAGGCTATGATTTTTAGGAGTCACAACATCTAATTGACATCTGGAGTCTGGAACACTCTGTGCCAAGCCAGAGACAGCACAGTGTCATGAGGGGGCAGAGGGTATTTTCCCATGTAGGGTGGGAGCTGGGCTCTGTCAGGATCATCCAGGTTAACCCCCTACCCAGGTGACCCCATGAGAGTGTGGTCGGGAGACTAGGGGGCACAAGTTGAGAGAGAGAGAGATGTTAAGTACAGACTTCAGAGAGCCTCCCTCTCCTGAAGATTCAGAAGCATCTCCTCATGCAGAGAACCCCTCATTAACCCCAGTGCCTGATGGACCATTGCCCCCAGAAACATCCTGTCTGGTCATTTGCTGAGTTTATTTTCTCATTCTCCGGAAGACATGTAATGTTCTTTCCTTAAAGCACAAATTACCACCTATCGATGGACCATTCTTTCTCCAAAGAACAAGGACTAACTCCCTCCATTCCCTTTTGGTAGAGCTTTGCTCTGCAGAGCCAGAAATTCTAGAACAGGGAAAAGCAGAGAGGAGTACCCAATGAGCTGCAGGCATTGAGGACAGTGGGTATTGGGGAGCAGCCAGCCCTCTGAGAAGACTCCTGTCTGGTCACAGGTCTGGAATCCTGGAGAAAGGTGAATCCACAAAATGACCTTGGTCCTGAGGCACCAGATGAGATCAAGGAAATGTTCTATGAAAAAGTCACATTTGAGCTGAGAACTGAAGGATAGGTAGGAACTACCTGGGAGAAGGGAGAGGAGACCATTGCAGGCAGAGGGAACAGCATGTCTTGAGACAGGAGAAGCACGTTAGGAAATCTGGAAGAAAACCAGTGACTGGAATGCAGAAAGCAGAGAGAGCTGAACTTTGAAGGCTGGAGTGGCAGGTGGGAACCATACCAGGCGGGTATGCCTATCCTAATGCCCTCACCCACAGATAGATGGCATTTGTCCCTCTCTGGGAAGGTTCACCAACTTGGTCTAGTTCCCAGCCCAGACTCAGGCTGGGGCAGACCCCAGGCATTAGCCTTTATCCCATGGCATTGAGGATTAGGGTGTGTGAGGTGTGTGTGTGTGTGTGTGTGTGTGTGTGTGTGTGTGTGTAACTTATACATGAAATTTATTATTTTAACCACTTTTAAATGCAGTTTGTGACATTAAGTACATTGACATTTGCGCAGCCATCATCATCCATCCATCCAACCATCCATCTCCAAAACTTTTCATCTTCCCAGACTGAAACTCTGTATCCATGAAACAGTAACTCCATATTCTCCTCTCTCCCCTATCCCCTCATCCCCTCAAAACCACCATTCTACTTTCTATCTTTACAAACATGACTACTCTAGGTACCTTGTATAAGTGGAAGCATACACTGTTTTGTCCTTTTGTGACTGGCTCGCTTAACTTAGCATAATATCCTCAAGGTTCACCCGTGTTGTAGCATGTAGCATGTAGCATGTAGCATGTAGCATTCTGACGAATGTCCTTTCTTTTTAAAACTGAATAACATTCCATTGTATGGATATAATGCATTTTGCTTATCCATTCATCTGTCAATGGACACTTGGGTTTCTTCCACCTTTTAGTTACTGTGAATAATGCTGTTAGGAACATGGGTGCATTGAGATCATATTTGATCACATACATTGCTTTACAGAGGCAATTCTGGAAGTGGGCAAGAGGGAAAGAGGAGAAACCATGAGAAAGCCCTCCAGGTAGTGCAGGGGACATATGATGGTGGCCACCGAGGAGATATGATGATGACCCAGGTGGCCCAGATATTTAAAAGTAAAGTAGACATGGGGCGCCTGGGTGGCTTGGTCGGTTAAGCATCCGACTTCGGCTCAGGTCATGATCTCACGGTCTGTGAGTTCGAGCCCCGCGTTGGGCTCTGTGCTGACAGCTCAGAGCCTGGAGCCTGTTTCAGATTCTGTGTCTCCCTCTCTCTCTGCTCCTCCCCCATTCATGCTCTGTCTCTCTCTGTCTCAAAAATAAATTTAAAAAACGTTAAAAAAAAGTAAAGTAGACAGAACTTGGTAATAGGTGGGGTGTGGAAAGGGACAGGGAAGGTGCTGGGGTAATGAGAATTCAGAACCTAAAACTTGCCCGCAGCCCCCCTGTCACACCACTGTCCTTTTCTGCTTTTCTCTCAGTCAAGCCCTAAGCTTTGGCTGAGGGCTGCGACGTCCAGCACTGTGGAAATAACCCTTGGGCTTAGTCCTGGGTCCACCACTAACTCCCTGTGTGACCTTGGACACGAACTCAGACTCCATGAGCCTCAGTTTCTATATCTGGACAGGAATTGTAAGTCCCTGTCTAAGTCACAGGACTTTTATGAAGAGCAAATCAGACCACATCTGTTAAGACCCATGTGAGGCATATTTTCAAGTCTTGGCTCCCAAAAGTGACCTTCATGAAGGGCCAAAGAGGTTCTGATGCTCAAGTCCTGTCTGGGGAGTGTAGGTGTGGGGACAGGGTGATGGCCTCCAGCTGTGGGATCCTTGTGACCTCGTCACCAGACCAAGGTGAGGGGTTTATCCTCCCAGTCCTGTCAAGAGGCGGGTAGTATGCAGAAAGCAGACACTTCTGCCCCCTATCCTAATGCCCTCACCCAGGGACCTTAGATAGATGGCATTTGTCCCTCTCTGGGAAAGTTCACCGTCTTGGCCTAGTTCCCAGCCCAGACTCAGGCTGGGGCAGACCCCAACTTTTGTCTCCAAGAGATGCCCTGGCATTTGTGTGACCAGGCCCATCTAGGGATGGAGGGCAGCTTGAAGGTGTCTCCTTCTCTGTGGCCCCACTAGAGAGGAGCTCTAGGGAATGTAGGCTGACCTTATCTGCATAGGACTCTAGGAAGTGAGGGGGAAGGAGCTGCCTACGCTGAAGCAAGCATCTCCTAAAGGGGGGCTTATTATTGTTCCTTCCTCTGGTTGCCAGCTGACAGTGGTTTATTGGCAGGTGGTGGCGGTGAGAATTTAGAGATTAGAATCTACTGATAGCTTCTGATGATTATGGTCCCAGGTCTGAAATCTGGAGATAATAAAAATATTAACAGCTGATGTCCAAAGAGCACCACCCGCTGTGTACCAGGCCCACTGTGCTAAATGCTCACAGCAACCTTTGAGGAAGTGCTGTTATCATCCCCATTTTTATGGGTGAAGAAACAGAGGCCTGGATGGGTTAAATGATTTACCCAAAGTCACATAACTATTAAATTACAGGATCTGAGCCCAAATATATCTGGCTGCAAGGCCCTGTTCTAACCACCGTACACACTGCCTCACAGAGCTATGACTTCCTTTTTCTCATCCCCCAGTCCCCCAGGCTCCATGAGGAGCATCATCATGCTGTATGTAGTGGGCTCTATCCTGGGGACACTCAAGCTTGCAGTGAGCTCGGGCAGGTCACAACCTCTTTAGGGCCCCTTTATAGAGGAGGACAGCTATTAAATGAAAGAGTGGGTCGAAGGATCTTTAAGATTTTCCAGGCTTAGAAATTCCACAAGCAAACCACTATAGGACGGAGGCTCCAGGCATGGGCTCCGCATCAGGCTGGTCCAGTTCCACCTCCCGACTGAGCAGTTACTTAACCTTTCTGAGCCTTAATTCCTTTGTCTGTTAAATCAGGGGTGATGGCACTTTTCCCCTCACAAGGTTGTTGTAAGGAATAAGTGAGATAATACTTAAAGTGCTTCCTTGGCATGGCGCCTACAACTTAGTTAACTTCAAGACCTAATTTTCCTATTTTTCTTATTAATTACTGTAAAGGGAAATTTGGCTGACCAGCTTGACTTACAAAATTAAAAAAAAAAATTTAGTGTTTATTTTTTTATTTTTGAAAGAGAGAGAGAGAAAGAGAGCGAGCAGGGGAGGGGCAGAGAGAGAAGGAGACACAGAATCTGAAGCAGGCTCTAGGCTCCGAGCTGTCAGCACAGAGCCTGACTCGGGGCTCGAACCCACAAACCGTGAGATCATGACCCGAAGCGAAGCCGGATGCTTAACCGACTGAGCCACCCAGGTGCCCCTTGACTTACAAGATTATTAATGTTTTGAACATACCTATCATGAATGTTTTAATGTTTCAGATGTATACCATCTGAAAATTACACACATATATTCACACACACAGCCTTTTATTCAGAAATGTGCTCTCACACCCATAACAGTGGCTTGTTCACACAGATACGTCCTTCCTGACATACTTCTTTTCTCTCCTTCTCTCCCACACACTTGCACACCCATGACTGCACACACATGCAAATCCACACACACATGTCCTCTCCCCTGCAGCCCTGCTAGTCTACTGGACCCTGGCCTTCATCACCAAGACGATCAAGTTCGTCAAGTTCTATGACCACGCCATTGGCTTCTCACAGCTGCGCTTCTGCCTTACGGGGCTGTTGGTGATCCTCTATGGGATGCTGCTCCTGGTGGAGGTCAATGTCATCAGAGTGAGGGTAAGCAGACCACTCCTGAGCCACCCCAGCACCCATCTCAGGACACACCTTAGCCAGGGCGGGGCTTCTGATCAGTGTCCTTCCCCTGGATGTGGGCCCCCACTCTGCTTCTTAGCCAAGCCCTAGAAGCAGTCAGACTCCTTTACCCACCCCCAAAGCAGAGTTGAGGCCGGTGGGGGAGTTTTGAGAGGAACATTCCATCTGGTCCCACTGCCCTCTACCCGAGGATCCCAGAGGGAATGGAAGTGATAGGATGTATTAGCCAAGGTTGAGGGATTCTGAGTTTAATCCCATAGAAGAGGGAAAAGAGTTTCAAGTACTGGCTTCCCCCGAGCTCTGTTGTTGTTTCTGTTGTTTTGGGGGAAGGGAGTTAATGTATTCATCATAGTTTCACATATACCTGAATGAGTAAATGTGGCTGCATACATGGCTTTGGTCTTCTTTTGTTATCATTTTTGCTTATTCCCTTTACCTCTTTCCTCTCTTCCTACTCTATGCTCCCCAGGCCTTCCCCCCCCCCCAAGTAACCCAGATAACAACCTAATATGTGCACTTCCATTCTTGGTTTTTATTAGTATAATATCATATACTTGTATCTACTTAAGGTTCTTTTTTCTCAACACATGTAAGAGCAAGGTTTTTCCTCTCAATATTCATTTTATAAAAATAGGATCATATTATACACAGTTTTCTGCATCTTGCTTTTCTCACCCAACAGATATCTCTTAGGACTCCCTCCAAGTCTGGTATGGCTAATTTAGTTTTCTTAATGGCTGCATAATATTCCATCATGTGGATGAGCAATAATTTATTCAGCCATTACCCTATTGATGGGCATTCACTGTGTTGCCAAGTTTCTGTCTTCACAAATAATGGTGTATTCAACATGCTTCTATCTTTATGTATTGCTGCTTTTATTTCTTTGGGATAGAGTCCAAGGAGTGGAGTTGCTAGTTCAAAGAGTCTGTGTATTTTAAATTTTAATCAATGTTGCAGATTGCCTTCCAGAAAGACTATAATCTACTAGCAATGAATACGACAACCGTCTCCCTTCCTCCAACAAGCAATGGGCCAGCCCCATTTGGGTGATAAGTGTGAAGTGCTCCTTGCATTTGCATTTCTCTGATACCCCTGTTTAGTTGGTGATTTACAGGGTACAAAGGCCGACCTCACTCCCTGCCTCAACTGACCCTCACAGCACCCCTGGGATGCAAGTACCACCCACATTTTAGACTTTCTAAAAAGGAAACTTTTTAGAGGAGACTTGTCCAAAGACACCTTGCTAGTAAGTGGAAGAGGCAGGTCTGCAGGGCTCCATGTCCTGCAAACCCGACATGAAACATGGTAATGTCCTCAGATCTGTGGGGAAGATGGCATACGGGAGATTTCTGTTCTTTCCCACTCCGGCTTAGATCCAACCCAACCCAGCTAAGGGGATACAGAGCAGACCTCAATGAAGAGTTACAAGCCAGGAGGCCCTGGCACTGATGGCCAGGAGGGGTGGAGGGACCCATTTCCTGGGAATAGGCAAGAGATGGCCCCCTATGTTAGAGGTCAAGGGTGGGGTGTCACAACCCCAGATCTTTTCTGGGGCAAAGTGGAGGGTGGTGAGAAGTTGTACTTACCCATCCCCTGTGACCCATGTGCCCCACAGAGATATATCTTCTTCAAGTCGCCAAGGGAGGTAAAGCCCCCTGAGGACCTACAGGACTTGGGGGTGCGCTTCCTGCAGCCCTTCGTGAATTTGCTATCCAAAGGCACCTACTGGTGGATGAATGCTTTCATCAAGACTGCCCACAAGAAGCCCATTGATCTCCGAGCCATTGGGAAGCTGCCCATTGCCATGAGGGCCCTCACCAACTACCAGCGGCTCTGTGAGGCTTTCGACACCCAAGCGGTCAGTGGGGGCCCTGCCTCACCATCCGTCCCCCTCCCTCTAATTTACAGTCACAGATGGGGACCTCAGAAGGCATCAGGTCAAACCCCTGGTAGGGCCTATGAGGGGAAGAGGCTTGCCCTGAGTCACACAGTGAAGCAGGGACAAGTCCAGAACTAAAGATTCAGAGGACTGTCACAGCTAGAATGGCCCTTACACCCTTGTTGTCCACATGGGGGAAACTGAGGTCCTGAGAAGGGATGTGACCCCACTGCATTCCCTCATGTCCTATGTTCTTCCTTCTGGAGTTCAGTGACTTATAAAGGTGGGAACGTTCACCCATATTAAAGCAGAGATTTAGTGGACTGACACTTGCATGAATTCTGTAAGTTGAGCCAAGTAGGGGTCTCCCTCTGTCACTACCATGGAAACGGAGGCTCTGAGAAAGGCGCAGAACTGGCCCACAGCTGGTAGGTGGCAGAGCCGGTGTCCCAACTCCGAGTCCAGTGTTCCTTTGCTGCCTCTGCCCTAGCATGGGGAGGAGGGGCGGACACTGAGGCAGATGCAATGCGGGTGGTGACGAATAAGTGTGCCACATGCTGTGCTCATCACATGGTCCCTGACCGGCTGTGTGACCTTGATCAATCATCTGGCCTCAGTTTCCCCATCTGAACTGTGTTGGTGTTGGGAGGGCCCACCTCACCATGCACTTGATGGTTCAGTGATTTCTTCCTGGAGTTCACCTGTCTGCAGAAAAGTTTCCCCAGGCAGCAGGAACCAGGGACTTCCTGGGAGGCCAGATTCTGCCATTCTGACCAGGCCATCGGTCTCTCTCGGCAGCAGAAGGACTCGCAGAGCACACAGGGTGCCCGGGCCATCTGGCAGGCACTCTGCCGTGCCTTTGGGAGACGCCTGGTCCTCAGCAGCACTTTCCGTATACTGGCTGACCTGCTGGGCTTCGCCGGGCCGCTGTGCATCTTCGGGATTGTGGACCACCTTGGGAAGGAAAACCGCGTCTTCCAGCCCAAGGTAGGCCATCCCAGGGGTAGAGCAGGGTATCCTTTGGAAGATTTTCCCTTGTACATGAGAATGTGCAAGGGGCCAATGTGTGTGCACTTTGACTGCACTGGGTCAGCTCCTCACACACGCACAAAGCCCTTGGCAATATCTCCCTCTAGAAGATGCTCTGCATCTGGTTAACAGAAATGCCAGGGGGCAAGCTTGTGCCCCAGGAAGATTTATGATGCCCTTGCCATCTCTTCATCTTGCCATCATTGCCATAATTCCTCTCCCAGTTATTAGTCATTCAGAAAGTTGTAGGAAGTACATTTGTTTACTCAGTGTCTAGGGCTTCTGTGATTTGTTGGATATGTTGGCTTAGTTTACATCATCCTAATGGACTCTAAACAACTTCACAATCTGTCTTCTTCAGTTCTGTATATCCTGGCATTCAAGGCTCTACAGGGACATCTTGGAAGTTGCTGCTGGGGGTGACAAGAGGGAAACCTCCATGAGTTTCTCCCCGCCCCCAATTCCAGATTTCACTCAAAGCTGACCCAGTTTTATGAATATGTGGGCCTTTCCCATCAAAAATTCTTTTTACAAAAGGATTCCATGTCTTTTTTTTTTTAATTTTTTTTTTTAATGTTTATTTATTTTTGAGACAGAGAGAGACAGAGCATGAATGGGGGAGGGTCAGAGAGAGGGAGACACAGAATCTGAAACAAGCTCCAGGCTCTGAGCTGTCAGCACAGAGCCCGACACGGGGCTTGAGCTCACAGACCGCGAGATCATGACCTGAGCCGAAGTCGGCCGCTTAACCAACTGAGCCACCCAGGTGCCCCAAGGATTTCATGTCTTAAAAGTACTTGAAACTCATTGGATTAGACGATATCCAATGGCCTTTGCAGCTTTAAAGATGCTACAGACTGAAATCCATTGGACGAAAGAAGCAGGAAATCTTTGTGGGGGTTGATTTTCCCTGCTAGGGCAATGGCATCCCCTCTGGGGATGAGCGTGGGGTACTTTATTCCTTTATCTGTTTCCTTGCTGCCACTTAGGTTTAGATGGCCACAAAATGGAAAACTTTTCACGTGTAACAAGACTCAGAGTTTTATTTTCCCAGCAGGAATATCATTGTAAACTTTTAGCCACAAACAGACAGTCTGAAAATGGTGCTGAGAATTGCTAATTAGGGACCTTAATGATTTATGACATTCCCTTGTGTAACACTATTCATCTCCTTGGCTCTAAGATCGCAGAGAGCATTTAATCCTCTGGAGGTTTATATTAAGTTTTTTAAGAGATATAATTAATCAGCTGAGCACTTCTGATCAGCAGTATGAGACACTCCAAATCTGTTTGTCTGATTTATTCAGCAAATATTTATTGAACCCTACTCTGTGCCAGGCCTGGTTTGGGCTGTGGGAATCCAGAGGCAATGGTTATGATGAGGACCATTCACAATACTGACAACCACGTCCTGACCACTTAACGCATGCACGGCTGCTTGTGGGAATTATGCATGTGTTGTCACATCTCATGCCTAACACAACCTTTTAGGGTAAATTTTTTTTTTTTTTTTGGTAACAGCTTAATTGAGATATCATTCACATACCATATAACTTACGAAGTAGGTATTTTTATCCCCATTTTACAGATGAGGGACTTGAGGTGTGGAGAGGTTAGGTAACTTTCTTTAGTGTTTCTCAGTTACTTAGCGACAGAGTTGGAATCTGAACCCAAGTCTCTTTCACTCCATAGTATATATCCCCTACTATGAGGGGGTGTATACAGGGAACTGTAGGAAGAGGGAGTGGCTAACTCAGCCAGTAGTCATGGATAACTTCATAAAGGAGCTAGTATTTGAATGGGGCCTTGACATATCAGTATGAGTTGGCCAGGCTAAGATGGGCAGATTTCTAGTTCAACACGAATGTAAGGACTCTTCTTGCTTATTTCGACCTTGATGGCTTTTGAACCTCTGAGCTGTACTTGGCCCCAAAAGAGAGAGGAAGGGCCATCTCCTCTTGTCTACAAGAGTGTTACCTTCAGTTCTAGTCTGACCATAGATGACTCCAGAATACTCTACATTGATAACCCTGTAGCAACAGGGCCTGTTGTTACTATTGGGCGGGGGGGGGGGGGGGGGGGGGGGGGGGGGGGAGTGTCACAGGCCAGAGCCCTTGTCAGCTTGTCCACATTGTTGTCTTCTTCCCGTGTTTCCCAAAGCTCTGGTGGGCTTCTGCTGGTGAGAGAGCTCTGAGGCAGGATGTGCCAGAGAGATAGTGAGAACAGCACTTAGAATTTTAGCTCATCTGAACGTTAGCTTTGCGGTCTCTTTTCTCTTTATTTGTATACCAACCCTGGGATTTACTGCCCTCTCGTTGGAATGCTCTTGTCCTGGTTACTCGTCAGTACATAAATCCCTGAGACAGATGGCTCTGCCTCAGTGGCTGCAGGCCTTATCAGATTTAATATTTGTTCCCTGCAGCCCAAATACAATCAGCAAATTACAGACACTGAAACAAGAGGTGAAAGTAAATATAGTCTCCAGTGTCAGCAGCAAAGAATCCTCAACCGTGTGGTTGCCTGGGATATGGCTTAATTCTCATTTGGGCTTCTGGACCCAGAAAATGGGGCAGAGGGGTCATTTATTGAGGCCATTCAGTTCATCCCCCTGCCTCCCAATGGCTCTAACTCAGAGAGACAGGTGCTGTTCTAGTCTTTATGAACCTACAAGGACAGAAGCTCTCTAGCTACGTGTGCCAGCATTTAACAACCCTCTCTGTGAGAAAGCCCTTCTTTCCACTCAGCCTCGATCCACGCTGCTGTAGTCTGCACAGCCGGACACGACTGTTTACATCATTGTCAGTGGCTGCCCTGTCCTCCCTTCCCTTTCCGGGACACTCAGAGTTGGCAGGAATCACACCGCCCTTGGCATCTGCGAGGACAAACATTATCTCTTCTTTAATTCCACACTCCTGCCCCGTCTGCCACACCCCGGGGAAAGCTGGGACCCTGGCTGGGAGCAGCCCATGACCTCCCCCTCTACTGCCTCCTCTCCCACCTAACCCCCACCCACAATCTGTCACCTGCTGTGGATGCCACTGATCTGGCTGCAGGGCAAGGGAACTGGATTCATAATGAACTGCCAGCATCTGAAACCTGCCAGCACTGCCCTAGGCCATTAGTTGAGGAGAGAAAGAACAGTCTGGGTTTGATCTGAGGGCCAAAGCTTCAAACAGCCTCTAACCTCAGAGGGGAAACGTGTGTAAGTTTGTGAGCGTACATGTGTTTCTGAATGAGTTCTCCTGGAAACTGTTTATAATTCTGTATGTATGTCCTTCTATTTGTCCTGTGTCTCTTCGTTTATCTCTTTCCATGTGTGTCTGTGTCCCTATTTGAGTACATGTATTTGTAGCTATTGTTGTGGGTGACTGTGTAAATTTATATGCATTTCTGTGACTTTGTGATGTCAGTGTGTGGGCTGGTGTCTTCATGGCAATGCCCATGCAGCTGCTCTGGCCTGGCAGGACTCCCTTCATCTCACTAACCCCTCTCAGCCACCAAGACTCAGCTCAGATGTCACCTCCTCCAGAAAGACTTCCTCTCATAGGGTTAGATTCCTCTCCTCTGTGCTCCCATAACATCTGGGGCTTGCACCATCAAAAACCCCTTGTCTCTTTCCCAACTTGACCCTGAGTCCCCTACGACAAGAACTGCATTATCTGATCCCCGGGTGCCCAACACCCAGCTCTATGCCTGACATTCAGGAGGCACAGGAGAAATGATTCTTCAGGGAATCATATAGAAGTTGCCACATATTGAGTGCTTATGCTTACTAGATATTTTTAGCTGCATTGTTACGTTAAATTCTCACAACAACTCTTAGTAGAAACCCTTAATGGCCTCATTTTACAGTGAGGAAACTGAGGCTCAGAGAGTTTGAAGAACTTACATAAAGACACAGTGGCTAATATATAATGATCTAGGACTCAAACTCAGATGTGGCTAACCTCTAAATCCAGGCTCTAAACCACCATGATAACTGGTTATAGATGGATGGTTGGGTACATTGGTCCATGAGTGTTCAAAGACAGTTGTCATTGTTTTCACCCAGGGTCTTCCAGGGCTGGGACCTAAGGGCAATGCATCTTCTGGTTCCCGCCAAAATAAGAAGCAAAAGCCCATGTGATCCCTCTCCATTAAGCTCTAGAGAACAAGGGAAGGAGGGCTTTCCAGTCATATCTCTGGCCAGACAGGGATAATGAGGGTCAGAACTATAGAGTCAAGGGTCCTAGGTTCTAGTCCTACCTGTGCAATGAACCCAGCTCAACTGCAAAATGGAGAAATGTAGGGGCATCTGGGTGTTTGTTGAGCTTCCAACTTCAGCTCAGGTCACGATCTTGAAGTTTGTGAGTTCAAGCCCTACATCGGGCTCTGTGCTGACAGCTCAGAGCCTGGAGCCTGCTCTGGATTCTGTCTCCCTCTCTCTGCCCCTCTCCCGCTACACTCTTTCTCTCTGTCTCTCTCAAAAATAAACACTTAAAAATGGGAAATGTATAACTTCTATAACAAGTAGATGGGAAGGAAGAGCATATACATTGATTGATTTAAATATGTATTGAGCACCCCCGGAAACAAACACAGTTTCTTTCCCTGAGAGCTTGTGAAAATGTGGGACGAGGGTATCTGATCTTCTGAAGCATTTAACTCCCACCAGATGTCATGTTGCAGGTCCTTGGCCTTTCCTCTCTAGCCTTCAAGGTGCTGGGCAATGTCAGTGCCCTCACACCCATTTAAACCTCCCCAATGCCTGCCTTCCTTGGGTAGTAGTGCCTCAGGTCTCTTTGGCTAGTTTAGTTCCCACTTCTTAATAAAAACTTAGCTAGTCTGGGCTCCATATCTTCTATGTCTCTCTTTGAAGAGAGATCAATAATGTCCTAATGACTTATATCTACAGGAAGATTTTCATTTTAATAGGCCACGAAATTCTTGATCCAAAGAAATATAGTTTCTGACCCTGTGGTGTGTGTGTGTTATGGGGGGAAGGGGTCAAGGTTTTGCCTTTAAAGCTGCAAAAAAAGAATTTGTTGTTTTATTAAAAATGTGAAAATGATGAGTGTATTTAACAAATGCCACCCATACTCTCACCAACATACGTGATCAGTTGACTTTTCTAGTCCTCATTTTCCAGCCTACGTGTTTTCCGATCATTGTGACATAGCACATGCATGGCAGTCCTTGCTGCTTGAGAGCTTTTGTGATGATCAGTGTTCTTGAGTGTGTGGTGTTCCCATGAGCATCATACCATACCTAACCATTCTCTGTGGTTGGACATTTGCATGGCTTTTCAGACTCTCCCCTTGCTGTAGTCCAGAGATAGAATACTTTTTTCACATACAGCTATTTCTTGGGGTGAAATTATTTCCTTTGGGGTAAATTCCCATGATGTGCTTTGTTGCTTTAACATAATGGACTCCATTCTCCAGAGCTGGGTCTCTGCAGAAGATGATAGAACCTAAGAATTCCAAAATGTGTTGGATAGGACCAGTCTTTCCCAAACCCACATGCCTTCTTTTTTGACTGAGAACCAGCCAAGTGGCCATGTTTCTGTCCCCCACAAGTCATAAGCTTGTAGCTGACAATGGGAGACTCAAGGTCAAAAGGCTAGATAAGGCTTTGGTAGTACATCTAGGGTCGTAGTTTTGGCATCACACAGGTTCATGTTCACATGTTGTCCCTTATCAGCGTGTGACCTTGAACCAGCCACATAGCCATGCTGAGACACCATTTCCTCATGTATAAAGTTAGGCTCATAATGGCATTCTTCTCATTAGTGTATTATGAGAATGGAGTTCTGTACCTGATAAATATTGTATCCTGCCTGTAGGATACGGGTCTCAACCCCCGCAGCCTAATTTTAAGGTCCATTTTGCTGCCTCCAGCCCACCCCCACCCTCTACCCTCCCTTTTCTCCTTCTGCCTTTCCCTCTGGTTCTTTGACAAATGAGACAGAGTCAGGGGTTCAGGCCTTGGTAGGGCCTTCCTCTATGAGACCTCAGTGGTCTCTCTGTGTCTGCTTCCTGCTTCCTCTCTCTGTGTCTGTGAAAAGCCTCCTTTCCCACAGATCCAGGGAGAGATGATAGACGTAAGCTCCATGAAGCAGGGCTGGTTTAGAAGGCCCAGATCTTTTCTACTACCATTCGATAGCCCTGTATCCGAGATCCAGGAATTTCTGACTCTAGGAAAAAGAATCCTTTTAGAGTTCTGACCCCTTGGACCTGATCCTGGCCATAGACATGCCCTCAGCCTCCTTCTCATCACTATGTTCCCACCACCCTTTAGCCTGCAGCAGCTCCTATCCCCTTTCAAATGGCTTTTGGAGTTCAGGGCAGAGTCTCAGAAAGGGGAGAGAGCGCTGTCTTCATGGAAACATTGATGTGGTTCTGCTGGGGAGCAAAGGTTTAATCAGGATCAAAGTTTTCCTGGGAGTTATTGATGCTGAATTTGGAAACAGGCATGCTGTTGTTTCCTGGTATCTTTAGCAACAGAGTCAAAATGTTTGGTTTTTCCCAGTGCTTATCATCTGAGATCTTGCCAGAGGTGCAACAAGAGGACCTTCGATTTAAAAGGACCCCACGGGACCCCACGAGGCTCAGGGGCTTCTAAAATCTTCTCCAGCCTGTTATAGGTGATGACTTTCCATCTCGCCTGGGAGCACTACAGTTTTCCCATTGGTCTTTCTTCCCCAGAAATTTCTACAGGGCAGGCTGTCGGTGAGTGTAGGACAAGACCTCAGCTCATCCCGGTTTTTTTGTAGCAGAGAACACACGTTGTGGGATTTGTTCAGGCAATTCTGGTTTTGGCTGCTCTGTGATTTGCTCTATTTATTCTTGTTCCATTCAGAGTGATCTCCCCTGGGCCCAGTGGCCACGAAGCTGAGAGTCATATTTATGAGCATGAGGTTAGAACTGGGCCACATTCTGTTCTCCTAAGTAGGATGATGAAGAGGGGATAGGCACCCCTCCCTGTGGCTAGAAGAATGTTTAGTTGGATTTATTAGTCTAATTTCCCTCATAAACAGCTGCATAAAGCTTTGCAAGCACGGAGGGTCTTATAATAATGGCCACTGTGGCACAGTAACAGGTGCTAATGGCGGTCATTTTGCTAGCAACGACAGCCACCTCTGAATTCTCTTTCAGACGCAATTTCTCGGGGTTTACTTTGTCTCATCCCAAGAGTTCCTTGCTAATGCCTACGTCTTGGCCGTGCTTCTGTTCCTTGCCCTCCTACTGCAAAGAACATTTCTGCAAGCATCCTACTATGTCGCCATCGAAACTGGAATTAACTTGAGAGGAGCAATACAGGTACTTTTTGCAATACAGGCTAATTATGTTTTCACTTAGCAGTAAGAACCGCGTTATTCATCCTCATGGGCACTTAAGAATAATTCCAGTGTGAGTTTATCTTTTTGTTGCCCTTTAGCAGTGATTTGAAACAATAACCATTGACAAAGAGGTGTAGGAAGAGTGGAAAGTGCCTTGGGCTGGACTCAGGGAGTGCAATAGTTCTAGCCCTGGTTCTGCTTTGCACGAGGTCTGTGATGTCACCTGCTTGGCTTAGAATGGGACAGATGTCACTAATGGGTCACCACATTCTTTCCTGCTGAATGCACATGCAGCGTCAGACTCCTTCCCCAGATTCTGTCCCAGGGGTCTGCTACCAGTCTTCTCTGGGTGCAAAAAAAAATAAATGAGCTTGACTTACTGGGACTAGAGAGCCTCTAATGTCTATTTGAGCTCTTAAATCTTGGCCCAGCAAGATTTATTTGAACTCTTAAACCTTGGACCTAGTCCCTTGGATCTAGGTCCTTCTTCCTTACCCCTGTGGTTTCCTTCCCAGAGTGGGTTTAAAGGGTGATCAAAATCAGGAAGGATTCAGGGCACTTTTAGGCAAGGCAGTGACGAGAGTTGTCCAAGCCCTAGTATTCTCTTTAGAATTTTGGTTCAGCCATTGGAATGGAGAGACCCAGTGAGATGGTGGGTTAAGTAGGACAAAAGTTTGTTTTCCACACACAGTCAGGGCTGCTGTGGCAGCTGCACACTTGTCAGGGACCCTGGCTCCTTCTGTAAGGCTGCCAGCCTGCTCATGTGCCTTCTGCCCCATGGCTTCAGATGACTATTGACATTGCCAATGCTGGGCCTACACTTAAACCAGCAAGAGAAGAAAGATGGGACAAAAGGAGAGAATGCTGCCTTCTTTTAAAATCATAATGCAGAAGGTACACGTGTCCTTCTTCACCCCATCGATGAGAAATTGGCCACGTGGCCACACCTAGAGAGGTTAGAAAGTGTGGTCTTTGTTCCTGACAGCCATATATGCCCTGCTAGAAATTATTCTCGTGAAAAGAGAAGAATGGGTCTCTCGTGAAAAGAGAGAATGGATATTGGGAGACAACTAGCAGATTCTGCCATACCCAGAAATTCCCATGAAGTCAGTAGAACACTCAGAAGTTGTGACTAAATCCCAAAGCCACATCACACTTCAAGACAGAAATATTTCTCATTTCATTATTAACATTGACTGGTCCTTGGGAGCCAGGATCAGAGGCTTTGCAGAAAAGAGACTGAGAGGAGAAGGGTATGACCTGGGCTGGGGACCCTGTCAGAGTCCAAACTCTGGTTATCTTAGTACAGGCCATGTGAATGGTGCCCCCTGGAGTTGTACACAGATTGTGCATCTGTACATGACAACGCTGCCCATCCCCAGTGGTTTTTCATTGAGAAAACAGAATCATTTCCTCATCATGTGAGAGTGGTGGAAAGAGCCCAGGAAAATACAAGACCCTCTGAGATTCACAGGGGCTCAAATCTAGGGAGAGCAAAGTCATTTCTCAGTTCAGAAAACCTCTCTGAAAATCCCAGCCTCTGCACAGACTCTTCCATTGACTGGCAGGCACATACCACCATAGACAACAGCCAATTTTGTAGTCAGTTTTGTAATTAAATCTTTCTACTTGTAGGTCATAAATTACACACTAGCCCAGTATTTTCCAATTACGCTAAAAGAGCCAAATATGGTTTTTAAATGGATTAGCATGTAACTGTTCTTATCAAACTGTCTGAATCCAGGAGAGCTAAATTCATATGCCACAAAAAGAAACTGCTGGTATTAATTATAAAACAAATTAGAAGAACAAACCCTTTTTTCAGAGATTTACATAAAATTGTAGATAAAGGTCTACGTCTTCATGGGTTTGAGAAGAATGACAGTTCTTGAATGAAAAGTTATTAAGCCCCTTGCTTGTATTATATATATAATTTGTGGACATAAACCAGCTATCAGTCAATTGTGGATTTTTGTGTATCCTAGTCTTTACTTAATAATGCTTTATTTGATAGATTACTCTATGTTCCTACTTCACTAAAACTAAATTTACTATTATTCTTTGAAGACTGATTTCACATAACCTGGGCCGTGCCTAGATCTGTCCAAAAATGTCATTGCCATTATTTTAAACTGTACCCATAGTGTATATAAACTCAAAAGAGACATATGATAGGTTCATGCTTTAAGCAGACCTGATCCACAAGAAAGCTTGGGTTTCACAAAAGGTGAATTTAGGACTGGGAGTCCACCTGACAACAGAATGCACAATAGAATTTCATTTAAGAGGAGGCATCCTTAGGACATTGAAGACAGAAACGCATTTCTCCTTGTTTAAGAGCACATAACTTGAAAATTGCCATGTTTCTAGGAGGCACGATCACTCAGCACACAGAGCTTTTAGGATCAGAGCCCACAGGGAGCCATTTCCATGGCTGCTCCCCATCTGCCTGAAGAGACAGAACAAGGTCCTCTGGGGGCAGGACTCCCATGGTGGTGGGGCTGATCGATACTTGTATGTCATGTCTCACGAAAGACCTTCCCAAGCTGATCCCTTGTTTTCTTTCAAGGCTCAGTTAAGACAAGACACGGCCTCCAAACATACCCCTCCCCTGGTTGAAGACAGCCACATTAAAACAGACAGCTGCCCCACTTTATCATTTTTATGAAGTGTGTTCTCCACTGGCCTCTGGCAAACCAAGAATACAACAGGACACGAAGATCACTTTTAAGATTTAAGAGCTAATTAAGTCCTGTCCCCAAGGGAGAGGTCTTGCTTTGCTGGGGAAGTAGCTTGCCATGCTGGCAAGGATTCCTCATGTGAATGCTGCCTTTCTGACTTGCTTGTTCTGTAATCAAAGGCCTTTGCCTCTCTGAGCCTCAGTTACCTCATTTGTAAAATTGGAACCACTAATGCAGTGCCCCCTTACAAAGCTGCTCTGGGGCCCCATGGAGGAATGTCTGAGAAGGCACTGGCATATTGTAGACACATGGCATCTGGGAGACGGATTAGAATGATGATGATGACAAATGTGAAATACTCTGCTCTCATTTCCAGACCAAGATTTACAATAAAATTATGCACCTGTCCACCTCCAACCTGTCCATGGGGGACATGACAGCTGGGCAGATCTGCAACCTGGTTGCCATCGACACCAACCAGCTCATGTGGTTTTTCTTCCTGTGCCCAAACCTTTGGGCCATGCCAGTACAGGTAAGGGATGTGTGTCTGGGTGGGGGTGGGGGGCACAAAGTCAGAATCTGCTGGTACATGCCCAGTGACTAGGGGCTCACCATCTTCCATTCCATGTTTGCCTGCACCTTCCATACCCTTGGGGTCTCCATGGTGTGTAGCCCTGGCTTCCAATAGTCGCTCACACTCTGTAAAAGGTCTAGCTATCTCTCTTGTCATTTAGGCTCTCAAAAAGCAGCCAACCTTAAAAAAAAAACTATGGGATAATCATATATGGAACATTTTTGCAGACATTAAAAGTTATGTTACAACAAAGTACTTAATTACACTGAAAAGTGTTCATGATGGATGTTTAAGCCAAAAAGGTTACAAAATAGTACATGCAGTGAGCTTCACGCTAAATTGGAATACGTGTACGTGTACACATTGGCACAGACTCACCCAGAAAAAAGAACTAGAAGGCCACATGGTGGGGTTCCGAGTGACTTTTATTTTCTTTATGCATTTCTAAATTCTCAAGTAAGCACGTGTTTTTCTTGAAAATCAAAAACATGATTATTTCTAAAGCCAAACAACCTTTGGGGATGGTTCTGAAGGAGGTGCATTCTCCCCCAACGATAGCAGGAGAATCCTTGGCGTGGTTTTCCTGACTCCTGGTCTGGTCTGCTCTGTCTCTCATCTGGAGCTTTGACCATGGACTTGGCTTCACTCTGGTGAATCCCAGAACCCCTGCAGGCTCCACAGAGGCTGCCTGGTATAGAGGAAAGTGCCTGGACTTTGGTGAAACCAGTTGATTCAAATACTTAACCTGTCTGAGCCTCAATTTCCTCATTTATGAAAAGGGGATGATTCCTACCCTCTGGTGTTGCTATGATGAGTCAATTAGACGATGTAAGTAAAGCACCAAGCAGAGTGCCTGGCCTAGAGCAGTCACTAAGTAAATATCAGATCCCTGGAAATTGCAGACTTTGGTTTGAGTGAGGACTTTACCAGTTCAGAATCGATTGCTTCTTAGGACGCAGATTCCACAAAACTTTATCTCAAGTGATTTTTATTGGTACTTCTTACCTGTAAAACTTATATTTGAAAGACTTTAAAGGAAAATAGAACAGAGAGTCAGCTAGGCATCTTGATGGGGACGTAAGACAAGGAATCTGATGGTCCTTTTTATGGGGACAGCCCTGTATGCCATCCCCTATTACCACTTATCCATGTCTAGACCACCGTCCTCCTCCCAGCTCTACCAAGATGGATTGGTGGCTACAGAAGCTATAGAAAGGGGCATCTGGGTAGTTCAGTTGGTTAAGTGTCCTACTCTCGATTCCAGCTCAGGTCCTGATTTCACAATTCATGAGGTAGAGCCCCATGCTGGGCTCCATGCTAACAGTGCAGAGTTTGTTTGGGATTCTCTCTCTCCCACCCTCTCTGCCCCTCCCCCACTCATGAGAGTTCTCTCTCTCTCTCTCTCAAAATAAATAAATAAACTTTTTTAAAAAAAGAAGCCATAGAAGGGCCTGGAGAGTTCATCTAATATAGTTACCAGTCTTTTATCCACAAGAACACTTTCTATTATGTCCCCTTAAACAACCTCTTTTGAAAGATTTTGTCCACCAAAATCTTCATTAAGATTTCATTTGTCCACCAGATTATCATTACTACTATTTATAACGTTTATTGCACATACATCATTGCTAACAATGCTAATACTAATAACCCTTGCCCCAGGGGCACCTGGGTGGCTCAGTCAGTTAAGCATCCAACTTCATTCAGCTCAGGTCATGAACTCACTATTCATGGGTTTGAGCCCCACATTGGGCTCTGTGCTGACAGGTTGGAGCCTGGAGCCTGCTTCCAATTCTGTGTGTGTGTGTCTCTCTCTCTGCCCTTCCCCCTGCTTGTGCTCTCTCTCTCTCTCTCTTTCTCTCTCTCTCAAGAATAAATAAACATTAAAAAAATTAAAAGAAAAAATAAACCTTGCCTGCCCCAGCCTCTGTCACTTATGCAGTTAACCCTCCCAACACCCAGGGGGTGGTAGTTTTTATCTCCACTACTTACCTTTGTTTATTTATCATGAAGTATCATTTGGTTTTCCACTTTTAATTCCTTAAAGGCTGTCTATGCCTTTGCCACTTAGAGCTTTAACCAGCCCTCAAGACTCAGTGTTCCCACGTGGAGTTGATCCAATCCTTTCAACCTAGCCAGGATATTGTGTGCAGCCTGGGTTGCCTTTGGAAATACTAAAACTAGCTCAGGAGCCCCTCTCCTTTATCCCCGGGAACTCTCCTTGATTTGTAATCTTTTTTTGGTCACATATACTTTTTTTGATAAAAGCTTCATTAAGATATAATTCACCCATTTAAAGTGTATGATTCAGTGAGTTTTAGCATATTCAGAGTTGTGCGACCATCATTACAATTTTATTAAGTTTATTTATTTATTTTTGCTTAATGTTTGTTTATGTTGAGAGAGAGAGAGAGTGAGCCAGGGAGGGGCAGAGAGAGGGAGAGAGAGAATCCCAAGGAGGCTCCGCACTGTCAGCACAGAGCCCCACACAGGGCTCAAACTCACGAATGGTGAGGTCATGACCTGAGCGGAAATCAAGAGTCGGTGGCTTAACCGACTGAGCCACCCAGGCGCCCCTAGCATTGTCACACTTTTAGAACACTTTCATCACCCCAAAGGGAAACCCGTACCCATTGGTGGTCACTTCTCATCCCCTCCCCCAGCCCTAGGCAACCTCTGACCTACACATACTTTTGACAGTCTAATAAAAGCTTCTCAGAAAAACAAATGTGTGTTCACACATTTTGCCTACGATTTCAGGGGCTGGACTGGCCCCCTGAAGCTCTTGGATGCCGTGTTAAGGAACTCGGCAACAGTGGGGACTTCTTTGATTCCTCATCCCATGGGCACTGGAGGGGTGGGGCACACAGTGAGCCGGTAGCTGTGCCATATACCCAAGTATCTCCTTTCCGTGCTTCCCTAGTGACAGAATTCCCATGAGGCCTGTTTGTTTGTTTAAGAAAAGGGTTGCCGCCTGGTTTGATCTCTATGGGCCAGGTATTATTCTAGGTGCTTATCATATATGTTCATTTAATATTCACAGAAGTCCTGCTAAGTGGGCATTAAAATCACCATGGTAAGGATGAAGAAGCTGAAACTCAGAGAGGTTAAGTAACTTGCCTAAGATTGCACAGCTAAGTGCTGAGACTGCATTCAAACTCAGGCTTGCAGACTCCGGGGACAATGATCTCCCCACTATTATACTAGATCACTTTCCTAACTTGTATATAGGAGCTAACATAGCCCTTGTATTCCCCACACTTGCTTTGCATACTCAGAATTGCTGCTTTCTGATATATTCTCCTGTAAGGTCCACTCAGACCCCTCAGAATAGAAGAGTGGACAGAAGAATTTAGGGAGCATGACAAGGGGTGGGTGGAGGAGGAGGAGGAGCCTGGCATCAGCAGCAGCTGTGTCTCCAGGTCTTGTTCCAGCAGCTGCCAGCACTTGGACGTGGTGGAGGTTCAGGCACTGTCCCCCAGCAGGTGCCATGGTGGTGACTCTGGGAGTGCTCTTGGAGCTTCCTTGGTGTCTGGCTCTACCCAAGCCGCTGAACAATATGCCCTGATTGCCTCCATCTGAGGACAGCTAATGAAAACACTGGATGCCAGGGATAATTTTTGGGTAGGGTGATGGAAGCAGAGCCTGGCAGGAGTAGGAGTTTCTTTATTTCCCAACGTGCTTCTCTGCACCCCCATGTCAGCATTTAACATCAGTGAAACACTGGGAGGCAGGTGGGAAAGGGGTCACTTACCAGCCCCTAAGATCCTGCTAATACAAGAGGCATTCTGTGATTAAGAGAAATTACAAAACCGCCCACCTCTGCCCTCGAGGTAGTGCAAGGAGCTTAGTGCCAATTTGGTGTAGAGTGCAAGGCCAACCCAGGCAGACTTTTTTTTTTTTTCCAATTAAGGAAGACAGCACATCTGTTCCTCTAGAATAATCCCTGAATTTAGAGCTGTCTGCCTTTGAAGGCAACCTGAGAAATTGTCAGCTTGATGCTTCAGGGGCTGGCAAGAGTAATTTACACTTCTCATAAATATTCAGAAGTAGGCAGTCATTTGCATAAAACCAGAATAATTCTCTTTTCAGAGAATACTTGCCAGATTCACTAAAACATTAAAGATACCAGCCTTCATGTACATTTGTGTATATGTATTGTAGATTATAAAATGTATATGCCTCTAAGAATTATAAAAACTTGTATTTTCATCCAAAAACCACTCTACACAATGTCATAAATTTAAGAGATCATTTTCATTTTCTTATATATGTAATAATTGGTGTAATAGAAGACAGTTCATATTTTATTTTAAAAAAAGATGCCAGGAGCCTGAGAATGAAAACTGAACTCTCAGACCCTGGACCGGTTTTGTCTGGCATGGATACGGCAGTGCTCCTTTGCTCATGTGTCACTTTTTCCCCAGTGTGAGGGAACCGTCAGCCTTGCCAGCCAGCCAACAGAACAAAAGGTGCTGTTACACTCATTGTGCAACCTCAGCTCTGAGACTTCCATCTGGAAGGTAGATTTGGAGAGAGTTAATGGTTCAGCAGGCTTACAGATAAATGCAGTTTGTTATCAGCCCAGAAAGCCACTGCTTGCATGAGAGCCCATCATGTTAATACCTCTTTCTGAAATTGCTTTGTCACACCTCCTCCTCTGGCCCCTGGGGACAACTCGGAAACCTGGGCACCAAGGCATGTCCCTCTCTAGGGGCTTGGGGAAAGGGGTTGCCAACACCGCTTCCCCCAGGGCGACTACCAGGTCAAAGGAAACTCACCCCCATGACCCTCCCTCAGATCGTCGTGGGTGTGATTCTCCTCTACTACATCCTTGGAGTCAGTGCCTTAATTGGGGCAGCTGTCATCATCCTACTGGCCCCCGTCCAGTACTTTGTGGCCACCAAGCTCTCCCAGGCCCAGCGGAGCACGCTGGTGAGTGAGCGTCCCCAGGGTGCTCGCGCCCCTTTTCCCCATCCTTCCCCCATGCGGCTGCTTGCTCCCTTTCCCTGTACATCAGCGAGGCTCCTCACTCTTCCCCCAGATGCCGCCAAACAGCCATACACACATATATCCACACTATCGTTGACCTTAAGCAGGTTACTCGATTGTCCAGGCCTCCGTTTCTTTGTCCGTGGGAGGGGATGAGTGGAGAAAGCAAGGGAGCATCCCCATGGGCTCGGGAGCTGGGCATTGCCTGTGAAGTGATGAGGGCATTGACTTGGCTCCTTCCTCTTGGCTGGGCCAGGGGCAAAGGAAACCCCTCTCTGACTTGGTGACCCCTGGCAGGAGTATTCCAACGAGAGGCTGAAGCAGACCAACGAGATGCTCCGTGGCATCAAGCTGCTCAAGCTGTACGCCTGGGAGAACATCTTCTGCACGCGTGTGGAGATGACCCGCAGGAAGGAGATGACCAGCCTCAGAGCCTTCGCCGTCTACACCTCCATTTCCAGTGAGTCTACCCCACCAGCCAGCCCTGTGTGCTGGGTGTCCAGGCTTGAGGGAGGGAGCAGAGGTGGCCGAAGCTAGAGTCTTTATCATCATCACCCAATCCAGGCGAGCCTCCAGCTTGGAGCAGAGCCCCTGGAAGTCACAGTGTCCTCAGTCATGTGCCCAGCAAATGTATATCGACAGCCTGCTGCGGGCAGGACACTGTCCTGGCCCTCAAGACACAGTGATGACAGAGACAAAGGAGGTCTTTTATGCTCCATTGAGCTGATCTGTTATGGGGAGGCTGCAGTAAATGAATATATAGCAACAGTTTTGGATTCTCCGGAGTGTGAGGACTTCTTTTTTTTTTTTTAATTTTTTTTTTTAACATTTATTTATTTTTGAGACAGAGAGAGACAGAGCATGAATGGGGGAGGGTCAGAGAGAGAGAGACACACACAGAATCTGAAACAGGCTCCAGGATCTGAGCAGTCAGCACAGAGCCCGACGCGGGGCTCGAACCCACGGACAGTGAGATAGTGACCTGAGCCGAAGTCGGACGCTTAACCGACTGAACCACCCAGGCGCCCCTGTGAGGACTTCTTTAAGTAAGTCAGACTGAGCTTCCCTTCCCTGCCCTGGATTCGGCTCCAAGGAAGCTTCTAACTACCTGGGGTATGAGGAGGAGAAAGATACAGATGTAGAGACTGAATCTGTATTAACCAAGTGGTTAGGAAACCCCAAGCCCAGAACAGAGAGAAAGGGGGGGGAAAAAGACCAAAACTGGTAAAAAAAAAAAAAAAAAACACAAAAAAAAACAAAAACCTTTTGGGGTCCCAACAGACATATGTATTAAAACCGCTTCCAGAGAACATGGGGCTCTAGTGGCAAATGCTCCTGTAGAACAATAAGCTAATAATAAAGAAACAAAAATCCACCTGAGAAAAATGTACCAACAGAGTAAGAGTCAGCAAGTACAAAAAAAAAAAAGGAAAATTATTCCCTCAAACCTGGAAATGATAGAATAGTGTGAAAGAGTTAGTAAGCATGTTTAAAATAATTAAAGAGCTAAAGGAAGGTGTAAAACCCAAAAGGTAAAACAGATAAGTATCAGGGGGAAAAGAGTCAAAGGGACTTCTAGAAATTAAAAATTTAGTTATCGAAATTAGTTTGGTGGACAGTGGTCCCCAGGTCAGGCCAGGGCTTATGGAGATCAGGTGACCGATGGAGTCCTGGCCCAAGTTGATCTTACAGTTGGTCTGGTGGCTCCGTGGCCACACCCTGCAGTGGTGGCCCCCGCCCAAGTGCATAATTGGGATGGAAGTAGTTAGCAGCTGCTATACCTCACCCTGGTTCCCTGGCCTGTCCAGTTTAAGAGCCAGTATGGTAGGAAGGGCCAAGTAGAAGCCCCCAGAGAGAAAAAACAAAAAACAAAAAGGAAACAAAACAACTCAAGTGTAAAGCTTAAATGAATTAATACAGCTGAAGAGGACATTTGTGAGTTAAAAGATAGGTCTGTAGGGGGGCACTTGGCTGGCTCAGTGGGTAGAGCAAGTGACTCTTGACGTCAGGGTTGTGAGTTCAAGCCCCACATAAAGAAAATGTTATCTGCCATTTGGGAAAAACATTTTACAGATGAGAAATGGAGGCCCAGAGGGGGTGTCCTCCTGAGGTCAATCCTGAGGTTAAAAGCATGGCTCAGACTAGATCCTTTGGCATCTTGTGCTATTTTTCACAAAGGGCTGGGCACCGACGTGGGGGTGAAAAAAACTTAGGACACAGTGGGGCACCATTTCAGGCTATTTTCTCTGAGTAGAAGAGAAACAACCAAGAATGGGCTTTGATGGGAGTGGGAAACAGAGAAGGAAATTAGGAGAGATGGACACTACTGACAACCTCTGCCAGTTGAAGTTGGTTCTTTTGGTGTGCCAGGAAGAAACGCAGCTGTGGGGGTCGCCAGTGGTGGGCCAGTAGTGCAGGGTGCACTGGCCACATCTCCCAGACAGGGTCATGGAAAATAAGATAGCCACTCAGGTCATCTGTGTGTTCCTGGTGTTCATATTGCCTAGAGAGAGGGTCCAGTGGGGCCAGGTGGCCAGCACCCAACCTGAAGGTTCTCGCAGGGCAGGGCTTACACTGAGCACCCCAAGTGTCCCACTCTCCTGTGCCCATCCAGACCATGGTGCCCTGTGGCTTACCACGGTCAACAGTGACAGACCATCCGTGGCACCAATCATGGCATCTTTCTGCAGAAAATCCTGCTAGGAACTGCTTTTCTCAGAATGCAGCTATGAACGTGGCAGGCAGTGGTGGCTTCCTGGATTCCTCACCAAGACACGCAGGTTACTGGTCTCTCCTCTTTACCCTCAGCCCTGAACACAGTGCTCAGGGCCTCTGAGCACTCTCAGGCTGAGTGCTCCACAGGGTAGGAGAAATTGGGAAGGAACATCTCAAGAGGTCAGAGAAACCAGCCCCTGCAGCCCAGGCCCTCTTCACCCTCCTCCCTGCCACCCTCCTGCTCTGCCTGCCCCTGGGCCTGGTTGTGGTAAAAGTAACACCACACTGTGTATAACCAATTAGACACCTGGCTCCCAGACATCTCATCAATGGGAACAGCTGCTGAGGTGGAGGAGGATTTCCGGCCACAGCCAGGTGACTTCTTCTCCCAGCAGCAGCACAGCAGGGCGGGCGGGGTAGGGCAGGCTCCCTATTGCTGCGATGCAAGCTAGGGAAGGGAGGCAGTAAGAAAACGGCACTAGGCCCCCAAGATTCCTGGCAGCAAACTAGGGGCAGCCTCAGGTCATATAGTTGAGGGCATCGAGATGTATGCTCGATTCCTGCATTCCACACTATAACCTGGGATGTATTGCATATTGACAACATTTTACGATGCCTAGGTTCCCAGGCTAGCCTGCCAAAACCTGTCTAGTAGGTGTTCTTTGTCCCATGGGACCCTCAGAAGCCAAGCCATGGCTTCGTGAAGGTCATGGGGCCAGGAGGACGTGGGGGAAAGGAGATGCCATGTTGTCAGGGGCTGAGATGACTATCTTAGGAGTGAAGGACTCTGGAGCCAAGCAGGGGTTCTGTTCAGGGTCCCTCACCTGTCCGGGAATCAGTGACCTAGAGGGATAAACAGAGCATCCCAGGCTGGTCCCTGGAAGAGGACAGTGGGAGGGAAAGGGAAGAGCCCTCCGGGAGAGCGTTGAAAGCTAAGTGCTATTTACTTGGTATTTGCCCTTCCTGGGATGGGTTTGTTAGTCAGCAGCAGGGAGGGCAGGGTGGGGGAGGGGGTGGGGGGACAGGGTGGGAAGGGCACCTCCTGGCTGTGGGTATATGCTTTCAGTGTGTTTTCATTTACCTCCTCCCGGACTTCCTGCCTTCTGCTCCCTGTCACCAGGGATAAGGACACAGGTCATTAGACTTGAGGTAATGGGGCATCTTTCATTCTCGTCCCTGGCGCCAGCCATGGGGTCCTGGCGCCAAAGAGGAACCCAAGAGTCATGTTTTCTGATGGTGTCCATCTCGGTGCTGCCTGCTGGGCTTTCAGTCTGGTCATCGAATGCCAGGCAGTCAGAGTAGCTCTGGTGCTCTATCTGATGCTCCTGCCATCAGAGCCCCGAGCTGGTGCAGGGCAGGGCAGTGCAGGGAATGAAAAGGAAATGGCTACAGTTTCCCTACCATCAAAATCCAGAATTGAAGGAAAAGAGATGTAAGTCACTCGGCCGGGGTTGAGTGAGCCCAGCCCCGTGCTAAGCACTGGGAGGGATGCAAAAGACAGTTGAGTTGTGCTCTTCATTTTCCAGGAGTTTTTACTCTGCTGAGATGTCAGTGCTGACATACATGAAACAGTGGCAGGGAGCACTGAACCGTATGGACCTGCTCTGTGCTGGCTGCCTAGCGAGCCTACGTGCACTTAATCCTCACAACAGCTTTGTGAGGTGTGTGGTTCCACAGTCCCATTTTCTTTTTTCTTTTTTTTTTTTTTTTTTAACGTTTATTTATATTTGAGACAGAGCATGAACAGGGGAGGGGCAGAGAGAGAGGGAGACACAGAATCGGAAACAGGCTCCAGGCTCTGAGCTCTGGGCTGTCAGCACAGAGCCCGACGCGGGGCTCGAACTCACGGACCGTGAGATCATGACCTGAGCTGAAGTCAGACGCTTAACCGACCGAGCCACCCAGGCGCCCCACACAGTCCCATTTTCGTGAGGCTCAGGAAGGTGAGAGGACTCTCCAAGGTCCTCAGCCAGGAAATGGCAGAGAACAGAGAAGAAGGAAGCCTGTGGGCTGGGAGTTCACGAGAGCTTCACGCGAGAGGTGGCTTGACCTGCACCTCATAGGAAGGGCAGGATTTCAGTGAGTAGAAGCTTAAGTGGGGAAAAGCTGGAGGTAAGTGCTTTGGCCACTCCCCTGAGAAGTCAGTTCAATCCTTATTTCCCTGCAGAAGCAGGTGATTCTAGATGTCCAGCCCGGCCATGTATTTGAGGACAAGCTTTGCAAGAGTGACAAAGGGGTTCTAGGCCCTACCAGTCAACCAACAGACATGCTGCCAGTTCATTCTGTCCTTTGTTCAGCACCCATCCCAAGGCCTTCTCTCTGTGTCAGACTGTACCGAGGCCTTGCGCATTAAAGAGGAGGCAAGCATGATCCTCTCCCTGCCAGTCCTGAGAGAGACCATGCCATGAACAGTGAGGCCAGAGATATGGGTCAGTTCCAAATGGACCACTTTTGTTTTGTTTCTTTCATCACTTATCTGATAAATATTTGGTGAGCTCCTACTATGTGCCAGGACCTGTGCTAGGTATGGGGGTGCAGTGCTGGGAAGAAATAGTGGTCCCTGCCTGCAGGTTCCTCACAGGCTGATAGGGAGGCCAGACGTGCAACCGTGTTGTGAGAGGAACAGAAAGGGGTACTCTAGATGCCCATAAGAGTTCTACCCAACCTAATCTCTAGGGGTCATGGGTGTCAAGGAAACCTTGTCAGGATGACTACAGGTTAGACAGATGAGAGGAAGAATGTTCCAGGCACAAAGGCCTAGAGGTGAGAAGGATGACGGTGTGTTCAAGACTTGAGCATAATTCGGTGAGGAGAGGGTAAGAAGACCAGATCATGCAGGACCCTGTGTGCTGTGTTCAGACCCCTAGGTTTTCTCCCAAAGCAGGAGAGCCACTGAAAGAGTTTGAGTAAAGGACAGGTATGTTTGCTGCCTCTTTGAGTATTCTGGGGGCAAAGGTCTTCTTTCTTCCCAGCTGGTCTGAACCACAGTCAGGTGGACCCTCCTGGGAGGGATGTAACCGGCCTCAAACCATGCCCTGCAAAACAAAAAAACGTATCTCCAAACCCAACTCTGCCACAGACAGGGTTGTGGGGCTGGACAGGATGGTGCTGGTGAACCCCATTCTCAGGCCACCCTGCACCTGCCAGGGCCTGGCGATTCTTGGCAAGTCTTGCTTCTGTCTCTTCAGTGGAGGCCCCGACTCAGAGCAGCCAGTGTTGCAGGACAAGGTGACCTCCGCACCTGGTCCCCCTTCCTCCTCCAGCTTCTGTGAATTTCTTCTTCAGTATCTGCCCCTCCTCCCACTAGCTGGGGCAGCCGATGCATATCCTGGCCTGCTTGGGCAGAGAGGTGGCTGAGGAAGAGCCAGGCAGGTGCATCTATGAAGGGGCAGAATCGGTGTGGCTACGGGGTCTCTTGCCACACTTCCTCCACTGCCAGCAGCTGAGCCACCTTTCCCTCCCCTCTGTAGACTTCAGACTGACTATCCCACTGAATGGGAAATAGCCCTGTGCACCTCAAAATACGCTCCCCCCTCTGGCAGGTGCAACCTGCATTGAGGCCTGGCTGTGAGCCCACAGTTGCTCCCCTGCCCTCCGTGGAGACAAAGATGAAGTTAACCAGAGGCACAAATGGCTGGCTGTGCCTCCAGACACATGGCTTCTGAAATATTTATCAAAGCTGTGGAAATAAAAAGCTCCTGGTATTGCGGTGCAGGCTGGCACCCACAAGGCCGGGCAGCATTCCTTGAGCAAAGCCATGGGGAGCAGCTGATCTGAGCCCTGCTTTGGTTTTAGTTGATTTGTTGTTTGCTTTGTTTGGGGAGGAGGGGGTATGAAAAGTGGCACAGCTATTCACTGCTCTACCCCCAGAACACCTTTTGCGGACAGAGGAGATCCGCAAAAAATAATTTTTGAAGGAATACTTCCTTTTTTACATTTTTATTTATTTTGAGAGACAGAGAGAGTGCGTGCAAGCAGGGGAGGGGCAGAGAGAGAGAGAGGGAGAGAGAGAATCCCAAGCAGGCTCTGTGCTCTCAGCACAGACCCCGATGCGGGGCTTAAACTCAGGAACCGTGAGATCACGACCTGAGCCGAAATCAAGGGTTCAACGCTTAACCAACTGAGCCACCGAGGCGCCCCTTTGGAGGAATACTTCTTAAAAGATAGTTGGAGAGGAGGGTGTTAAAACGACACCTACCCATATGTCTACACCATTACAGAAAGACTTTTACTTTCGAAGGTGGCATGTCAGGCCTGCCTACACGCAGCTAAACTTTTCCATAACAGTGCCACACTCACACATGATTTTCTACTCTTCTACTTTCGCTTAGAATTATTTCACAGTACTTCTGGCTCCCTAGCACTCAAGATTCGAGCACCATCATGTTCTTGTCCCCGCACCACCCCGCCCCTGTCCAGATCAAATCAAGATGAGTCAGCCCACCCCATGCCAAAGTTGGAGAGAAATGAACTTTCGGTCATATTTCCCACCCCTCCACCACCTTTAATGTCTTACAGGGCCTTATGTGGTTCAAGAAGATGGGTGCAGGGCCTCTGGTCTTCAACTTGTGACAGCTGGGACACCCTGCTCCCTTCCCCCTACCCTCACTAGGGTACAGGAGTGTCTGCTGAGCTCAGAGACCTGCCAGCGCCTGTGGCATCCCAGGCTCCTTAGTCTTAGACACTGACATCCCCAGTGCCAGCCATGTCCACCCCAGGGCCCAGGGGGGTGGTCTTCAGAGTGGCCTTGAAAACAAGCAGCTAGTGATTCCCTTCATCCATCTGCCACCCTGTATGGCACCCAGAGCTCCCTGAACAAAGGCTGTCCTTCCAGGAGAGGATGAGGGAAGTGGAAAATTACATTTTCACTGGCTAACATCTCCGTACAACAACAGAACAGGACAGAAATTAATTATGTCATATACATTCTCCATGGTGCTGCATCAGCATTGGAATACTCATTTTCAAATTTATTTATAGCTTGTCTCGTTCCTCAAAGGACTTCAGGCAGCTACAAGAATAAAGACAATAAAATAGGGAAAAAATAAATTTTAAAACTCACGACCAGAGAAAACATGCAGAACAAAATACCCATTATCACACATTTCTAACTGCAAAATCTCCCCCAGAGTCGATGTACCACTTTACTAAAACAGCCACTCCTGTTGGATGTTGCCAGTTTATTTCGTTTTGGGTGGTTTACGGCTGTGGTTGTGGTTTTGTTGTGACAGATAGCGCTGCAGCTAACACCATCTTGCTGAGAGCTTCGTGCTTCTGTTAAGTGATTTTTCAAGATAAATTCCCAGGAGAGAGATTACAGGATCAGAAGGTCTGAACTTCTGCGGGGCTCTAGCTACGAAGCACCAGATTGCTTTCTTAGCACAGTTGGGCCAATTTGCAAGCTAACTTCGAGCCTATTCTAGAGCTGGGAGTTGAGCCCCAGAGGTGTGGGAGGGGGCCCAGGGGTGGTGCACAGGTGCCTTTTCTAGCTTGAACCCCTCCTGTCTGGTAATTGATGGAGATGGGAAAGAGAGAAACCGAAGGAGGCTCCTGCCCTAAAGGAGCTTTCTGGAATAACTGGTCCTGGAGGGGATGGACGTGGCTACTCCAATGTTCAGAGCTATATGGTTGGTGATGGTCAAGGGCCCAGGCCTACTGGTGTCCTCCTCCCCCTCCCTCTTCACAGCCCACGATGGCTGTGCTATATCCTACATCCCTGATCTGGGTCCCTTATACTGTAGGAAAACTGATTGTGTTTAAAGTGCCCCCCTGCCAGAGACACAGAGAGAGCTGTGGCACTGTGCAGGGTACCTGGAGACCATGGCGCCTTCTTCAGGAAGGGTGGCTAAAGGTCAGGTATGATATTGGTATTGGTAAAAAGCCTTGTGACCAGAGAGACTAGCAGTAGCCCCAAGACCAGCTGTGTCTCCTACGTGAGATTGGGAGCTCTCCAATGCCTGGGGCCGTTTCCCTCATCAGATTAGGAATTCCCCCAAAATGGGCCCAATGTCTTTCCTGTCTGCTGGGTAACTCCCCGAGGCATGCTCCCTCTCTCCCCATCTTAATAGGGGCTTCCTGAGAGCATAGCTCTGCCCCCTTCCTCAGACAAGGACGCCCCTGTGGGCAGAGGCCATATTCTCCCACCCACTTGGGGTTCCACATCTCCAGCATACACTGTGTATGTACTAGCTGGTATATGCAGGATTCTTGGAATAAGTGGATAGTCTGCTTCTTGGAATGGTGTTGACCATTTGTAATTCTTCAGTGTCTCCAGAACCTTTGCCATTCATTAGATAGGGGCCATGTGCACAGCAGGCTGATCTGGCTCCTGGCTCCTTCTGCTTTAATTTGGCTAATTATACAACCAGACTCTTCTCTGGGCTGGTCTGGAAGAGGCTCCTGGAAGGAAGGAGGAGGAGATGGGAAGGTGGCAGCTAAGATAGTCATCTCTTATTCCAGGAAGTCTGCTCTCTGGAAGTTTAGGCCCAGGGTTAGGGCTCTCTCCAGCATCTCACACCTTGGGCTAGAGGAGCATGACCTGTGGAGCAGAGCTAAGCTAGTAGCCTGTGAGGTCTGACATTCAGGCAGCATCCAGGTTCCCAGAGCTGTTCCTTACATTATCCCCTCTTATTTGGAGGAATCCAGAGGGTGTGAACAAGTACACATTTACAAAAATCGGGTAAAGAAACCAAGGAATGGGAAAGGTAAATGACCTGCCCAAGGTCAGGGACTCCACCCTTCTCTGACTTGAAGTCCAGCTCCCTTTGCTCTCTGGGATCCCTATGAAGGATCCGAGGGCCACACTTTAAACAGAACAAGGAGGGGACCTCTGTTGCAGCAAACCACCTGCCCCACCTAGGCAGGGACTCTAAGCCTTAGAGCCTAGGGAGACCCTCTTTTAAGCTGTCCTTAGTTACTAATACCTCAATGTGAGTGAGTTTGAAATCCTTCCCAAGAGCCATGAGAGATGAGGAATCCTCTAAGCCTCAGAGAGAACCTGGCTTGGGGGGATACAGGGGCCAAAGGCAGAGCAAGGGGTAGCCACCTAGTGCCCCCCAGAAACACATGAGGCTGACCTCACAGTTGGCCAAGGGCAGCCAATGCTCCAATCTCTTCTCTCACCACTTCTGACGGGACTTCCTTCCCGCTGACCACCTAGAGCAGAATAAAAGCATGTAAGCTTTTGTCTAAAGGCTCAGGTCTCAGACACATGGGGCAAGAGTCTTAAGGGAAGCCGGGTAAGGAGCTGGAGGGACCGCAAGGCTAGAGTTCTGCCCCTACTCTGCCCAGCTCCACCCTGGTGGCTGGAGAAGGGACCCCATGGGCTGCACTGCTTCCGGACCATCCTGGGCAGCTTCATTTTTAGCTATCACATCCCTCCCACTAAACTTCCCTTGTGCTTCCTCCACAGTTTTCATGAACACGGCCATCCCCATTGCAGCTGTCCTCATTGTAAGTGGATCCCTTCTCCAGCTCCGGATGCGGTGGGTGGCAGAGAGTGTTTGCAGTGAGAGGCGGCCCAGGGTTTGGCCTCTCTGCACAAGGCCTTCGGATGATGCACTCAGCGGTGGGGCTGGAAATAGGGCAATAGATTGAAAGCCTGTAATGCCCAGCCGTGCCTCCCCAACCCCAGGCAGACCGGGGCCTCTGCCTCTGGGCCCAGAAGACCTGCGGCTTCGTCTTTAAAGAAATCTCCCTTTCTTTTAAAAAGAGCTATCAAACTTTTTAATTATAAAAGTAAAGACGTGTTTATTGCAGACATGTTGGGAAATTAAATCACCCACAGTCCCACTGGCAACATCTTTAACGTGTTTCTTTCCAGTCTCTTTTTAAGGCACATACTGTGACATTTTTACAAAAATAGGATTGTGTCGCACATGCAGTTTTGTAACCTGCTTTTTAAAGTTTAAGAACACGAATAATTCTCCACATCATTAAATGTTGCAGTGGAGGTTTCCTAAAGTGATTTTGACCAAAGCTGTGTGTGAGCCCAGCAGTGGGGGCCCGAAGTAGACCCCTCCAGAAAGGCCGAGCCCCCACTACCGCCCAGGGCTCCCATCCCTGGCGTCTGTGGCGGCCACAGTTCTTTAAAAAGATGCATTTTTTTCCCCTGGGGGCCGGTGTCCCTGAGCTGCGGCGAATTTACAGCCATCAGACACACTTGGGAATTCACTTTTGACATGATTTATTGGGCTGGTTCTGGCCTGGCTCCTTGGGGGAAGCCTGGGTCACAGAGGCTGCTGAGCCAGCCAGGTAGCCGAAGGCAGAGAGGAGGTGGTTTGGGAATGATCATGCCCACATTTTCCCTGACTGAGGACTGCTGTCTGAGGGGGCAGAGCTGACCTAAGCTGAGGGCTTCCCTCTGGTCATTCCTGGCAAGGAGGGGGCAGGACAGGGTGCAGCAGCCCAGCCCTCCAGCGTGAAGTCCTGAGCTTGCTGGAGACGTTTCCAGGAGGTGATTGAAGATGATGAAGGTGTCTCTAACAGAAAGCTCTCCTTGGGTCCCCTGTTCCAGCCCAGGGGCCGAGTGCTGCCAGTTTGGGAGAGGGCCATGCTCTGAGTCACATACCTCGCTTGTCCTTCTATCCACAGACCTTCGTGGGCCACGTCAGCTTCTTCAAAGAGGCCGACTTCTCGCCCTCGGTGGCCTTCGCCTCCCTCTCGCTATTCCACATCCTGGTCACACCACTGTTCCTGCTGTCCAGCGTGGTCCGGTCAACAGTCAAAGCTCTAGTCAGGTGAGAAGAGGGTCCAGCAAGGACACTGGGCAGGCAGCTCATGTGGTGGCCCCAGGGCTTGCTCCAGTGACCCCTACAACTACAGCTGTTTGGTCCAAAGTCATGCTTCCCCGTTGATCTGGGCCTCGCTGAAGGCGGTCATAGTTGGCCTGAGGGACATAGCCATGTGTGGCTTCCCTCCATGCCAGCCCTGAGAAGGGATTACCTAACTGGCTTACATACCTCCAAGGAGAGGAAACTCAATGGCACCTGCAAGACAACTCTATAAAAAAAGAAAAAAATTCAATGTTGAGCCAAAATTGGCATCTTCTCATAAATTCTGCCCATTGGTACTAGTTCCACCCTCCAGAGCCACCCAGAATGAGCACTGTTCCTCCAGCTCCTCGGATTTCAGAAGGTATCCACTGAATCTTTGTCTTCCTCAGGCTGAACATCCCCTCTTCTTTCCACGGGTCCCAGAGCCTTCCCGACCCTGGTCAGTAAAGCAGCTTTCCCTAAGTGCCTGCATGTCCTGTCCCCCCCTTAGCCTGCAACTCCGGGAGGCCCCTACGTCTGAGCTCTAGAGCCCTGTGGCCACTCTCCCAGAGACATCACCCTCTTGGGAATGAAAACCCGAGGGTAGAGCGTTGAGGTTTTGGCTGGGGAGTTCCATACCTGGAGTGAAGATCTCCTTGGACCACTGAAATAGCTCCTTGAAAGCTAGGTCTTGGCATGCCTCTGGGGAGAGCCAGCTATGTCCTTTCCCACCACCAAGGGGACCAGACAGTACCCAAGCCCCTTCAACCTTGAGAAAAGTGGCACCCTGGTCTCATGAGACCCTAGCATGTCCTAGACAAGCTGGCAAGGGGAAATAGCTGTTGGAACAAAGTCGCTGATGGAAGGAACAACTCACACAAGGAAGCTCTGGCCAGGGTTCAAGGATGGAAGGGGGCGTAACTCAGCAGAATTGTGGTCAAAGGAGTATATAACCAGGGAGTAGTTAAACCAGGGCTGGAAGAAAATTAGCTCCTATTTCCAGGCTTGGCTGTGCTGATTCAGTTTAATTGGCCATGGCATTGTGACTTCTAATGATCACCCTTCTACCCCCACCCCCACCCCAGCCCAGCTCTCTGATTCTGTATAGAAACCACAAGTCCAAGGATGCTGCAGCTGTTGGAATTCCCTTGTGCTGACCCAGAAGCATTTCCATATGCAGACACTCCTAATACCACTGTCACCAGGGTAGCTGAGGCCTTCTCCTCCTTGAATTGGGATTAATAACACCTTCCCCAGCAGGATTTAATTATATGCTTATAAAGCATTAAACACAGTGTCTGGCATATAGTATGTGCTCAGTAAATACTAGCTATTATTAATAACCAATCCCAACCCTAACTAAGCTTAACACTGACCAACCTTAACTCTAACAGTAATGGATAAAGCCCTACACCAATGAACCAGCTTTAACATTTAACTACCCCTAAAACTAATCAATCTTACCCTAACCCAGACCCTAATCCAGTCTAGCTGACTGATAACATCAGCTGCCCACCATGGATGCCCACTGATTTGTCTCCCTCCAGTGTGAGCTTTGTGGGGACAATACCGCAGGACCCAGAACCTTCTCAGAGCCACTCTCTCAGGCTGCACCCTCCTCTCTCTCCCCTTCCTTCTGCCCCTGGCAAGGGTGAGAGGTGTCTCTATGCTTCCTTTGCAGCGTGCAAAAGCTGAGTGAGTTCCTGTCCAGTGCAGAGATCCGCGAGGAGCAGTGTGCTCCCCGGGAGCCTGCGCCCCAGGGCCAAACCAACAAGTACCAGGCAGTGGTGAGTGCCCGGCTTCCCCTTGCCACCAGTGTTTTTCTCTAGTGCCTGTAGCCTGTGCCCTGCTGTGTCCTGCTTCAGCTTCTCATCATAGGAGGGGGGACTCCCTTCCCTGCACAGCTTCCAGCCCTGTGGGCCCTCACCTCCTCCTGACCATTCCCAGCCCCTTAAGGTTGTGAACCGCAAGCATCCAGCCCGGGAGGACTGTCGGGGCTTCACGGCCCCACTGCAGAGGCTGGTTCCGAGTGCAGATGGGGATGCTGACAACTACTGCGTCCAGGTGAGTCCTAGAACCTGCACCCCCACGTCTGGCCCCCCAGCACCATCTCCAGGAGGGAGCTTAGCATCAGAGACCTATATGCTGAGTCCTCTGCTCTGGAGGTCACCCTGCCTGCCTGGAGGGTCCATAGCAGTCCCAAAACCAGGGACAAGTTCTCCTTCTCCATTGAATGTGGGACCTCGTGACTGTCATCTCAGAGAGGGTGATTCAGGCAGGGGTCAGCAGGAGAAGGCCATTCCCCCACTCCCCTGCCCTAGAAGTAATCCAGGGACTGAAATCAGGGTTTCTAGCTTTCAGGGCGGGAGGGGAGGCAAGAGACCATTCACACTGAGAACCCAGCTGCCTTTCTATTCTTTTCCGGGCTGTGGGCTACCACCAATAAAGATCATTGGAGGCTTCTTCACATGGACTCCTGATGGAATCCCCACACTGTCCAACATCACCATCCGCATCCCACGAGGTACGGCCCGGCTCATGTCTCTAGCATGGTCTGGAAGTGCCCCTCAGAGTCATAGCTGAAGTGCCCCCTCCACATGTCCCACTGAATGACAGAGAAAAAGAAAAATCTGCATGTATTGAGCACCAGCTCAATGCTCACTCTTGGTGGGTACTTTGGGGTATGAACACTAGAGAGGGGTGGGCTACCCATGCTGGTGGGAGTCAGCAGCAAGGACAGGACAAGACAGCAGGACCTTGATGTCCAGCCACCTGCTGCAGATATATGGGTGCTTCACAGAAAGAAAAGCAGTCCCCAGTAGCCAGGAAATGTGCCATGAAAGAGGTGGGGCTCCTGAGAATGAGCAGGGTCCCTCAGGCCATGAGGCAGGGTGGGTATTCTGGCAAAGACAGCAGCATGAGCAAAGCATGGAGGTGGGATGGAGATGGGACCCAAAGTGGCCTTTGTTGGGACCATGAAGAGTTGGGCCCACACTGGGGAGTGAGAAGAAGGATCTAGAGTTCTAGAAGGGAAGGCTCAAAGGGATATTCTAGGTAGGAGGAAAGCAAATGGGGGTCCCAGGGTTGCATGTATCTGTCTGTCTTTCTGGGTGATAGTCATTCAGACTCCCTGGTGCCCTAGTCCCATTTGACCCCCGCCCTCCCTGCAGGCCAGCTGACCATGATCGTGGGGCAGGTGGGCTGTGGCAAGTCCTCACTCCTCCTAGCCACCCTAGGAGAGATGCAGAAGATTTCAGGGGCCGTCTTCTGGAACAGGTACTAAATTCACCCTCAGGGCTCAGCTAGTGGGGAGAGCTAACAGTGGGCAGGTGGGCAGCCTTTCTTTCAGCCATCTTTCTCAGTTAAGGACGTGTCATGCCCATATTGAGCACTTGCTGTGTGTTCAGTGAGTACTCAATTAATGCTGTTAATTGTTATTCTTGTCAACATCTGTAGTACTTATTCAACCCTTACTATGTGCTGAGTACTTTGCTAAGTCCTCTGCACTCATTATTTCATTTAGTCCTTATGACAACCAGCAAGGTAAGGACTGTGAACAGTCCTTGTTTTATAGATGAGGGTTCAACTATTTGCCCTAATTCACTCAGCTAATCATCGGCTGAGCTGGAACTCTAACTCAATTCTGCTTGACTCTAAATCCCGTGCTCACTCACCTGCACTGCGTCCCTGTGTGGGGAACTGGAACACAAACATTGGTTTCCGGCCTGGTCATCAGCAAAGCCGACATAGACCATTCAGTGGGTGTTTTGAGGAGCCAGAGATAACCCAGACAAACGTGGGTTTCTGGACAAAGATCACTATCTTAATTAAAGAGCCAGAACCCCAGGCTGAGTCAACCATGGATCTATTATTTATAGCCACCTACTTCCAAAAAGCACTTGAAACTAGTTGATAAAAGATACATAGAAAATAGAAGCTTTTTAAAAAGGAAGAAAGGAAGAGCTGAGAAATGAAGAGGGTGGGAAAGGTATACAGAAACCTGGGCGGGGCCTGGCTTGGAACTCTCCCCCGTCGCCCCCCCCATCCCCCAGTAGCTGAGGGCAAGGGGGGCCTGAGAGGTTTGTAGAGCACATTCAGGGATAAAGTTTGCAGCCGATTCAGCAGAGGACAGGCTTTCCCCACAGCCATTTCTAGGGGGAAGTGGCATTCAAGAGGCCAGGTTTTTCATAAGCCTGAGTGCAGAAAGACCTTGGGCCCAGTGTCTGAATACCTGTGTGCACCTCCATTTGCAGGACATTTTCCACAATGTCCCTGACTGGTGCATCCGATGGCAAGTTTCCTTCCTCAGTGATGCCATAGACTGGTAGACAAACTCTTTGGGATTTGTTCCTGTGACCTCTGTCTCTGGAATCTTAATTCCACCAGGGATTGTGGTGTGTTTGGGGCAGAGGGGTCTCTGCCTCCATTCCCCATCTTATTGGGGGAGTTCTCAACACAGCCTGACTGGCAAGGCCAGGCATTGGGGTTTGAGGTCACTTTGTCAGCCTCTTGTACCAATTGGCCCTTAGGGCTCTGAAGGGAGGAGCCCTTGCCTATTGGCTGACAGTGTGTCTTTGTGAAGGGAAGATGGGATTACAGACCCCAGACATTGGGGTTGCCCTGGTTTCCTGGGTCTGTGTCCCACTCAGCATGAGTCAATCCCCCCCCCGGGTCTGGTCCCGTTGCCCCACTTTCTTTATCTCTTCCCCCAGCCCCCATGCTCAGGTGTCCCCATACCAGCATCAACACCTGTCTGTCCTCTGCAGAAGCGCTAGGCACGCTTGGCAGAGGTGCAGCCCTGCCCTGCCTTGGCCCCCACCTCTTCTCCAAGCTTGGCCAACCCTCAGGGTCTGACTGCTGCCACCTCTGTCTTTGGAAACCTCTGCCCCAGCCCAAGGGATACAAAGGGCCTTTCTAGAACAGCTAACATTAAGCAGCTCTTATGTGCCAGGCACTGTGCAAGGCACTTTATTTACTTCATTGTCTCAGTCAGTCTTCACCAAGCTCTGTGAGGTAGGCATCATTCACCCCACTTAACAGTTGATAAGGAGATTGAGGTGAAGCAAGTTTTACCCAAGGCCACCCAGCTCTCAAACGGCAGAAGTGGGATTTGCATCTAGGTGCTCAAGCACATGGGCTTTCCACTGAGTGCTGAGAGAGAAGGGGTTCAAGAGCATGTGAAGAAATAATCAGCCTGACAGTCTAAAGGCCAGCAGTCCCTACAGCCATGACACCTACCTCCTCAGTGGAGCCACCACCCAGGTGCTCACAGCTCTGTCCTCATGGCGCCACCTCCCGGCTCAGTTCAAGTCTAGGGGTAAGAGTGACGATGAAGAGGTTCTCACTCCTCCATTTTGCCCTCCTCCATGGTGCGGCTTCCCTCTCAAGCATAGCGAAGCACATCCCGGTAGCCTGCAGCCAACCCTCGGAAGTTGTGAGTCTTTGTTCACAACTCAACTCGGGCTCCAATCTCTCCACCTTGATGTATTCACTCATCCCCTGTTTACTGAACATCTGCTGGGTGCCAGACACTGGGCACAGTGACAGAAATGCAAAGATGATTAAGACATGGCCCCTGCTTTTATGGGAGGGGAAGGAGATCAGTGCCATATGATCAAGCATAGAGGAACAACATGGGCCTCTGTGGCCAAGGAGAGAAGGGTCATGTGGATGTGGTGTTTGAGCCTTGAAGGATGAGTGTGGTTTCATCAGATGGAAAAGGCAGGGGTAGGAGAGGAAGGTGTTCCAGGCAGGGGTATCGCCATGGGCAAAGGCTTGCTGATGTGAAAGAACATGGTTCTGGTACCTGGAGCACTGGCGGGGGGGGGGGGGGGGGCACAGTGGCAGAAGACAAGACTAAAGAGGTGGGCTGGGCTCAGGTCAGACACCCCTATATACCAGGTCCAGGAAGTAAGATATAGCCTGAAGGCTGTAGAAGAATTATGCTGGTGATAAAAGAAAGGGGTGGGGGGGGGGGGGGTACTGGAGAAAGGGAGACCAGTTAGGAGCTCATTATAGTGGCTGGGAGGAGTCTGGACAGACATGACTCAGTTGTCTTCATCTGCCGTGTGCCTCTCAAAACCCTGGACATGTACAAGTTCTGTCCGGGTCAGCTATCCTGGGCAATGTGTTGGTTAAGTGTGGGGGCTGTGTGTTGAGGGACCCTTTTCTTACACACAGGAGCTCTATGCCTCAGACCCTGGGCCCAGGTCTGCATGGGGGTGATGCACTTGCAAAGTGAGCCAAGAGCAAAATAATGAGCAAAATAGCGTTTAACCTGGCAGCCTCTCCCACAAGTCTGTCTGTCTGCAGCCAGAGGCCAGGGCGATGCCAGGCCGCTCTGATGTTTTCATCCACGCCACGGCCAAGGCCGGGTGACCAGGCAGCCAGAAGGAGTTCAGGAGGCACAAGTCAGGGAGCTGGGGGATTAGGAAGTGCAGAATGGAGAATGCTCTGGAGAGATTGGTTTCTATAGCCATTCATTTGTCCCTTCAATGAACAAATGAGAAATATGGCTAGGCAGATAAAAGCAAAAAGCTCTGGAGGCAGGCTTCATGAGTTCAAGTCTGGGCTCTGTGCTTTGGGAAATTCCATGACCTTTCTATACCAGTTTTCCCTTATTCCCATGGGGTTGATGTGAGGCTTAACCTAGCATGTAGTAAGTGCCCTATAAATATTATTATAAATATTATTGTTTGAAAATGTACTTCTATGCCAGGTTCTAAATCCCCCTGTTGCTCTTGAATTGCACTCCAGCCTGTCACCCAGGAGAGATGGCAGTGAGCTCCTTGGGCACAGAAACCATATCTTATTTCTCTCTCTGTATCCACAGTGCTTTTGCTAAATGCATTCATTTGTTAAATGAACACACAACCTGGAACAATTTATGACATCCAAGAGACTGCCTTCATAAATGTGTCTTTACATCTCCCTCCTACCACATACCTAGACCCAGGCTGTTCTCCTGACTCAGAATTCCACCACCCAATTCCCCACCAACATTTGGAAAATGGGAATCCCCACTCAGATGTGGAATTTAAGAAACAAAACAAATGAGTATATGGGGGATGGGGGAGGGGGAGAGAGAAACAAACTATAAGAGACTCTTAGAGAACAAACTGAGGCTTGATGGATGGAGGTGGGTGGGGGATGGGCTAGATGAGTGATGGGTATTAAGGAGTGCACTTGTTGATGATCGCTGGGTGTTGTATGTAAGTGAGGATCACTAAATTCTCCTCCTGGAACCAATGTTGCACTGTATGGTAACTAACTAGAATTTAAATAAAAATTTGAAGACAAAAACACCAGCAAAAAAGGGAAGTAGGAATCCTATTAGCGCATGTCTCACAATGCATTATGATTACCTGCTGGTGTGCCTGTCTCTCCCATGACACTGAGCTCCTTGAGGACAGGACTGAAGAAATCTGTGTTGTACTTCAAGTGCCCAGCAAAGCATGTGCCTTTTGTGAACTTTTCTGTGCAAGTTACAAAGGAGAAAACCTACCCCCGGGGAGCTCACCAGTGCCAGGTGGACAGAGGCATGTAGACAGAGCCCTGGTGTGGGCGTACAGGGTCCATCGGGTGAGGTCCTGCATTCTGGGTTGGAGATTTACTGCAGCAGCCCTGGGCATATCCGGCACATCAGCCCCCAGCCCCTGGTCTCAGGGAGAACCACGTGGTTCCCAAACATCCACTTTAGTTAACAGTCACCCGCCAGTGCCTGGCTCTCTGCTTCAATGCACTATCAACCTGGGAATTTGCAAACTCTCTCCTTAATATCTAAGAAGAAAACATTCTTATGAAAAGCTAATATTAGTAGATACACTCAAGTGAAATTCTTTCCCTAGAAATAAGGAATAGGGCCATTAATGACCACAGTAGAATGATTTTAAATGTCCCCAGGGAGCCAGCAAGAAGCAGGGCCCCAGAGAAAGCACTGGGGTAGGGAAGAGCGTTCCACTTCCTGATGAGCAACTACAAATCAGCCTCCCTGGAGCTCCCTGTTGCCTCTGCTCTCACCGCCTGCTGAGGCTTCTGCTTGAACCATTTATTATCTCTGTCTGTGCCCACTCAGGAGGCCTGGGCCTTGCTTGCCCTGGGCCAGCCTCAGAATGCTGTCGCCTTGTGGTGGTTGGTATGAAGGCTGCTTCCTGAGACCCTTGATTCCCCCAGGAGATGAGAAACAGTCTCCTTTCATGACTACCCTGTGGTCCAATCTGCCCATGTAGATCTTGAAGCCTTTGGGGAATAGGGGTAAGGTGCTCAGGTAACCCCAGGTTTCCTGGAGGAGGCAGGTGTGGCAGTATGGTAAGCAGGCAAGACAAGGGGCCCTGCATGGAGGTGATGAGCCAGACTTGGTCTTTTTTGTAGTCCTGAGTCTGCCACTCACTTGCTGTGTGGCCTTGGGCAGGTTATTTTACCTCTCTGAGTTTTAGTTTCCTCATCCGGACAATGAGAAAAACCCTTTCCTCTCTCAGAGACTCGGCATTAGGACCCAATGACATTAATTGCAAAGGGCTCTGTGGTAAAAGGTAATGTTTCAAGATAGCTACAGGCCTGTCAGGGGCAAGATGAAGGGACCATGGGGTCCCAAAATTCTATTTCCTCTTCCAACCCCTTCCCACCTCTTCCCTTTTTATTGGTTGCTGGTGTCTTAAATGAGTGGTGAGCTGTTCAATTTCTCCTCTGTGTGCATCTCTGGGACCAAGGATGATCCCTCCAGGTCTCCAACCCCACGTCCTTCCCTCCAACCGGCTATGAGCTGTTTTTATAATATGTTCTCCCAGTGTCACTGAGGTTTGTGCCATGACCCCAATTTTATACACAAGGAAACAGAGGCTCCCCTAAGGAAAGGGACTTACAGAAGATTTCACAACCAGTGAGTAGAGAGGCTCCTCAGATATGAACTTCGGAGCCCATATTTTTTTTTCCAGTTCTCTGCACTGCCTGCCCACAGTTCCTGCCTCTTCCTCCCACCTAGAATTCCCTCCTTCTGTCTGCACTCTGTCATCCTCTCCCCCACCCTTGAGAGTTCTGCTCACCTCTGACTTCTTGGAGCCTTTCCTCACTTTCTCACATTTCTTCTCCTCCAAACTATATTTAAAATTTACCTTGTTCTCCAATTCCAGAAGATTGTCCATAAATTAGAAAAGATACACAAGTATAAAGAAGGCAAAAACCACCTAATATCCCATTACCTAGAAGTTTCCAATCTTCTTTCTAAGCATTTGCATATGTGTTTGTGGGTCCTTTTCCCCAAAATTTATATACTTTCTTGCTCCTACTTCTTTTTCTGGCCCTCGTGACTTTCTGGCTTCTGTACCTGTCTGATTCCCTCTACCAGAATATGAGCCCTATGAGGGCGGGCTCTGTGCCTTGATTTCAGCTTGGTGTGCACACACCTGCCCAGCACCTAGCTGGTTGGAGGGAAGGACGTGGGGTTGGAGAACTGGGGAGAATTGTCCTTTCAGCTCAGTGCCTGGTTTCAAAGGTACAGGCAGAGGAGGGATGGAATGACCCCCACACATTTAAGACCCCAGTAATCAATGAGAGAAAGTGCACACCACATGTACCATTTTGTACTTTTCAGATGGAAACATCTACACACAAAGCCTTGGGGAGGTTCGCTCTAGGGAGGCTGGGGCTACACTGTAAAAAGGTAGAGATGAACCTGGATCCACACCCCAGCTTTCTCCCTTCCTAACTGTAACATTGGGCGCATTATGCAAACTCTGAGGCTCAGTTTTCCCATCTGTAAAAAGGGGACAGTAACACCTCTTTAAAGTATAGTCCTGCGAATGACATGGCAAATACAAACAACTTCACACTGTGCCTGGCATGAGGACAGCCCCCACTGAGTGCTAGTCTCCCTCCCTCCCTTCTTCCCAAATGATTAAGATGTCAGTTAACAGCCTCCCTTTATTACAGGTCTGTCATGTGCTAAGCAATGTAGGGGTTGGAAAAGATGCTCTTCCTGCCTTAAAATCCCACTGGGGATAAAAGACTTACACAGGAGCTGATTAGAGAGTAAGGTAGTCCATTATAAGGGCTAATTGAGCAACCCAGACAATGATACAAAATGAGTTAGGACCGGGCACTGGGGTCCTCAGGGAGGCCACAGATGCACTTTCTTCCAGATAAATAACAGTCTTTGCAACTCTGGAAGCAATCAAGGCAGGAAGACTCCAGAGATAAGCTTATCTGGGCCTCGGCAGCAGAGTTGGCATTTGTAAGCTTTGGTTTTTTTTATCTGTCTCATGTTACCAGCTGTCCAGAAAGTCCAGCAATCTGATGGTTGGGAAACCCAAGGTTAGGTTGGGTTGAGAGAACGAAATGAGACCACAAAGATCAGAGAACAGAATCTGAGGGGACCTGTAACCACGTATCCATCAGGATCTCCTCTCAGTTCTGCTCCTCAGCAAGGGACAGAAAGGAATTCATCAGGTTCCTTGCTGCCTCTGTTTTTTTCCATCCCGGTATTCCTGACAAATCACAGTGGAGTGGTGTAATGTGGTCATTAAGAGCATAAAGCTTTAGAGTCAGATAAATCTATTTTCTCTGCTATTTGCTGGCTGTGTGGCTTTGGGCAAGTTACTTAGCCTTTCTGACCCTCACTTTCTTTGTAAAGTGGAGACAGTCAAAATAAACCTCTTTCGTATGATTATTTTAAGCTTTAAGAAAGATGATACTATTACAATACTTACCACAGTGCTTATGAAAGTTCAACAAGTGTTAGCTGGTTTTAGTATGCGTAAAGTCAGATCTGTACGAGAACAGAGTGGATTATTTTTCCCCAAATGTGCATGTCAGAAGCACACACTTTATTGGCAGAGGGCTACTTGTGGAAGGTTGAGTGGTAGTCTGGAACAGAAAAGAGTGCTGGCAAAGTTGGCCACAAAATTCAGGTCGCCTCACTCAGTGCTTTTCATAATTTTTTTTACTATAATCCACTCTACATCACAGTCCACTACATTCATGCATTGATAGATAAGGGGGGAAAAATCCCAAGAAAATACACATGTTAACCACATGCTGGGCACACTTTTTTTTTTTTTTTTTTAAGTGTGGTCACAGTTCACTTACTTTGGACCCAATGATTGGGTCCCAATCTACAGTTTATAAAATGATTCTGACCTTGGCAAAGTCACTTTCCCTCCCTGAGCTTTAGTTTTCCCCCGTGTTAAACCATCGTGACACCCAGCCAGCCAGCCTCACCGCCACTCTGAGTCAGGGGCACAGATTTAGCTCTTGCCATTTGGAGGTGCTCATCTAGGTGCTGTGGGAGGGGCAGTGATTGAGAAGAGAGGTTTGTGTCCCTAAGGAAGCCACTTGGGGACACTGGGGAGGGGTGGGAGGGGTGGGAATTGTGAGGATCTCTCTCTCCAAAGACCTTTGTGATGGAGAGAAAGGCAATGGAGTGAGAAGTAACTGGTGTTGATTTTTCCCATTTGTACCCCAGCAGCCTTCCTGATGAGACGGGAGAGGACCCCAGGTATAGCCTTGGAACTGGGTTGGAAGTGGGTCCCAACGAAGGGAAGGGGCTGGGGGGCTGGGAGGGCTTGTGGGGTTGGGATACTGAGTGTGGACGGCAGGGTGCACAGCCTACATGATTTCATTGGCACAGAGCCTTATAACAAAGCATGCTTTCTCAAAGACGGCAAAATCTGGTTCTTAGAGAAAAAAAAAACTTAGATGTTCCAGTCTGTGGCTCTTCAAAGGGCCTTATAATATATAAACAGATATACAATATATCTGTGGTTTAAAAACTTCATGGTGGGTGGGGCACCTGGCTGGCTCAGGGCTCAGTCAGTGGAGTGCACAAGTCTTGACCTCAAGGTTGTGAGTTCAAGCCCCACACTGGGCAATCAATCAATCAATCAATCATGGTGCATAGTCAAAACGTAGTTTACTGCTTGCCACCGGTTGGTGGGAAAGAAGAAAGGGAGTAACTGCTAATGGTACAGGATTTATTTGGGGGGGGGTGATAAAAATGTTGTGGAATTAGTGGTGATGGCTGTACAACCTTGTGAGTATACGAAAAACCACTGAATTGGAAAAGAAATACACTAAGGAAAGGACAATTGGCGGTGGGGGGGGGCGGGATGTGGATAAAAAGTCCCTAGGGGATGATCCTGAAAAAAAAGTTGAGAAACAGGGCTGTAAGAGAGGAGGTAGATCTTCCCCAGGCCAGACAGGAAATTTGGCCTTATTGCTTTATGTTCAGTGTTCAGTCTAAAAAAATCCAAGTGAACTAGATTAATGAGGCTCGGAGACACTGAAAACCTTCCCGAACCTCACATCTCCCAAGAACATTCAAAACACACTGGAGGTGGTATGAAGTCAGGGCTGGGAAGGGTGACTCAACTTTGTAAATACCCCTAAGTAGTTTCATAATTACTGGCCTTCCTTCTAATACCAGAATGTTTCACTTCCCCATGTTTTCTTTGCCCTTTCTCCCACCTTGTCCCTAAGTGCCGGGGTGTGATGACAGGCCCAGCCTCTCTCGCCATAGTAACCATGGTTCTTGAGCCAAAAGGCAGAGCTCATGGTATGTGACAAGTATGACCGTGTGGATGAGAACAGCGGTACAGAATAGCTGACACTAGAGCTGTTCCCGGCCATCCAGGGCATGCGGTCACTGCAGCTGACACATCTCTCCCAGCAGATACCCCAGATTCCACTCTTGTCTTCTGACAGGGCCACATGAGGCTTCAATTCATGCCTGGAGCCCTTCTCGGCCCTCTGGCTGCCACCCCGAGAGTTCCATGGGCCTTAGGTTCCCACGCACAAGCTGTGGGCCTGGCCTGGCTCCTGCCAGACAGCCCTCCCGGCCTCGGCTGTTTTTGCAGCCATGTCTGCCTGAGACCCGAGTCTGTGCATTTGAGCCCCGATGCAAGGCTGGGTCTGGAGGAGCCACATGTTGGCCTTCATAGTCCTCTGACACAGGATTCCCCCCAACACACAAGATTACACCAATGCCGCCTTTCCCTCATTCTCCCTCTCAACTGGGGCCTGGGGCCCTCCGCACACCCCCCCACCAACACACACACACCGGGGACGCTACACAGTGTCGGGCAGAGGAGGCTCCCCCAGGATGGCCGCTCCCCACTCTACACCCCTCCGTGCAGCATGTGGCTGCACCCCTGGTCACAGGGGCAAACAGGCACACTCATGACGGGTTTGAGGGAGTTCAAAGGTCTGTGAAGAAGTTGGTCCACACACGTGAGCCCTGAAACTGTGTCTTTTCTTCCCTGCTGCAGCCCAGAGCGGGAGACGGTGGCCGATTCGGATGTGAGGTACTGTGACCTGGAGCACCTGCCCCGTGGGCAGACTTCCTCAGAGGGGCTCTCAGGCCCAAGGGAGCCACAGAACTCTTGAGGGCAGCCCCACACGTCCCAGCTCTGCTGTAGGGAAGAGGCCCAGGAGGGCTCTGTGCTCCATCAGATGGTTCAGAAGCCACTGCTGCTTCTGTGCATCAAGCGGCTCCCTTCACACCAGATCACTTTTATCTGGTGGTCATACCCCCCCCCCTTTTTTTTTTTGGTCTTCAAAACCTGTATCACGCTACATGTGGTTTCCTTGGTTCTGCTTTTTTAAAAAGTTCCACTTGGAGAGTTATCTGCTAACATCAAAATCAAGTGATTTGAGGGCCACTCGGGGAAGAAGGAAATTAGGGGTCAAGTGTTTACTTGGTTTGGTCACACTTCAGGCTCCTCCCAGCTCTGGGTAGAGACTCAGGAAGAATGGACTGCAGGGGTGGGACAGGCTGTATGCAGGGCAGGGCAGGGTTGAGGTCCTGTTCCCCCCCCATACACACCGTCTGCTAAGACCCGGGCACCCAAGCCTGCCTCTGGCCCTGGGGAAAGAGAGGCCACCAGGGGCCACACGAAGCTGGCTTCTGCCAAGTGCCCCTCCCCAGTCTGTACCATCTGCTTGACAACTGCCTCTGAGAATGAGCCCCCAAGAATGCCTCCCCTACTCCTGCCTGCTTTGTTCCAGGAAGAGAGGCCCCGTGGCATATGCTTCTCAGAAACCATGGCTGCTAAATGCCACTGTGGAGGAGAATATCACCTTTGAGAGTCCCTTCAACAAACAACGGTAGAAGCCTCTTGGTGGGAGGTGGGCTGCGGGGGCGGGGAGAAATTGGTCAAGGGCAGCATTAGCCAGCCCTCCCCAGTGCCTAAGCCCTAGCCAGCTGCCCTGCCCCTCCATCGATCACCCACAACCAGCCATCCTGCTCTCCAAGACGCTTATCTGAATCCCAGCCTGTTCCATATGGCCCATCTGGAAGTGATCCAGATGTGCCTGGGCATCAGGGCAATCCAACTCCTGTATGTATGAAGGCAAGGCAGGAGGGGAGCGTGCGGGGGGAGGGATGTTGTGTGGAAGCCCCGATTTGCCTTCTCTTGAGGCTAATGGCAAGACTGACCCAGCTTTCCATTATTCCCTACCCTTGCTCTGCAACTGATGTATTATTTTCCCTCCAATGATAATAATAATTGCTACCATCTATTGAGCTCTTAAGTGCGAGGTGCAGCGTCACGCTCTTTATATGCTTGATTTCCCCTAATGCTCATAACAACCCCAGTAGGCAGCTACTATCATTATCGCCCCCAAGGCTCAGAAAGGTTAGGTAACCTGCCCAAGGCCACCCAACGAATAAGTGACAGAAATGGGTCTCAAATCCAAGGCTGCCTGACACCCAATTACATGTCACCAAGACACTCTGATGCCTCCATGCACCCTGGCTGGCACCAGCTAAGAGCTGACCAGGGAAGTATGAGAGGAGCAGGCTGGGCAAATATTTGATCAGCCATCATCATTACTGCCTAAACCAACCAGCAGTGATTTTTCCTGGCAGTGCCCCAAGTGTGGGCTCTGGCTGGAGCTTCTCCCACTGCACAAGGGCCATGGGCCCCCTCTTGTCATTTACGTGGCATATTTACTACTATCCAATTTCATCCTTCAAATATTTAACTGGCCCCAAGACTCTGTGAGGTGCTGCCCTCAGCTCTTTTCAAGCTCACATGGTGTTTGCTTGCACCCAGGCAGAAGGCCATTAAAGCCAATGCTCACCCTGAGCACAGCTGCCCGGAAGCTAATGATCCTCTGTCAGTGCTCAGGCCCAGCTCTGGCCAGGCCGATCAGCTGTGTCCGTCCCCACCCCCAACCACTCCAGGTACAAAATGGTCATCGAAGCCTGCTCCCTGCAGCCGGACATCGACATCCTGCCCCATGGAGACCAGACTCAGATTGGGGAACGGGTTAGTAGCAGCTTCTATGGGGGTTTTTCCAAGGCTGGGGCCCTCAAGCTTCCCTGATCCCCACCTATCACCACCAGCATGCTCTGAGCTCATTCTCAGGGAGAGGAGGTGACTGGAAAATAAGAGAGGGTAAAGGTGGAAAAGCTGCCTGCAGTGGGGACAAAATGATCTTGAACCTTGGGCTGCTGGTTGTCCTTGACAGCTTTGCAGCTTAGTGCCTCCCTAGGCTGGAGATTCATTCATGCCCCACGTCTATACTCGGGGCCCACATGACACTGTGCTAGGCCTAGGGTTATATCCTTCAGGTACACTCTCCAGATGGGACCCCTCCTCCACAAGCTTAGACAAATAGGATTCTCCCATGATAGCCCTCCTCATGTATGATTGAAATCCCTACTTCCTCTGTCTTGGTTGTCACTGGTCAGATGGTCTCTAACACCTACTTGATGAATCTTCAGTGTCATGGGGATCATGCTCCCCACCTCTGAATGAATTCAGTAAATATGTGTAAGTTCCTCCTCTCTTCAAGGTGAGGAGGGACAAAGCGACGGGTAGAGCCAGGCCACTATCCCAAAGAGCTCACAGGCAAGTAAGGGCCAGGATGGTCTTTCCTGAAGGGCTATGAGAGCATAACGTTTCCTCTCCTTTGGTCACAGGGCATCAACCTATCTGGTGGTCAACGCCAGCGAATCAGTGTGGCCCGAGCCCTGTACCAGCACACCAACGTTGTCTTCTTGGTGAGTGCATTAGCTGGTATCTCCCTTGTCTCTGGCTGCCTCCCTGGCTCACCGCCTGTACACAAACCCACACAACACCACCCAACAAGCTCCCTTTCCAGGAGTAAGCCTCTCCTGCCAGAGATATTACTTAATCATTGATGGGGAAACTGAGGCAAGGGTAGTGCAAATGACCCACTGTGGACTTCACATGGAACTCTGCAGTAGCCATGAAGGAAGACAAGTAGTAATTACAGGCTGCCTCCCTGTAGGACAGCCTTAACCTATCAACACTTAGCCCCACTACAATAACGGCAGATACATGGAAAGTATGCTGTCACTTCCAATCCCGTGTTCCGAGCAGACATTGCTAATTGATCACAGCAGGGGTAATAGAAAATTCAGTATCATCAATGAATGCAGTTCTGTGAAACCCCACATTAACTAGATAAGTTTCCCACAGAAACTTAACCTGGCCTCAGAATCCTTGTCACCACCCCACTCCGAGTAGTCACTAGCAATCAAACATGAGATAAACTAGTTAGCTGTGCCTGCCCTATTTCATGCCAAGTTCTGTGTGAGGTGCCTTAGTTGATACTGAGGAATTCTGAGGGCCAGGCCTTGGCCTCAAAGATTTAGAATCTGACTAGGAGATAGAGCTCACCCACACTCAAGAGCCACGGCCCAGTTGAAAGCCAAACTGTGCAGCACAGTCTAGGAGAAGTCTTGTCTAGGGAGACAACTATGAGGGCTAGAATAATCAGGGAGAGCTTTCTGGAAGAGTGAGTCAGGTAAACAGAAGGAAAGAGGAAGGCCATTTGGGTAGGGAGTCAGAAGAAGGAACCAGGTCTCTGATCCAGCTTTATGCGCTCCCCCTGTTCCCAACACACGTAAAAGCTCTCCAATAAACACACTTCAAAATGTAAAGGTTCATAGTCTTTGTTACCATCCAACATAGCACTTTACAAAGTACTAGCTTATTCATGATCTTTTTTTTTTAATGTTTATTTTTGAGAAAGAGAGAGAGCACACAATCAGGGAAGGGGCAGAGAGGAGGAGACACAGAATCCGAAGCAGGATCCAGGCTCTGAGCTGTCAACACAGAGCCCGACACAGGGCTTGAACTCACGAGCTGTGAGATCATGACCTGACCCAAAGTCAGTCGCTTGACCGACTGAGCCACCCAGGTGCCCCTGGCTTATTCATGATCTTATATGAGCTTTAAACAACCTTGTTAGAAAGAAGTCAAGTGGATATTTTAGATTATTTCAGCAAATGTGTATTAAGCTCCTACTCTGTACCTGGCACAGGCACAAGGGGTATCAGTTCTTGGGGGCCTCACAGGAGTGGACAAATAGTTATCACAAGTGGAATTGAGAGGAGGGAGGATTAGGCATGGAATCAAGAGAGGACACAGGAAGAGCTAGGATGGAGCACTGAAGGATGAGTAGGAGTTCACCAGGCAGACAAGAGACAAAATGGTGCTTCTGGCAGAGGAAACAGCGTAAGTAAAAACCTGGAACGGCAAGTTCTCTGGAATCCTGGAGTACAAGGAGATTGGACAGGACAGACAAGTGAGACCAGAAAGACAGACTGAGCAAGTAACAACAGGCCTAGATCACCGTGCTAAGGAATTCAGACTCGGTAGGCAGTGGGGAGCTATTGAATGTTCAAGAGTCAGGAAGTGTATGTGATTAAATTGAGAGCCATATAACTCATAACTGCCTCGTTTTAAGATGAGGCATCTAAAGCCCAGAGAGGTGAAGTATATTATCCAAGGACATTCAGCTAACTAGTGTCAGTCCCTAGACCAGAGTTGGTACAACTCTGATGGTTTTTATACTCACTGTTACCCCCTCTGCCCACATTTGCCCCCACCTTCTCCCCTCTGCCCAGGATGACCCCTTCTCAGCTCTGGATGTCCATCTGAGTGACCACCTGATGCAGGCCGGGATCCTTGAGCTGCTCCAGGATGACAAGAGGACAGTGGTCCTAGTGACCCACAAGCTACAGTACCTGCCACATGCAGACTGGGTGAGAGGCCACAAGGAGATCAAGCTGTGGAGGGCTGAGGGGGCAGAAGCAGTAGAACATCTTCAAAGGAGTCACTCAGTATCCCAGTAGCCATTGCTGAGGGCCACAAAGCAGAAGAGATCCACACTGAATGGCTTCCTGCAGGCTGGGTAGACCCTGCACAGGCCAAGGGTTTCACATCACCTACAGCTGCAGACATTCCCATCCTCACCTGGGGCCCCTGTGGTACATGCAAGTCTGGCACCAAGAAGTCTCAGAAAGAAGCAGACACTCGATTCCTATCCTCTGTTTATGGCCCAGGTTGATGACTCATCCCCCTGGCCTTGGGACTGCCTATTTGGATGGGAAAGCCATCTGCCCGTCCACCCTCTGACCCACAGAAGGTCGGACGGATTCAAGTCAGAATCAGATGGAAATATGGAAACAAACAATACAAGTAGTCGCAGAAGCTTCAATATTAGAATGCGACTTGGTGAAACCCCACATTGACCACATTTCCATACTCCTCAATCTGTAGATAACAGTTACTTTTCAATTAATTGGAAAGCATTTAACATTTAAGGTGGAAATCATGTGACTTTTAAAATCTGGACGTTGCCTGACTCCTGAGGCAAAATTTGCCCTTGAAAATTAAGGGCCTCCTTGATCTTCCGACTGTGCTATATGGCCCTAGGTCTTCCTTCTGCATGTGGTGAAATCCTCTACTATGAAAAAAGAAAAAAAAATCCGGATTAAAAAAAAAAAAAAAAAAAACTATTAAAACAGGTGCAGAAGGTCTGTGTCTAAGTTTCCAGGGTGACCTTGGCAAGGCAGCTTAGGACAATCTTTAGTCCAAAGAAGGCTGTCACAGACCTGCCTGGTCCTTTGAAGTGTCAGTGAACAGGACTCCCAGGCATTGCTCCCTACACCCCAGCATGGGCTCGGTAGGAGTAAGAGAACAGAGGTGGGTTTCTGAATTAATGCGGAGTGTCCATGAGTGTGAAACATTGAGTGTTTCAAATGAAATCAGTTTTGTTGATTTTAAAGAGGCATGGCCACACACACTTAGACCAATAGGTGCTTTGTCAACCCCCGGTGGAACCCACCAGACCTGCCATTAGGAGGAGCTAAAGGTAGCGTGCAATTGGCTGTTAAGTGTGGGAAAACAGCAGCCACGGATGGAATCCTTGCAAGGAATCAGACACGTGGACCAGGAGCTAATTTGTTCTGCAAACCCTCTTAGCAACCATGGGGCAACCACTGAGAATTACCCCCCAGGAGTACTAATCTCTCAATCTTGGGAGTGTGTTGGTGGGGATAGGTTATCACTACCAGCTCACTAAAGTGGGAAAGCCAGTGGCCAGTTGTGGTGGGGGAGAGGATGTGTACATGTCCATCTCAGACTCCTTAGCAAGGTAGGGGTGTGACCGCCACTCCCCTTTTCTATTCAGCCCCTGGGCCGGGTCTGTGTCTTCCTTTCCAGATCATTGCGATGAAGGATGGCACCATCCAGAGGGAGGGCACGCTCAAGGACTTCCAGAGGTCTGAGTGCCAGCTCTTTGAGCACTGGAAGACCCTCATGAACCGGCAAGACCAAGAGCTGGAGAAGGTGAGTATGTCCTAAGGGCCAGGCAGCCACCCTCTGAGGAGAAGGTTCTGGTACAATCTGAACACATAAAGGCCTTCCTGCCCTCATTGGCCTAGGAAACCCCCCAAAGGACAGATGTGGGAGCTGAGCATGAACTTCCTCCTGCCCGAGGAGAGCCAGTACCTGTGCCAGCTACTCAAGGCAGAATCAGATGGACACCTTCCACTTATCCTCAAATAATCAGAAACCGTGTAGTTATAAAGCTTCAGAGAATCAACTCAAACTGGCTAAGCAAAGAAAAAGAGGGAGGAGTTAAGGATTTTTCGGCTCATGAAACTAAAAAGTGTCAGCTTCAGGTGAAGCTGGATCCAGGTAGTTAAAGAATGTCATCAGGAAGCTGTTTCTCTCCCTCCTTGGCTCTGCCCCCCTCCGACTGGCTCCATTCTTGTGGCAGCAGAGAGAGCTAGCAGCAGCTGTAGGCTTACATTCTCCCAGCTCCACACCTCTGCCAGTTAGAGAGTGTCTCTTCCACAACAGTTCAGCAGAAGTCCCTGAACTGACTCTCCTTTGTCCACTTTGGCCATGTGCCCACCCTGAATAAATCACTGTGGCCAGGGATGTGGAGTGTGAGATTGGCCAGTCCTGGGTCTCATGCCCACCCATAGAGCCAGGGAGAATGATCAGCCCACCTGAGTCACGGAGACTGAGAATAGGGGAGAGATGGTCTCCCACAGGAACATCGGGGTATTTTAAGCTGGTAAACAGGACGAGTAAATTCTGCCAAGACTCATGTCCATCTGGACCCTCCCCCAGGTGGGGCAACCTGGAAACCTGACACTGGTCACAGCCAGGGGTGGCTGTCCCCCTCCCTCCCTTTCCCCTCCGCACATTCTGAGGACATTGGCCAGGCCCCACCTGTCTTTCAGGAGACTGTCATGGAGAGAAAAGCCACTGAGCCACCTCAGGGTCTGCCCCGGGCCATGTCCTCAAGAGACGGCCTCCTGCAGGATGAGGAAGAGGAGGAAGGTACAGACAGTGGGACTAGGAATGAAATCCTGGCCTGAGGTCTGACTGACCTTGGGGAGACTAGGGTTTGGGGTTCTGGGGTGGTGAGATAGTGTGACCTTCATCAAATCCCTCTCCCTTGGTGTGCCTCAGTTTTCCCATCTGTAAGTGGGGATAACATGCCCCCCTCCCACCGGTTCGCCCTCAGAGGGATGTGAAATGTGAAGCCACGGGGTGGGTTCTTGTGGCCTGCAGAGGAGGCAGCTGAGAGTGAGGAGGAGGACAACCTGTCTTCAGTGCTGCACCAGCGTGCCAAGATCCCATGGCGAGCCTGTGCCAAGTATCTGTCATCCGCCGGCATCCTGCTCCTGTCGCTGCTGGTCTTCTCCCAGCTGCTCAAGCACATGGTCTTGGTGGCCATTGACTACTGGCTGGCCAAGTGGACCGACAGTGCCCTGACCCTGAGCCCAGCAGCCAGGAACTGCTCCCTCAGCCAGGTGTGGCCGGCAGCCCCAGGGCAGGGGCTGGGGGGAGAGGGCTGAGCCATGGACACCCCCAGGACCCCGCCTCATTCTCTGCCCGGCCCAGGAGTGCTCCCTCGACCAGACTGTCTATGCCATGGTGTTCACGGTGCTCTGCAGCCTGGGCATTGTGCTGTGCCTTGTCACATCTGTCACCGTAGAATGGACCGGGCTGAAGGTGGCCAAAAGGTTGCACCGCAGCCTGCTGAACCGGATCATCCTGGCTCCCATGAGGTACCCTGCTCCCCCCAACCATGCTGGGGCTGTGGGCAAGTCACTGTTCTCCTGGCCTCAGTTCTCCCATCTATTAAATGGGGATATGCAACGTCTGTCACAGGCTGCTGGGGGTGACTCAAGGAGACAGTGTGTGTAAAAGTGCCTTCCTCAGAGTAGAAAGCAGAGGAAAACCAGCATTTATTCAGCCACACCTGGTGCTAGGCATTTTATATGATTAGCTCATCTAATTGTCACAACAGCCCTTCAAAGTGAGAGTCTGCAGGCTCTGCATAGATGTGAGGTTCCCTTCCCTAGACAGATGTCATCTGCCTATCTCCACCCACAAATTCAGCTCTCCCCCTATACCCTCAGCCAACCTGCAGGTTCTGACACTGGGGACATGGGGACATGTTTTCATCCCCTGTGATGGGCTGGATAAAAACCCCAAAGTCTGCTTGGTGGGAAAGAGGTTTAAAGTGGTCACTGCCCAATAGACTGGCTGACTCAGTCCCTTTTTTAAATTTTTTTTAACGTTTATTTATTATTAAGAGACAGAGAGACACAGAGCGTGAGCAGGGGAGGGGTAGAGAGAGGGGGAGACACAGATTCCAAAACAGGCTTCAGGCTCTGAGCTGTTAGCACAGAGCCCGACGCGGGTCTCAAACTCACAAACTGCAAGATCATGACCTGAGCCACCCAGGTGCCCCGGGGCTGACTCAGTCTTAAAGCACAACAGGCAAACAGGTTATCTGGGCCCCAGTCAGTGCCAGACTCACCGTCTGACTACACTTTTTACTTTTTGGTCTTGTGAGCTCCCTGTGGTCCACAGACATGACCTCAAAGGCTACTTACCCCCTATTTGTCCCAGATCTGTGCTTCTGAAATCCTCTGGTTGGGGTTGGGCTGATTCTGGGTCATAGCCAGAGTGATGACAGGCAGAGTAGCCTTGCAGGGTCAGCCAGCTGACAGACTGTCCACAGGGCCCTGTTCCCCCTGGCACATCCTCCCTCTGGAGAAGACTATTTGTCCCCAGGATAGCTGCTGAGTGAGTCAGGCTGAGCAAGAGCTGAGGAAGGTGGCAATTGTCATACATGGGCTTGAGAGCCAGAGAGGTTAGTGAGGGGCCAGCACCCCTGTGGGCAGCTGCAGAAATTCTCAGGAACGCAGGCCAGATATCTACAGACTTGCAAAGGCAACCGCCCCTAGAAAACCAGACCCAGGGATGACTCCAGAGACACCAGAATGAAAGAAATCACTACCCTCACTCGATAAACAGGAAGAAAATCAATAAACGAATGAGTAACTTCTTCTGGTTGCCTCTTAGGTTTTTTGAGACCACGCCCCTTGGAAGCATCCTGAATAGATTTTCAGCTGACTGTAACACCATTGACCAGGTACACAGGACTGTGACCCATTTCCCCAGTTCAGAGAGAGGCCAGACCCCTAGGAGCTTTTCCTCTCTGGTGCTGGCTTCCCCAGATCTGGTGATCAGAGCCCTGTGGGAGGAAGCCAGGGGCCCCAATCTGATTATAATGCTGCCTCTGTGAGACGCTTCCCCTGTGAGAACTTCATGAGAAGGCTGAGGGAAACCACATCCCTTTGGCTTCCATCCAATACCCTCTGGCTCACTTCAGTAAGGTTCCAGCATATTCTGAACCAAGGTGACTGATTCTGTGAAGAATATTCATTTCAATTCAGCTTGTGTTCTTTATTTGCCATCGTACTAGATGGTGAGGAAACAAAGTCCTGATTCCTGTTCTCAGGGGGCCTACAGTGTAGCTGGAGATATGAGACGTGTGCCTGTAATAATGTGAGAGAGAAAAACATGGCGGCAGGTAACGCACTGAAGAGAAACACCAAAACTCACCTCCCTCTCTCACCCTCCCCTCCGTCAGCACATCCCATCCACGCTGGAGTGCCTGAGCCGCTCCACCCTGCTCTGTGTCTCAGCTGTGGCTGTCATCTCCTATGTCACGCCTGTGTTCCTCGTGGCCCTCTTGCCCCTGGCCGTGGTGTGCTACTTCATCCAGAAGTACTTCCGGGTGGCATCCAGGTGATGGCAGTCTTTGCCAGCCTCAGGGGAATGAGGGATGGGAGGTGCTTTGCAATAGGCAGTTTGGTATTCTTATTAGAGTAATCATCAAAAAGTAGTAGAGTCCTATCCCCCTGAAAAGGAAAATAGAAATGAAGGAAATAGATTCATCTCCCACTATCCTGATGTAACCATCTCTCAGCACATACACACACACACACACACACACACACACACACATCGCCATTAATATTTCAAATATTGCCTTAAAAGGTATGGTCAGAAATGGAATTGCTAGGTCAGGATGTATCACATGTTTATGCCCTTCATTCATTTTGCCAAAATGATTCTCAGGAGGGTTCTGTGAGTCCAGGGACCAGGTTGATTGCTGATGCACGAAATTGGGGGGGGCACCTGATGGGAGGGGTGTTATGGCAACCATACCTCCCAGCTCGCGGGGTCCAGAGCCTTGACTTGGAAGCCTTGACTTGAGGAAGCCTTTCACATTGATCGTATTCTCCCTCAGGAACCTTGGAGCCACACAGCCTTTTTTTCCTACTCAACATTTTCTAAGAAGATGCTCTAGAAGTTCTTTCTGGGAGTGATTCTGTTAAACTCTTAGGTTCAAATAATTTTACGAAAATTTTGAAAAAAATCTCTGGACCAGTGTTTATCAAACTGCCAATTACAACCTGTCCGTGGATCATGAAATCAATATCATAGATCACAGCCAGCATTTTTAAAAAATGAAACTGAACAGATACTCTCAAACCATATGCACACAGTAGCAGTAAGTTTTGCTTCATAAAACCTTTGTTGGGGTCACATAGGGGTGTGTGTGTACATGTGCGTGTGTGTACGTGTGTGCGCACACACGCGTGTGCACACACACACACTGACTTGTGATATAAAATGCATTTCTTACTGCAGGTTGTAGTCAAAAAGGTTAAGCACCTTTCCCAAGTGCACATAGTTGATTAGTAACTGGAGTCAAAATACTGATTATCAATAAAAACGATTAAATTTAGATACATTTTGACCACAATCACCTTGCCCACCAGAATCAAGATCTGTGTACTGGATGACCTAGAATCCCCTGGCACCCATGAGGAGCATGTTGGTATTCACAAGTCACAGTGGCTTTTTAAACACTGTACAAGATGTTTTACAAAGTTCCTTTCTTCTGCCAGAGAAACCACCCTGTTCCCCTGGCATCCACTCTGCCTTGGGGACAGTCTGTCCAGGAAAGCTGCTTCCTGCATCCCAAGCTGGCCTCCCTGGCACTAATGTGCTTGAAAAGGTGCAGCGGTGAGGAGCAGGAGCGATTCTGTTGCCTTGGAAACCTCTGGCCTTTCCCCCTCAAGGAGCTTTTTAGATACTGGCCTGTGTGGTGCCAAAACCTATTGTGGTTCCTGGGAAGGGATGGAAAGCTTTGAGTTAGGTCTTTCAGTTCCTTTCACGAGCCGTCTCAAGGTTCAAGTTGTTCACCTGTGAAAGGGAAGCGACAGTGCCTGACCAGCCTCACCGCACGGAGAGTGAGGCTGTGCAGCGGGGCAGGGACCGTGCAAGGTGGATGATGCCCTGGGTGACAGTAGCTGCACCGGCATGCTGTTCAAGCATTTTCCACAACAGCTTGCTGGGGTGGTACCGTTATCTTCCCTCTTTACAGGTGAGACACTGAGATCTGAAGAGGTGAAGCCATTTGCCCAAGCAGTGGTTGGGGGTGGAGCTAGGATTCAGACCCAGGCTGAGCCGGGAGCCTGCCCTCTTAACCGTTCTGCTCCTCTCCCCTGCACAGGGACCTGCAGCAACTAGATGACACCACCCAGCTCCCCCTGCTGTCCCACTTCACTGAAACCGTGGAAGGCCTCACCACCATCCGGGCCTTCAGGTACCAGATGTACCCCGAGGTGGGGGTGGGTGCGGGGGGGGCCAGGGCCGCAGGTCCTGCAATTTAGTTCTCAGGGCTTGGCCTAGGAAGGCCCAGGACACATGTCTCCCAAGCCCTCCTCAGGCCCCAAGGCCCAGATGACGTCCACCAGAGGGGTTAGGTCCAGTAGGCTCCACTGTATGATCCAGAGAGGAAAATCTCAGCCCTGCAGCCAAGTCCAGAGCCTCTGTGAACTAAGGCAGGGTATGAAAAGAAACAAGGCTGGGACATATCCTCTCATAGCAATGCTATTAAAGATTTTTACATCATGTGCGCCGGCCCTGAGGCCGTCTTTTGAGAACCTTCAGTGACTCAAACACTATGCTAAGTACTTTACATGCCAATCTCATTCATTCTGCACTGCAATCCAAGGCAGTTAGCATGATTATTCCCATTTCCCAGATAAGGATATTAAGGTTCAGAGATGTTATATAACCACTCTGTGTGAGGTCCCATGAAGCCCAGATTTGAACCTGCTCATTCATTCAATAAACATTTACTGAGCTAAAACCCATGCCAGGCACTAAAAAGACAGAGATGAGTCAGATGAGTCCCTGCCCTGAAGGCATTTACAATCCAGGATTATCAATATAAACAATTAAATTTAGATGCATTTTGACCACCATTACCTTGCCCACAAGTATCAAGATCTGTATACTGGATGACCTAGAATTTCCTGGCACCCGTGAGGAGTATGTTGGTATTCACAAATCACAATGGCTTTTTTTTTTTAAATGTTTATTTATTTTTGAGAGAGAGAGAGCACAAGTGGTGGAGGGGTAGAGAGAGGGGGACTCAGAATCCGAAGCAGGCTCCAGGCTCTGAGCTGCCAGCACAGATCCTGATGCAGGGCTCGAACTCACGAACCGCGAGACCGTGACCTAAGCCGGAGTCAGATGCTTAACCAACTAGGCCACCCAGGCGCCCCCACAGTGGTTTTTTAAACACGGTACAGGCTGTTTTACAAAGTTCAGACCAGGAGAAACCCATGTGACAGGTACTCTGAGAGAAAGGGGAACACAGGCTGTGGGGACAGAGAAGGGAGGCAGTCATGGAAGGCTTCATAGAGGAGAAGTCATTGGAGCTAGCATCGAAGGGTAGATAAAAGTTCACCAAGCTGGAGAAATTCCCCCCCAAAACTTCAGTGCCCCTCCTCTACATCCCCAATCATGGTGTTGGGCTGGACAGGAGTGTCTGAGGCTGCCTGGGGAGGGGAGGGGGTTATTGCTCCCTGTTCCAGCCTCTGCCCGATGTATTAGGGCATCTCTCCTCCAGGCAGACAGGCCAAAGACCCCTAACTCAGAGAGTTGGACTCTGGTCTCTCAGCCTCACCTGGAGAGCGATTCCAGGTTATTTTTAGGATGGCACAGCTGTGCAGGGTGTGACAATAACCATGCAACACCAAGTCCCATGTCCAGGAGTAACCCTAGGGCTCAAGGACCAGCCAAGAGGATCAGAGTGGCTTGTATCTCCTCCCTCTAAGCCCCAAAGCCCTAGGAGACATGTCCAGGCCCCGGGTACAGTACTGCAGCCCCCCCTCACTCCCTGGGGCATCTGGGGCCAGTGACAGGTCATCTGCGGGGTCTTGTCTGAGTAAAGGAAAGCAAAGCAGAGCTCTGCCCTGGCCTTGGCTCTGCTTCCTGGACATCCTGTGCCCCTTTACAAGCCTGTGACGTCTTCCACAAAGAAGCCCCTTGAAACCTGGCATGACTCTAAGGTCTCCTCTGAGCCCCCTTCCCATCTCTAGCCTGCATCTCCCAGTTCCCTTCACTTCCAAGGCCCTCAACACCCCTGGACCTGGCCTCTTCTCAGTCTTAGCAACGTTCCCCTTACACATGGTGTCCTGGAGGCCTTTGGGCTGGGCCAGGGGCAGATAGATTGTGGCTTTCCTCAAGAGGCCAGACCCCCTCACTAGGATCTGAGTGGATCCAGCAACCAGCTTCAGACCCAGCCTACCCTCCGGCAGAGGAACTACTGCCCAGTGAAGCCCCCCACACCCTCCACTGACACAGTGGGTGAGTTTTACATTTGAATGAAGGGCTTTGTAGTCATCCCTGGATGTGGTCAATTCATTGGCTTTTGCCCAGCAGCCTGCCCTGTTGAGCGCTAACTAGCATTTATTGATTGTGCGCTCAGCACACTCCAGGCACTGTGCTAAGTGCTGTGTGTGGATTATTGCATTTCATCCTCTCCAGAGCCCCAGGACATGGATACGAGCAGCCACGTTCAACAGATGAGGCTGAGTAACCCACCTGAGGCCACACACATGGTTGGGAGCCAGTGCCAGGCTTGGAACCCAGGCCTGTTGGACCTTCTGGTTTCTCTAGGAGAAAAAAGTTTGCTTTTTCCCCCAAAAAAGCTTCAAGAGTTCCCAGCCCTGGACTCAGTGTTGGGCTCAGACATTGTTTCAGTCTAGGCAGGAGCCATTACTGTCCCCGTTTTACTCATGAGGAAACTGAATCTCGGTCCTGACACCCAGCCAGTGAGTCAGAACGCTCAGGCCAACGTGGGTGTGCGTGGCCCCGAGCTGGACCTCCTTCCACATTCCTCACACCGCCACACACCTGTCCCACAAGCTGCATCTCCCACACACCCTCACGCACACCCGCCCCTCAGGCTCTCCCGTCTCACACGCACACGCGCGCATGCACACACACAGACACCCTCGGTGCGCACTCAGTCACACCCTTCAGACGTGGGGTCGCACATTTGCCTCAGCCGCATCACCCACCCCCACACGGCCACCCGTGGCTGTGCAATCACACGCTCTCTCACACTTCAGAGACTCACTTTGCTCTCCTCAGACACACAGTTCAGGCACGGCCCCTCTACCCAGAAATAATCAAAGCAGAACAAACACCTTCCAGGAATGAAAAGCAAATGCCCAGTAAGACTTGTTTTGAGTCCCTCTGAGTCTCCTCAGTTGTTTCCTTGAAACCAGTGCTAAGACGGCTTCCATTCCTTCCTTGGCTCATCATTAAACAAGTGCTCCGCTCCCTCCTCTGGGCCTGGCCAGGCCAGCCAAGTGTGAGGGGGCGGTCAAGAAGAGTGAGACCAGGAGTCCAGGCTGGTCAGAGAGAAGAAGCAGGTCTATTTGAAGTAACGCAAGGAGAAATTGATGAGGGTGCAAAGGCAGGGAAGAAGCCTCCAGAGTTCCTTGTACAGAGAGATCTCATTTACCTTAGAGGGTCAGGGAAGGTTCCATGCATTCATTCAACAAGTATTTATTGACAGTGACAGGTGCTGGGGATGCACTGGTGAACAAAACAGCCATGGGCGCCAGTCTCATGGAGTTTAGTCTCATGAGGGAGATAAGCGACTAGAGAAATGAATATATGAGCAAAGATTATGAAACAAACAGGCTGCAGAGATGGAGAACAATAGGTCAGGAAAGGCCACCCAGAGGAGGTGCCACTTAAGGTAAAACCTGAATGCTGAGAGGAGTCAGCTTTGTGAAGAGCAGAGGAGAAAGCATTCTGGGCAGAGGGAAGAGCATGTACGAAGGCTCTGGGGTGGGGAAGACCTCGGCATTATCACAAAACCAAAAAAGGAAAAGTAATAAGTTACTTTATTGTAGTTTCTGTGGCTGCAATGCAGTGATCAAGGGAATTTGTGGCATGGAAGGATGCTAGGTTGGCAGGAGCCAGCTCAAACAGGCTCCTGGCAAGGAGGTGGCTCTTTAGCCTCAAAGCCATTGATATTCTAAGCAGGGGAGAGATGGGACACAATGTATAATTTACAAGGATGATGCTGGCTGCTGTGTACAGAGTAGCCTGTGGGGAAACAGCAGGCAGACCTATGGGGAAACAAGCAGGGAGAGAGGCAGGCAGAGGCAAGGGTGATTTTGGAGGTAGAAATAAGACATCTTGTGGAGGGATTGGATGTGAATCCAGGCAATTCCTTCATTTCTGGCCTGAACATCTAGATGGGCAGAGGTGCCCTTTACTGTAAAGGGGATGCCCTGGAGAGAACAGGTTTTGGGGTGAGAACAGGAGTTCGAAGGAGGGAGGAGGTAGCAAGGAGCTGGAAGGGCAGTCCAGAGAGGAATGGCATACATAAGGTCAGATATGACATGTCTCCCGGCTGCTTCTCTGTAAGTGAGGAGAGGCCTGGGGGCCATTTGGACCCTCAGACCCTCCTCATCCTCCCTCCAGGTATGAGGCTAGGTTCCAGCAGAAGCTCCTTGAATACACAGACTCCAACAACATTGCCTCCCTCTTCCTCACCGCTGCCAACAGATGGCTAGAAGTCCGCATGGCAAGTGCCACCCTCCTCCCACCCCGGGCCCCGGGAAAGGGGCTTCTGATAGGGCGGTGGAGCCAGAGCAAGGACCAAACATGGACCAGAGGGCAGGAAAAGAGGATGGAATACCAGCTTGTGTGTGCATACAGGGTGGGCACCGAGCCCTCCTGCCTCTCCCAGCCCCGGCAGCCCTCCTGGTGTCTGACCGGAGCCTCCTCTTCCCCGTCACTGCCTGGGGGCTTGTGTACCTGGGGTGTGTGCCAGTAGCCAGAACAGTTGTGTGTTGAACTGTGATGAGTGTGTGTCTGAAGTGGCTCATATGACCTGTGTGGGCCAGCTGGTGGGGTGTGTGTGTTCAGGCATGTGCAGATGGGTAGGGGGAGCAGCGTAAGCTGTGTGCACACGTCTCCTGGGGCTCCAGCCTTCAAGGCCTCCTGGGTGTCTGATGACGTGCAGGTGTGTAGCTGGGCTGGGGTAGAGTCTCTGGTGAGCGGCCCTCTGCCCTGAAGGGAGTGAGGTGGGTGGGGGGACACTGTGGCTGTGGCTTCAACCCCTGAGGGCCCAGGCCGGCTCCCCTCCCTCCACAGGAGTACATTGGTGCATGTGTGGTCCTCATCGCAGCCGTGACCTCCATCTCCAACTCCCTGCACAGGGACCTCTCTGCTGGCCTGGTGGGCCTGGGCCTTACCTATGCCCTAATGGTGAGTGGCAGCAGACTAGGGCAGGGGAGGGCTCAGATACCAGCAGTTGGGGAATCTCAGGCACCTTCCCCAACTCAGACACCCTTCAGGCCTTACCCCAAGCTACTGTGAGTCCAATGCAGGATGGACCACGTGGGCAGGAGGGCTAACCCAGGACTGGGGCTGCAGACAGGTGGTGGGTAAGGATCCACATTCATTATAACCCTCCGGTGCCTCCAGGGAGGGCCCACCCTGAACAGTCAGCAGAAGGCATTGAGGACCTTTGGCCCCTCAGCTGTAAGACGAGGCATCCCGGTGGCCAGGGTTGAACCGAGTGACCACTGACTCCCCACAGGTCTCCAACTACCTCAACTGGATGGTGAGGAACCTAGCAGACATGGAGATCCAGCTGGGAGCTGTGAAACGCATCCACGGGCTGCTGAAAACCGAAGCGGAGAGCTACGAGGGACTGCTAGGTGAGGGGCCAGAGGAGAGGGCATGCCAGGGGAGAGGCCCGGAGGAGGGGCATGTCCGGCTTGAGGCGGCCACAAGCGAGGCTGGGGTAGGCTGGCCCTCCTGGATACCAGCTGCGGCTCCCATGTGCTGCCTGACCCCCGGCCTGGCCCTCAGCACCCTCGCTGATCCCGAAGAACTGGCCAGACCAAGGGAAGATCCAGATCCAGAACCTGAGTGTGCGCTATGACAGCTCCCTGAAGCCAGTGCTGAAGCACGTCAACGCTCTCATCTCCCCAGGACAGAAGGTCAGTGGGCTGGCAGGACATAGGGCTGGACGGCCTCACAGAGTCACCTCATGGCCCCCCGGGGCCTTCCAGGGTTCACACCTAGTCAGACGCCCCAGTCTCCAGCCTGGGCTCCTCACACTGACAAGGCTCAGGCCACCTTTCCCCCACCCCCTCTTCCTTCTCCTTCTGCTGCCCTCACTCACCCACTAAGGAGATGGACACTCCAGACTCCCCTGGCTTAAAGGGCTTTTGTCAGAGCCCCCCTGCAAATGGTCGGGGGCTCTACCAGGGCACTGCCCCCTGAGTTTCAGAGCAGGTCATAGGGGCAGAGAGGGAGGCTGCACTTGTCCTGGGGAGGGAGCCCCTGCCTGGCCCTCTGACCCAACTCTCTGATTCCCTCCTCGCTCCCCCTCTGCTCTGACGCTGCCCCTCTCCTTCTGTCTCTTTGTCTCTGTCTCTCTGTCTTTGGCCGTGACTGTCCGTCTCATTATCTAGGACCTTTAGGTGCACCTCTGTCCCTGCCTCTGGCTCCTCCCATCTGTCCCTGCCTCTCGCATCCTTCTCTGTCACCATCTCTGTCTTTGTACTCATCCCTTATTGTCACTTCTGTGGGTACCCATGGGCCAGGAAGCAAGTGGGTCAGAGATGACTGCAGTTTAAGGTGGGGCACCCAGATACATCCCTGCACACCACACTCAGACGCCCCATGCCCCCCTACCATACCCGTGCACACAGAGTATGTACGAGCGCCCCCAGCATTTCCCCTGCAGCCGCATACCAGGCACAGCAAGACCTACGCCCAAGCCCAGGAAAATGGTCCCTGTGGGAGGCCCCTCTAGACCCCTCTAGACTGCAGGAAGCAAGCCCAAACTTCGGCCCGGGCCCGGCCAAAAAAGAAACTGGTCAGAAAGCCAGGACAAAAGAGATGCTGTTACCTCCAATGCCTGCGTACCCCCCAGCTACTCACAGTGTACCTGCTTCTCTCTCCAGATTGGGATCTGTGGCCGCACAGGCAGCGGGAAGTCCTCCTTCTCTCTTGCCTTCTTCCGCATGGTGGACATGTTCGAAGGTGAGTTGTGTGACAGGCACCCCATGTGTACCCACAGCCGCCAGATGGGACCTCAGTCCTGGTGTGTGGTCAGATGTCATAGGAAGCCTAGCAATCACTGCCCCCCCCCCCCGCATCCTCCATGGGACCCATATCCCAGGCTGACCCTGCCCCAGCACCGCCAGCTCCCTCACTCCCTGGTGCCCCACCTGAGACACTGTCCCCACACAGGGCGTATCATCATCGACGGCATCGACATCGCCAAACTGCCGCTGCACACCCTGCGCTCACGCCTCTCTATCATCCTGCAGGACCCCGTCCTCTTCAGTGGCACCATCCGGTGAGCCCCACCACTCCACCAAGCCCACCCCGGGCCCAGGCCCTGCACCTCGGATCTGGAGCATAGAGAGGAGGGGGGTGGGAAAGGCCAGGAGCGCCTGGCTGGGTACCCATCATCCTGGGCAGGAAGCCCTGCTCAGGCTCTGGGCACTATGGGCTGACCTGGTCCCTCACAGTTTTACCCCCGTGCCGTTCTTTTTCCCCGTTAGGCCTAGGCAGGCACTGGAGGGGGTAGCCTAACCATCAGGCTGGGAATACTCCACCCACTCACCAGCTGGCTGCCCCCTGCCAGCCAGGCCCCGGAGGCGATCGGTTCTGGCTCCCTGTTCCCTTCACCAGCCTCGCTCTCTGCCAGTCCCCAGGGACGGAGCCAGGCCCCTGCTCCCTTCCCTAAGGGGACTTTCTGTGTCACCCTCCAGATTTAACCTGGACCCGGAGAAGAAGTGCTCTGACAGCACGCTGTGGGAGGCCCTGGAGATAGCCCAGCTGAAGCTGGTGGTGAAGGCGCTGCCCGGAGGCCTGGGTAACTATTCATGCTGGAGCAACCGGAGGCACACAAGGACGTCTGGATGGGCTAGGAGGCAAAACTCACACCCATGTTTTTGGTTTGCCCAGAGTTTAGTTTAGAAACCGTTTAGTTTTACCTTTTACCTTATGGGAGCTCAGAGAGGTCAAGTGAGTTGTCCCAGGCCACACGACTGGTCAATTCAGGGGCTAGCTCCTCCCGCAGGGCCCAGGGGGGACAGCTGTGAGACACAGCTTGCAAGTTCATCATATCATGGCAATGCATTCAGCCCTGCCCGCCCCGTCCACCTGCCTGCCCAGTTCTGCCCCAAGGAAGGAGAGGACAGACTGGGAAATCACAGGTACAGGTCACTCTTCAAGGCTGCAGGGAAGACCCTGCCCCCACCCCAGATGTCAGCAGAGCCCTGGGGCAGTGGGGGCTGGCTAAGCCTTGGTTTCAGAGAATCACCCCACCAATGCCCACACACATGCGGCACATACACACTCAGTGCACAAGCCCCCTCCTGGAACTGCCCGGGGCCACAGCAGTGCAAACCTGCAGAGGGCGCTCTTCTCTTTGAAAATCCACACAGAGAGCATCTGTGTCGTTGGATAAGGCACAGCAACCCTGGGCACACCTGTCCTCATGACATATGCCTGCATATCTGCTCCGGACATACATTTTCCAACATTCCCCAAGCCGTGCCATCTACTAAACTCCCAATGCGAGATTAACTCAGCCCTGCTCCTCCCCCCTCACCCGGGGCTGTTTTCAGATGCCATCATCACTGAAGGTGGGGAGAATTTCAGCCAGGGTCAGAGGCAACTGTTCTGCCTGGCTCGGGCCTTCGTGCGAAAGACCAGCATCTTCATCATGGACGAAGCCACGGCTTCCATTGACATGGCCACGGTCAGTCCTGAGCACATAAATGGGGTGGGGTCTTGGAGACAGTTTTCATGGGGTGTTAGGGTGACATTTGCAAGAAGTGGTCCTGAAGCTCAAGTTGTCTTTAACATCAAGGGCCATTTGTGGCAGAAAAGGCAGAGGACTGGGGGACCCTGGTTCTACCCAGTCTTAGGACATGTTTATAGTGTCCGTACACACAAGCTGCACACAGACCCACAGAGACTTCACACTCATCACCCGCCACACAGCACAGCCAGACATACAGCACACATACGTGCACTGAACTGAGCCCCCAACAGGTTGAGCTCAGCTCCTGAATGCTAGAACTTGGTTGGTCTTGGGAGATAAGGACCAGACAGAGGGAGTGGTGGGCTACTGGGATCACATGGGAACTGGACCATAAACCTGGGCCCCACATCCCCAAAGCCAGGCCAGACCCCATCCACTAGGCAGATGAGCCAACAGCTGTCGCTCCCACCTGGCAGGAAAACATCCTCCAGAAGGTGGTGATGACGGCCTTCGCAGACCGCACTGTGGTCACCATCGCGGTAAGGGGCCCCTTGTTGGGGTTTTGGGAAACCCCCAGAGAGAAGACTGGCCTCTTGAGGCTGCCATCAGAGGACAGCCACTGGGCTCACCCCCGGGCCTGGTAATCAAGAGAGGACCCTGGAGTAATGCAGAGCAAAGAGTCTGGAGGGCTTGTGGGGAAACCGCATTGTAGGATGTGGAGCGTGGGAGGATTTGCACCTGCACTTCTTCAGATCCTCTCTCTTTCTCCAGGTTCCAAGGCCCCGTGAGCTAGGCTAGGGTTACTGCTCCATAGGAAGTGGAGGTTGGGGTGTGGGGCAATCCTGAGTCTTGAAGCCTAGAGGTGAGGGCAGAGCTGAGATTTGGTAAGGGAAGGGGGGTATCATTAGTGGACAGAGGGCTTGGAGTCACAGCCACCCCAGGAAAAGGCAGTGGCCACAGAGATGGGACATTCCATCCACAGGCCTCCTCCTCCAAACTGCAGGAGGGATACCCCCAGCTGCCCCTTCTTTGCTCCCCCCCCCACCCTGACCGGCCCCCTCCTGCCCCACCCAGCACCGTGTGCACACCATCCTGAGCGCAGACTTGGTGATTGTCCTGAAACGTGGCGCCATCCTTGAGTTCGACGAGCCAGAGAAACTGCTCAGCCGGAAGGACAGCGTCTTCGCCTCGTTTGTCCGTGCAGACAAGTGACCTGCTGGAGCCCAAGTGCTGCCCCATACCCCGCCCTGCCCCTGCCTCCTGCCTGGGCTTTCTCACTGTACAATCACTTGTAAATAAAGAGATTGGTTATTTCCTACCGGAGGCCTTGAGTCTGATGGGCAGGAACCAGGAGTCTGGACCAGCCTGGGCTCCAGTGGAGCCAGCCTGCCTGGCATCGGGCAGACCTGAAGCTGTGTTAGTGTAGGCAAAAGTGTATTTCCTTATCTGTGAGAAGAAGGTTGTATTAGTCTGCTCAGGTTGCCATAACAAAATAGCAGACTAGGAGACTTCAACAGCAGAGTTTTTTCTGACAGTTCTGGAGCCTGGAAGTCCAAGATCAAGGTGTCATAAGTTTGCTTTCTCCTGAGGACTTAGTTACCTCTGCACAGGTCCTATATCCAAATACTGTCACACTGGGGGGCTTCAACATACGAATTTAGGGCATTAACCAATGGATTTAGGGGGTGGGACACAATTCAGTCCATAACAACAGTTATAGCATTTTTGTGATTATCTCATCAGACTAAGTGGTCCCCTTCTTTCTCACTTTATTTCTTGGATTAAAATTGTGGGGTACCCTGAACTGGTACTATTTCCAATACAGATGACAGGAATCCAACTCAAAGTGGCTTAACCCAAAACTGAAATGTATTGCCCTAAATGACGGAGAAGGCCAGGAAGTGTACTACTTCAAGCATGGCTGGATCCACGTGTTTGACATCAGGGATGTGTCTCCATTTCTGGGTTCCATCTTCCTCTCCCTCCCTGATGACAAATGGCCACTAGCACTTCCAGCATAGACCCTATCCCTCTGAAAGAGAAATGCTTTTTCCCAATAGTTCCAGCAAAAATCTTGGGAGCAAATCTCAATGGACCAACTTAGGTCATACCCCCACCTCCACCCAAACACTGTGGCCCGAGGGCTAGGATACACTGACTGGCTATGCTTGGATCACATGACCCCATCTGTGTCCCCCATATAGAGGCATTCAGAATGGGAGAAGGGTGGTCCTTCAGAGGGAATCACAGTGCATATACCACACAAGTCGGCCAAGTGTTGGCCAGAGATGCGGAGGCCCAGACACTGGGGAGACCAAAACAACAGATATCCTTTGCTTCTATCAGCATCATGAAACAGGAGTACATACCTGCCCTCAGTCAAGAAGTGGCAGGTCCTCATTTACATATCATATTATTATCATTTACATGTTGCCTTCAGTACTGTCTATACCAGGCTCTGGGTGTAGACCCAGGAGTCTTGGGCCTGTGTCCCTCTTGGTTGCAAGGGCGTCAGAGCAATGTAAGGAAAACCCACCAGTCACTGGAAAGAGGCCCAATACAGACCTTTTGGATATTCCAGGAGCCAGAGGGGATCAGGAAGTGAGAGCTCTGTAAGGCTTAGCAGACTGCCTAGGGGAGGCAAGATTTGAGTTGGGCGTGAGAGGGGTGGGACTTGGACTGGCAGAGTTAGAGGAAACGACCCATAGGGCAGGGGGAGGGAGCATAATATCAGGGAGCCTTAAATGCCAGGAAAAAGAGTCTGGAATAAGCCTATGAACACAAAGGAAGTAGAGAAGGGTTTTGAGTGAAAAAGGAACCTGACAAGTGTAGTATTTGGAGGAGATGTGTATGAGGAGGTGCAGGGTGGAGCAGGGCAAGAGTCTGAGCTCTTTGGGTAAGCAGCTCACCTTCCTGGAAAGGGTGGAGCAGATAATAGCTGAGGCCTTAGGGCCATACTATGAAGCAGGGCTTTGCCCTTCTAGCTCTAGGATGTCTCTGGGGGCCTAGCAGCTCCCTCCACTGAAGGGCCTCCCAAGAGCAGAGCCTGAGGAGGGAGATTTCCATCCCTGGCCTCACCTTGCACCCACCACACCCCAAGGGATTGAAGGGAGGTAGCAGGGGTGGGGTAAGGCCCACACTGGAGTCTCGCAGGATGCCCAAGACCATCCTGGCCCAAACCCCTCCATAGTATCCTTGATGGTCTGCCAACTTTGACTTGGATACTCCAAAGACATGGGTCATCTCTGGTTATTAGAACTGACTTTTCCATATGTGACATCACAGCCTGCCCCTGTTCCACTCAGTGTCTGTACTGGTTCTATACTTTAGACCACACAGAACTACTATCATTGAACCCCTGGAGTTTCTGCAATAGTGCCCAAACTCCCTAGGAGGTGCTCCATGGCTCCTTTTCTGGTAGCTGAGTGGCTGGTTTCCTGTGTAACCCTGTCTCATGGAGCTCCCCACTCTGATCATCCTGTTCTCCCCTCCCCACCCTAAGCACTGCATCTCTGTTAATATAGTCCAAGCTCACACTTACCCTGAGTAGCAGTGTTCACTCTGCCTGCAGGTGAGTATGAGAGAAAAAGGAAAACTCATTATGAAAATTACAATCTGCCCCACTGTTGCCCATATCCCCACTGTCCCCATCTTTCCATCCCTGCCTCAAGCCCCCACTCCAACAAATGGACACACATGGGTCAGGGTTCCATAAAGATCTGAGCCCCAGAGAGGGGACAGGGCCATTACTGTCCCCAACAGACCTGGAAGGCTTTCTGTCCCAGCTGAGAACTGGGGTTCCCCACGTGAAGCCCAAGCCACAGGGCAATCCGAAGCTGATGCCTCCAGTAGAAGCACCACTCGTGTTCAGGTCAAGAGCTTGAATCCCCCAGTTCCCAAACCAGCCCGAATACAGCCCCTCAGACCCAGGTTCCTCCCACTACCTAAGGTATAAGAAACAAGGCTGCAGGTGTAAGCAGGTGTAAAGCAAGTGTTGATAGCTCAAACTCTCTTTAAAATACAGGGGTTTAGTGGAGTGTCTGGGTGGCTCAGCCAGTTAAGCATCTGACTCTTGATTTCAGCTCAGGTCATGATCTCACCGTTGGTGAAATTGAGCCCCATGTAGGGCTCTGCGCTGACAGCATGGAGCCTGCTTAAAGTTCTCTCTCTTCCTCTTTCTCTGCCCCTTCCCTGCTTGCACGCCCTCTCAAAATAAATAAATAAACATTAAAAAATACAAGGGTGTAAGTTGTGGGATAATTAAGAAGAGTCAACCACCCAGGCTTCTGGGCTGCAGCACCCAGCATCCCCTGAAGTGGAGGTGAAACTGCGCTCCTACACCTACTAGTAAGGTGCATTATTTTCTGGGGAGGGAGTCCGTGGCTTTCATCAAATTCTCAAAGGATCCATGACTTAGAAAAGATTAAGAGCATCCCCAAAGAGAAGAAGCAGTCAGTAGAGAAATCCTCCGGCCACCTAATATCTCCCGGTCACCAGGCTGGTGACGCAGCCCCTCAGTGCCTTCTTTCCCTGGGAATCCGCAAAGCCCAATCCTGCAGGAGGGGTGGGTATTGGCCCAACTAAGAATGGGAAAATTGGAAGAGGAAAGTCAAGGCGTTTAGGGGCTGCAGTCCTCAGACTGAAAGGCGGGTCGCGACTCCCCTCTGTGTCCCCGCTTGGTCAGGAAGAATCTCTTTTGATCCATCTGATTGGGCAAACCCCCAAAACTAGACTGTGAATCTGGAACAGGAAGGCGTGGCGTGGCGGGGGTGTGAACGGCGAGGGGCGGGGCTTGATCCTGTGCCCGCCCCTCCTCCAGCTCAGGAATAGGTCGGGCTCCCCCTGGCGGCCCCGGGTCCCCACTCCTCTCCTCCGGCTCCCCAGCCCTCAATCTTCTGCCCCCACCTAGCACGGGTTGGTCTCAGTGGACCAACAGACACACGGACAGACGGACGAGAGGACCACCCGCTGGGACGCCTGGGCGGCCGGAGGGGCGGAGAGGCGACGGCTGCGGCTTGAGGAGCAGGAGCAGGTGCTGCGGCGACGAGCGGGCGGGGCAGGACGGAGCAGAGCGCCGGGCGGGGGCGCGGCGCGGGCTTGCGTGGGGCCGGCGGGGAGCGGAGAGGCCGCGACTCTGAGTGAGCTGTGCCAGGTTGCGCTGGGGGCGAGGGGATCTGGAGTGGAGTCCAGTGGGGTTAGTGACTCCGGAGGGCGCGGGATCCCAAGGAGACGGAAAGGACAAGCGCTTGGAGGGAGATCCCGAACAGCCGCGAGGGGGGGTGGGGGGTGGGGAGGGCAACGGAAGGTGAGGTAGAAAGGGGAGCATACGTGGAGGCCGGACTGGGGGTCGTCAGAATATGAAACTGGAGCTTCGAAGGGGGCCGGGAGCAGAAATGGGTAAGGCAAGAGAAACGGTGGGGGTTGTGTGAGGTCTGGTGAGTTGGTAAGATCCGGAGGTGTTAAGTTCCAAGATAGAGGAGGTGGGTTGAGAAGGAAGGCTGGGTGAGGAGAAGGAGTCTTAGGGGGAGCCCAGGGTGGTCAGCGGTGGAAGAGAGTTGAGCTGAGATCCAGGACAAGGTGGGGAACAGGCCGGGTAGGGGGCTCACTAGGCAATGGGCAGGGGGCGCTGAGGTGTGAGGCTGGTTTAAAGAAGCAGGGTTGCCAGGTGGAAGTGAGGATGAGTCTGGTTGGGGAGGCATCTCAGAAGTGACACCAGCACAGACTAAGAGTGGTCCCCAGGTGGAAGGGTGCCCAGGTAGGAAACCCCACAGTGAGGCCTAAGACTTGGTCAGGAGGGTGCCCTCCATGGGGGAAGCCTCTCCCTGGTGGTTGCTGGAGCCATGCTGTCCCGGAAAGGCATCATCCCTGAGGAGTATGTACTGACACGGCTAGCAGAGGACCCCGCAGAGCCCCGGTACCGCGCCCGGGAGCGGAGGGCCCGCTTCGTGTCCAAGAACGGCAATTGCAACGTAGCCCACAAGAACATCAGGGAGCAGGGTCGATTCCTGCAGGACGTATTCACCACACTGGTGGACCTCAAGTGGCCACACACGCTGCTCATCTTTACCATGTCCTTCCTGTGCAGCTGGCTGCTCTTTGCCATGGTCTGGTGGCTCATCGCCTTCGCTCACGGTGACCTAGCCCCTGGCGAGGGCGCTGCCGTGCCCTGTGTCACCAGCATCCACTCTTTTTCGTCTGCCTTCCTTTTCTCCATTGAGGTCCAGGTGACCATTGGTTTCGGTGGGCGCATGGTGACTGAGGAGTGCCCGCTGGCCATCTTGATCCTCATTGTGCAGAACATCGTGGGGCTCATGATCAATGCCATCATGCTGGGCTGCATCTTCATGAAGACTGCCCAGGCCCACCGGCGGGCCGAGACCCTCATCTTCAGCAAGCATGCTGTCATCGCTGTGCGCCATGGCCGTCTCTGCTTCATGCTGCGCGTGGGTGACCTCCGCAAGAGCATGATCATCAGCGCCACCATCCACATGCAGGTGGTGCGCAAGACCACCAGCCCCGAGGGTGAAGTGGTGCCCCTGCACCAGGTGGACATCCCCATGGAGAACGGTGTGGGTGGCAACAGCATCTTCCTGGTGGCTCCTCTCATCATCTACCATGTCATCGATGCCAACAGTCCACTCTACGACCTGGCGCCCAGTGACCTGCATCACCATCAAGACCTCGAGATCATTGTCATTCTCGAAGGCGTGGTGGAAACCACAGGCATCACCACCCAGGCCCGCACCTCCTACCTGGCTGACGAGATCCTCTGGGGCCAGCGCTTTGTACCCATTGTGGCGGAAGAGGACGGCCGCTACTCCGTGGACTACTCCAAATTCGGCAACACCATCAAAGTGCCGACACCACTCTGCACCGCTCGCCAGCTTGATGAGGACCGCACCCTGCTGGACGCCGTGACCCTCGCCTCGGCCCGCGGCCCTCTGCGCAAGCGCAGTGTGGCTGTGGCCAAGGCCAAACCCAAATTTAGCATCTCTCCGGATTCCCTGTCCTGAGCCATGGTCCCTTGGTCCCCCACACTGCATGTGTGCACAGAGGCAGTGTAGTATGGTATGTAGAGTGGACATGGTATGGGCCCCTTGGCCGGGCCAGGATCTGATGTGAGGCTGGGCCCTCTTCAGCTCAGCCTCCCCTCCTGCTGTTAGCCCGTGGCGTTACAAGGCACTTGTCACTACGCTATTTCTGGCCTCAACAGGAGACTGTACTGGGTTATTTTTGTCTCTGCTCCTCCCAGCCCCAGCTCAGGACCGGCTCACCCCCCACCCTCTCCCTCCTCCCCAGACTGGGGAAGCTGTGGGAAGTGTTGGACCCTCAAGTTGGGTCTCTGTACAATCGTGCATCCCCATGATCAATTGACCACAAGCTGGACAGATGGCTGGGGAAGAACAGTCCCCAGGTTGGCAACCTGCTGCTCTGTTTCTGTGACCCCAAGAGATGACTGGCCACTCTTGTTCCCTGAAAAAGTGGTGGCTTAATGGGTGGGCCCTGCCAGCTGGAGAGGGCAGTCAATGAAGGAGCACATTCCAGCTGGAGGATTGGAGGTGTGGAACCTGCACAGACGGGGAAAGGCTGAGGCTGACAGGGCTCCCCTCCCCGGGGCAGACTCAGGCAGGGAGGAAATGGTGTGAGGACACTCAGCTATGCCGAGCTCTGCTCAGGCTCAGGAAAGAGGAGATGGGCTCCTGTGCCCTCGCCCTTTGCCCTGACACCAAGGCTTCAATGGTGAGGGGCTGCGGTTCCTGCCCACCCCCATTCTGCCCCTGCCCTGGGAGGCTGAGGTGGGCTGGGGCAGACAGTGGCATGCTAAGCAGAAAGAGGCTGAAGAGAGGGGGTCCTGGGCCCACCGTACAGATTGAGCTCTGGTCCTGGCTCCCCACGGGTGGCTATCGCTCACTCTGTCTGTCCAGAGGGTGGCCGTGGAGGGTCTTTGGATTGGAAAAGGAGATGTTGGAAAGCTCAGGATGGTGGCGGTGAGCAAGGTTGCTGAGGCAAAGAGGCCCTTGGTCCTCATGGGCTTGACCCCAAGTGGCACTCTTGAAGCAGTGCTGCATATACTTGCCCAGGATTCTGCCTTCTCTGTTGTCAACAAAACTTCCCTACACTCTGGGCTGCTCTTGCGGGGGAGGGAGAGGCATGCTGCTGGACAGGGAGGGCAGGGGCTGGCAGCTGCCAGCCCACATTCCAAAGGTGCCACAGATCCTAGCCAGGAGGCCAGGAAAAGGACTTGGGGCTGACCCTTGTCACCCAGTTCGGAGAGACTTTTACCTTTCTGCCTCAGGTAGTCCAGCCCTGCCAGCCTGTCTGACCATCTCAATCTCAGAGCACCTACCAGGCTTATAGCCCTGGGCCCTGCGTCCACTTCCAGCAATATGCTGGCAGGCTGGATGGTCAGGGCAAGAGGTGGGGACGTCATATGCATTAGTGTACAGGCACCTCGGAGATAATCGAGGGTTCAGTTCCAGACCACCACAATAAAGCAAATATTGCGATAAAGAGTCAAATAAATTTTTTGGTTTCCTAGTGCATATAAAAGTTATGTTTACACTGTACTGTAGTCTGTTAAGTGTGCAATAGCATTATGTCTAAAAAAAACAATGTACATACCTTAATTAAAAAATATTTTATGGCTGAAAAGTACTAACCGTCATCTGAGCTTTCAGGGAGTCGTAACCTTTTTGCTAGAGGGTGTTGCCTTGATGTTGATGGCTGCTGACTGATCAGGGCGGTGGTTGCTGGAGGTTGGGGTGGCTGTGGCAATTTGATAAGACAACAGTGAAGTATGCCGCACCGATTGACTCTTCCCCTTAGGAGTGATTTGTCTGTAGCATGCGATGCTGTGTGATAGCATTTCACCCACAGAACTTCTTTCATAATTCAGAGTCAGCCCTCTTAAACTCAGTCGCTGCTCTATCAGCTAAGTTTACGTAATACTGTAAATCCTTTGTTGTCATTTCAACAACCCTCACAGCATCTTCACCAGGAGTAAATTCGATTTCAAGAAATCGCTTTCTTCATTCAGCCCTAAGAAGCAAATCCCCATCCATGCAAGTTTTATCGTGCGATTATAGTCATTCAGTCCCGTCTTTGGGCGCTACTTCTAATTCGAATTCTCTTGCTAATTCCATAACATCTCCAGTAACTTCCTCCACTGAAGTCTTAAACCTTCTATTTGTGAAAAATGCAATATCTGCAAAACTCAATAAAGCAAAGCATAATAAAATGAGGTATGCCTGTAGTAATTGGAGTGTAAGCTCTTAAGCCAACTTGGGTTCCAATCCTGGCTCTGGCTCTAAGGCCTTGAGCAAGTAACTCAACCTCTCTGTGCCTCAGTTGCCTTACCTATAAAGTGGGACTGCTAATAGTACATACCTCATAGAATTGTTATGGCAGTGAGTGAAAGACACATGTAAAAGGCTTCAGTGCCTCATCCATAACAAGGGCTCAAAAAATGTTAACTGTTTTATGCTGTAAATTAGCTATGATGAGACAACTGACCACACAAATGTTAAGGGAGAAATTACACTTCCCCTCGGTGATGAGGTTCTCTGCCTGGTCTTACTTTTACACAGACAGGGGCTACGGCAGACCCTATTACCTGGTCTTTTTGTCTCACCTCACCCCCTGCAGTCCATCTGCCAGGCAGCCCTCAGAGTGGTCCCAGTCAAACGGTTGCAGTCATTTCCTCCCATGTCAAGTACTTTCATTAATCCTCCATCACCTTCTGGGGCCAGGCTAGACCCTGTAGCCAGCCATTTCTGCTTTCCAACCTTGCAGTTTACTGTTCTCTTGCCAGGACCTTGTGCAGCCACCCATCCCCCGGCAGCCTCACTATTCCCTCCTTGCACATAACATTGACCTTCCTACCTCTGAGCTTTGCTTCTGTTATTCCCTTTGCCTGGAATGCCTAGACCTCATCTATGCCTGTTGAAATCCATAAAAGTATCTCATTTCACTGTGGTCAAGGCCAAATGATGCCTCCTTGAAGCCTTCCCTGATTCTTCTGAAAAGAGATAGTCCCTTCCCTTCCTCTGTGTTTGTGGGCAACCCAAACTTTTCCCCGTGTTTGTGGCAAACCCAAGTTTGTGGTTTCTTAAGATCAGGGACTATATCTGATTCAGCACTGTGGCTGGAACTAAGTGCTGAATGAACGAATAAATGAACGATGAATAGTGTATAGAACAACAAGCCAGCATCACTGTTGCAGTTTGTTGCAGCTGTGAGCTTTAACTGGATCAGTGAGTTTGTCCCAGGCTACTCCAGAGGTAGGGTTGAGGGGCCAGGAAGCTGTCACTGATGGTCCAAGCTCTAAGCTGACTGCTGCCTGCACCCACACAGAACCCCAACATTGACTGGTTTGGTTTGTGGTTTAGAAGGGATGAAAACCTACTCAGAGTCAGCCCAGAGTTCTGGGGACAGTGCCTGGCTCCTGGGATTCAGCTTAGCTGTCCTTAAGGCCAGGAGAGGGGCCAGACTCATTAATGAGAAGCTGCTCAGCAGGACCGTTCTTTGAGCCCCACCAAAGTAACCTTCCTCCACCCCCTCCACCTTAAAGGGTTGGTGACAGAATGGGCAGAGCTGGGGGCTTAGTGCCACCTGCTGGCCACATAGAAGACCTACTTGATTAGAAAATCTGGGCCACTGGTCTGAAGCTTTCCCCTCTAAGAGAGACCCCTAGCCTTAAAGCTTAGCTCAGGGAAGAGCTGGAAAGTTCCAGGCATGAAGGAAGTTGCAGGATCAATACTTCCTTGACACCTCTTCTTTAGGGCACAGGCCTAAACTGAACAAGGAAACTCCCCTGAGCTCCACTCTTCCCAGCAGGAACTTCCCAGGTGAATTTGTTTCTGATATTCTGCTTCCAGCAGGGGGCATCACATGAGAGCAGACAGAGCAACCCAAGCTAGTTCACACCCATGTGCAGGACTGGCTCTTCTCCAGGCTCCCCAGAAAGGGGAGGAAAGTATCTTGTGTCACTGGGGTCCAGGATTGAGGGAGGCAATGTTCTCTTCTGAGTCTGCAGATGAGGAAACAGGATCAGAAGTAGAGTTAACTTACTAAGATCTTGTATTTGGTAGGTAGCACACCCAAGATTCGGACTGAGCTCCTTTCCCCCTGCTGCACAGTCCCAGTGACCAGGTGGGCTGCCTTGCTCTCAGTGTCAGATCCACCGCAGGGGACAGATGTCTCTGGACCAAGCACAAGAGGAAAAGCGCAACTCAGAAAGCCCCTGGGGTCTCCCCCCACCCCACCAAGGTCCTGGGATTGAAACTGATGGCTGGCTCAGCTGTGGTTAAATGACAGCCAGGATCATGTCCAAAACACCAAAGGAGCCAGAGAGACCTCACGGACACTTCCTCTTGCCCTCCATCTTCTCCCTTCTTGCAAGAGGACTGGGGTCCCTACCTTCCAGGTTACCTTCCCCCCCCAGTCAGTCAGGTGGCCATGCAAACTGATGGGGGCACATCTGCCATTCATGTCAGTCCCCACCTCACACCAGATGGTGTGATAGGTGCCCTAGACTTCAGTCCTTAGCTCAACAGGGAGGGAAGCTAAGCCACCCTTTTCCTGTAATGAAATGGAACCGCTAGTCTGAAAAAACTAGCCCACTAGCCATACTGGAAATCTTCCCAGGCCTGATGCTTATGAATTTGGCATCTCCAGCCAGTAACCACAAGGCCCACATGTTACTCATGAAGGTGGCCCTCTGGTCCTTCTGCTGGAGAGGACTCACCTAGCTTCTGCAGGACCCACTTATTCTCCCCAGGTGGCAATCTGTGTCCTAAACTTGAGATCCTCCCCAACATCCTTCCCTAGGGAGCTTGTGGTAAGGAGTAGAGTAGGTCAGGCTTCCCACAGCTCTCTGGGTTCACTTCTGAGGTCTCCCCAGTTTCAGGTATCAGATACCCTATGTTGTATGAAGACGTACAGATGACTTTGGGGGAAGAAGACATGAATTCTGCATGTCAAATCATGTTGACCCCAGATCAGGGCAGGTTTAAAGCCCAATAGATCTGTTCCAGCTTGGAAGGAGCTGAGAAAAGACACAGAAATAGGATAATGGGGCTAACATCAGATTTGGGTTCCAGAGAGTGGATATGTTGCATTAGATCTAGATTATTAGCATCCTCTCTGCCATGTCCACCTGCCTGGGGCATTATGTACCTTCATGGAGAGGGAAGAAGGTGCTACCTACACCCTCCCCTATCTCCGCTCTGAAGTGACATGAAAGGTAGGCCATCTAGACTGACCAGACTGGGTACAAGGAATGCGAACTTATGCCTTTTCCTTGGCTTTGGGTCTTTCCAGGCACTGATGCCAACAGTGGAATGGGTGATACAAAGTACATATGCAACTTACTTCCTTCACTGGGAGAAACAATGGTGTACAGGAGTATGGGTCAACAGTGCCCATAGCCTTCTTCAGCTCACGTTAGTCACATTGCCTCTACTTCATGACAGTGTATGGTTCTTTGCAGCACAATATGTCCCAAACTCCTCCTCCCCAGACCATCAGCACTCAAGGTAAGGCAAACCACACCAGGTAGCACTTTACTTCATTTGATCAATTCGTTATTCACCTAATGCCATCATTATTGGGGAAGGAAGTTACTCCAGAGAATAGTAAATGCAATACAGTTCTGGCTGAGACTTTCATTCTTTTTTGTTAAATTTCTAGTGTGTCTTGATTTCCCATCCATCTTGGAAGTCAAGGAATGAAAACCATCCCATAGTTCTGCCTCCCTTCGTGACTCTTCAGGGCTCTGAAGGTGTAACCAGTATACTCATTTCTGAGTTTAGTAACTCCTTAATGCCTTTTCTTTTTTCTACATCATAGATTCCCTTGCAACCAGTAATATCCATTCAACAATCCCCCACATTTTATATCTAATTTTTTATCTTCCTATAAAAGATCCCATTTGTCATTTTCCCACTAATTTTATTTTTTCCTTATATTACTTTATTACTCTATCGCAATATCTACAAAATTATAATTTCTTTTACAAAACTGAAAAAACCTCAACTGCCTTACTACTATTCCCAAAGGGTGTCATTGTTTTTGAATCACGTCTCTTTTGATGATGGTAAACACTTTTGGACTACTTAATTTGCTCCACAGTTCCAACCGTTGCCCTGTTCTTCCTTCCAGATCTCCATTTTATGAGATTCATTAGCTCCTCTAATGATGTATCCTTGAAATAGGCACCAACTACACTGATGCCGTAATCCCCAGTGCCGCCACTAGAGGGACTCTAAATCACTCTCAGGTGGGAACTCTGCTATGGGGATTCCATTCTAGTCTTCTCTCTTAGCCAAGAGCTTTCCATGTCAGTTATGCCCATGCACTGACTGTGCCCCGCCTGAGTGACCTAAGAACTGTTTTCAGGGTCATTATTTCAACCTTCAATAGAGATGTAAACAGAGCTTCTCTGCCCCACAAAGATCCTGAAATACAACCTCACATCCCTGATAACTACATTCAGAACCACCATTGTACCTTACCCATGACTAACACCTGGCATAAGACCCTCCACACTCCTTTCAAATTCTGTCCTGAATGAGGTGCCCACACACAGATCCATTTGGGAATAGCATCAGTCACTTTGGTTCAGTTACAGAAACTAAGGCAATGGTCAAGCACACTAACCAACAGGTCCTCCCCTAAGAATAGACAAGAACTACCCCCAATGTTTATAGCAGCACTCTCAACAATAGCCAAATTGTGGGAAAAGCCTAAATGTCCATCAACTGATGAATGGATAAAGAAATTGTGGTTTGGGGCGCCTGGGTGGCGCAGTCGGTTGGGCGTCCGACTTCAGCCAGGTCACGATCTCGCGGTCCGTGAGTTCGAGCCCCGCGTCGGGCTCTGGGCTGATGGCTCAGAGCCTGGAGCCTGTTTCCGATTCTGTGTCTCCCTCTCTCTCTGCCCCTCCCCCGTTCATGCTCTGTCTCTCTCTGTCCCAAAAATAAATAAACGTTGAAAAAAAAAAAATTAAAAAAAAAAAAAAAAAAAAAAGAAATTGTGGTTTATATACACAATGGAGTACTACGTGGCAATGAGAAAGAATGAAATAAGGCCCTTTGTAGCAACGTGGATGGAACTCGAGAGTGTTATACTAAGTGAAAAAAGCCATACAGAGAAAGACAGACACCATGTTTTCACTCTTATGTGGATCCTGAGAAACTTAACAGAAACATGGGGGATGGGAAGGAAAAAAAAAGAAAAAAAAAAAAAGAGGTTAGAGTGGGAGAGAGAGCCAAAGCATAAGAGACTCTTAAAAACTGAGAACAAACTGAGGGTTGATGGGGGGTGGGAGGGAGGGGGGGGTAGGTGATGGGCATTGAAGAGGGCATCTTTTGGGATGAGCACTGGGTGTTGTATGGAAACTAATTTGACAATAAATTTCATATAAAAAAAAAAAAAAAAGAATAGACAAGAACCGTACAGACTAAGCCTCTCCTCTAAACCTAATGTTCCAGCTCATCTTTCACAGCCCAACCCCACCCTGGATCTTCGTTGGTAGTAGGACACATTGATTAAAAACCCGAGCTCTACCCTTTACTAGCCATGAGACCCTAGACAAGTCACTTGTCTCCTCTCAAAGAAAAATTTAGAGATATTAAATTAAAAATGCAGTTCAATAGATTTATTCTTATATTAACATGTACAGGTCAATCTCATTGAACTAAGAAGCAGAATTTGAAATGGATACAGCCCACAGTCCAGAAACACTACTTTTTTTTTATCGGAGGATAATTGACATACAGCATTATATGAGTTTCAGGTGTATGACATGATTCAACAGTTGTATATGTTGCAAAACGATCACCACAATATGTCTAATTAACACCTGTCACTATACATAGTTACAAAAATATTTTTTCTTAAAAGTTTTTCTAAATTTTTTTTTAATATATGAAATTTATTGTCAAATTGGTTTTTCTAAATTTTTAAGATTTACTCTTAGTAACTTCCAAATATGCATTACAGTATTATTAACTAAAGGCACCATGGTGTACATTACACCCGCATGACTTATTTTATAACTAGAAGTTTGTACCTTTTGACCACTTTCACCCGTTTCATCCACCCCACCCCACCCTGAAAACCACCATTGTGTTCTGTTATTGATGAGCTTGGGTTTTGGTTTTTAGATTGCACATGTGAGATAATACGGTATTTGTCTTTCTCGGTCTGACTTATTTCACTTAGCATAACACCCTCAAGGTGTTTCATGCATATTGTTGCAAATGACAAGATTTCACTCTTCTTGCAAGGGTGAATAAAATTCCAAAAGGAATAAATTACACTATATGTTAATAGAATTTTATATATATTTTTTACATATATATTATATATTCCATTTATATATACATATATATTTCATTTTAGATGTGTGTGTGTGTGTGTGTGTGTGTGTGTGTGTGTGTGCGTGTGTGACACAGGTATAACATTTTCTTTATCCATTCATCTATTAATGGACACTTGTTCCTGTATCTTGGCTATTGTAAATAATACTTCAGTGAACATAGGGGCGCATATATCTTTTAGAGTTAGTGTTTTCATTTTCTTCAAATACCCAGAAGTTGAATTGCTGGGTCATATGGTAGTTCTATTTTCAGATAGAACTGTTCTGTTCTGTTTTCCATTGTGGCTGACCAATTTTCATTCCCACCAATAGTGCACTAGGGCTCCCTTTTCTCCACATCCTCACCAATACTTGTTGTTTCTTGTCTTTCTGATAATTAGTGATGTTGAGCACCTTTTCATGTATCTGTTGGCTATCTGTATGTCTTCTTTGGAAAGCATTGCTTTCTTTTTCTTGGATGAGCTGATTGGCAGAAGGCTATTAAGGAAGGAAGAATGAATAGTCTGCTCTTGAGCAAACCATTAAAACCATTAGGAAAAGTAATTTCAGTTACTTATGCATTTGCTGAGAAACCTTGTTTCTGATGTTTCTGTGTAAGAACTTCCAATGTTCTAGTGGTTCCTCCATGTGAATAAGACACGAATCCATCATAATGACAGCACCTCATTTTAATTCCTCAGTCTCTGCTGTATAGGTTTGGGTGTTTTGAGAAGAAGCTTTCAAGACACAGGATAAGGGACATGTTTGGGGTCGTGCCTGCGAAAGATAAAGGGGAGAGGGCACATGAGTATGGGGGTAAAACCTTTAGACCATGATGCAGGTCTCATATCTGTGAAGGTTCGAGGAAGGAGAAGATTGGGTAGCAAGAGCCTCAGACTACAGTGCAACTCTGAGAAAGTGTTAGCCACCCCAACAGGGAACTACAAAGCCTCCTGGCCTTCTCAGCTATTTTCTAGGGCTTCCCAGGGAGAGCATGGCATAAGCTCAAATACGGCAGCAGCTCCCTGAGATGACACAGCTGGAGCATGTTGGCTGAGTACACTCCATAGCAGGCTCTCTCTGCAAAGGGTCTCAGCAGCACATCTCCATAGCAACCACACATTCTAGTCAAAATTCAGCTTCATGAGGAGCTGTATCAGTTAGCTTTTGCTGTGTAACAAGCCAACCCAAAACACAGTGGCTCTGGAAAAAAAAAAAAAAGTATTTATCTCTCACTCATTTGAGAGTTGGCTCTGTTGAGTACTGATGATCTCAGCCAGATTTGCTCACCTGTCTGGGAGTTGCATGGCCGTCATCTGATTTAGATGATTTAGTGTGGCCTCCAATACAGCAACTAGCCCTAACTTCCAGTGTTGCTCAGCCTGCAGCAGGCTCTGCTTCCAGTGTCTCTCACCCCAAACAGGCTCACTTGGATGCATCCTCCTCTTACTAACATCAGAAGCACCAAAGAAAGCAAATGGAAATGCACCAAGTCTCTTGAGGCCTAGACTTAGAAATGGCACTCTTTTACTTTGGTCTCATTCTACTGACCAAAGCAAGTCATAAGGTTGAGTCCAATGTTAAGGAGCAGCCTATAATTGGAGGACACTGCAATATTACATGGCAAAGGACATGGATGTGAGGAAGCGTGAAGGTTTGGAGCCAAAATTGCAAACAAAATTGGAGCAAAATTGCAGAATCCAGGCTAGTCACAAAGGCTTGAGTCTCTTTTTCAAAAAGTATCATCATCAAACGTGAGGTTATCATGAGAGCACCTGGATATCAGAAGTCAGAGGAAGGCAAGAAATAGGAGAACAGTACAAATACCACAAGACACATTTGAAAACCACTTTATATCTAGTTGTCTAATTGGCCTAGGTCCCACCCAAAGAATAAATCCCATGAATCGGTTGGCAAATTTTAGATAAACAAATAGCCTTTTTTCTTTTCTTTTTAACGTTTATTTATTTTTTTTTGAGACAGAGAGAGACAGAGCATGAACGGGGGAGGGGCAGAGAGAGAGGGAGACACAGAATCGGAAACAGGCTCCAGGCTCTGAGCCATCAGCCCAGAGCCCGACGCGGGGCTCGAACTCACGGACCGCAAGATCGTGACCTGAGCTGAAGTCGGACGCTTAACTGACTGAGCCACCCAGGCGCCCCGCCTTTTTTCTTAATTAACTGATTATTCTATTTTTCCTAAGGCACGTATAATAAGACGTATTAGCTACTGCACAGATTCTGCCTTGGCAGGCCCATAAAAAACTAAAGGCAATTTAAATGTGGAACCATTTTAAAAAACATATTTACATTGGTCTCTTGGGCCTCTACAGTTTGAGTTGTTTTATTTGATATTTGGGCCATAGTCAGGGAAGAACATGTTTGAAAACATGTTTTAGTTCAGAAACACTTAGGGAGAGTTAGGAATTCCAGGTTAGGGGTGCCTGAGTGGCTCAGTCAGTTGAGCATCTGTCTCTTGGTTTAGGCTCAGGTTGTGATCCCAGGGTCATGGGATCAAACCCCACATCAGGCTCTGTGCCGAGCATGGAACCTGCTTGGGATTCTCCCTCTCTCCCTCTGCCCCTCTCCCCTACTTGCGCCCTCTCTCTAAAATAAAATAGAAATAAAAAAATAAAGAAATTCCTAGTTAAACCAATGAAATCTGGTGGTAGGTTATCTCATTGAGCTATTAACAAAATATCAGCACCTGGGAGAAGGAATTCTCACCTCTGAGCCACAGTTTCTATGTGTGATAACATCAGTGCAGCCCATACATGGTTCAAAAACCTGGTCTGAACCAAAAGTGTTTGATTCACAATGAGATGTGTACATTACGAAGAGGCAGAGGGGCTTTACACTGCGTCTCCCCAGAGTCACAAAGCACCACATGGAGATCGGAAAAGAAAGTTCATCAGTGCAGCATCAGAAAAGCCACATACCACAAACACACACCAATATCAATCCTAAGAACTCCTCAACGGCATCCACTGGCATTCTAGAATCCCCGAACTCCCAAAGTCAACTCCAAAACATAGGGCTAAACTTTGCCTTGGAGCCTCTTACCTTTTTTAAAAGATAAATAATAAAATCACTGCAAGTGACAAGAAGACTGCAATGTAGAAAAAACTGTTCAAACTCGAAGCTGTATTCTCAGATTCTGCAGAGGGAAAGAGGAAAAAAACATTAAGAGGAAACCTAAGGGCTGGAGCCAGAGACCACACAACCACTGCTAGGACCTGGGGTTGTATGTCATTTTTCCTGTCCCTGTGACCCTCTGCCACGCGTCTTGGCGTCCTCCATTCCTATCACACACACCTCCACCCATCAAACAGTGTGTTTAGCACTTGCCAGGAAACACTGCAATACTGAACACTACATAGCACACACACATGCCACGCAATGTTCAAAGCTTCCAAACTACTACACCCTTACTCCTATAGACTGAATATGTGTGCCCCCCCTCCCAATTCATATACTGAAATCCCGATGCGCAGCATGATGGTATTAGGAGATAGGGTTTGGGGGAGGTGATTAGGTCATGCCGGTAGAGTCCTCGTGAATGGATTTAGTGCCCTTATAACAGAGGCCCTGGAGAGCTCCCTCATCCCTTCCACCAAGTGAGGATACAATAAGAAGTGTGCAACCCAGAAGAGAGTCCTCACCCAACCATGGTGGCACAACCATTGCAAACTTTCAGCCTCTGGAACTGTGAAAGATAAAGATCTGTTGTTTTTAAGCCACCCAATCTGTGGCAAATTGTTATAGCAACCTGAATGGACTCAGACATACATATGATGCAGACAAACCCCTTATTCGATACACACGAAGCGTGTTTCAATTTCATACTCCCCATGCCCCACACATACCCTGTACACATCCCTTCACACACCACCCATACACACATTCCTAGCCCTTACTTCCAAGAACCATTCCTCTCTCCCTCCAGGACCATCCCAGTGCCCATCTAGCACACCCAGACCACATCCCACAGGGCTCCTTGTCAGACCCTGCCTTCTTTACCCCTCATAGCTCCAGGCAGATGCATCTAATCAGAACGGTCATACCCACCCAGGACCAGAGCTGTGACCAAGGAAGCCAAGATATGTGCTCAATGGACCTCATTCCACCAGCAGGAAGGATTCTATAGTGAGTTGTAGATCTTGAGCTAAGGATCCAATATGCCCGGGGAAAGTGCTGGGCTCCTGCAGGACCACTCCACTATGGCCTCCCCATCCTGGGCACAATCCATAAGGCAGAACTGACTCAGCCTCTACCAGCCAACGGTTTGCAGTGGACCTGGGGCCTGAGCAGAAGAGTTGCTGGCAGGGCTGGGTCCCTGGCCCCTGATAGACCCTTATCCTCAGAGGACACGGACAGGATCCTATGCCCATTCTCCTTGTAGCTAGCAAGCTTCACACCCCAAGCCATATAGACCACCCAGGTCACTTAAACTGCCATGGCTAACAAGGAGCCCTGTTTTCATCTGAGAACTTTTGTCACCACTCTCCACCTCCTAGACTATCTGCCCTGGCTTAAGAGACCTAGTCTGGACTGCTGACTCTAGGGCTGAGCTATGCCATACCAAGCTTTCTATCTTCCCTACTGGCCCCCAATCTTCCCTTAGGGACTGCCTGGGAACCAAAGTTTTATGTTACCTGACCTCAAGGTGAAGAGTAAGAGAAATGTTCAAGAGGTTGCTTACCTATCACAGTCAAGGTGAAATTGAGCTTCTGAGGGGTAGGCAAGGATTTGTGATATATCACACACTGGTAGATGGTCATATTGTCTTCCAGAGAGGGCTTCAGCATCAAGAAGCTAGTGACATTAAACATACCATTCTCGATGGTGTGATTAGTGATGATGCCTTCAAAAACCTCCTGAGGATCCTTCTGGGATAATTTTTTCCACGTAATAGTAATGTTGTCAAGGTGGAACCCACTTGACATACACAAAATAAGGGTTTCTTGCTTTTCTTTCACTATGGCTTGCTCTGGAAACAAGCTGCTGACTGGGAAAGCTGCCAAGAGAGAAGTCATACTTTGAGGGTAGGTAGGGACTAGATTACTATCAACCCAATGCCCCAATAACAATCCTAATATTCAGCAAGCCTTTAGGAAAGGTGAGCATACTGAATGGGATTCTGCTCAGGCTAAATATTCTGGGAATGTTGGTTTCAGTGTCAGCTGATATGCTATGGCTCCCTACTCTCACAGCAATTTTACAGAGCAGAGTTTCTTAAGCTACTTTGTATCCTACATAGACACCTGTAAAAATCTGAGGAGAGGCTTGGAACACTGCTGTGGTAGAGACTGCTAATGGCCAATTTCCAATCTTCAATGACATATCCAAATTAAAGCTACATCTTTCAACCTCCATGTAGCCATATGAACTTAGGGTCTAGTAATTTAGTTGTAATCAGAAGTGATGAGAGCAACTTTCTGGAAGTATCCTTAAATAACAAGGGTATCTTAGAGAAAAGGACTGTGCCAAAAAAAAAATTTTTTTTTTTAAAAAAGAAAAGAAAAGAAAAGAAAAGAAAAGAAAAGGACTGTGCCCTTCTCTTCCTCTCCCCCTTCCTCCTTCCTGCAGAATGGCTGGAATACCACCTGATGACTAGAGACAGAGAAACCACTTCCAAACTCAAGGTGGAAGCTACCTGTTGAGAATGGCAAAGTGGTAAGATAAAAGGATCCTGGGTCCCCTAAGGTCACAAAACTTCCTCACCTGCCTTGGGTTGGCTACAGTTGTGTGAAAGACAATAAACTACCTTTTTTAAAAGTCATCGTTGACTTCTGGTTTCCCTTCTAACATGCGAAGACCCTGGAAGTCGTAACAAGATGAACAAACTGCACATCAACAAGTTTTCTTAGATCCATCAGAGAATTGAGGTGACAAGGCAAACCAGCACCCTGAAAACTAGACAGGCAGATTGAGAGAATCGCGGCCAAGATCATGGCACCGTAAGCAGATACCAGAGCCATAAACCAGTAGAAGCACTTAAGTAGCAACTCTTGACAAATCTCTAAAGGATGAGAGTAAGAAACTCCTGGGGGGGGGGGGGGGGGCTCAGTCTCATGGCGGCCACCATTCTTTCATTGGTTGTACCACCAGGAACACCACCAGGTTCTCACAGTGAAGATTCAAGAAAAAATCCCCTCCTGTTTCAGGGGAGAGGAAAGGTATTTAAAAATATACCCAGTGCAATATCCGTAACAAAGGATGCTCTCAAGAGAAAAGACTGCCAGCCTTCTCTGACCTGGGGTAAAGATGATTAGCCAACTTTAGCCCCCTCTAGCCTTCAGGTCTCACCTAGGGACACTTCTAAAGGTCACAGCCTAGGGGCTTACAGGTCTCCAAGAATGAGCTTTAATGGTAAGATCCACTGTTTCCCCTCAGCAACACTTTATTACCACAGCAATGGGGCTCCAGGGTGATAACAGTAGAGGAAAACCTAGAGAGCTACAAGGCACCAAATCTATTCTAGGAGGGAAACTCAAAGAAAACAGGTAGCCAGCAATGAGGACCTGCCCATTCCAGCGGAAAATCCTTACAAGGAGCCTCTTAAAAAATGTATCTTGTGTGGAAAACATGTAGATTAAAAGAATGTACAGTTTTTGTCCCAGCTTATTTCTCCATTTACTGGATGCATTTATGAAAGGCATAGGACTGGTCTTTGTGGGAAGAAACAGAAATCACAAAAGTGATTAGGAGAGCTCAAATCATGGGGTTTTTATGCCAGTTACATTACAAGGATCCTACATATCTCAAAGACCCTAACATTTGTAACATCAAGTACCAGTAGTAAATTATAGAAGTTTTATCATCAATAAACATATTTTACAATAAAGAGAAAGAGAGAGAAAGAGAGAGAGAGAGAGAGAGAGAGAGAGAGAGAGAGAGAGAGAGAAGCGCCTGGGTGGCTCAGTCTGTTAAGTGTCTGACTTCAGCTCAGGTCATGATCTCATGGTCTGCAGGTTCCAGCCCCGCATCAGGTTCTGAGCTGACAGCTCAGAGCCTGGTACCTGCTTCAGATTCCATATCTCCTTCTCTCTCTGCCCCTCCCCAACTCATGCTTTGTCTCTCTGTGTCTCTGAAAAATGAATAAACCTAAAAAAAATTTTTTTTAAAAGAGGGGGAGAGAAAGGTTAAAAAAAAAAAAAAGAAGCAAAGAACAAGTTCACCAAATAGAATGGTACATACTAATCCAACTACATACATAATCACTTTAAATGAATGGTCTAAACATATTAATTAAAAGACAGAGACTATCAGAGTGGATAAAAAACAAAAGACTCACCTACATGTTTTCTATAAGAAACCCACTTTCAATATGAAGACAGGTTTAAACAGATAGGTTTAAATCAAAGGGATTGAGAAAGACACACTATACTAATGCTAACCCAAAGAAAGCTAGAGTAACTGTGAATTTAAAAGAAGCCTTCAGGGGCGCCTGGGTGGCGCAGTTGGTTAAGCGTCCGACTTCAGCCAGGTCACGATCTCGCGGTCCGGGAGTTCGAGCCCCACGTCAGGCTCTGGGCTGATGGCTCAGAGCCTGGAGCCTGTTTCCGACTCTGTGTCTCCCTCTCTCGCTGCCCCTCCCCCGTTCGTGCTCTGTCTCTCTCTCTGTCCCAAAAATAAATAAACGTTGAAAAAATAAAATAAAATAAAAAATAAAAGAAGCCTTCAGAACAACAACAACAAAATTTTTATTAGGGATAAAAAGAGACATTACTTAGTGAAAAAGGGATCAATTATTCAAGAAGACCTAAAAATCCTCAACTTGTATGCACCTGACAACAGAATGTCAAAATACCTGAGGCAAAAACTGAAAGAACTACAAGGACAAATAGACAAATCTGCAATTATAGTTGGAGATTTTAACACTCATCTTTCATTAATTGATAGACCAGCAAGCAGAAAAGCAGTAAGAAAAGAGTTGAAAGGAATAGCACCACCAATCATCTGGACTGAATTAATTAATAGGATACTTTATCCAACAGCAGAATATACATTATTCTCAAGTTCATGTGGAACACTCACCAAGATAAATCACATTCTAGCTCATAGACTACATCTTTAAACATTTTAAAAAATAGAAATCATGCAGGATATATTCTCAGACCACAATGGAGCTATCCAGATATAAATAAGCAGAAGGATGGCTCCAAAAATTCCAAATTACTTGGAGAATAAATCATTTCTATTCTAAATAATATATGGGTCAAAGAAAAAGTCTCAAGAGAAATTTTAAAATATTTTGAACCAAATGAAATTAAAATGAAAATCCTACTTATGAAAATTTGCAGGTGCTACAAAAGAAATGCCTAGAGTGGAGTGTATAATATTGAATACATATTTTAGAAAAGAGGAGAGGGGCGCCTGGGTGGCGCAGTCGGTTAAGCGTCCGATTTCAGCCAGGTCACGATCTCGCGGTCCGTGAGTTCAAGCCCCGCGTTGGGCTCTGGGCTGATGGCTCAGAGCCTGGAGCCTGTTTCCGATTCTGTGTCTCCCTCTCTCTCTGCCCCTCCCCCGTTCATGCTCTGTCTCTCTCTGTCCCAAAAATAAATAAACGTTGAAAAAAAAAATTTTTTTAAAAAGAAAAGAGGAGAAATATAAAATCAACTATCTTAATTAATAAGCTTCCACCTTCAGAAGCTAGAGGAAGAAGAGCAGTTTAGCCTAAAACAAGCAGAAGAAAAGAAATATCAAAATTTAAAGCAGAAAACAATGAAACTGAAAACAGGAAATCAATGGAGAAAATCAATGAAACCATAAACTGTGGCTTTGAAATGATTACTAAAATCGATAAGCTTCTAGGTTAACTAAGAACAAAACAGAGAAGACATAAAGTACTAATATAGATGAAAGAGGGATCACTACTGATGCCATGAACAGATGGATAATAAAGGAACATTATGAGCACCATTATGCCCACATATATAATAACTTGAATAAAATGGACCAATTCCTTGAGAGACAAAAATTACCAAGATTCACACAAGAAAAAATAGATAATTTGAATTGGCCTGCATCTATTAAAGAAATTTAATCAATAATTAATAACCTCAAAAAAATAAAGCACTAGGCCCAAATGGTTTCAATGGTGAATTCTACCAAACATTTAAATTAATAATGATACCAATTTTTTACAATTTCTTCTAGCAATTAGAGGCAACACATCCTAACTCATTCTATAAGCCCAGTAATACAGTAATCCCAAAACCAGATGAAAACATTACAAGAAAGGAAAACTACAGACCAATATGTTTCAGTACACTAAATGCAAAAGTCCTCAACAAAATATTAGCAAATTGAGCCCAATAATGTATAAAAATAATTATACACCACGACTAAGTGGGATTTATTCCAGGTATTCAAGACTGTTTCATCATTCAAGTCAATTAATATAATCCATCACATCAACAGACTAAAGAAGAAAAATTACATGATCATATCAATTATGCAAAAAAAGGATTTGGCAAAATCCAACACCCATTCATGTTAAAAACTCTCAGGAAACTAGGATAAGGGGAACTTTCTCAACTTGAAAAAGAACATCTACAAAAAACTTACAGCTAACATCACACTGAATGGTGAGAAACTAAAGACAGGAACAAAGCAGGGCTATCTCTTCTGACCACTCCTATTCAATATTGTGATGGAAGTCCTAGCTAGTATAAAAGGGCAAGAGAAGAAAATAAAAGATCTACAGATTAAGAAGGAAGAAATAAAACTGTCTGTTCTCAGACACAAGGTTTATATAGAAAAATCCCCAACACTGCACCAAAAAAATATTTAAACCCTAGAACTAATAAGTGATTACAGCAGCAGCAGACTGCAGGATTCAAGGTTAATATATAAAAGTCAATGGCTTTCTGGAAAGAGCCCAAATGTCCATCAATGGATGAATGGATAAAGAAGATGTGGTATATATATACAATGGAGTATTACTCGGCAATCAAAAAGAATGAAATCTTGCCATTTGCAACTACGGGGATGGAACTGGAGGGTACTATGCTAAGTGAAATTAGAGAAAGACAAATATGATATGACTTCACTCATATGAGGACTTTAAGAGACAAAACAAATGAACCTAAGGGAAGGGAAACAAAAATAATATAAAAACAGGGAGGGGGACAAAGCATAAGAGACTCTTGAATATGGAAAACAAACAGAGGGTTACTGGAGGGGTTGTGGGAGAGGGGATGGGCTAAATGGGTAAGGGGCATTAAGGAATCGACTCCTGAAATCATTGTTGCACTATATGCTAACCAATTTGGATATAAATTAAAAAAAAAAAAGTCAATGGCTTTCTAATACACAAGCAACAAACAATTGGAAGTTCAAATTAAAAACCCAATACCATTTAAATTAGTGCCCTGTCTGCCCCCTTAAAATTTCTTTAAACCTAAAAAGAAATATTTAGGTTTAAATCTAACAAAATACGTACAGAATCTACATGAAGAAAACTAGAAAATTCTGATGAATGAAATCAAAAATCTAAATAAATGAAAGGATATTCTGTGTTCATGGAAAAGAAGAATCAATATTGTTAAGGCATCAATTCTTCCCACCTTGATCTATGGATTCAATGTAATCAAAAGCCCAGAAAGTACTTTGTGGATTCTGACAAACTGATTCTCAAGTTTATAAGGATAGGCAAAAGGTCCAGAATAGCTCACACAATACTGAAAAGGAACAACAAAATTTGATGACTAACACAATCTTACTTAAAGACTTGCTGTAAAACTACAATAATCTATAGAACATGGTATTGGTGAAAGAATAGACAAACAGACCAACAGAACAGAATAGAGAGCCCCGAAAAAGACCCACACAAATGTATTTAACTGATCTTTGACACAGGAACAGAAGTAATTCAATGGAGAAAAGATAATCTTCAACAAATAGGCTGGAACAACTAGACATCATATGCACAAAGTTTGCACATGGAATCTAGACACACATTTTATACTTTTCACAAAAATTAACTCAAAATGTATCACAGACCTAAACATAAAACTATAAAATGTCTAGAAAGATAACATAAAAGAAACTCTAGGCGGCCTTGAGTTTGGTGATATGCTTTTAGATACAATGCCAAAAGCATAATCCATGAAAGCAAAAAATCAGTAAGTTGGACTTTACTGAAATTTAGAACTTCTGCTCTGCAAAACACAGTTAAGAAAATGAAAAAACAGGCCACAGACTGGGAGAAAATATTTGCAAAACACATATCTGGTAAAGGATTTGTATCTAAAATATACAGATAACTCAAAAAAATAAATAAATAACATAACAGAGGATTCTTAAAACTCAACAACTGGGACACAAAGGACCCAACTGAAAAATGGTCAAAAGATCTAAACAAGTATCTTTCAAAAGAAGATATGCAGAGGACAAAAAAGCAAATAGAAAGATCCTCAACATCACATGTCATTAGGGAATTACAAATTAAAACAACAGATGAGATATCACTACACACTTACTAGAATAGCTAAAATACAAAAAAATTAACGATACCAAATGTTGATGAGGATATAGAACAACAGGAACTCTCATTCATGACTGGTAGAAATGCAAAATGATACAGTCACTCTGGAAGAACTGGCAGTTTCTTACAAGTTTAAACATAGTCTTAACATATGATCCAGCAATCACACTCTTGGGTATTAACCCAATTGAGATGAAAAATTATGTCTACATAAAAACCTGCACCTGAATGTTTATGGCAGCTTTATTCCTAATTGCCAAAAACTGGAAACAATCAAGATATTTTTCGATAGTTGAATGGATAAACAAACTATGGCACATCCATACAATGGAATATTTTTCAGTGATAAAAATAAATGAGCTATCAAGCCACCAAAATAACAAACAACAAAAAAAAGACATGGAGGAATCTTGAATGTATATTGCTATGTGAAGGAAGCCCATCTGAAAAGGCTTCATACTGATGATTCCAATTCAATTATATAATATTGTAGAAAAGGCAAAACTATGGGGACAGTAAAAAGATTAGTGGTGTAAGGGGTCTAGGGGGAGGGGCAAATAGGTGAAGCAGAGGCAGTGAAAACTATTCTGTGATACTGTAACATATATGTCAAACTCACAGAACTAGAAACACAAAGAGTGAACCTTAAGGTATGCAAATTTTAAATAAACCATTTAAGAGTTCAAGGAATCCCCAAAAAGAGAGAAGGTACACTGTAACAACAAATCTAAGTGTACTACAAATGTACGAAAGAGCCTCGCTGCAAGGGACAGAGGAAAGGTGCTGACCTATGGAACTTCTGAAATAAATGGAGTCTACAAGAACAAAGGCAAGATGAATTGCAAGTACTATACCCTGGGTGATAATGTTGTTTCTCATGGGGGTACGGTACAAGTTAACAATTCTGATATGGCTGTAGACATATACTAGAATTAAACAATTAAGTAAATAGACAAGAGGACGATGGGAGCCAGGTTTCTTACTGCTGAAGTGGGTTTCACAAATATGCAAAAGAAGGAGGCTAGAATGATTCATATGGTAATAGATTAAAGTTAGGGATAACATTAAGAACTACTATATTAAAATAAAAATAGACACAGATGGTTAAAAATAGAAATTCTTACAGATTTTTGTATATACACAGATTAGTATACATACACATATTTATTTGCTCTGTCAGTTCAGAGGGCCCAGAAGCAATGATATCCCAGTGGGGACAAGCGTATCTAGTGCCCGCATTTTGGTTTCTAACATATTTTCCAATCAAAAGAACCAGAGAGAATTCCTTGAATAATTGGCTGATTCTAGGAATGGGACAAGAAATACACAAGATGATCCTGGAGCATCTTCTAGTGCCAGAAAGTAAGGAAGTGCTTAGATCAAAACAAAACCCCACAATGATGAGAGTATGTCAAAGAGACACAAGAGTCAACTGAAAATGCTCCCAATGGCCAAAGCAGGAACAATTTGAGCAATAAAATAAAGTTGTATGAAATTATAACCTAAAGTACAAAATAAATATCCTGAGTCCAAACTGACATCAATAAATTTAGATTAATAAGTGAGGGAGAGGGGCGCCTGGGTGGCGCAGTCGGTTAAGCGTTTGACTTCAGCCAGGTCACGATCTCGCAGTCCGTGAGTTCGAGCCCCGTGTCAGGCTCTGGGCTGATGGCTCAGAGCCTGGAGGCTGTTTCCGATTCTGTGTCTCCCTCTCTCTCTGCCCCTCCCCCGTTCATGCTCTGTCTCTCTCTGTCCCAAAAATAAATAAACGTTGAAAAAAAAAAAAAATAAGTGAGGGAGAAGAGAGAAATCTCTTGTGCAGAAGAATCCCAAATAAATTATGTAACTACTCCACTCTAAAGGAGGGGGAGCATAATTTACCACAGCTTAAATGTGCGCTGCATAGAGTGACTTCCTTTCAAAGACTATAAGATGACAAAGAGGAGAGGAGAGTAGCTTTATAGGGGAAAAACCAGACAAATACTAAAGCTAGATGATTAAGGTCAACACCAAGAGTCATAAATCATTCAAAAAAATGGGATGGGATGAAAATCGCACTTTACCTCTGTGATCTTCCTCCCCCAAAACCATAACTCCAGTGAATTATGAGAAAAATAGCAGGAAATGCCAATAGAGCGGCATCCTATGATATACCTGACCATTACTCCTCAGAATATCAAGGTTGCCAAAACAAGGAAAAGTCTGTGAAACTGTGACAGTAAAGAGGAGCCTAAGGACACATAACAACTAAATGTATTGTGGTATTTTGGATGGGATCCTGGAACAGAAAAAAAGACATCAGATTAAAAGTTAAGGAAATCTGAATAAACTATGGACTTTAATTAATAATAATAATTATCAATATTGGCTCATTATTTGTAACAAATATACCATACTAATGCAAGATGTTAATAATAGGGAAAGTGGTGTGCAGACATGGGAGTGATATGAAAACTCTGTACTATCTTTGCAATTTTTCTGTCAATCTAAAGCTATTGTAAAAAATAAAACCTATTAATTTTTTAAATGCTTTTAAGCTTTCTGTCAGTTGCAGAGGAAATGAATCCTAACTTAACATTCTCATCCCCCAAACTAATATGTATAAAATATTAAAAGTCCTAAGTACAATTTTGGGAAGGCTCATAGACGCTGTCCCCCTTTTATAGGCTGAATTGTGGCCTCTCAAAATTCATATGCTGAAGTCCTAACCCCAGTGCCTCGGACTGTGACTATATTTGGAAATAGGGTCTTTATTTAGGTAACTCAGTTACAATGAGATCATTAGGTTGGGCCCTAGACTAATATGACCAATGTACTTGCAAGAAGGAAAGAGTAGGACACACATGCACAAAGGGAAGAACACTGAAGACACAGGGAGAAGATGGCCATCTACAAGCCAAGCAAAAAGCCCTCAGAAAAAAACAACCCCACGGATACCTTCATTTCAGACTGCTAGACTCCAGGGTTGTGAGAAAATAAATTTCTGTCATTTAAGCCACCTGTCAGTGGTATTTTGTTATGGCAAACCCCAGCAAACAAATACACCCCCCAAAGCTCATCTACATATGATCAGACCAATCATAACAGAGGAGAGCTCAAAGAGGTGTTTGGTGGACAGTGTGGCTGTTGCTGCAAGTCTTCACTGGGCACCTACCTCACACCAGCACCCAGCTGGGCATGTTCATGCATTATGTTATGTAATCCTCAGAACATCATGAGACAGGTGTGATTTATCACCCCATTTTGTGCAGGGGAACATTCAGGTCCAAAAATGTTAAGTGACTGGCCCAATCACCCAGTTTGGAAGCAGCAAAGCTAAAACAGGATTCAGGGGCGCCTGGGTGGCTCAGTCGGTTGAGCGGCCGACTTCGGCTCAGGTCATGATCTCGCGGTCCATGAGTTCGAGCCCCATGTCGGGCTCTGTGTTGACAGCTCAGAGCCTGGAGCCTGTTTCGGATTCTGTCTCCCTCTCTCTGACCCTCCCCCGTTCACGCTCTGTCTCTCTCTGTCTCAAAAATAAATAAACGTTGAAAAAAAAAATAAAACAGGATTCAGATCTATGGAACCCTTTCTATCTCACTCCTTTCCCGGCTACCTTTCAGAGACACCTCTGCAGTAAACACTCACCATCCATACACTAAGTAAATTATATCATAACTTATATAGCTGTCTTTCACTGAGCACTTACAGTGGGCCATACATTATACTAAGCATGTTACCTGAATTTTTCATAGACTCTTCCCCACAATAAACCTCCCAGGCAGGTACTATTACATTTGTTCAGAAAGAGGTTCTATGTGATTAATAGAGGTTCTATGTGATTAGTAACTTGCCCAACACTGTTCGGCTGTCAAACCCATCTGTCTGACTCATAGGCATGTTCTAAACCTCTGCTCCATCTGGCCCAGCCACAACTCCACCCCAAGCCGCAGTACCACGGAAACCACAGGGCCCTGTCCCCAGGGAACTCACCCACAACCTCCAGCTTGACTTGTCCCACTGCTTTGTGAGGGGTGATCACCACCTCACATCGGTACTCTCCTGCTTCCCTCAGCTGGATCCCTGGCAGCTGCAGTGAGGCATTCCCACTCTCCAAACTCTTAAGAGGCACCATGGCTCCAGGTCGACCTGTCATTTGTTGGCCTCCAAAAAACTCAAATAGCTTAACTTCTGTTGCAGACCCTGGATTCTTCCAAAACCAGGTGACACCCATAATGGTTATGTTTGGGGAGGGGTCACCATAGACTTGGCAGAAAATAGTGGCATTGTCATTCAAGAGCACAGTCTGAGTTGTCCCTGACATCTTCACATGCAGGGAACCTGTGGCAATAAGAGAATTCAGTTATGGGAGGCTGTTGGAAAAAAACATAGGCCTGATACTCTCAAACACTACCACATAAATGGAAACAAATCCCTTTTTTTGTGAGGGGAAGGGGGTGTTTCAGGTACAGACGCTCTTAGTTCACGGCCCTGCATTAACCCACATAAGAGTGTTCAACTTTGTTCTTCTTTTTCAAGATTGTTTTCAATATTCTATGTCCCTTGCAATTTCAGAGGAATTTTAGAATCAGTTTATCAATTTCTACAAAGAACTCAGCCGAGATTCTAACATGAATTGCACTGAATGTGTAGCAATTTGGGGAGTACTACCATCTTAATAATGTTGTCTTCCAACCCATAAATGTGTTTTGGGGATGTACTATGGAATGAATGTTTGTGTCCCTCCAAATTTCACACAGTTGAAGCCTAACCCCCAGTGTGATGGTACTTGGAGGTGGGGCCTTTGGGAGGTGATTAGGTCACAAAGGTGAAGCCCTCGTAAATGGGATTAGTGTCCTAATAAGAGACAGGCAGAGAGATCTCTTTCTCAGCACCAGGGGATAAAGTAAGAAGGTATTCCTCTACAAGTCAGGAAGAGGCCCCTCACCAGGACCCAATTCAGTCAGCACCTACATGGTGGACTTCCCAGCCTCCAGAACTGTGAGAAATAAATCTCTGTTGTTTAAGCCACTTAGTCTAAGGTATTTGTTAGGCGGCCTAAAAAAACTTAGGATGGGATAATTTTTCCATTTCACTTTAGATCTTCTTTAAAATTTTTCAACAGCAAATATTCCTGCTGTTCTCATTTTGTAAATAATCAAGACAGGCTAAACATTTGCTATATTAAGATCATGCATGTCTCCCCAAACTTAGTTCTTTCCCTGGATCTGGTTTTATCAATGCTGGTGATTCATATGATGCATCTTATGTGGGAAATATCTGTAAGTCTAGGTATCCTTGAGAAATGATAGCAAAGCTAGTGTAATCACTTTTAAAGATAACAATTGATAACTTGATGATTACCAGTTGCCATTCAATGAATTATAAAACTAAAAAAGCATATAGTTTTCAGAGTAAAAGTTTTGTGCTCCTTTTGTTAAACTTATTCCTAAGTATTTTATTCTTTCTGATGGATTCATAAATAGAACTTTTCTCTTAATTTTATTTTTGGATTGCTCATTGCAAGTATATAGAAATACTATTTATTATTTTTTATTTCTAGCTCCCTCCCACAACAGGCACCCATTCTAAGATGTTTAATGCTTACATTTTTGTTCTCTTTAAAACTGCCTTGTTTTGTTTCTCAAACTTATGAAAATGCTATGGAGTTACGTTACTGTTTCTGCTTCTGGCACGGTTTCAAGATCCTCTCACTGCTATGTGTACGGCTAGTCCATTGGTTGAAGTTGTTGACAAGTTCTCTATATGCAAATCCACATTTGGCTCATGTACAGCCCCAAGGATGGACACTCAGATGGTCTCCGAAATTCCCACATCCCTAACCATCCACCCACCACCACTTGGCACAGCCTGGCCTACTCTGGCCAGTCTAGTAAGCGTCAAGTGATATTTTACTGTGTTAACTTCTATTCCATGATTAGTAATGAGTTTAAACATCTCTTTATATGCCTTTCAGCCTTCTGGTGTCCTGTTCGATAATTAGACAGAAACATCCATCAGTGTCCCTCCCCCCTCCACCCCCCAAAAAGTAAAAGAGAAGGTTTGAATATCACCACGAGGTTAAAACGTTCCCCTCACTCTCGGCAGACTTTTCAGTAAAGTGAAGATGCCTCCCGGACAACACGTGGGATAAGCAAGTGGAGTGGTTTTTATTCCACTTCCTCCCCCTTTGTTTGTCTTCTCAGCTGTAGCAAAATGATGCAAGAGGCTCTGAAATTCACAGAGCATTCAGAGCATAGAATCAAAGGAGGCCCCCCTCCCCAGGTTTTTACAAGGGCCGACTCTGCACACAGCAGCCGACAGTACAGTAATGAATGAGGAAACGAACTCGAAATTTCAGAGGAGAGCTCCCGGAGCTCGTTAGAGCCCGGAGCGGCTACGGATCTCGGACAGGACGGGACTCCTGCTGTCGCGGACCGGTGAGGGGGCTGCCGCGCGGCCAGCACCCCATCCTGCCTACCCATCCCACCCTGCCTCCACCCCCCCCACCTCCGCCTACCTCACACACCCAGCCGCCCCCCCCCCCAGACCCCCCCCTCTCTCCGGGCGCAGCGGGCCTACTTGCGCTGGGCGGCGAATGCCACAGGAACAGAAGTAGAGGCAGAGACACATTAAGGAGCAGGAGAGGCAGCTTGCAGCCCCGCGACACACGGCCTTCCGACCCGTGAGCCATGTCCACTGCCACGCGCGATTTGGCTGCGACCACTTGCTCAAAGGACCGGCCGGAGCCCGGGTCCGCCTACTAAGCTGTCTCCAGAAGCTTCCCCTACGTAACTCAACCCGCCCTCAGCAACAGAGACACTGAGTGGGCGGGACTGCAGCCCGCCGCCCCGGAGCCCGCGAGCCCGCAAGCCCGCAAGCCCGCGAAAGGGCTTAAGTAAAGGCGAGCCCGCACCTCCTAGGCCTATGAGTCCCTTCCGCTTGTCTGCGAAGTGGGTCTGGCTGGCTGCTCTCTTTACGTTGAACACTTGTAAGGAGCCATGTGCTCGGCTACAGCCCCGCCATGGCGCAGGAGAGCCGGGGGAACCCAGCCTTGGGCGGCAGAGGTTACCGCCTTGGGCGGGGAGGTGTCTTACGGCGGGGGCTTCAGGTCAGCCTCTGGTTCACTTTGTTTTGTTTCTGTTTTTTTCTTTTTTTTTTTTTTTTATGTTTATTTACTTTGAGAAAGAGAGAGAAAAAACACAAGCAGGGGAGGGGCAGAGAGATAGGGAGACACAGAATCTGAAGCAGGCTCCAGGCGCCGAGCTGTCAGTGCAGAGCCCCTTGCAAGGGACTGGAACCTACCGACCATGAGACCATGACCTGAGCTGAAGTCCCAGGCTTCACGGACTGAGCCACCTCAGGAGCCCAGGTTCACTTTGTAAAGTGAAGCTGGGCGCCCCCTCCGTGTGGTGGAAGTTAACTAACGCAGTGCCAGAGTGTGGGTAGGTTGCCACAGGGTGAACTGCCCTTACCATCCACAAAATAAACTTACATTACTAAAAAAAAAAAAAAAAAAAAAAAAAAAAAAAGCTTAAGTTTCTTAAACTGAAAGCCAAATTTATATCCAACATCTGAAGGCAGCCCTTAATTTCCCATCCCCTTACTAACCAAAAAGTGGCTTCTGACTTTGTCCAGCAAAACCTGTTCATTCAGTGATCACTAAGTTTTACCACCTCCATACCAGTTTTTAAATCGGTTTCACCTACAAAGTTCAGAACACAAGTAGCAGTGCTATAGTAAGATGCCCGGCATCTTGCATTCCAGTAGTCTCACTGATCCTACCTAGTTTTTCCCTCACATCACTAAAAGTAATGTATGTAATCTATAGAAAATCACAGGCCGACCTGCACTCAACTGCCAGCTGCATCATCACTGATTGTGTGACAGACAGTGGGCAAGTTACCTCGGTTTCCACTTCCCTAAAAGTGAGATAGTAAAATCTTCCCTGCAGGGCTGTTGTAAGAATTACAGGATCAGGCAGGGTGTGAATGTAAGACTTAGTGGTACTGTCAGTAACTAAGTAGATATTTACATTCTCACTCACCTGCAGAACAGCATGCATAGTGAAAAGAGCACAGAACTGGGAGGTGAGCAGGGTGCCCACGCTGATACCAACTAGCTAAGTGAAGGTCACAGTTTCTGGGCCACAGTTTTAACAAGTAAGAGATCTACAAGGTTAGGTCCAGCTATGGAATTCTAAAATCCTAAATTACACTATTTCTCAACTGGTACCTCCTCCAGGGAGTCTTAACCTGGGGAGAAAGCCTCTTCTGATATTACTGACATCATTAAATAACTTCTTCCAAAGGAAGTTATCTGATGAATCCCTAAACTTGCCCAATAAACCACTCTGCAAACCACTGGGATTTCCACTTCAATGCTATCACTGGAAGCAGGGGCTGGATACTGCTGGAATGCTGGAAAAGGAATGCTGGAAAAGGAATTCCCTCATTGGTACATGATCTCTAAGGCCCTAAGACTCTATGACTCTATAAAATAGTGTTTTGCAAAGAATCCATTCTTTCAACACTGTCAAGTTTACCTTTTTCCCCAGAAAATCACCACAAATATTACATGTTTTTCTGATTTTACATTTAATATACTTAAAAACAAAGCTATACAAATGATGACTAGAATAATATATTCTGACAAATATTGCACCGGGAGAATTTTTACAACGTATGATCAAAAAACAAACTCAAATACAACAAACTTGTATAGTCTTTGTGTCTTCCTGATTACCAAATTAAAATCCACTTATTTATTTGCAGTTTTTTTTTTTTCCAACGTTTATTTATTTTTGGGACAGAGAGAGACAGAGCATGAACGGGGGAGGGGCAGAGAGAGAGGGAGACACAGAATCGGAAATAGGCTCCAGGCTCTGAGCCATCAGCCCAGAGCCCGACGCGGGGCTCGAACTCACGGACCGCGAGATCGTGACCTGGCTGAAGTCGGACGCTTAACCGACTGCGCCACCCAGGCGCCTCTATTTGCAGTTTTTTTAAATGATCCAATTCTCTAAATAAGCCAAAAAGAATTAAGCCTAAGTACACTTCAGAGTAATACAATTTCTGTCCAAACTTTAAAATTAACAGAACTTTTTTGGCCATGTATTTATAAAAGGTTACATTTTTAATTCAACATTTAAATTGAAAAAATTTCAAAATCCTCCAAATCTAGTAATAACAAATAAAATAAATGGTCTTTAAAATAGGATGTATAAGCCATCATTCTTAAGTATCTTTTAAAACATAATAAATATTGATAAAGCATGGATTATGCAGCACTGGTTTCCTTCATGAAAAGGAAGGGCAATTTTTTTTTCACTTTTTAATTCCAGAAGACAATTTTTTTCAGAAGACAAAGAATAATTAATGGTCTCCCCTCCACACCTACTTTAGGCACAAGCTTACATATAAATGTACACATATTGCTTCTAAAATATCTTTCCATTAGAGACTATATAACTTGGTACATGGATATACTGAAAGTTGCAAGGGCTTACCATCTTCATGTGTGCTAATAGATCTTGGACTTAACAGCTTCAAAGAAAGAAACACCTTCACTGAAAAGGGGCTCCTCCCTCCACCTCTGCTACAGTACATGAGCCTCCAGGGCTCTTCCATTCTTATTCCCTGAAACTGGATAGAGAGGTGCAAACAGAACTATCTAGAAGTCACCAGAGCCCTCACAAAAGAATGAAACAGTTACTGGGCATTAACTGGCTTCAAATTGTCCTTGAAATAAAATACTTGGCCTCTATTATATTTTTACATAAATCTTTCATAAATTAATCCTGTCTTAATAAAGTCACCTCAACATCTTAATTAGTAATACAACAGACTCCCTTGGAGAAAAGATGAATAGTTTGGGACTGTGAGGGAAGGGCAGAATTCCTTTGAAAGGCCTGATAATAAACCCCAAAAGCTGGAGGCAGGGAAACTCTAAGACAGCTGACAGTGATGCGAATAACATTCTACATCCCTCAAAGCTTTCTCCAGTGACTCAGGGAGTGCATTAGAAACACAACAGTGGGAAAGTCAATACAAAAGTGGAAAAGGGAAGAGTTCATAGAAAGAAAAGAATTTATTTAAACCTCAGATCATCTGGGCAAAAATAATGAATACAAAAAACTAGGCTACTTCTCTTTTACTCAGAGATTGCCAAATTCATGTCCTGGTCTATTACAAAAAATATTTTTCTCCTTTATTAACAACCGTAAGACACAAAATGTCTGCTGGAATGCACAAAATATTTTTTTAAACTATTATTATTTAAATTTTTTTTTTTTTCAACGTTTATTTATTTTTGGGACAGAGAGAGACAGAGCATGAACGGGGGAGGGGCAGAGAGAGAGGGAGACACAGAATCGGAAAAAACTATTATTATTTAAGGAAGGTACAAAAAAAAGCTAAAGAATTGGACAAAGGGACATTCATCAGAGTCTGAATACTATGCATTTGCTCACAAGCTGGTTCACTCTGTGGAAGAGGTGTCAGGAGCTCTATAAATGAGTCAGAAATTTTCTTCAGGATTAGAATTACTCTCCACAGTGTTCAGAAACCCCTCTATAAGTGACTGCCTGCTTGCCTAACTAGCTCTTTCTGCAAATGTGGTTTTCTTTTTCCTAGTATCAATCCTGAATTTCAATGAGACATACTATAAATATCAAAGAGAGTGAAAATACATACAAATATCAAAGAGAGTGAAAATACATACTATAAATATCAAAGAGAGTGAAAATACAAACAAAGGAAACAATAAACGTACACAAGATTAGAACTGAGAGTTAATCAGAAAAAAAAAAAGCTACAAATTGTAAGATAACATTGCTCAATGCTATAGAACAAGATGATAGGAGTTTTAAATTGTTGTGTTTGACAAAGATGCTTCAGTACTACCACAAAGACGTTTAAACATGACGAGGCATGGCAAATGTTTTAAAAAAGAAAATATCTTTAAGACGTCACTATACTAACAAGGAAATACTTACAAAGTAGCCATACCAAAAACAGAAAAGGTAAAATTCAAAAGTAAAGCAAGCTCAAATCACTTTAACAATTGAAGGGTAATCGTGAACTGTAAACCAGGTAACACAGCATAGTACAAAACAAATACGGAATGGCACAGGCTGTCCATGGGTTTCATACTCCACACACAGGGAATCTAAAATGAGGGTGGCCATTTAGTTAAATGACACATACTCTCATATCATTAAAAATCTACATTTAACGTGGACTAAAATTGAACACAAATAACATTTTAATACAACGATTCATGGGAGAAGGCAAAGAGAACTAAATGGAACCTTATTTTTTTCTCTCTCACTTTCAAAGCACTCAGACAAGTCACAAGTTTAAAATCACATGGGAATAGGGTCACCTGGGCGGCTCCATCGGTTAGACAGCCAACTTCAGCTTATGTCATGATCTCCCAGTTCATGAGTTGGAGCCCTGCATCTGGCTCCGTGCTGATAGCGCGGAGCCTGCTTGGGATTCTAACTCCCTCCCTCTCTCTCTGCCCCTTCTGTGCTCTCTCTCTCTCTCTCTCAAAATAAATAAATAAACTTAAAACAAAAATCACATAGGAATAAATCACTACCCATTTTTAAATGCCATGGAGCAGCAAAATTAGAAGAATTGTAAAACAAAATATTTTAACACTTTAATTACAAGATATATATTCATAATCCTGGAAGTCTTGAAAAATATATTTACTACTACGGATAAAACAAAAAGAGGTAAGGAAGTTTGCACAACAAAAGCCAAATCTATTGCTTGTAATAGGTAATAAACAAAACAAAACCTGTTTACAGGCATGCACAGCTTTGAAGTTAACCCGAAGGGTGAGCATGTAAGGAAAAAGACACTGTCAAGGGCTGGCTAACAACCAAGCTGGGACATGGCATTCATCAAGAATATACTAATGTCAGCGCACCTGGGTGGCTCAGTCAGTTGAGCATCTGACTCTTGGTTTTGGCTCGGGTCATGATCTCACAGTTCATGGGTTGGAGCCCAGCAATGGGCTCTGCAGCTGGCAGCATAGAACCTGCTTGGGATTCTCTCTCTCTGTCCCTCCCCTGCTCGTGCTGTCCCTGTCTCTTTCAAAATAAATAAACTTACAAAAAATTCTTTTTAAAGAATATACTAATGTCAAGCAAAATGTAAACTAAAAGCTGTGCAAAGAAAATTATAGACATCTGTGAACATGAAATGTAGGGGTTTTTCTACATTCTATAGGCAATATGTCGAAAAAAAATCTAAATTCTTAAATTAAATCAGAGGTTTTATTGGTTTTATTTTGTTTTGCTTTTTTCTCAGTAAACAGGTTGGCAGTGCTAGCAACCATAAATCTAAATTTTTCAATATGATGTCTTTAACACTTACTGCTGCTGCTTGTTCTGGCTAAGTTCTTGGATTGTCTAAGAAATGAATACTAATCCATAGCTAACTACTCATATAGAAAATAAGTTAAAACATGAGTAAGGAAAGACTGGAATCCTGCAATGATATTGTATGGAAAAAAAGGAAGGAAAAGACCTTGATTTCCCTCAAATCTCACAACTTGAAAGCAAGTTGTCATAATCTTTCATTATCTCACCCACAGGAAACAAAAATGTACACTTTGCATTTTACTCAATACAGCTTAGTCTCTCAGTTCAAAAAACAAAATGAATTGAAGTTGAGGCATCGGTGGTGAAGGGTGACAGTGGACTTCTTTAGCAGCCTCTGCAGGGAATAAAAATCTCGCATGAAAACGAAGGTCATCGTCTAACTCTGGCTCTTTTTCAATTTCTTCTTCATTGTACTGTATATCTATAAAACAAAGATTAAATATTAGGTACTAACCAAAATTAGGCTTGTCAAAATTTCTTCCTAAAGAAAATAGATTTCTCACCCCCTCTTTTTAAAAAAAAAATTTTTTTTTTAACGTTTTATTTATTTTTGAGACAAGGAGAGACAGAGCATGAACAGGGGAGGGTCAGAGAGAGGGAGACACAGAATATGAAGCAGGCTCCAAGCTCTGAGCTGTCAGCACAGAGCCCAACGCGGGGCTAGAACTCATGGACCGCAAGATCATGACCTGAGCCGAAGTCGGCTGTCTAACCGACTGAGCCACCCAGGCGCCCCTTCTCACCCCCTCTTTTGTTAACTAGGCTGTCTTAAAAATCATATTCTTGGGGTGCCTGAGTGGTTCAGTTAGTTGAGCGTCTGACTTAGGCTCAGGTCATGATCTCACAGTTCGCAGTTCATGGGTTCAAGCCCTGCATCAGGCTCTCTGCTGTCAGGGCAGAGCCTGCTTCAGATCCTCTGTCCACCCCTCTCTCTGCCCCTCCCCCGCTTGCGTTCTCGCTCTCAAAAATAAATGAACATTTAAAAAAATTTTCTTCCTGTGAAAAACAGATGTGCGTTTAGGCTTTGGTCATACAAATCTGTTCAGTTAGCATAGAAAAGAATGCTGTTGTAAACACATTTTGGTTAAAAAAATGTAGAGCCATATCTCAAAGAGTTTTTTTAGCATTACTCCTAAATTACAGTTTCTTTTAGCAAGAGTCAAGTATTCTATCATCCTATCATAAAGTATCTATCCTCTATCCTATTCTATCATTCTATCACAAAGTACCATCCTTTAAAATCTAATTTTAATTATACATACCAAAGTATACTATAAAATTTATATGCTTCATGAAAATTCATATGTGAAACAAAAACCCAAATTACAAATACATACCACTAAGTCAGTTAAACCAAAGACTACTACATACCTAAAAAGTATTAAGAAGAATGATATAAACACAGGACCAATACTTTCTAACAGAGCTGGAAAGAATACTATTAGAAACTCTTTAAGAAGCAATATTCACTCATAAGTGCCTTGTACGTATAAGAAGTGGAATTCCTTAAGTCCGTAAATAATCTTGAGCTAATAATCCTTTTTTAATATAAATTATAATAATTTGCTGGAAACTGTGAGGTAGATCTACAGTAATATCCACCCTTTATTACCCATGCCAAAAAATCATTTTAAGAAACTTCTCTAAATTCTCATCCAGTTATTTTTTTTAATGTTTTTATTTATTTTTGAGAGAGAGAGAGAGAGAGAGAGAGACAGAGTGAAAGCAGGGGAGGGGCAGAGAGAGAGAAGGAGACACAGAACCTGAAGCAGGCTCCAGGCTTTGAACTGTCAGCACAGAGCCTGCATGGGGCTTGAACTCACCAACCGTGAGGTCATGACCTGAGCCGAAGTCAGACGCTTAGCCGACTGAGCCACCCAGGTGCCCCTTATTATTATTATATTTTAAGTTGGCTTCATGTTCAGCATGGGTCCTGAACACACGGCCCTGAGATTAAGACCCAAGCTGAGATCAAGTGGGATGCTTAAGTGACTAAGCCACCCAGGCACCCCTCTCCCCAATTATTTTTTTAATTGAATGTATTTGACATACAACATTGTGTAAATGTAAGGTGTACATCATATTACTTTGATATATTTATATATTGTCATGAGTGCCCTGTATCCATATTTATCACATTACATAATCATAGTACAATATTGTTGTTTCTAATTACTTTCTGATTGAACCCCAGTCCACCATCTAAAAAAGTTTATTTAGGCTAGGTGAATAGCTGTCTTATTAGTTTATCGTCACACAGTCATCAACAAAAGAATATGCCAGATCATTTTTTAATGTTTCCTACAATTTAAACAACAGAGATAGGAATCCTTCTCCATCTCTAAAGAAACACAGCATTATTCTATTGAGTGATTTTTATGTGTTTTTTTTTTTTTTTCAACGTTTATTTATTTTTGGGACAGAGAGAGACAGAGCATGAACGGGGGAGGGGCAGAGAGAGAGGGAGACACAGAATCGGAAACAGGCTCCAGGCTCTGAGCCATCAGCCCAGAGCCTGACGCGGGGCTCGAACTCACGGACCGCGAGATCATGACCCGGCTGAAGTCGGACGCTTAACCGACTGCGCCACCCAGGCGCCCCAATTTTTATGTGTTTTTTAAATCTGTATGTAAGCAGAACTTTCCTGGATTGCTATATTTAATTTTGGGATCCGTGATTTAAGAGAAGAAAAAATCTTAGGTATCTTTGGAATATACAGTGATTGTTTAAAAATTTTGTAAAACGAGAGCGCCTGAGTGGCTGTCGGTTAAGCGTCTGACTTCAGCTCAGGTCATGATCTCACAGTTTGTGAGTTCGAGCCCCGCGTCGGGCTTTGGGCTGACAACTCAGAGCCTGGAGCCCGCTTTGGATTCTGTGTCTCCGTCTGTCTGCCCCTCCGCTGCTTACACTCTGTCTCTCGCATTGTCTCAAAAATAAATAAACATTAAAAAAAATTTTTTTTAACAAATAAAAATACAAATTTTGTAAAACGAGGACTAAAAGTTATAAAAATTATTAATGTTAAGAGAAAGAATGTAAAATTACGAGGTGGATTGTTTCACTCAGCAGATTTAAACATGCCTTATTGTACTACAGAGGCAGTAAAGTTAAACACTATGATTTCCCAACCTCCCTTGCAGCTAGGATTCCAGATATGACTGGTCCAGTCAATCAGATGCACTCACTTGAGACTTTTGCCCAGAACCGAGTTACATGGGGAGAGAGGGAGCACAGGACGTACCCACTTTTGCCAACACAAAGCACAGCAGAGGTGGTGTAGCTCTGGAGCAGGCAACTGTTGACAGTTTCCTTAATCCAGCAGGAGGCTTCTTGGTCTGGCAGGCAGTTTCTTGATTGTTCCAAAAGCAGCAGCTTCTTTGGCAGCCCGCTCTTAGGATGCCGTTCCTATGAAGCTCAACCTAGGTTCTGTTTCATCAGCCTTCCCAAAGAGTCTGTGAACTATATGCACCCCTTAAACAATCCCATTGTGTTTCAGAGCTAAAGAAGGTTCCATTATCTACAACCAGGAATCTTGACCTTGATAGAAATTTGGTAGCTAGAAGTAAGGTACAGCTAGTAGAAGGATCTTATATATAGAGTTAGCTTAGTTGAAGAGGTAGGGCTTTGGGCAGTCAGACCTCATGCCACTAAGGTTAAGGTGTTAGAGGAAATGGTGGTAGAACTTCAGAATGTTAGCATGTGTGGGATGCTTTTAGCCTCTTTCAGCAAAGTCTTACAAGAGAGATGTGATTCAGGCTAAGGTTAACAAGACTGCACAGATGGAAAGGAATATAGCTTTGCCAAGGAATTGCTCTCTACAAAATAAATTGACAAAGTCCTAAATCTAGAGCCCTGAAGAACTGAAAAAGTCAGCTACGACCATATTCCAAACTGAAACATTTGTAAGTAAGGGTTCTGAGGAAGCTGCTAAAGCTTCTTCAACTTTTTCATAAACCTTCCCTTTAGCATTTTCTGCCAAGTAATGGGAGCAATCCTAAGGAAAAAGATCTGACTGATGACTATTGCCATCCCATCCAAGCCCATAGTTTAAAATGGTCACAAATAGTACCATTCATTTAAGACCCAAGAGAAGAGAGAGAACACAGAAGCCAGCAAGTAAAAATGAGGTTTAACAAAGAACCTTGTGACTTGACAAGATCTTCGTGGTTACTCATGGTAATAATTTAAAAAGACAGACCGGTAACTTACTAAGTTTTTAGGGAACATTTTGCCAAAAAATAAAACCAAACAAAAACAGACACAAACCCTAAACCTGGCCTACAACAGCCTGTAACTATCTAAAACAATCCTCAAACCCCTAAACCCATCATAACAGAAAGTGAAGTACTAAAGCTGTCCACCCCAAAGACAGGCACCCTTTCCAATGCCCACTCAAATACATGAATTCACCAGAAAGGTGAATCCGGGTTTGCTTGATTGGAAAACTCAGAAATATATTTATGGACAGAGAGACCTTGCTATTTTTGCCAAGCAGTGCCTTTTAAGTGTTATGGATCAGAGACTGTTATGTTTCCCATTTTCCCCTTTTCTAAAAGGGGATTTTAGAAACAGAAATAAATAAACAGAAATAACAACTGATTTTATTGCAGTTATCCTGTACCTATTTCACCATTATGCATTTGGTTCTCAGGTGACAGACACCTTGCTTTTTAGTTTGTAGATGGCCAGAACATTAGGCACCATATCCTAACCTGATAGAGGGGACTATACAAGGATATCATGGTCTTTGAGCTATATGCAATAATGGACTGAATTTGGGGTATTTCCTTTTTGGGAAGAGGAAGTTGAGTGTTTTCTATGTTTCAGAAGAGTGTGCACAGATATTTAGGTAGCCAATAAAGCTGTCTGGGTTAAAACCAAAAGTTGCCTACCAAACATGACCTCTTTCCTTCTTCTTTAAAGATCCTAACTTTTAGCTGGTCCAATTGCCACATGTATTTCTCGGCTTTCCTAGCAGCTACATGGCCAAGAGACGTAAGTTCCAATGCTGTGTGGTCCTCCAGGAGAACTGCCTCCAGGAGGCTGATTCAACTGGGGAAATTTCCTTTTCCTCCCTTCCCCACTGCCTCCAAAAACAATCCTGGACAGTGAGAATGAGGTAACTTAAGGATAAAAACCATGCACTGAGGAAAGCAGAGCAGAGAGGTAGAAACCTGGACACCACCTACCTCCAGATTTCTTTTGTGTAAGAGGGAGAAACTCATATTTAAATTAAAACACTGTTATCTTTGGTTTTTCTGTTATATGTAGCAGAACCTGATCTTAAGTGATAGAATTGAAAGCAAAAAGATAAACAACAACAACAAAAATGACCTGAAGTGGTAGCAAAAGTTATTCAATAGAAGAATTTCTGGCAGTTAAATTTGCTGAAAGGAGGAAGAAGTTAACAGGAAATACTGGGGAAACTATGATCTTCTCAGAAGAATTAGTACCATCAAAGAGACTTATTGAGACAGGGGATGATAAGCACCCATAAAAGACTAACTTTATGAGTGACAACAATATAAATTTACTTTAAAAGCACTACAGAACTTTCTCACTTAAACATTTCATTGCATTATGGCATAATTATGGCCACTTAATTAAATCATTAAAGGAGAGCAAATTAAAAAGAAGAGAGGTATGAAAGTGAGAGCACATATTGAGTTTGTATTCTTCCTAGTTCTGATAGACTTCAATCTTTAAGTATCTGTATCCTAAAAAAAATGTGTTCTCATTTTAAAAGTATCTTCCTTTATTTCATATATGCTTTAAAATATTTATTGAGCAGAGAAAAAGGAAGGGTGGTAAAAAGATGACACAGATGTCGACTGAACAGTTTTCTTCCAAGTTCTGGTGGACTTCGGACTTTAAATGTCTGTTCAAAAAAAAAATATATGCTCTCATTTTATCAAAGGTATCTTCCTTTATTCTGAATTTTCTTGTATATATACAATCTCAGTATATGTACATATATGTAAATATAAATATAAAGCATTTTAAAAATACTTAGCTAATCATAGATTATAATTAAAAAATGTGTTCCCTGACAATATCAATAACTGATTAGAAAAAATTGTAAATAATGTTGAAATAAATCATTTCACCATAAGTATAGCTATCAAATTATATAGTTTTTGAAATATACTGATGCATAATAATTTTAGAAGCCTTTTCATCTTTCTGTAGTACAAGATGCACTATTTCCACAAATATATAGAAAATACCATAGATATTAATGATTTGAAATTACATTCATAATAAATTTTTTATATCCTTAAACAAAAAAATAAAGTTACATACGTGGCTAGAACTTTGATTCTCCCCCAGGCCCTGATGGAGGAATTTCTTGTAATTTTTTTTGTTCCATCTGCTGTACGACCTAGTAAATGGAAAAAGAATGTCTTCAAAGTAAGTATTATTTGATTTTCTCATGACTTTTGACAAATCACAACAAACTAATTGAAAATTGTTTTCCAAAATGAGATATTCAAACTCTTAACATTTAGATTAATTGGGGTACCTGGGTGGCTCAGTCAGTTAAGCATCTGACTCTTGATTTCGGCTCAGGTCATAATCTCACAGTTTGTGAGATCGAGCCCTGTGTCTAGCTCTGCGAGGACAGTGCAGGGCCTGCTTGGGATTCTCTCCGCTCTCTCTCTGCCCCTCCCCAGCTTATACACGTTCTCTCTTTCTCAAAATAAATAAATAAGCTCAAAAAAAAAATAAAATTTAGATTCATATTCAACAAAGCAGTTTTAAAAATACAAACATTTGGGGCACCTGGGTGGCTCAGTCGGTTAAGCGTCTGACTCTTGGTTTCAGCTCAGATCATGATCCCATGGTTTCAGGGTTTGAGCCCCACATCGGGCTCTGTGCTGGCAGCACAGAGCCTGCTTGGGATTCTCTTTCTTCCTCTGTCTGTCCTTTCCCCACTTACATTGTCTGTCTCTCTCAAGATAAATAAATAAACTTAAAAAAAATACTAAAATTTAGGGGCGCCTGCGTGTCTCAATCGATTAAGCATCTGACTTCAGCTCAGGTCATGATCTCGCGGTATGTGAGTTCGAGCCCAGCGTCAGGCTCTGTACTGACAGCTCAGAGCCTGGATCCTGCTTCAGATTCTGTGTCTCCCCCTCTCTCTGCCCCTCCCCTGCTCATGTTCTGTCTCTTTGTCTTTCAATAATAAATAAACGTTAAAAAAATTTTTTAATACGAAAATTTAAAATACTATAGCTAATACTTTGAAATATTATATTACAAAAGCACACACTTTTAACAAAGCACCTAAAATTCTTTCTAATGCCACAATCATTTTATAAAATACCACCTGATGGTATTCCAGCTTCTGAGCCTCAAGTTGGTCATGCTGACGTTGTAGCTCTTCCTTTTGTTTCTGAAGCTCATCTGCCTTTTTCTTAAGTTCATTTTCTTGTAAAGAGATAAGATTTTCATATTCTTTCAGTTCTTCCTCTGTGAAGAACTGTTGCTGATCCAGGGTCTAAAAGAAAAAAACAAGGGAGAGAATAATCTTAAATATACAACAAGATCTGATTCAGCTTTAAAATTCTATGATTAGCAAAGTACAAAAGAGTATCTATAGTATTATACCTTTTTGGTAAGAAAGAAGAAGAAATAAGAAAATATATATTTATATACTTATTTGAGCAGAAAGGAAAAACCCAAGACTAATGAAATTGGTTACCTACAACACAAGGAAGAGAACTGGGTAGACAGATCAAATATGGGAAAAGAAATCACACTTCTTTGAATACACCTTTTTTGTACAGGTTTGATTTTTAGAAACATGTCAGTGTTTCACACACTCAAAAAAAAAAAAGAGAAATAAAATCCACAAGGACAGGAAAACTCCCCAAATTGACTATAAACAGAAGAAAATAAATAATGCTTTTGTTTTGAGTGAATAAAACACAACGGGTATGGGGAATAAACTAACACAAGAAACTTTTAATCACAGTATTCTGACTACATGCTCAGGTTAAAAACAATAAACAAAAATCTAAACAAATCATCAATTCTTGTTTTGCAGAGTTTAGCAATTCTGAAACACTTTGTACATCCTAGAATTGAGGAAATAAGTGGAATGATATTGTGGAAAATAGGAACTAGATTTCATATGAAATATGGAAAGAGGAAGAGGTAGAATGTTGTACTAGAATTGGAGGTATTGGACTGAAATTTGAGGAAGTATCAGTGTGAACTCAGTAAGTTTTAACATATATGGATAGCTAAATATAAGAAGATGAATATGGATGTATCTGTGTGTGTATAATATGTACATATACACAAACATATAATACAAACATAAATATATAGATATAAACACACACATACATACACATTGTTTTTTAAACTCCCCAACTCTGTTATCTGACAAACCCTAGAAGCAATGATACTCCAGTAGCAAGGAACACATCCAGTGCCCAGATCCTGGTCTGTGATATCAATTTCCACTGAAAAGAACCAGTGCTCCTCATTAAAATGGCTGATTCTAGAGGTGGGAGGGAGAAAGAACAAGATAAGCCTTGGACATCTTATGCGAAAAAGTAAGGAATCCTCGAAGAAAGATAGGTAACATGCCAAGAGGACACAAAAGCCAGTTTGAAGAAACTCCCACTAGCGAAATCTGGGGCAATTTGGGCATCAAAATAAATAGTGATAGTAAGGATTCAAGCTTATTGAATAAGATAAGAAGCCATGAGTCTCCACTCAAATAAACAGAGATGGGGGAAGGGATAACTTTTCCTTACCGTAGAAGGCCAACTAATAAAATGTACAAGGAATGACGATTAGAAAATCACCATTCGTGGGAATGCAAGCTGGTGCAGCCACTCTGGAAAACAGTATAAAGGTTCCTCAAAAAACTAAAAATAGAACTACCCTATGACCCAGCAATTGCACTACTAGGCATTTATCCAAGGGATACAGGTGTGCTGTTTCAAAGGGAAACATGCACCCCCATGTTTATAGCAGCACTATCAACAATAGCCAAAGTATGGAAAGAGCCCAAATGTCCATCGATGGATGAATGGATAAAGAAGATGTGGTATAGATATACAATGAAGTGGGGCGCCTGGGTGGCGCAGTCGGTTAAGCTTCCGACTTCAGCCAGGTCACGATCTCGCGGTCCGTGAGTTCGAGCCCCGCGTCGGGCTCTGGGCTGATGGCTCAGAGCCTGGAGCCTGTTTCCGATTCTGTGTCTCCCTCTCTCTCTGCCCCTCCCCCGTTCATTGTCTCTCTCTGTCCCAAAAATAAATAAACGTTGAAAAAAAAAATTAAAAAAAAAAAAAAAAAGATATACAATGAAGTATTACTTGGCAATCAAAAAGAATGAAATCTTTCCATATGCAACTACATGGATGGAACTGGAGGGTATTATGCTAAGTGAAATTAGAGAAAGACAAAAATCATATGACTTCACTCATATGAGGACTTTAAGAGACAAAACAGGTGAACATAAGGGAAGGGAAACAAAAATAATATAAAAACAGAGAGGGGGACAAAACAGAAGAGACTCATAAATATGGAGAACAAACTGAGGGTTACTGGAGGAGTTGTGGGAGGGGGGATGGGCTAAATGGGTAAGGGGCATTAAGGAATCTACCCCTGAAATCATTGTTTCACTATATGCTAACTAATTTGGATGTAAATTTTAAAAAATAAAAAATTAAATTAAAAAAAGAAAAAAAGAAAGAAAATCACCATTTGTAAACAATCATAGTAGCAATTGTTTCTGGCTAGAATCATCAATGGATGCTAAAATTAGCAAATAATTAATCTGAGAGTATATCCTCAGAAATTCCTTTTTTTTAACACAGAATTTTCATTTTTTATTGGTGATCATGTAAATTGGTACAATTCTTTCAAAAAGCACTTTTACAAAATATATCAACCGTCTTAAAAAGATTCCCTCGGTCTTGGTAATGCTACATTGAGAATCCATCTTATAAAATAACCCTAACCACATAAAAAGCTTTACATAAAAATGTGTTTACAGCAGCACTGTCTTTTTAAAATAAACAGTAAAAGAATGGATGTCTAGCCCTGAGAAAACAGTTAAGCACTTCAATAACTATTAAAATAATGCTTACAATTAGTATTTGGAAATGCTTTTGATATGATGTCAAGTGAATCTTTTTTTTTTAATGCTGGCTTCTGATTCTGGTAGTATGAAGAGTTAGACAAAACACTTTTTAAATTACAAGATAGAAAATAGAAGGGAAACCTGGTAGACACCATCTTAAACAAATAATCAAAATTAACATTGCCAGTTATAAGAATAATCAGCAGCATATACTCGGTGATATGATGCACTTGGCATCACTTTGGTGCTATTCCTACCAAAAGTAGGAATCCTAAGGAAAGAGCAAATGGAGGGAGATTCTACAAAATAACTGGTCTATACTCTTTAGAAATATCAATGCCATGAGACACAAAGACTCAGGAACTGTTTCAGATTAAAGGAGACTAGGAAGACATTATAACTAAATTCAATGTATGACCCTGGATGTTCTTTTTCTATAAAGGGCAGTATTAGGAAAACTGACAAAAATCTCAACAAAGTCTAGAGACCAGAGAAGAGTATTATGTGTGCAGCATTGGTAATGTTACTGTGATTATGCCAGATAAATCCTTGTTTGCAAAAAATACACAGTCAAGTATTTAAGGTTAAAGCAGAATCATGTGCAACTTACTCTCAAGAAAATTATATATGTTATATATAAATACACACACATGCACACAGATTAAAAATAGAGAAACAAAAAGAAAAAGAAAGGGGCGCCTGGGTGGCTCAGTCAGTTAAGCATCCAACTTTGGCTCAGGTCACGACCTCGCAGTTCATGGGTTTGAGTCCCGCCTCGGGCTCTGTGCTGACAGCTCAGAGCCTGGAGCCTGCTTCAGATTGTGTCTTTCTCTCTCTCTGCCTCTCCCCACTCGTACTCTATCTCTCTCTCTCTCTTAAAAATAAATAAACTTAAAAAAAAAAATATATATATATATATATATTTAAAAAGAAAAAGAAAAAGAAAAAGAAAGAATAATTGTAGTAAAATGGGAAATCTGGGGGAAAGGTTTTCAGGAATTCCTTGTCTATTCTTGCAACTCTTTTGTAAATCTAAAATTATGTCAAAATGAAAAAAAAAATATGCAATTATCTGTTGATCTAGTTCACCAGAATAAAGAGAATGCATATTCAAATAATACTAGCATTCTTCTCTTCTTCACCAAAGGCCAGAAATACTGCAAATGTAGGAAAAAAACCCTTATGACAAAATAGCTGATTTCTTTAATCTCAAACTAAGATGATAAACTGTCATCCTGGGACTGTCCTTGTTTTAGCACCAAAACCTTCTACATCCTGGGAAACTCATTCCAGGGTAAACCAAGACAGTTGGTCACCCTATCTGAAACCATTTTCTGGACAATTAAAAATCTAATTGAAATGGTGACCTTTTATATTTTGTATGGAAAATTAAAATGTTCTTTCTTCAGTCTCTTCTGGTTGCTACCTCTCAATTATTCTTTTAAAAACGTGTATGCACAGTAAACCATGGAACAAATTGGGACACCTTTCTTGAGCAATTTGACAAGACATATTTAGAAACTAAAAATGTTCATAAATCTTGAGAATAGTTCTATTATTAGGACTCAATCCCAGGGAAACCATCATAGATCCTAAAAATGTCTGAACAAGTAGAGAGTCATCATAGTGCTAACTACTACAGTCAAAAAAAAGTGAAATTGACCCAAATGGCTAAATCTGTTTGAATAGTTATATAAATTATGCTACAACCACACAACTGAATGCTAAGAGTAATTTTTTTAATTTTATTTATTTATTTTGAGAGAGACAGAGAGAAAGCACATGTGCACAAGCAGGGGAGAGGCAGAGAGGGAGAGAGAGAATCCCAAGCAGGCCCTGCACTGTCAGCGCAGAACCCGACACAGGGCTCAGTCCCATGAACTGTACGATCATGACCTGAGCTGAAATCAAGAGGCAGATATTTAACCCACTGAGCCACCCCAGTGCCTGGCTAAGGAGTCATTTTTAAACCATGTTTTTTGAGGAATGGCATCATGAAATATTGTTAACTTTAAAAAAACAGAATTTCCCAAACATACAAGACATTTATACAGTCTGAAGCCATTTAAAAAATATATAGATAGGAGTTTATGTGTACATGTAATTTAAAAATAAGACAGTATACTATATAATGTGTGCTATGTGTGCATATACTACAGATACAAACTATTTCCAAACTGGTATAACACAATGCATAAATTAAGTGTCTACCTTGGAATAATTGTACCATTCTAATTTATTCTTTAAAAGTATCTATATTTTGGGGCACCTGTGTGGCTCAGTCGGTTAAGCATCTGACTTCGGCTCAGGTCATGATCTCAGTTTGTGGGTTCAAGCCTAGTGTGGGGCTCTGTGCTGACAGCTCAGAGCCTGGAGCCTACTTCAATTCTGTGTCTCCCTCTCTCTCTACCCCTCCCCCACTCACGTTCTTTCTCTATCTCTCTCTCTCAGAAAATAAATAAACATTAAAAAATTTTTTTAATAAATGTACCTAGGGGAGCCTGGGTGGCTTGGTCGGTTAAGCGTCCGACTTCAGCCTAGGTCATGATCTCGTGATTCGTGACTTTGATCCCCATGTCGGGCTTGGTGCTGACAGCTCGGAGCCTGGAGCCTGCTTTGGATTCTGTGTCTCCCTCTCTCTCTGCCCCTCCCCTGCTCATGCTCTGTCTCTCAAAAATAAATAAATGTTAAAAAATTTAAAAAAAAATAAATAAATGTATCTATATTTCGAATTTTCACACTTAGAAAAAGTGTAATTTTAAAAAGACTTATAATTATATGTAACTTGATTATAAATAAAAGGTCAATTGCCACAGGTTTTCCAAAAAATCAAGTTCATTATTTTACAGTGACGTTTTATATGAAAAGCCAAGACAGCAAGGCTCCCCATGAAAACATACTGGAGAATAAAAGTTAAAAAGTAGAATAAACTGATGTCGAATTTCTTGAACCATACATCCCATTTCAAGTAGGTTTTATTACCTCCCAGCTATCTGGCTCCAAGAATTCCTTTTTTTCTGTAGCTTTCAAAAACTCTTCTAGAGTCACTAGTCGGTCTTTGTTAGCATCAACCTGATTGAAAAAAAAGTTTATGTAAATAATATAACTCTTTCTCATATTACCAGAAATTACCTTCTAATAGATGCTACTACATAAACAAAGAACAATTAAGGCTAGCTTAACATCCACAGAAACGGTGGGGGGAAGAAAACCAGAACACTCAACATTATATTAGAATCAAAAAATAGATACTGTTATCTTCTGTATAATTCAGATTTCAGCGAGATATCTATATCCCTGATTACCGTCAAAGATCACCACCCTTAAGTCTGCTGATCTAACTGGTTAGGCTATTATTGTCTTCCTCCCTCACTACATCATGCATAATCCAAAGAAAAATAACCTTTCCAGAAAGATGACTGTTTCAGCCAAGAATAAAGAAGTTTACATTAAAGTACTCTCAACATTTTTCTTAACAACTATCTAAACCAAAATTAAAGTTGACAATCTCTCCCAATCCTCTTCCATGGCTCTTACAAACTATAGAAAATTCAGTTACAAAAGTGAACCCCATAATTACCAAAGAAATTCATTTAGCACTTGGGATGCCAGCAGTCAACAGAAATCCCAATTCATCACCAATAGGTCAAGTATCAGGTGAAAATCACTGACTTAAAACAGTGGGCCTTAGTTACCCTGCCTATGATGTCTATGACCAAAGTTTTACTTAATAATGTGAACAAGAAGTAAATATTTGTTATGATAAACCATTAAGGTATTGGATTTTTTAGATTTTCTTAATAAAAATGCAGGTTTTTAAAATAGCAAATATTGGACTACGTTATTTTTTACTTCTAAAAGATATGCAATGGCATCTTAATCTTTTAAATACAAATCCTTTAAAGTTTAAAATATTTTAAAGCAGTTACAAAATAATTTTATCTACACTAAAAGGAATTTACTGAATATTCTGGATCAAAAAAGCAAAATCCAATTAAATACCTATTCTGTATATTTATTTTCCACTTTGTGGTAAGATTTATTGTAAGAACTTGAATAATCCATCAAAGTAACATATAATCTTAAAATTTTAAAGCATACCTCATTCATTACATGTTCCCTCATTCTAAGCCGTTCTTCCTCCATTTCTACCATATCATCTTCTTCATTTTTGGGGTCATAAACTTTCTCCAACTAAAAAAAAAAAGTTTCAAACCAACATAAAAGAAAGGAAGATAATAAAAGGAAAAAAGAGAGCAAAAACTTACTGAACACTTACTGAACTCATTTACCTCTTTGGTAAATAGGGCTTCTAATTCTTGTTCATCTAGAAAGCCATCATTATTGACATCTGAAGTTTAAAAGTCACAAACACAAAAATCGATTTTAATGCCTTCGAAAATAAATAATGAAAATACAACTCTTTACAACTGGCTTGCAGAAGTTGTACTGACATGAAGCATCCATATGCTACAGAAAAATGTTTCCTCCTCTTCACGAAGCCTCAGATCAGTCCAACTGATGACAATTTACTACTAATTCATAATTCATAATAGTTTTTTTAGAAAAATATATCTTAACCAGTTTTTTCAAAAATATGAAGTGAAACAATATGATATAGGAGTAAAGTACATTTTACTGTTATAGCATAAAGCATGTTGGATATAACCTAGCCAGTCACAGAAATACCTTCAGTTTACACAGAACCTTGCCATAAGTGGTAATGACTCAACAGTAAAAGCAAGCAAAAGACACAGCTACTGACCTAAAATATTTTATGCTGCAGATCAGTAATAAAGACCATGATATTACCTTAGAGAAAAACTCTAAACATTTATTGTCATTAGGACTCAATAACAGACCTTGGCAAAAATCAGTTAAGAAAAGCAACTATAATTTTTCAAACAGCAGATATAAATATTAATATTTGTATCAAATCTGTTACCATGTAATTTGAAAAATGTCTTGGGGTCAAAGTCATTAGGATCCAATCCATCAGTCTCTTCCCATACCTCTTTTAGTTGATCTTTGCTTCCCTGTGAATCAATTTTTAAAAAATGCTCAAAACAAAATATAATCTATGTATATAGATTGAAAATAAAATACAAATTTGAGAAACTTTGAAGAATTAAGAATCTAAAGTACTAATAACTTATGATAAAATTTTACTGATACAAAAGAAGTATCTTCCTCTAATTATGGTTTCATAAAGTCATAATCCTTACTGGATGGTTAACTTTGGGATGATTTTCGTGCTTTTTCTTCATTTCTTCAAATTTAGATTCTTCTTCTTTCCTCTTTTCTTCATTCAGTGTTTTTAAATATTCTCTCCTTTCATGTTCCTTCATCATTTCATATTTTTTAAATTCTTCATGCCGAGTCTTATCATAGTGTTCCAGATCACTTGTGGCCTATAATATTTAAATTAAATTACAAGAAGTGTTTGGAAATATAAATAAAGCCGTTCTTGCATATAGCATACTCTCTAACAGAAGATAGTATAGAAGGGCCAGAAATCACTGGACACTTCTTTTAAATTCTACCATTTTATTTTAGTCATTATTATCACCAGTATGTAGGCACTCAAAGAAACTGATAGTTCAAGCCTCAGCTTTAGAAAGCTCCTCATAAGCAAGTAATATATAAATTGATTTTAAAAAGAAGGAAGGAATTATATCAAATATGTACAGTATAGAAAACTAGAACAGTTTCTAACCACTTAACTAAACTAATACCCAGGCTACAACATCTGGTTTGATAACTCCATACAGTACAACATAAGAGGTCTACAAACTCTTACCTAAAATCTCAGCGCCCAGATGTGTTTCAGAATTTTCTAGATTTTAGAAAGAGAATATGGCATATATGCCATATTATAGAATATCTTTGCAGAGTCTATAATCAAAGAGATTAATACTTCCTCAGCAAAGTCTATTAATATTCAATGAAGTAGACTAAATAAAAACTATAAATAGCCTTACTATAATTCAAGCCAGGTTTCAACTTTAATAGTGCTTTGGACTTTGGAACTGTGGGCAAGGGGTTACAGATTGTTATGTCCATATTATTTTCTATAGTAATAGGGGTTAAGCTCTCTCCCTTTAAAGATACTCTATAGAGTATCTAAGAGTTATATTACCACTTCATTGAATTTATTTATCAAATTACAAAACCTCAAAGGCACAACAAAGACAACATTGTTTGGAATTATTCTCACCGCTTTGATTAGCATATCTAAATCTGTAGATTCAAACTTGTCAGGATTCAGGTGGTTTAGGTGATCAAATTGTTTTAGAAGAGCATGATGGTCTATGCCCGTATCTGAAAGAAAATGAAAAAACGGTAAATAATAAAGTAATAAAAGCTAGAAACATTGATATAAATGATACATAAGAATAAACATTCATATTTATTCCTATAGGATTTTATGAGAATATTCAAAATTTTAGATTAAGTGTTGATATTTTCTTTTAGAATATTGTACATATTGTTATTGTAGGCAAAAGTAATGTCCTTGAATCCAGAATGGAATACAATGTAATATGTACACTTTATTATTATTTCTAGAAAGGCTAGTTGACTATCAGTATAATTACAGTAAAAACTTTTTTATTATTGGAAAACTACCAAATTTCCTACTTTTAATTGGATAAACTCTAATACACTGCCCTCATCAAAGACCTAAGGAGAATTTTTTTTAAGTTTATTTATTATGAGAGAGAGAGAGAGAGACAGCATGTGAGTGGGGGAGGGGCAGAGAGAGAGGGAGAGAGAATTCCAGGTAGGCCTACAATGTCAGTGCAGAGCCCAATGTGGGGCTTGAACACATGAACCATGAGATCATGACCTGAGCCAAAACCGTCAGCCAGATGCTTAACCAAGGGAGCCACCTAGGCCCCTTAAGTAGAATCTCTAAAAAGAATTGTTCTAAAATTTTTATGAAGGAATTTTTTGTATGCTGCTCCAATGCATCCTTTATGGAACAATAAAAATCTAAGTCAGGTAAATTCATATAGATTAGGACTTATTTTTAAAGAAATATCAATTGTTTTTCTTTGTGAATAGTTTTTTTTACAAGCTACAGTTTATTGCAGTTGAGTGGGTAAAGTGAGTCTGGACTATTTCAGTTGGATAATAGAACTGAGCAAAATAGGTACATGTGTTAATTTGTTAAAAGTTTGGGTTCTACTCTTAAATACATAGAACAAAATGAGGGTTGATGGGGGATGGAGTAGAGGGGAAAGTGGGGGATGGGCATTGAGGAGGGCACTTGTTGGGATGAACACTGAGTATCGTATGGAAGCCAATGTGATGATAAATTATATTAAAAATAGATAAATAAATCAGTAATTAGATTTAAAAACAAACAAATAAATAAATAAATGTCTGGGTTCTTAGGAAAAGGAATATACAAATATGGAATCATGGAATATGAGAAAGAAATCTGGAAATGGATGGGACTTAGTGCTGTGTGAATTTATTTCTAAAATATGAATATGTATATGTATATATATGTGTGTGTTTTACAGGCATATGCATGTGTATGTATATACATTTATATATACAAAAATGTGTGTGCATGTATATGTTGATGTATATAGACATGCATATATTTCCTACCTCTGTCCGATGAAAATGCCAAGAAGAAAATATATTCCAGAAGCAATGAGCACACTTAGTGCCAGTCTTTGGTCTGTGGGACCAAAAGAAATATCATTTCCCACTAAAAAGAACCAGGAATCCTCAGACAAATGGCTCATTCCAGGGCTGGGGCAGGGTAGGTACAAGATGAGCCTGGAAGATTTTGTTATACTAGAAAGTAAGAAACTGCTAAATTTAGTTCAGTTAAGCTTTCACTGAATTCTTAGTATGGCACTGTACAAATTTTACTTTATGAAGAAAAGATTTGTTATAAGACCCAGGCCTAAAGGATATGACCAGACAGTGAAATACATGAAAAGATGCTTAACCTCACTCAAAACAGGAGAAATACATATTAAAACTGTACTATTATATCATCTAAAACTTTTTTAAATTTTGTTTACTTTTATTTTGAGAGAGAGAGAGAGAGAGAGAGAGCATGAGCAGGGGAGGAGCAGACAGAGAGGGAGAGAGAGAATCCCAAGCAGGCCCTGCACTGTCAGCACAAAGCCCGATGCAGGGTTCAATGTGGACCTCAGACTCACAAACTGTGAGATCATGACCTGAGCTGTAACCAGGAGTCGGACACTTAACCGATTGAGCCACCCAGGTGCTCCAGAATGATAAAATCCTTAAAGTTTGAAGATACATACTATTAGCAAGGATGTGAAAAATTATTGCTGGTAAGAGTATGTACTGACACAACCTCTGTGGAGGTAGCAATATCTATCAAAATTACAAACACATACACATGTATACAATTTCTCTATGGGGAACTTATCCTACAGATAATTTTACATGGATAGGCAGTGATATATGTACAAGAGTATTTGCTAGAAATAACCCAAATGCCCATTACCAGAGGCCTAGTTAAATAAATTATGGTATATCCATATAATGGAAATCTATGCAGCGTAAAAAAAAATTTTTTTTTAACGAAGATGGTGTCTATGCACTAATACAGAAAGAACTCCAAAATATGTTGTTAAACGAAACCCACAGGGCGCAAAATGCATATCACATGCTATCTTTTGCATAAAAAGAGAGGGAAAAAAAGGCCTTTATTTTTATTTGCTTATATAAGAAGGAAGAAACAGAAGGATTATGTTCAGGGCAGTGAGAACTGATAGAGTACAAAAATATCAGAGCACTTTTGCTATATGCTTATACTTACTCTTTCTGGTTTTAATGAATGTGAATGTAGTACCTATTTTAAAAATTACACCAAAAAAAAAAAGGACCCTTTAAGTCTTTCTTCAAATTATTAAAAATTTTAATTCAAAAATTCTGAATCCATGAGAAAATATTCATAAGTTTTCTAAGCATCAGACTGTTTTCTTTAGATAATGAAATTTAGCCCCTGTTTAGAATAAAGAAAACACTGCCAAGATTGAGGGGATGGAGGTTGTCTAAGAAGAAAGTAATCTCAAAACACCTTAGGCCTCAGGGCGCCTGGGTGGCTCAGTTGGTTAAGCATCCGACTTCGGCTCAGATCATGATCTCACAGTTTGTGGGTTTGAGCCCAGCGTCGGGCTCTGTGCTGACAGCTCAGAGCCTGGAGACTGCTCCTGATTCTGTCTCCCTTTCTTTCTGCCCCTCCCCTGCTCATGCTCTTTCTCTGCCTCTCAAAAATAAATAAACATTAAAAAAAAAAAACAAAAAAAAAAACACCTTAGGCCTGGCTTCAAGGATGGAATTACCCTCTATGTCTGACCACCTGAAGTTCAATTTACTTCTCATTGATATCCTTAATCCCAGGATAATGATACTTGTACTTGGTACTTGTTTTCTACATCTGCTCACTGGCAGGGAGTTTAATGCTCTACATAAGCATTTCGCCAATATGATCCATTGACCAGAAGTACATGTTTAAAATGCATATTACTCATCCCAGATTCAGAATATCTAGAGGTAAAATCCAGTAATCTACATTTTTTAAAGATTTTTTTAAAGGTTTTATTTATTTTTAACAGAGTGCAAGCAGGGAAGGGACAGAGAGAGAGGGACAGAGGACCTGAAGCAGGCTCTGTGCTGACAACAGAGAGCCCAGTGTGGGACTTGAACCACGAGATCATGACCTGAGCCAAAGTTATACGCTCAATCGACTGAGCCACCCAGGTGCTCCCAGTAATCTGCATTTTTAACTAGCTCCCCAGGTGATGCCTACGTAATCTAAAGTTTAAGAACTAGTATTCACCATGAGTAAATTTTCAGATGTTTATTAATGTCTATGGGCCACCCAGATAACCAACCCATGGGGGCACAAAGACACAGGAGCCAGCTTGAAGGGTCTCCCACTTGTCAAATCTGACCTCTTGATTTTGTTTCATAATTAGAAAGGCCATTCCAAGATAAAGAAATTCACCTATGTTGTCATTTAGTACTTTTATGGTATTATTTTCTACACTGAAGTCTTTGATTTATTTGTACTTATTCTGATGTATATGAGCTAGAGATCGAATTGTACCTTTTCCCAAATGGCTATCCAATTGTAGCAACACTATTCTTTTTAAAAATCTATCTTTATCCAACTAATAATGAGATCCTACTTTATTTTTTAATGTTTATTTATTTTTGAGAAAGAGATTGTGAGCAGGGGAAGGGCAGAGAGAGAGAGAGAGAGAGAGAGAGAGAGAGAGAGAAGATCCGAAGCAAGCTCTGGGTTGACAGCAGAGAGCCCGATGCAGGGCTCGAACTCACAAACCGTGAGATCATGACCTGAGACGAAGTTGGATACTCGACCAACTGAGCCACCCAGGCATTCCAAAATACCACTTTTAATCAAACTAAATTCTAAATGTAGTTACTTTTATTTCTGGAATTTCTTTTATTATTTTTTTAAATTTTATTTAAATCCAACTTAGTTAACATATAATGTAATAATGGTTTGAGGAACAGAATTTAGTGACTCATTACTTATATAACATCCAGTGCTCTGGAATTTCTATTCAGTTCCACTGGTCTTCCTACTTGTATGCCAGAACCATACAGTTCTAGTGACTGAGGCTTAGTGATATGTTTTAAGACTTCACATATCTCTCAAGTCCTTCACTGTTTTTCTTTTTCAGAGGCATATAGTTTATCTTGCTTGTTTCCTTTTTTCATATGAACTTTAAAATTAACTTGGCTAGTACCAGGGGGAAAAAAGTATATATTTTTATTTGGGTCATGTTAAGTTAATAAATTAACCTAAGGAAAACTGACCTGTTTATAATATTGAGTCTTTGTATCAAAAAGATGTTATGTCTTCTCATTTTTTTCAAGTCTACTTTTGCATCCTTCAGGAGTATTTTAAAGCTTTTGGTATAAGTCTTACATACTTCTTAATAGGTTTATTCTAGGTAGTTTATCTTTGTTGGTATTGGGAAATGGAGTCTTCCATTATATCTCATAACTGGCTGTTATTTGCATATGAAAAATTGATTTCTGTATATTCAGTTGACCTTGCTGAATTTTCCTGGTGTTTATGCTAAGTTTTTTAATCAATTACTTTTAGTTTCCAATATATAACCATATCACCTGCAAACAGAAATGGTTTTATCACTTCCTTTTCAATTACTTTACCTCCACTTTTTTTCATTTATGTAATTGTTTTGGCTAGTACCTCCAATGCAATATTGATTTGTAGTGGTGATAGTGGGCATCATTGTCTTGTTCCTGATTTTAGTTAGAAAACATACTCGTATTTCCCTACTCAGTATGATGTGGCTGAGTTGGACATCCCTGATCATGTTACAGAAGTATCTATTGATTACTATTTTATTACTTTATTACAATTAAGAAGGGGTGTTAAATTTTGTCAAAGGCCTTTTCTGTAGATAGGGAGATGGTCATATGCTTTATGAGACTACTTTCTTATCTCTGGATATCTTCATATTTCAAAAATTCGACTTCATAGCTATTTAATCTTCTCATTGTCTAAAATTAAAAGAATATGGGAGTACGAATAGGCAGAGCACAGAGGATTTTTAGGGCAGTAAAACTACTCTGCATGATATTAGATTGGTAGATACATGTCATTATAGCTTTGTCTAGACCCATAGATGCACAACACCAAGAGTGAACTCTAATGTAAACTATGAACTTTGGGTGATTATAATGTATCAATGTAGGTTTATCAGTTATAACAAATGTACCACTCTGGTGGATGATGGGTGATGTTAGTAATAAAGGAGGTTATACATGTTTGGGGGCTAGGGGTATTTGGGAAATCTCTGCACCTTCCCCTCAACTTTGCTGTGAACCTTATACTACTCTAAAAAAAATCAAATCTAAAACATTTTAAAAATTTTTAATTTTTTTTGAGAAAAAGAGAGTGTGTGGAGAGTGTGGAGGAGAGGGGCAGAAGGAGAGGGTGAGAGAGAGAGAGATAGCAAGAGACAGAGAGAGAGGGAGAGAGAGAGAGAGAGAGAGAGAGAGAGAGAGACCCAAGCAGGCTCCAGGCTCAGTGCAGAGCATGATTCAGGGCTCAATCCCACCACCCTGGGATCATCCTGAGCAAAAATCAAGAGTCAGGGGCTCAACTGAATGAGCCACGCAGCTGCCCTATTCTTCTTCTTGTAAGCTAGTGGCTTAATTCATTACTTTTCTTTCATTCTTCCTTTGTACTGACATAATAAGGCTAATCATTTTGATTTTTGAATGATGTAAATGGATTACCTATTTTAAAAATTAAATTTTAAAAAATTAAGAGAAGGCAAATCAATACTAACATTAAATTTGGACAAGAAAAACATGGTATGTGCTGACCTCCACAACCAAATACTGAAAGTTTCCTACTTTTTCTTTAGCACTTACCTTGAAGGGAATCCAATTTCGCTTTAATTAGCATTCGTAACCTTGCCACTTCTTGCCTTTTCAGCTCATCAAGTTTTGTCCTCACATGGTGACTTACTAAATCCAATTCTTTGCTTAGCCTCCCACTCTGTTAACAAAATTAACAAATTAGTTTTATTTATTACATTCCATTTTTAGACCAGACACAATATATTAAAATTTGGGTTATGATAAAGTAGTGATAAATAATTCTAATTAATTTAGATAAATTTGATATTATAAAAAGAATTTCTCTCAGAAGACACTCAGTTTGTAACTCTAAAATCAAAATATCTAAAAACCATATATTATGAAAAGAGCCCAAATGTCCATCAACTGATGAATGGATAAAGAAGATGTAGTATATATACATAAAAATAAATTCAAAATGGATGAAATACCTAAATGTGAGACAGAAAACCATTAAAAGCCTACAGGAGAACAGCAGCAACCTCTTTAACACGGGCTATAGCAACTTCTTACTAGACACATCTCTGGAGGCAAGGGAAACAAAAGCAAAAATGAACTATAGGGACTTCATCAAGATAAAAAGCTTCTTCATAGCAAAGGAAACAATCAACAAAACTAAAAGGCAGCCTATGGAATGGAAGAAGATATTTGCAAATGAAATATCTGATAAAGAGTTAGTATCCAAAATATATAAAGAATTTATCAAACTCAACACCCAAAGAACAAATAATCCAGCTAAGAAATGGGCAGAAGACATGAACAGACATTTTTCCAAAGAAGACATCCAGATGGCTAACAGACACATGAAAAGATGCTCAACATTACTCATCAGCAGGGAAATGCAAATCAAAACCACAATGAGATACCACCTCCTACCCGTCAGCATGGCTAAAATTAACAACACAGGAAACAAGAGATGTTGATGAGGATACGGAGAAAGGGGACCCTCTCACAATGTTTGTGGGAATGCAAACTGGTGCAGGCACTTTGGAAAACAGTATGGAAGTTCCTCGAAAAGTTAAAAATAGAACACTCCACAATGCAGAAATTGTACTACTAGGTATTTATCCAAAGGATACAAAATTGTTGATTCAAAGGGGCACATGTACCCTGATGTTTATAGCAGCATTATCAACAATAGCCAAATTATGGAAATAACCCAAGTGCCCATCACCTGATGAATGGATAAAGAAGATGTGGCTCATATATACAATGGAACATAACTCAACCATCAGAAAGAATGAAAGCTTGCCATTTGCAACAATGTGGATAGAGCTAGAGCAAAATAAATCAGAGAAAGATAAATACCTTATGATTTCACTCATATGTGGAACTTAAGAAACGAAACAGATGAATGTAGGGGGAAAAAGAGAGGCAAATCAGGAAACAGAGTCTTAACCATAGAGAACAAATTGAGGGTTACTAGAGGGGAGGTGAGTGGAGGGGATGGGTTAAATATGTGTGGGGATTAAGGAGGGCACTTGTGATGAGCACTGGGTGTTGTAAGCGATAAATCACAAAATTCTACACCTGAAACTAATGTTACACTGTATGTTAACTAACTGGAATTTAAATAAAAATTTGGAGAAAGAAAGAAAAGATAAAAACAAAAACCACATTAATTTAAAGCATAATTAAAGCACAAAGGAGAAACTCAAAAAGTGACTTGAATTGTAAAATGGTACAGCCACTTTAGAAAACAATTTGGCAGTTCCTCAAAAAGTTAAACACAGAATTACCATATGACCCAGCAATTCCATTAGTAGGTATATATCTAAATAATTGAAACATATGTTCACATAAAAACTTGCACTTGAATGTTCATAGCATCATTATTCATACTAGCATAAAAAGTAGAAGTAACACTGTTCAGCTGTAAAAAGAAATGAATGTACCCATATAAGCTACAAATACAATGAACCTTGAAAACATGCTTAAGTCAAAGAAACCAGACACAAAAGGCCACAGACTGTATAATACCATTTATGTGGAATGTCCAGAATAGACAAATCCATAGAGATAGAAAGTAGATTAATGGTTGTCAAAAGTGGAGAAGAGGGGGGAAAAGAAGAGTGATGGCTTAACGGATACAGAGTTTCTTTTGAGGGGAAATGAAATTGTTTAAAAGGAGATATCGGTAATGGTTGCATGTAGATACACTAACACCCACTGAATTATGTGCTTTCAAGGGGAAAGTTTTAAGGTATGTAAATTATATTTCAATAAAGTAATTTTTTAAAGTAACATGGCCACATTAAGCTTTAGTAATTCCATATATAAATAACTTTTCAAAATTCACCTTTTTTACATTGTGTCCTTTGATTACTTTTCTCATAGATGAGTAATTAGATACATGTTCCAAAATTTAAGAAACAAAATAGCTAGTAGTTTACTTTCTCTTGTTTATAAATGCATTTGCAATCACAAACTGCAAATCTAGCAATCAGGCAGATAAACCTTTTAGGACTGAATCAACGGGGCCTGCTGAGGAAGATTAAAAAAAAAAAATGAACCCCTTCCGCCCACCCCCCCCCCCCACCCCAAGGAAGACCAAGAAATAATGTTCAGAGAGTAAGAAGGAGAACCAAGAGAATGTGCTGTTACGAAACACAAAGCAGTATGCTCAAGGAGAGACCGGTCATCATTATTACATAAAACAATGGTTCTCAAAGTGTAGTCCCCAACGCCAACTGGGAACTTTAGGAAATGCAAGTTCTAGACTTACTGAATCAGAAAGCCTATAGGTGGGGGCCGAGAAATCTGTGTTTCAACAAGCCCTAAAATCTGAGCACCACTGAGATAAAATAAAGGAGTCCAGTAAGAATAGGAATAAAAAGTGTTTACTGTATTTGCCAATTAAGAAATAACTGACATCCTTCATGAAAGTATATTCAGTGGAGGGATGTGGGCAAAGCCATGATCCTTCCAGTTAGCAATACTTGGGAAGTGAAGAAATGTAGTATGATTCCCCTTTCAAAATACTTGGCTGAAAAGGAAAGGACAAATTCTAACTTTTTTCACCCATTTTCTCCTGAGAAAAGAGTCTTTGCCGAGCTATTTATAATGATCCTGTTGACTTGAGTTTTATTGTCTATTTTAATTCTTCTATCTTTTTCACTGAATAACTATTTAACTTACTTCATTTTGTCTCTCCCTTCCTTAATAAGGAATAGGAATTGACTATGAAAAGAAGACAGTTATAAAAGTATTCCCCGGGGGCGCCTGGGTGGCGCAGTGGGTTAAGCGTCCGACTTCAGCTCAGGTCACGATCTCGGAGTCCGTGAGTTCGAGCCCCGCGTCGGGCTCTGGGCTGATGGCTCAGAGCCTGGAGCCTGTTTCCGATTCTGTGTCTCCCTCTCTCTCTGCCCCTCCCCCGTTCATGCTCTGTCTCTCTCTGTCTCAAAAATAAATAAACGTTAAAAAAAAAAATTAAAAAAAAGAAAAAAAAAAGTATTCCCTGTATTGGGGTGCCTGGCTGGATCAGTTAGTAAAGCACATGACTCTTGATCTCAGGGTCGTGAGTTGCCCCACATAGGGTATGGAGCACACTTAAAAAAAAAAAAAAAAAAAAAAAAAAAGTATTCCCTATAGCAAACCAGGATTATCTCCCTATTATATTTCCCATTATCCACCTGTTCTGTTATCCACAAAAAATGTTCTTAACCCTACCTGAAGTAGGTAAGAGACACTAAAAGTTCTATGTTAAACATTATTCACCCCAGGAAATTAGTTCCACGCGGCAAATTAATTCTTCAAAGGAAACACAAGATTGTTCTCAAGACAATTCGAGGAAATTATTGGCAGGATTCCTATTATCAGGAAGAATGATTTCCCCCCTTCTTCCATCACTTCATACTGAATTATGTGTCCATGCTCTACATCTCCAAAATATATTATACTCCCATCATATATTCATCCTATTAATCTTTTTCTAGGTATTATTTATTCAGAATAAATTCTAATTTCTTTAAGAGCCTGGAAAGAGTCCATCTTTGTATTCCTAGTACTAAAGTCAGAGTCTGAGATGCTTTAATGTTTGTTAAATAATTATTTAATTACATTTACCTTTATTTCCTCTATGTCTGCTTTCTGTAGCTTTTCTCTGAAATGATTATCTGTTTCCAGCACATCAATCACTTGCTTAAGATATTCGTCATAATAAAGTCCAGTATCCTTCAAATTAAGAAACAAACAATAATGTTTCTGAAAGTTTTTTCTTCCCTGCATCTAAAGATCTCAATCCTAAAAAATAAAAAAATAATAAAAAAAAAAGTCTAACAAAATGGCATTGAGATGTATCTACTTTAATGGCTTGGACAAAGTCAAAAAGCTATACTTCTCAAATGAAAAATTTTATATCAGAACCAATATAATGTTTTATTGTTACATAAAGGTACATTTTCTATACGGCTTAGACAATGAAGACTTAACTGATAATATTATTGGTTTTACCCCATTGTCACCTGTCTTTCCTCATTACTATCTCTCCTTTGAATATAATACAATGTTTGCTTGGCTGGTGAGCTCTACATTGGAAATGTATTATGATTGGGCACCTGGGTGGCTCTGTCAGTTAAGCTCTGACTTCAGCTCAGGTCATAATCTCAGTTTGTGAGTTCGAGCCCCACATCAGGCTCTGTGCTGCTTCTCCCTCTCTCTGCCCCTCCCCTGCTGGTTCTCTCTCTCTCTCAAAATAAATAAATAAACTTAAAAAAAAAAAGCATGGAAATGTATTATTAGGATTAATTCCCCTATGCATTACTTAATATATGACCTACATAAATAAACATTGTCTAATATTAAACAACATATGCTTATCCAATACTCTTTCACTGCCATTTCAGAAATAGTTCCTAAATATGCAGTTTTATAAGTAATAAATACTAGCAGCATTTAGTTAAAATTCTTCCCATAAGGTTATACTTATCATTTCACTTACTGGTGGTTCTATCTTTGCGCTGTCCACAGGTTGAGTATTTTTTACTTTTGTCTTGTCTATGTCTATAGGCACAGCTTCAAGAGCAGAAAGTAGACAGGTAACCAAGAGAAAACAATATTGTATTAAGATAGTCCTCCACCTCATCTGAAATAAAGGTATAATTTTAGATAGTAAGGTCTTGAAAAGATGCCTTCAAACTATATATACATGCATTCCCAATACCATGTTAATAACATATCCAATTTCAAGAAATTTAATACAACCAAATAATTCTAGAAAGATGTTAAAAATAGATTATAAGTTATCCAAAATAATACTTTAAACATATCACTAAATAAAATCAGGGGAGAAATGCTTTTCAACCAAAATTAAAAAGACAAGTAATCAAAACTTTAAAGTTTAAACTGCTTATAGTATAAGAAATCATTTAGTTAATTATAAAAGCTCCAAATAAAGATGATAATAAGGTTCTCAAAATCTTTAAAAGCAAATAGCCCAAATTTAAGAAAGGGAGAAGTAAGGAAAAACTGTATTTTTTTATTAAAATAATAGGGAGCCAAAATTGTTTCTAGATATATTTAATTTAGCTTCGATCTAATTTTGAAAATAAGTTGCTCTATAAATATAAGTTGATTAAAACAGACAACTATTGGGGCGCCTGGGTGGCTCAGTCAGTTAAGGGTCTGACTTCAGCTCAGGTCATGATCTTGTGGTCCGTGAGTTCGAGCCCCGCGTCGGGCTCTGGGCTGACAGCTCAGATCCTGGAGCTTGTTTCCGATTCTGTGTCTCCCTCTCTCTCTGACCCTCCCCCATTCACGCTCTGTCTCTCTCTGTCTCAAAATTAAATAAACGTTAAGGGGCGCCTGGGTGGCTCAGTCGGTTAAGCGTCCGACTTCAGCCAGGTCATGATCTCGCGGTCCTTGAGTTCGAGCCCCGCATCAGGCTCTGGGCTGATGGCTCAGAGCCTGGAGCCTGTTTCCGATTCTGTGTCTCCCTCTCTCTCTGACCCTCCCCCGTTCATGCTCTATCTCTCTCTGTCCCAAAAATAAATAAACGTTGAAAAAAAAAATTTAAAAAAAAAATTAAATAAACGTTAAAAAAAATAAAAACCCAGACAACTATTTTCTTAACCTTAAAACATTATTTTATCATAGCCAGCAGTAATTTGATAAAAATTCTTTTTGGACAACAATCTTTCAAATAAATAGGTCAATAAAATATCAAGCTTGAAACAAGCAAGCAGCAACTATTAATATTCCCACAATATTATTCAAACTTTGTTTATTCAAACAGTTTCTACTCCATAAGGATCTTAGTAGCTCTGGAGGATCTACTACAAAAATGAGAATGAATAAAAATTGCATATTTAATTGATTTTATACATATAGATTCATGTTAGGGTCCAAGTCAAATATAACAGTCTGACCGTACATACAGAATATGCATCATTTAACTCAGAATCTCCCAAACTTAGCTGGCTATGGACCTTTTTTTTAGTCACATGTTTTTGTTTTTTGTTTAATTTTTTTTTATGTTTATTTATTTTTGAAGGAGAGAGAGACAGAGCATGAGGGGGGAGGGGCAGAGAGAGGGAGACACAGAATCCGAAGCAGGCTCCAGGCTCTAAGCTGTCAGCACAGAGCCCGATGCAGGGCTTGAACCTGTAAACCACAAGATCATGACCTGAGCCTAAGTCGGAGGCTTAACCGACTGAGCCACCCAGGCGCCCCTGAAGTCACATGTTTTTATCCATAGAACACAATTTGTAAAAGAGTACACTGACTCTCATTTTTACCACAACCCTAGATAATAGATAAGGCAGTGACTCATTTTACAGATGAAGAAAATTTTAATTAAAACAATTCACTCATGGAGCATTGTCTTGCATTAACAAAATTACTAGAACTCACATTTTAGTGCTATTTCTAATATATCAAAATTTTTTAGCATCTTTATTGAGATATAATTCTCATGCCATAAAATTCACCCATTTAAGATACAGGATTTGTCTATTCTGTAAAGATGCTACTCTATGTTTAGTTCTCAAACCTGAAGGATCAAATCTCATGGGAGCTTGATTCTCAGGCTGTCCCCAAGACCTCTAGAATCAGAAGCTCTAGGGTGGGAGCCAGAATCTTTTTTAACAAACTTTCTGGGTAATTTCTACATATGTATGCTCAAGCCCAAGACTGATTCTTCTCTAGGAGACTAGTTCCTCAACATGATCATTGTGAGTAAATGTTTTTCAGGATGAAATGTTTGGGAGACGTTGGCTCAATGAAGCTAAATAAGTTTTTGTCTTTGCAAGACTTTCAGAACCTGTGATGGTTTACTATGCACTATGAATCTTTAATAGAAGGATGACTTGTTTCTCCACAGAATATGTTCCCATCATGAATCATCTACTCTTCCCACAATTATTTTTTTTATGACAAACAAGGTTTATTTCTCATTCATGCTTCATGCCCATTACAGGTGTACGTTTTGTTTTTGGTTTTGGTTTTTGAGTTATAATTTACATGCCACAAAACTTCCTCTTTTAAATTATACAGTTCAGAGGTTTATAGTATATTCATACGGTTGTGCAATTATCATCACTATCTAATTTTTTAGAACATTTTCATCATTCCAAAAAGAACCTGGTACCTATTAGCAGCCACTTGCCATTCCTTCATTCTCCCAGCACCTGGCAACCATTGATCTACTTTCAGTCTGTATAGATTTTCCTAGTCTAGACACTTCCCATGTATGGAATCATACGATGTGTGGCCTTTTGCATCTGGCTTTTTTTATTTAGCACTATATTTTCAAGGTCCAATCACGTAACACGAATCAGTACTTCATTCTTCCGTATAGCATTTGTATAGGCCGTATTTTAACAATTCATGAGTTGATAGACATTTGGGTTGTTTCTACATTTTTTGGCTAGTTTGAATAATGCTACTATGAACATTTGTGTCCAAGTTATCGTGTTAACATGTTTCCAATTCTTTTGGTTATATATCAAGGAATGGAATTGCTGGGTCAATTTGGTGACTCTATGTTTAAGTTTTTGAGGAACTGCTAAATTATTTTCCATAGCACCAATTTACATTTCCACCAGCAATAGATGAGGCTTTCAATGTTTCCATATCCTCACCAACACGTTATTGTCTGTCTTTTTTATTATAGCCAACCTACTAGGTGTGAAGTGGCATCTCATTTTGATTTTGATTTCCATTTCATTGGCTAATAATATTAAGCATCTCTTCATGTATTTATTAGCTGTATCTGTACCTTTTTTAAAAAATTAAGTATCATTGAGTTAGTTGTTTTTTAAAAAAATCTGAATTCTAACTTCTGTTACCTTTGCAAGTCCCATGGGCCCCTGCAAATAGGCTGGCCAAATGACCATTAAAAAGGATAATAGTTGTGGGGCGCCTAGGTGGCTCACTAGGTTGAATGTCCAACTTTGGTTCAGGTCATTATCTCATGGTTCGTGGGTTCCAGGCCCACATCAGGCTCTGTGCTGACAGCTCAGAGCCTAGGGCCTGCTTTGGATTCTGTGTCTCCCTCTCTCTACCCCTCCCCCACTCGCGCTCTGTCTCTCTCTCTCTCTCAAAAATAAATAAACTTTGGGCGCCTGGGTGGCTTAGTCGGTTGAGTGTCCGAATTCGGCTCAGGTCACAATCTTGCGGTCTGTGAGTTCGAGCCCCGCGTCGGGCTCTGTGCTGACAGCTCAGAGCCTGGAGCCTGCTTCGGATTCTGTATCTCCCTCTCTCTCTGCCCCTCCCCCACTCATGCTCTGTCTCTCTCTCTCTCTCTCTCTGTCAAAAATAAACATTAAAAATTTTTTAAATAAATAAATAAACATTAAAAAAAAAGGATAATAGTTTTAAGGGCAGTCACGGCCAAAAAGCCCAAATTGTGACTTAAACTGCTCAAGTCAATTTTGATGTCTTCTACACAGCTTCTAAAGCTGAATCAGGTCTCCATGGCTCCTAACATGATACACATATAGTTGGAAAATGAATAAGCACTAACATGATTTGAATAGTCTTTCTATAATGCGCATGCAGAGAGTCAGATGAGTGATATACCTCTGTAACTTCATTTTGCAGGCCTCATCAGGAACCATGACTATCCCTTGATATGGTCAACCCAGAGTTTAGAAGAATCTTTCACATAGACTCCTCCCCTCCACCCTGCAGTAACTCCAATGTCCCTTAGACTCTCCTGCTTCTACCATACAGCACACACACACAGGGAAATCTATAAGCAGTCCTGTATCAGCAATTGGCAGCTATGTCACATATTTTGAAATATGCTTTTTAAAAATAGCATCCACTTTTACACAAGAGAAGCCTGAGATTAATAAAAATAAATTACAGTTATTGAATCTTGGAAGTGGATTTCCTTTTACAGTTTGTCTCTTCTCTCACTGTCCTGTCAGATCTGCCATAAATGAGAAGGCAAGTCAAGAGAGGAGCATGTTTGTACACATGAAAGTGGTGTGTGTGTGTGTGTGTGTGTGTGTGTGCGCGCACGCACATCTCAACATCTCAAAGTGATAAAGTAACAAGAAGTCTCTGGGTATCTACCCTAAAATATTAACTGAATTCATGGCTTACTAACTTTAAATTGGGTTCCAGACTCATTACAAATAACAACAGAAACCACCAATTGAGTGTTTACTATGTACCAAGCAGTATACTAAACTTTTTCTTATATTAAATAATTAATTCTTACAAAGACTCTGTGAAATAAATATTATCCCCATTTTAAAGTACAGGAAACTGAGACATATCAGTTTAAAAACCTGATCTGGGTCACACAGGAGTAAGTCACAGAGCCAGAGTTTGGGCCTGGGACCAACTGACTCCAAAGCTTCTGACTGTTTTTAAGCAGTGGTTCTCAAAGTGTGACCCCTGGGCCAGCAGCACCAGTACCACCTGGAAGTTTGTTAGAAATGCAAATTATTGGGGCACCAATAATCTGTCAGCACAGATCCCACTTCGGATCCTCTGTCCCTTTCTCTCTCTGCACCTCTGTCACTTGTGTTCTCTCTCTCAAAAATAAAAATTAACATTAAATTTTTTTTAAAACTAGGGGTGCCTGGGTGGTTCAGTCAGTTTAAGCATCTGACTTCGGCTCAGGTCATGATCTCGTGGTTCATGAGTTCGAGCCCCACTTGGGTCGGGCTCTGTGCCGACAGCTCAAAGCCTAGAGCCTGCTTCAGATTCTGTGTCTCCCTCTCTCGGTTCCTCCCCTGCTCGTGGTCTGTCTCTCTTTCAAAAATAAATAAATATTTTTTTTTAATTTCTTTTAACTTTTTTAAAAATAGAAAATACTTTCTCCCTCTAACAGATTCTAATCTTTTAGTGTTTATTCCAGAAGTAATTAGGACAATTAACTTACTAATGTCCTAACTTAGTAATGAAAACATTCACTTCTTTTTAAAAAATATATTTTTTTAATTCCAGTATGTATTCCAAATATGTAACCAAATATATTTTTTTAATTCCAGTATGTATTCCAAATATGTAACCAAATATGTAACCAATTCCAAATATGTAACCATGTTTTATTAGTTTCAGGACTACAATGTATTGGTTCAACAATTCTATGCACTGCTCAGTGCTCATCCTGATAAGTGTACTCTTAATCCTCTTTACCTATTTCACTCATCCCCGCACCCACCTCCTCTCTGGTAACCATCAGTTTGTCCTCTAGAGTTAAGAGTTTGTTCTTTTGCTCGTCTTTTTTTCTGTTAAAACATTTACTTGTTAATAAGTCCTCAAGAATGTCAACTGTCATCACAACAAAAGAAATGGAAAATGTTCTAGCACCCCAAGTAGAAAAGTAATGACACAAAAATTTCTTTAAATACCAAGATCATGTCAAATGTGTCAGATACAGACTTACAGATTTTCATAAACTCAATAACATGCAAATGCCCATACAAAATAAGGAGAGACGAGGTATAAGGAGAGGCAAAAGGAAGATGGGGAAACTAACCTACTTTTCTTCCAATATCTGGGCAGTAAGAATGGCCTCCTTTTCTTTATCACCCTCTTCTTCCGTAAGAAGAAAAGATATCTAAAGAAGAGACCTGGGCAGAACTCTGCTGAAACAGTAGACTGATTGAACCAGAACAGGCAGATAATATATGTTGTAACGTCAAATGATCTGAAATTCCAAATCAGTCCATGATCTCCATTCAGACTGCAAGGAAAGCACTGTGCACAAGGGCATCGGAGCCTTGGGCAAAATTACAAAGTAAGCAGCATTCTGAAACCTCTTCTAGCATTTAGTAGATAAAAAAAAAATAATTTCCCTAAATTTCCAAGTCCTAAAAGGAAGCTTATCTCTCTTCTCCTATCTCTGATAAATCAAAATTCCCATTCACATACAGAGGTGGATTTTTTAACTATTAATGCCTACCGGTAGTTATCCAGATCAAGTTTACTTGGGGTCTGTGTGTGTGTGTGTGTGTGTGTGTGTGAGAGAGAGAGAGAGAGAGAGAGAGAAAGAGAGAGAGAGAGAGAGTTTCCTGTTTGATTGCAGGGAGATATCCTGGAAATGGTTAGAAAGAATGGTCATGGGTAAGATGGGTGGAGAGTACAGAAAACAATAGCTTGTTTCTCTTGCCTTATAATAGGAATTCCTCCTTCATCCACCTTCTTCCTCCTTCATCCACCTTTTTCTCCCTCTCTCATCTCTCCTTCATCTACCTTTTCTTCATCTACTTTTTCCTCCTTCATCTACCTTTCATCTACCTTTTTCTCCCTCTCACAACCCTCCTCTTTTACTCTTCTTTTAAATTGTATTGAAGCAGGGGCACCTCGGTGGCTTGATCTTAAGGTTAAGCGTCCGACTTCAGCTTAGGTCATGATCTCACGGTCTGTGAGCTCAAGCCCTGTGTCGGGCTCTGTGCTGACAGCTCAGAGCCTGGAGCCTGTTTCAGATTCTGTGTCTCCTTCTCTCTCTGCCCCTCCCCTGTTCATGCTCTGTCTCTCTCTGTCTCAAAAATAAATAAATGTAAAAAAAATTTTTTTTTAAATAAATAAATTGTATTGAAGCATATATTCTATAATCTATTGTACATATTTATTTAGCAACTATTTATTAAGTGTCCACTATGTACCAGATATGCTAGACAACAAGATAAAACAAGATAGACATGGCCCTTACCCTTGTAGGCCTTTCAATCTAGTGTAGAAGGTAGCCTATCAAATAAACAATTGCAACTCAAAAAAAGCTGTTTATAAAACAATGCATAGCATGACCCTTTTTTTGTTAATTAAAACATCTTTAAAGGCATTAAAATAGTATTTGTGGGGCTCCTGCGTGGCTCAGTTAGATAAGCATCCAACTCTTGATTTCAGCTCAGTCATGATCTCACAGTTGTGAGATCCATATTGAGCAAAGAGCCTGCTTAAGATTCTCTCTCTCCCTCTCCCTCTGCCCCTTCCCAGCTCGTGCTATAAATAAATAAATAAATAAATAAATAAATATATAAAAACTTCTACAACTCAACACCAAAAATAATAGTAATGATCCAATAAAAAAATAAGCAGAGGACCTCAACAGGCATTTTTCCAAAGAAGACATAGAAATGGCCAACAAACACATGAAAAGATGCTCAACATCAATGAGCATCAAGGAAATGCAAATCAAAACAATAATGAGATATTACTTCATACCTCTCAGAATGGCTAAAATAAAAAACACAAGAAATAATAAATGTCAGCAAGGATGTGGAGAAAAAGGAACCCTCATTCACTATTGGTGAGAATGCAAGCTGGTGCAGGCACTATGGAAAACAGTGTGGTTGTTCCTCAAAAAAGTTTAAAATACTCACGAAGCCAAGACTACACTGTATACACTGTATGTTAGCTAACTTGACAATAAATTATTTTTAAAAAATTAAAAATAAATTTATCATATGGTCCAGTAATTCCACTGCTGGCTATTTACCCAAAGAGTATGAAACCACTAATCCGAAAAGATATAAGCTCCCTTCTGTTCACTGCAGCATTATTTATGACAACCAAGATATAGAAGCCACCCAAGTGTCCATCCTTTGATGAATGGATATACTGGAATATTAGTCAGCCATAAAAAAAAATGAAATCTTGCCATTTGCAACAACATGGATAGACCTAGAGAGTATAATGCTAAGAGAAATCAGTCAGTCAGAGAAAGACAAATACCATATGATTTTACTCATATGCAGAATTTAAGAAACAAAACAAATGAACAAAAAAAAAAGAGACAAACAAAAAAAGACTCTTCACTATAGAGAACAAACTGGTGGTTTCCAGAGGGGAGGTGGATGGGAGGATAGGAAAAAATAGGTGAAGGGGATTAAAAGTACACTTACACTGATGATGACTGACTAATGCATAGAATTGCTGAATCATTATATTACATACCTGAAACTAATATAATACTTTATGTTCATTTTACTTGAATTAAAAGAATAAAAAAGGGAAAAATAGGTAATTTTTATACACGTAAGTCCCTTGATTATTTGTTTATTGGGGTCAATTATTCTAGAACAGAAAAAAAGGGAAACTGAAGCATTACTAACAAAAGAATTACTGAACTTTGTGCCTATCTGTTTTTATTTTTTGCTCTCTTAACCGATCACTTACCTTCAGAGAGATAAAGAATTTTTATCTCCTTTTTACAGATCAGGCAACTGAGATCCAGAGAGGTAAGATGATTTGGACAGTATCAAATTAGTGAAGAGATGGTTCTTGGCTCCTAGGTCAATGCTTTTCACTAAAAACTGACTCAACAGGTTCTAAATGTAAAAAAAAAAAAAAAAAAAAAAAAAAAAGGGAGAGAAAGAAAGAAAGAAAAACAGTATTTTTAACATAAATTTAGCCTTATTACAGTGGTAATGGCATATGATATTATATATTTGTCACATCCTGTGAAAAGAAAAGTACTAAATTTTTATGATGTGTAAGGAGACCAAAATATATCATAATCCAGTGGGGAGGGGAAAGAGAAATATTAAATAAATAGAATCAAAGACCACAATAAGCAAAGATATTAATGTATTATACCAAGGTTTTACCATATTTCTTGTAAATAAGAATTTAGACTAAAAGCCTATTTTCCTCAGCAATGAAACTTCACGATATAGGGTCAGTTTTCCCATTAAATCCTTAACTGAATTTTTTCTTAAAATCCTTAACTAGAATCTTTCTTTACCCTTACCATCACTTTAAAAAACTAACCTTCGTCCCAGTCTCAGTCACAGCGATCTGTAATAAAGCAAAATAGCTTAAATCTTCTTTTTTGAAACCCCACTACCTGTAAAATTCAGGGTGGTTGGCTCACGTGCACACTCACTGGTGAACAAAATGAATTACTTTTAAACAGTCTATAAAGAAAATAAGCAAATAAAATATCTTCAAATCTTAAGAATACATGTATTTCTTTCTTTTTATGGTATATCAAGATAAAATCATCTAAGCATGAGAGTGGTCATATGCATGTTATATGTTGGAAAGGCATACGACTTCTATTAACACAGCATGGTCAAAAATAAACAAACAACAGATTGAATCCTTACCATTCCCCATTTACCGGCAAGCTATTTGCCTCTCTGATTCTTAATTTTCCTACCTATAAACTGAAGTAATACCTCTTCATAAGTTTTTCATTGGATGAAGATAAGAATGAATACAAGGTAATTAGCACAATACATGGCAATAGTAAATGCTCGGTAAATATTAATGCCCTTCGTGTCTTTGAAAATGAAACAGCTCTATATATAATGAAAATCTGTTCTGTAAAAACCCAAAGTTATAGAACTTAAAAAGCAATAAACCAGTTTGACATACAACCTTTAAGTGTCATTTCTGGAAAGGCCGCTTTAGAACTCTCCTCTAAGCATTACCATAACCAAAGTCCTGATGCAGCTGTAGGCCAATGAAAACAGTACATCCAACAAAAGAGGAATACAATTTCTTCCTCCCTGGGATTAAAAGAAGAGTTCCAGGTTTCTTTTTCCAAGGCACTGTCCTTAGCCAGGAAACCATTGTTAGGTCCTCTTGCTGTCAATATCATAATTCTAACAGTGAAGAGGAGTGGGGTAGAGAAAAATAAATGGCTTCTGAGAATTTCTCAATGGCAGCAGTGATGAGGGAGACCAGTACCCTGGTACTCAACTCTATTTTTCCCTTTAAAAATGAGTTAGCAGGAAAGCAAGATTCAAAATAAAGTATGGGATGTATGACCAACAGAGCTGGACTCCAACCCTTTCATGTATCAAGACATTAGTGGGGCGCCTGGGTGGCCCAGTCGGTAAGCGTCTGACTTCAGCTCAGGTCACGATCTCACGGTTTGTGAGTTCAAGTCCCGCATCAGGCTCTGTGCTGACAGCTCAGAGCTTGAAGCCTGCTTCAGATTCTGTGTCTCCCTCTCGCTCTGCTCCTGCCCCACTCACACTCTGTCTCTTTCTCAAAAATAAAAATAAAAATAAAAAATAAAAGACATTAGTATAGGGGCTAATGGGTGGCTCAGCTTGTTAAGCATCTGACTTCAGCTCAGATCATGATCTCGCCCTTCGTGAGTTTGAGCCCTGCATTGGGTTCTGTGCTGACAGCTCAGAACCTGGAGCCTGCTTCGGATTTGGTGTCTCCCTCTCTCTCTGCCCCTCTCCCACTTGCACTCTGTCTCTGTCTCACAAAAAAAGAATAAACAGCTAAAAAAAAAAAAAAAAAAAAAGACATTAGTATAGATATTGGGATACCTGACTGGCTAAGTCAGTGGAGTATGTGACTCTTGATCTTGGAGTCATGAGTTCGAGCCCCATGTTGGGCATAGAGATTACTTATTGGCTCAGTCCGTTAAGCATCTGACTTTAGCTCAGGTCATGATTTCATGGTCTGTGACTTTGAGCCCCACTTTGGGTGAGCTCGAGCCCCATTTCAGGTGAGCTCAAGCCCTGCTTCGGGCTCCATGCTAACAGTGTGGAGTCTGCATGGGATTCTCTCTCTCTCCCTCGCTCTCTCTCCCTCTCTTTCTCCCTCTCTCTGCCCCTCGAGGGATTCTCTCTTTCCATCTCTCTCTCTGCCCCTCACTGACTCCCACTCTCTCTCTCAAAAGTAAATGAATAAACCTTTAAAAAATTGGGGCAGGGCACCTGAGTGGCTCAGGTGGTTAAAGGATAGGCTCTTAGTTTTGGCTCAGGACATGACCTCAGGGTTTGTGAGTTTGAGCCCCATGTCTGGCTCTGCGCTGACACTGCAGAGCCTGCTTGGGATTCTCTCTCTTCCTCTCTGCCCCTCCCACCTTGTGTGTATGTGCACTCTCTCTCTCTCTCTCTCTCTCTCTCTCTCAAAATAAATAAATAAGTACTTTAAAAAATTTTTTCAAATGAGAGTCAACAGGATAGTGAGATTCAAAGTAAAGTATCAGATGTATGACCAGCTGAGCTGGACTCCAACCTTTCCACGCCTTTCCATGTATCAAGACATTAGTATAGATATTAATGTTCTGATGCTCATATCTGTGGAAAAGGACACCAATCAAGGAAACCATTATACTGCCTCTTTTTTCAACCTTAATTGGTTACAGTATCCTTGATAATAGGCCTACTTAATGAAAGTAGATACTGTTTCTCACCTGTATCTCTCAATAAAAAAATTTATTAAAATTACAATGTCTCCATTATTCATGTATACTGCACTTCAGATAACTTAAATACAACATGCCAAAAAGCTCTGCCAAATTAATTTTTTTTTTAATTTTTAAAAAACTCTGCTAAAAACAAAAGCATGCAACGGCTATCTCAATTTCCGTTAGGTTGCTTTAAAAATTTTTAACTCAGACAATTCTGGGACCAGAAATGATCTCAGAGGTGGTTTGGTTCAGACCAAACTTTTATAAAAAGTTATAAAGCATAAGGAAGCTAACTGACCTGGGCAAAATGATTTCACAGAGCCAGGATTGGAATCTGGCCATCAAATTCTAATCAAGTATAACTTTCACCATTTCATGGTTGTTGTTGTTTTTTTTTTTTTTAACTTTGGATTGAAAATCAATAAGTGAATGTGGTTTTTCCTTAAATTACTTGAAATTGTTAGGAGCCTGTTTTTTAAAGTCTATAAACTAATTGCAAGTATCAAACATAAAAATAACAAATTTCCCCCTTCTAGACTTTCAGTTATTTAGAAAAAGTTAATCATCTATCATACCAAATACAGTCAACTCAATTACCCACAATACTTCGAAGACTATTTTAAGGATTATTTTCAACACATTTTAAAATCCTACACTTGATTCCTCCAGCTACCCAATACTTAAAAGGTATTTCCCTCAGTCATCAAAAGGGCCCTTAGAAAGCTGAAAGCAACTTAAATATTATTCTAACAAAGTTAGGTTGATATGTCTATAGAGATACACAACATATCCTAAAACACAAAGACACTGGTATTGATCATGCTGATAGTGTATATTAGTGACGATAATCAATAGCTAGTGTTTTAAAAGGTACCCTCATTGCTTTCACTGTGCATTTCATTTTAACTGGTATTTACAGAACACAAACCAACTTGACAAAAAGCATGCTGAATGAAGTAAACAAAATGTGTGATACGAACAGTAAGTACCTCCAGAGAGCAGAATAAGGTAAACACACCCAGGACTTGGTCCTTGCAAGATGGGTAAATTAATTAAGACAGCTGGAAGAGAACAGCATGAGTAACCACAGGAGACAGATATGAATTTATCACTAGAAAGTGAGACTGATCATGGAGAGTTTTTTGTTTTTTTTTTTTAATGTTTATTTTTTTGAGAGAACTCAAGCAGGGGAAGAGGGCGGGGGGAATCTGAAGCAGGCTTTGCACTGATAGCAGTGAACCTGATGTGGGCCTTGAACTCACAAATCATGAGATCATGACCTGATCCGAAGTCAGATGCTTAACTGACTGAGCCACCCAGATGCCCCAGATCATGGGGAGTTTAAAGAACAAGATGAGAAACAGAAGTTCCCACGTTCACCCCAATGACGACAGTAATATTATTTGAGATTTCTAATTCTAAATTTCCATTTTTTTTAAATTTTGGGCCCTATTAACTGAGGAATATTTGTTGAGGCATTTGTTTGCTCAGCATTTGTTGAACTTGCTGATCAAGTTTTATAAAACAAGAACTCACATTCAGCTTTAATCAGGATGAATCCTGAGGTAATTTCCATAAGGGACAAGATGCGAGAATCTGGATATTGCCTGACTCTAATTATTCAACAGAATTCACCAGGGAAGGCCTTAAGAAACAAAAATTTTAAATAGATCATAAAAGAAGCCATTAGTTATAGGATCCAAATCTACGATACCACTAGTCATACTACTTTTAACAAATTCCTTAAAGCAACTGTCTTATCAAGGGGAAGTCCAGAATCTCCTTCAAACAGAACTGTCAGAAATATATGCATATCAGATCCAAATCCATTAGCCATACTACTTTTAACAAATTCCATAAAGCAATTGTCTAGGCAATTTTTTCAATTCTTTAGAGAAAGTCCAGAATCTCCTTCAGACAAAATGGGCTATCAGAAATACTTGCATTTAACCTCCCCCTTTCACCCTCCCCTTTTTTAAACCAAGATAATAGTAAGTGATTTGATATTCGTTCATATTCATCCATGGATTTAATAGCCTTAATAAAAGGCTTACATGGGAGCACTTACTTATTCACTTGTGTAAATGTACATTATCCAATTTAGGAGTTTAGTGAACACTCTGAAAATCTCAAGAGGTTCTGTCTCCCAGAAATCAGAGTAATAGTTCAAAGGTTCATGTTCATACTTTCTCACTCCCCCCCTCTCTCTCTCTCTGTCTCCATATTGTAAAATACCTGGATGTTGTAAAATAATTGTCTACCAAGGCCATTTGCCACCACAAACCACAATAACTCCATTTGCTTGCTAAGTTACCATTTAGGAAACACAACAAGGAAGTACCATTTCAGAAACCGAAAGATCTATCTCATCTCACACCAAAGGTTTGTCACATAAGGGAAAACAATACCACAACTGACTTGAACTTTCTCTCCTAAGTGTCAAGGGTTGCCGGCTTAACAGGCCGGCAGAACAGCAAGATTCGCCGGCCTAGTTTTGCTCGACCGCGCGGGGAATGATGAGCATAAGCAGGGAGCTGATGGGTACACCCCCCTGACCAGTGGGCACCTCCCTCGCCCATCAACCTGCCAAGGTGGGGTGGACCCCTTCTGAATCTCTGTCCTGCACTCACCCACGCCTGCTTCCCGCCAAGAGCCTGTCACCCTCATCTACCCCAAAGAAAGCTTGGGTGCCCTGCAGCTAGTGGAGTGGAGAAAGGGACCCTACGCCTCAGGATGCAACTGGAAGCGCCCCTCCACCCTTGCCCACCCACTATGCTGCTCCCCCTCTCCATTCTCACTGCAGCGTAAGGCAGGCGAAAACCTGAGCCCTACCTATCTCAGGACCCGCTCCAGCCTCCAGCCTTGCGGATCCGCACCCACCTCGGGCCACCGGCCTTACCTCGCCGGATCTCGGCGTGCAAGGCTCCGCCTGCTGAATGGACGCAGTGCACAAACCTGTCTCTCCAGCCCCCCGCCCGCGATTTTTTTGCTCTATACCTCACTGACCGCGCTCTCCCGCCTCCTCGCTGCCTTGGCGACAGCCCCCGCCCCTCCGGCAGCCGCTGATTGGTCCGAGTGGGATCGCGGAAGTTGCCGATTGGCGGGGGAGGAGACGAGGCCGCGCCCGCCGGCTGAGAGGAGGGCGGTGTGGAGCAAGAACGCGAAGGAGCCTGGGGGAGCCTAAGCCAAGAGGGACGTGGCGCTCTACGACGCGGACCGGGAAGCCGCGCCCCTTCCTTCTCTGGCTTTCATGGAGAGGCCTGCGAAGCAGGATTTGGGCGGGTGAGGTGCTGCCCCGGGATCAGGACAAAGCCCCAGGGATCGCCTCCCCTTTGGCTGCCGGCCTGCGTAGGCAGCGCCCAGACCCGTCAGAGACAGGCTGTCAGGCCCATTTTCGCCTACAGGCCTCGCTCGGGGCTAATACCCCCGGCCTCCTCCCTGGCGGGAATCTGTGTCCCCTTTGCAACCTCACCCACCCGGGTTATGGAAGGCCCTCGGCCACTGAGCTTGACTGCTTTTTACTACCCCATTCACACCCCTCTGCGCACACTTCTCTTTTCTCTATACCCTCCCCTCGTAGAACTGAGACGCTACTCCACCACCCCCCTCACTTTAAAGATGGGAAAACTGACTGAGGCTCCAAGATATACGTAGTTCGTGTTTCGAGGGTTACAGAAACTTTTGGAGCCTCGAGGCTGCGCTTGAGTCTGCCAAATAATAGTACCGCTCTGAGCCTTAAGTTTTCTAGCTTGCAAAAAATAGTATCTACCTCAGAGTTATTAGTGAGCATTAGATGAGTATAACATTCCAGAAAACCGGTACAGAACCTGCTGCATATATGTTAATAATGGTTACTTCTTTTTATCAGGAAGTAATGGAGGGTAATAACTAACTGCACCAATTTAGAGCCAGACTGCCTATGTTGCAAAACCGGATTCAGTTTATCATAGGCATTCCAAGTTACTTAAGTGCTTTGTGCCTCAGTTTCCTTGTCTGTAAAATGAGGATAATAATAGAACCCTTCTTACAGCGTTAGTAGAAAAGTGACAGGCACATAGTAAATGGCCAATAAATGTTAGCCATTCTCACCTTAGTGGCTTAGTGACTGTAATTCAAGTCTTTGGTGTCTAAGACCAGCAGACTTTGCTCTGACACACTTCCCATCAACATACTTAGAACAGTGCCTCCAACCTTTTTAAGGTTCAGTTAGAAACTCTTGTCTGTTTTCTTTAAATCAAAATCTTAAACTTTCTCCCTTACCATCATCAAAGTCTTAGAATGTTGTGACTCTGCCTCTAATGAAGGTTTAATAACACATAAATGTAAGGAAAATAATCATGTTCTGTTCCGATGGGTAGATTGGAAAGCAAAAGCACTAGAGTAAGAAAGGATATTCAAGAGGTTATGGTGTAGGAGCACTGCATTTCAATTTGAAAAACATGGGAAATATTATTGTGTGTTGGTTATGTATCATTAGTAATCAATATTAGTGTCAGATCAGGAGACAATACCACATCTCAACACTGTGGAAAATGCTAAACTGTAAACACATTAAAGGCAGGAACTATCTTCCACATTTTTATTCCCCGTTATCTACCACAGGGCCAAACACATAGTGCCTAATCCAGACACTAAGATTCGAGATAGACCCTTTAAGGGGAGACCCTGAAAGATCTGGTAATAATCTCTCTAGATTATTTATAGTAATCCAAGGAGATGAATAATGGAAAATAAGAAAATTGGATCAGCCCAGCAATAAAATGGAAGTAAAAAGGATAACGTACACTAGCTTGGTGACTGAGATGCCAGCATTGTTCTCAGCAATATTCTGGCATGAACAGAGAGAGAAGACAAGGAAGACAGGATAAACAAAGATTAACCAGCAAGATCCAGGATTAGGAGAAATTGCTGAGGAAAATATTTCAGAATGTCATGTGCATATAAAGCAGGCAGCCGCATCTCTTATACTAATAAATGTTGTTTTGTGGTAGAGAAAAATAGAAACGTTATAATGAGCCCTGAAAACATCCTCTATTATGGGACTAATAAGGAAATGTTACTTTACTTAATAGGTAACCCCAAATTTAGGGGGTTTAGCACCAATGGAAAATCTCCTATTGGGGAGGAAGACTGGAGAACATACTATTATTACATTACAAGCGGGAAAAAACAAGGTTTTGGAATCAGAACTGGGTCCCAGTCCTGCCTGGATTAAAAACCCAGCTCTATCTTTATTAACTTAATTTCCTCTGGCAAATTACTTAACCTCTCTCCATAGCATAATTTCCCCATATCTAATATGGAGACAATAAGGGGCACCTGGGTGAATCAGTCGGTTAGGCATCTGACCTGGGCTCAGGTCATGATCTCAGGGTTCATGAGTTCAAGCCCCGCATCAGGCTGTCAGCTGTCAGCACAGAGCCTGCTCCAGATCCTTTGTCCCCCTCTCTCTCTGCCCCTTCCCCGCTCATGCTTGCACTCTCTCCAAAATAAACATTAACAAAAAAGATTCTCTGCCTCTGCTCCTCTCCCCAGCTCAAGCTTGCTTGCTCTCTCAAAAATTAAATTAAAATAAAATAAAATAAAATAAAAATAACATGGAGACAATAATAGTTTCCCCTTCTAGAGTTCTAAAGATTAAATGAGTTTATATTTGTGAAGCAGACCAGCCTGGCATACAGTAACTGCTATTTTAATGTTTGATAAAATATTGGTTTCAGTTTCTACATCTGTATCCTGGGATCTTAGTATTGGACTTACTGTAATGATTCGAATGATGTATATAAAGTGTTAGAAAGGAGATGCTCGGGGTGCCTGGGTGGCTCAGTCGGTAGGCGTCCGACTGCAGCTCAGGTCATGATCTCACGGTCCCTGAGTTCCAGCCCCGCGTCGGGCTCTGGGCTGATGGCTCAGAGCCTGGAGCCTGCTTCAGATTCTGTGTCTCCCTCTCTCTCTGCCCCTCCCCCGTTCATGCTCTGTCTCTCTCTGTCTCAAAAATAAATAAACGTTAAAAAAAATTAAAAAAAAAAAAAAAGGAGATGCTCAGTAGATATTATTCTCTTCCCTTCCCCCACCCCCACCCCCAGCCTGTTAACTTTGAATCCCTATCTGATTATCACTGCCACTGCCATCAAGGGGCTATTGCTCAACCTGGTCTACGCAAGGATAAAGTATCTTTCTTGATTTCCCTCAGCTCAGATGAGAAGCTCAAAATGAATTTACTGGAGGCAGGAGAAAATGAAAGGGAACAATTCCTGAGAACCAGCTGATGTGAAGCCTGCCCCCATTGCACATCTGTTGATATTTTCAGCAGGAAAAAAAAATGGTGTCAAGGAGATCTGGCTTCCTAATACCTCAATTCTTACACTTCTCAATTCTTCTAGGATCCCACAGAACATCAGCTGGCCAAGCTCTTCATTGTGTTCAGAAGAAGGTAGAGGGAGGCAGGCATGAGTATTTACTGAAGAGAAAGTAAGTAATCAGACACAAGAAAACTCAATAGTACGCTCTATCTGGGAGCCAAGACTTATTCATTTTTATTAAGATCTAGTACAGAGGTCAGCACTATGACCAAAACTATGGCCCTTGGACCAAGTCAAACAACTGCCTGTTTTTGTGAATAGTTTTCTTGGAACACAGCCATACTCACACTCATTTGTTTATGTACTGTCTCTGGTTGTTGTTGTACTACAATTGCAGGGTTGAGTGGTTGTAACAGAGACCTTTTGGCCCTCAACACTAAAAATATTTACTACCTAACTCTTTATAGAAAAAAGAATTGCTAACCGCTGATTTAGAAAATTCTGCCAGAATCACCTTTTCAGTATCCTCAGTGCAAAAATTTTCACCTTCATAAAATCCTCTAATCCATTGCTTCTAATGTGCATACAAATCACCTGGGGATCTTGCTAAAATGCAGCTTCTGATTCAGTAGATCTATAATGAGGCCTGAGATTCTGCATTTCTAACAAGGTCTAGGGGATACCACTTGGTCTGGATCAACGTGACTTCATCGGGGGTTTTTTTCTTTTTTTTTTTTTTCTTCATTGAGATGTAATTGACAAATAACATTATATTAGTTTCAGGTAGACAACATAATGTTTCAAAATTATATATTCAATATGTATATATTGTGAAATAATCACCACAATAAGTCTAGTTAACATCCGTTACCATACATAGTTACAAATTATTTTCTTGTGATGAGACTTAAGATTTACTCTTTTAGCAACTTTTAAAAATGCAATACAGTATTTTTAAACTGTAGTCACCATGCTGTACTTTACATCCTCAGGATTTATTTATTTTATAACTGCAAGTTTGTACCTTTTGACCACCTTCATCTATTTCACCCACTCCCCACCCCCTAGATCTGGCAACCACAATCTGTTCTGTCTTTAAGTTCAGTTTTGTTTTTACTTTCCACACATAAGTGAAATCATATGATATTTGTCTTTCTCTATCTGACTTATTTCATTTAGCATAATGTCCTCAAGGTCCATCCACACTGTTGCAAATGGCAGGGTTTTCTTGTTTTTATGGCCAAATTATTCCATTGTATATCAATACCATAATCTCTTTATCCATTCATCCATTAGTGAACACTTAGGTTGTTTCTACTGTAAATAATGCTGCAATGAACTTGGAGATGCAGGTATCTTTACAAGTTAGTGTTTTCATTTCATTGGGATAAATACCCAGTTGTGGAATTGCTGGATCATATGGTAGTTCTATTTTTAATTTTTTAAGAAACCTCCATATTACTTCCCATGGTGGCTGCACCAATTCACACGCCTACCAACAGTGCACAAGGGTTTCCTTTTTTCCACATCCTTTCCAATATTTGTTATTTCTTGTCTTTTTGATAATAGCTATTCTAACAGGTATGTCAGTGAGGTGATATTCCATTGTGGTTTTGACTTGCATTTCTCTGATGCTTAATGATATTGAACATCATTTCATGTGTCTGTTGGCCATTTGAATGTCTATTCAGGTCTGTTGCTAATTTTTAAATTATATTTTTTTAAGTAATCTCTACACCCAACATGGGGATTGAACCCAGACCCCGAGATCAAGAGTTGCATGCTCTATTGCCTGAGCCAGCCAGGCACTCCTTTTTTTTTTTTTTTTTTTTTTTTTTTGGCTATTGAGTTGTATGAGTTCTTTATATATTTAGTTATTAACACCTTACCAGACATATGATTTGCAAATGTTTTCTCCCATTCCATAGATTGCCTTTTAATTTTGCTGATGGTTTCCTTTGCTGTGCAGAGACTTTTATATGTGATGTAGTCCCATTTGTTAATTTTTGTGTTTCTTACCTTTGCTTTTGGTGTCAGTTCTAAAAAGTCATCAACTGGGGCGCCTGGGTGGCGCAGTCGGTTGGGCGTCCGACTTCAGCCAGGTCACGATCTCGCGGTCCGTGAGTTCGAGCCCCGCGTCGGGCTCTGGGCTGATGGCTCAGAGCCTGGAGCCTGTTTCCGATTCTGTGTCTCCCTCTCTCTCTGCCCCTCCCCCGTTCATGCTCTGTCTCTCTCTGTCCCAAAAATAAATAAAAACGTGGAAAAAAAAAGAAGAAAAAAAAAATTTAAAAAGTCATCAACAAGACCTGTGTTAAGGTGCTTACACCTATGTTGAAGTTCCTGTAGGAGTTTTATGGTATCAGGTTTACATTATGTATTTAATCTATTTTGAATTGATTTTTGTTTATGGTGTAAGATAGTGGTCCAGTTTCATTCTTTGACTTGTTGCTGTCTAGTTTTCCCAACACCATTTACTGAAGAATCTATCCTTTCCCATTGTTCATTCTTCGCTCCTTTGTCAATAATTAATTGGCCATATATGCATGAGTTTATTTCTGGGTATTCTGTTCCACTGAGCTATTATGTCTGTTTTTATGCCAATGCCATACTGTTTTGATTACTATAGCTTTCTAATATAGTTTGAAATCAGAAAGTGTGAAGCCTCTGGCTTTGTTATTCTTTCTCGATTGCTTTGGCTACTTGGGGTCTTCTATGGTTACATATTAATTTTAGGATTGTTCTATTTCTGTAAAAAATATCACTTGAATTTTGATAGGGATTATATTGAATCTATAGATTGCTTTGGGTAAGTATGGAAATTTTGACAATATTAATTCTTCTAGTCCATGAGCATGGAATATCTTTTCATTTATTTGTGTCTTCTTCAATTTCTTTCATCAATGTCTTACAGTTTTCAGTGTATAGGTATTTCATCTTCTTGGTTAAATTTATTTTCTAGGTATTTTATTCTTTTTGATGCAATTGTAAATGGGATTATTTTCATAATTTTTCTTTCTCATCAGTGTTTATTATCAGCTCTCTCATTATTTCTTCCTTCATTATCTAGCTTAATTTCTCTGGTTCATCAGTAATATAAGTCCCATATAAACATCAACTCCCTTGTATTTCTTTCCCTGTATTTCTCTCACCTGAAGAAAAACCCAGCCGTGGATAAACTCAAAATATTCCTTTTCCTTGTCTCTAGCAATGTAGTTCTGTATTGCTAGAGAAATATCATTAGACCCATGTCTCTAAATTCATGGTCACCAACCTCAGACAGACTCTAACCACTGCCCAGCAATCTTCCAGTGTTTAGCATATTGTCTCTTGCATGCTTACGAAGGCCATTCCATGTTTCTTGCTCCTTAGACCTCCCATTTGACATTCCCACTCATTTTCACTTGATCTTAAGTCAACTTTGTTGAGAAGCTCCTTGTACAAGTTAAGGAAATCTTGTTTTAAAACAGGATTTTTCAACAACAGCATTACTGATACCTTGCGTCAAATATGTTTTGTTGAGGGGATTGTACTGTGTATTATAGATGTTACCCACATCCCTGGTATCTTCATTCTAGGTGCCAAAAATACCACCCTCGGTTGTGGCAACCAAAAATATCTCCAGAAATTGCCAGATATCCCTTAAAAGGCAAAATCTCCCTATTTGAGAACCATTGGTTTAAAACAACAGATACCAATTCTAACTAACTTAAAGAAAAGGGAGATTTATTGAGAGGATAATTGAGTAACTCAAAGACAGACTAAGCAGGAAAACAATTCCCGGGGCAAGAGATCTTGGGCCTTCTTTCTAGAAGGGATAATAGATTATCTCCTTATGTCTTTGGATATTCCTAATTAAGTTTAAATTTTTCAGCAGAAAGAATCTAAGTTCTGTTTAGATCAGGTATCTATTCCTGTGGCCTGGAAATAGAGTCTATAACCAGAATCAAGCTAGGAAGAGATGTTCAGCAGTAAAAAAGGAATAGAACCATACTTCCCTCGTATTCTATATCTGTATTCAGCTAAAATGACATAAAACCTGACTACAGAGGCTTCAATGAATTGGAGTTTATTTTTCTGTGATAAAAATAAGTCTGGAGCGGGGGTCCCTGGGTGACTCAGTCCGGTTAAGCATCCAACCCTTGATTTTGAGTCAGGTCATCATCTCAGTTTGTGGAACTGAACCCTGCGTTGAGCACAGAGCTTGCTTGGGATTCTCTCTCTCTCTCTCTCTCTCTCTCTCTGCCCCTCCCCCACTTGCATGCACTCACTCGCACTCTCTTTCAAAGTAAATAAATAAACTCAAAAAAACATAAGTCTGGAGGTAAATAGCGGTCAGCATTGCTTCGGCTGCTAAACAGTGTCATGATAGTCTCTTTCCTTTTCTCAGCTCTAGCTTTTCATTTTCAAGTTTATTGAAGGTTGAAAGATGGCTATTATACTTCCTGCATCATGAACTTGACCACATTCAAAAATAGGAAAAACATAGGAGTTTGAGGAAAGCAACAAAGGTCCTTTTATATCAGAAGTTCCTTCCCCTTTTCTTAGCAAAGGAAAAGCTTTCACTGAAGCCCCCTCAGCAAAAAACTCTTAAGTTCCATGGACTAGAAATAGGTTATATGGTCATTTTCTTAGCTGCAAGATATGATGGGATAGTTAGTATCTGGCAAAGGGGAATGCGACTGTCATGACTGGCTGATACCAGTCACTATTAACTCCCTAGTTCTGGGCCACTGGTGCCAAATTTTGGGCTCTATTCACAAGAGAAGAGGGCCTGAGCTGTTGATTAAGCAACAGCGTAGTGTCTGCCACGTTTTCCTACTACCAAATCCACAAACCTACATGATTCTGTAGTCATTTCCTTTCTTTCCTTCTGTAACAATAAAAGGCAATCCTTTGACTTATATTCTGAATCCATTCCCCTCACTCAGTTCTCAAGGACTTCACTTTTTTCACTTGACTATCCTCTTTCTTTCCTGTATCATTTATCTCCTCTACCTATTGAATCACACTCTTAGGCATGCTCTAAGAGTGTTTTCCATCTTTAAAAATCCCTTTCTTATGGATAGATAAAAAGATTTGATAAAGGAAATAGAGTAACATTTTTATTATAGAATTTAGTGATACTTGCTGTGAAATTTGTTCCATTTTTCTGTGTGTTTAGAACTTTCATAATAAAATATTTGAGGGGCACTCGGATGGCTCAGTTGGTTAAGCATCCAACTCTTGACCTCAGCTCAGGTCTTGATTTCAGGATTGTGAGTTTGAGCCAGACTATTGGGCTCCATGCTGGGCATGGAGCCTACTTAAAAATAGAATAGAATAGGGGCGCCTGGGTGGCGCAGTCGGTTAAGCGTCCGACTTCAGCCAGGTCACGATCTCGCGGTCCGTGAGTTCGAGCCCCGCGTCAGGCTCTGGGCTGACGGCTCGGAGCATGGAGCCTGTTCCTGATTCTGTGTCTCCCTCTCTCTCTGCCCCTCCCCCGTTCATGCTCTGTCTCTCTCTGTCCCAAAAATAAATAAACGTTGAAAAAAAAAATTAAAAAAAAATAGAATAGAATAAAAAAATAAAAAAATAAAAAGAATAGAATTAAAGTAAAATAAAATAAAATAAAATATTTGAAATAAAATCCTTACCTTGATTCCAAATCACCCTCTAAATTCTTTCTCTGGTTATTGTTTGCTCAAATTCCTTTAAAATTTCCTTTCTCTACTTGCTCCCCTCCCTTTTACTCTCAGTTTATGCCAATCTGGCTTTCATCTCCTCCACTCCCCTTAGATTGCTCACCTTTGAATGGACAGTTTCCTGTCTTCATCTTGTTCAACTGTTAGCAGAATTCTTTGCTGCTAACTTCTCTCTCTTTTAAATACTTTACATTCTTGGCATCTGATAGCATTGTCTCCTAGTTTTCTTTCTACCTTTCTAAACACTCCTTTCAGTCTCCTTTGCAACATTCTTCTCCATTACCCAGCTTCTAAAAGTTGGAATGTCTCAGGTGTTGGTTCTGGAACCGCTTCTCTGTCTAGGGCCAGTTCTTACACAAGGGCACTATTGGTGTTTTGTGTTGGGCACTTCTCCATTGAGCAGGATTTGCCATGTATTTCAGGATGTTTTACATTCCTAGACCCTACCCCCTTGTCCCTCTGGTCCATTTGACAACACAATTACCTCCAAGCAGTCCCTAAAAAAATGATACCTCTCAGGGTTAAAAACAATTTTGAATCTTACTGAGTGATCCCAGCCAGTCCATTACATTAAATATACTTATGCTAATTCTCAGTTATCTCCCGCCCAAACATCTCTTTCAAACTCTAGACTGCCTCCAACTCTGTGCATGGCATTTCTATTTGAATGGCCTATTAGAGAAGCCCTATACATTTTTGATGACTCAATGATATAATTAACTATCTTAATTCACCCTCTTGTCTAAAACTAAGTTCTTGATCTTTTCCTACCTGTTGTTCCCTGTGGGAGGCATGGAGATATACTGCTAACATCCCCTTCAAGAAAGGACTGGCTGCCCAGCTCTGAGGAGTGTGGTTAGCTGACAGCCTCTAGTTCTTACTTGCTTCAGGGTCCACCTCAGCTTTAGAGCCAACGTTACACTCTTCTTAGAATATAACTGAGAGCATACTCTTCTTGGGGAGGCTTCCAGGCAGTGAACGAGCAAGGTGGTAGTACAAGGGCCTACTCCAATGCAGAACTCCACTAGCTCGTAGTCTTTGCCCTGGAGCTCCCCATTAGGCTGGCAGAGATGATCAGCTTTGCATCACTTTCTGTGACCTCCCTCTTCACAATTCTGCTTCTGCTTCTTTTCCTTTTAGTAGTGTTATTCCCTGATAAACCTTTTACACCTCTGTCTTAACATCTGCTTCCCAGAGAACCTATTCAGCATTCTATCTTTCTCATTTCAGTAAATGGTACGCACCCAGTTGCTCAAGCCACAACCCTGTGAGTCATCCTTGATTCTTAGTTTTCCTTCATACTACCTAACTAATCCATCAACACGTTCTGTTGATTCTACCTCCAAGGTACATGATATCTCTCTCTCCTGCTATCAGCCCCACCCAAGTCATCATCATTTCTCATTGGAATACTGCAAATGGCCTCAAACTAGTATCCTGCCCCACTTTGATCCCCTACAATCCATTCTCCACACAGCAGTCGGAGGTGATCTTCAAAACATAGCCCTGCTCTATATGAAAACAGTGGCTTCAGGGTGCCTGGGAGGCTCAGTCGATAGACCCTCCTGAGCCTCCGACTTTGGCTCAGGTCATGATCTTGCAGTCTGTGGCTTCAGACCTCACTTCGGGCTCTGTGCTGACAGCTCAGAGCCTGAAGCCTGTTTCTAATTCTGTGTCTCCTCTCTCTCTCTTTCTCTGCCCCTCCCCCACTCACGCTCTGTGTCTCTCACAAAAATAAACATTAAAAAAAATTTTTTTAAGATAAAAACATAATACAAAGAAAACAATGGCTCCTTATCCAAACTCCTTACTCTTCTATCAAGGCTCTTCATGATGTCTCCTATCTTTCCGTTCAGCCTCATTTCTCACAACCCTTCTCAGTTACTATACCCTAGCCGTGTTGGTTTCTTTGTTCTTAGAAAAAAGCTAAGGCTTTTGCCCAAGCTGTACACACTTCAATAACCACTGTTTCCCCTACATTTTACATGGCTGGATCTTTCTTATTAGAATTCAAGTGCCACTGCCTCAGAAAAATCCTCTCTGACCACTCAATCTGAAGTAATTTCCCTCTCTTCCTTTCTATTATTCTCCCTAAGAGTATATGTATGTGTGTATGTATGCATATATATGTGAAATTCATTTACATATATAGATATTCATATATACACACTTCTTTCCTTAATTGTTTTTATCTGCCTCTCTCACTAGACCATACGATCTTATTTGGTCTATCACTATTTACCCAGAGCGTAGCACAGTGTCTGATGCATATAGTAGGCAATCAATACATATTTGCTGAGGGGCTCCCGGGGGGCTCATTTGGTTAAGCGTCCAACTTTGCCTCAGGTCATAATCTTGTGGTTCCTGAGTTCAAGCCCCACATCAGGCTCTGTACTGACAGCTTAGAGCCTAGAGCCTGCTTCAGATTTTGTGTCTCCCTCTCTCTCTGCCCCTCCCCTGCTCATGCTCTGTCTGTCTTTCTCTCTCTCTCTCTCTCTCTCTCTCTCAAACTAAATAAACATTTAAAAAAGTTTTTAAACAATACATATTGGTTGAATGGATGAAAGGAAGATCACCTAATTATGTTAGGTCATTATGTTGTTAGGGATTTTTTTTTCTTAGTGTTTTAGCAAAGGGATTTGATTTTTGTTTTTGTATTTTTTTCTTTAGAAATAGAATGGAAATTGTATTCTCTGCCTACTGATATTATAGTGATTAACATATAGGAGATAAATATTAATAACAGGAAGTCATAATATCTAGATCCATGTTATAATGACCATAATTTCAAGAGTCTCTTACTTTACAAATTAGTCTATTCATACCCCCAAAATTTTATAATATCCTTAAAACAATAATCCTACTCCCACTTAACAATCTTAAAAAAAAAAAAAAAAGAATAAACTAGTGTGAAGAATCCTGAGGTATATATTCCATGGATTATAAAAATTTAGTGAGAATAAAATTTAGTCATGCTGTAGTAAGGAACATTATCAAATAAATATTGTGTGCTACATTGATAATTTTCTTTCCTCCCAGCAAAAAGCCTTAAAATGTGCAGTGACTACAGTAAAATAAATCTTATTTCTAATCTCTGGATTTTCATTCCATGAAAATGATAACCTCTCGCTCCCGTTAAGAAACAGACAGTATATCCAGAGAGCAGAATCTCTTTCAAGATCTTCTATAAAAATAAATTAGGATAAAAGTTAACCTGAAATACTTGGAAAACTAAGTTTATACTTTTTACTCACTCTGAAGGATCTAAATCACAATTTTTAAGCATCCTTCTGTAACTTTGATGATTCTTTCAAAAATCTTTGTTAATGCAAACATTTTCTTTTTTCTTTTCTTTCTTTCTTTTTTTTTTTTTTTTTTTTAGAGAGCAAGAGAATCTTAAGCAGGCCCATGCCCAGTGCAGAGCTCAATATGGGGCTCAATCCCACGACCCTGGGATCATGACCTGAGCTGAAATCAAGAATCAGACACTCAACCAACTGAGCCACCCAGGTGCCCCATGTTAATGCAGACATTTTCTTATATGACATCATGAAACTTTCCCAAACAATGTCATCCTTTTGTGATGCCATACAAATGGTTATCTTCCAACTCCCCATCACAAGTTGCAGTCCTGGGATGAGGTCACCATCATGTCATCATCATGACACAAGGGTTGATACAAAGAGATATGCAAAGGATTGCAACGATATGGAGGAATGAGTTGTGTTTCCAAGGTGGTAGGGCCATTCATTTGTCATTAAGGGTGTGGCTAGACAAGAGTGGAGGGAAGACTGTTAGCATAGTTCATGATAGCACAAGGAGAGGGGTAAAATTTGATGCCTCAAGGGTTGGGCAAACTCTGAAATCACTAGAAGGTGGTACAAAATAGTACTGCACAAGAGGAGGAGGGGTGAGTCCATATTTGGGAAATCAGTAATGTCAGAAGGAAATGGAACAGTCCTTCATTCTTTCAAGTATGATATCACAGAAAACTACGAAAAGTTTAGACAAAGTCTCACAAACTGGTGCCCAGGAGTAGAATCAGGCCCATAGACTTGTTTTGTTGGCCTCCTTAGTGGGCTGGGTTTTTTCCCAGTTAGTTGCCAAATTGGGAGTTTCCATAATAAAAATCAGAATTTTTGGCTTCTCTTGAAAATGTTGGAGTTCTGACAATGCTTTGTCTGCCTTCCTACATGGCAGCAGCTAGCTGTAGCAATATAACAGCTTCCTTCTTTGGGCAAAGCAGATACTTTTAGTTTACCAGTCCCCACTTAGCCAGCTTTACTCATATTATCCACCTAGCACTTATAGGCATTTAAGTTTGTGACACTGGTTTGGTGAATTCCATATAACAAAAAGCTGAGTCGATGTTGAGGAAGTATGTCATAGGACGGAAAGGCAATCTCTGATATAAAAAGGTATACAGACCTTATAAAAATCATTGTGACAAGGATAGAAGCAGCAGAATATTTATATCCTGCCCGTTTATTCCCAAGAATATTCTTTCTGATTCTGCCACTCTGACCTCAGAGCATTTTGCCCATATTATGTATTTGAGAGCTTTGCAATTTATTCATTAATCAAGAAATGAAAGGGGTGCCTGGGTGGCTCAGTTGGTTGAGTGTCCAACTTCAGCTCAGGTCATGATCTCATGGTTCATGAGTTCAAGCCCCTCATTGGGTTTTGTGCTGGCCTGCTTCAGATTCTGTGTCCCCCTCTCTCTCTGCCCCTCCCCCACTTGTGCTCTGTCTCTCTCAAAAATAAATTAAAAACATTAAAAAGAAATTAATGGGAATGCAAGCTGGTGCAGCCATTCTGGGAAACAGTATGGAGGTTCCTCAAAAAACTAAAAATAGAACTACCATACCACCCAGCAATTGCACTACTAGGCATTTATCCACAGGATACAGGTGTGCTGTTTCAAAGGGACACATGCACCCCCATGTTTATAGGAGCACTATCGACAATAACCAAAGTATGGAAAGAGCCCAAATGTAATGGATAAAGAAAATGTGGTGTGTGTATATATATATATATATATATATATATATATATATATACACATATACACAATGGAGTATTACTCGGCAATCAAAAAGAATGAAATCTTGCCATTTGCAACTACGTGGATGGAACTGGAGGGTATTATGCTAAGTGAAATTAGTCAGTCAGAGAAAGACAAAAATCGTATGACTTCACTCATACAAGGGCTTTAAGAGACAAAACAGATGGCCATAAGGGAAGGGAAACAAAAATAATATAAAAACAGGGAGGGGGACAAAACAAAAGAGACTCATAAATATGGAGAACAAACAGAGGGTTACTGGAGGGGTTGTAGGAGGGGGGATGGACTAAGTGGGTAAGGGGCATTAAGGAATCTACTCCTGAAATCATTGTTTCACTATATGCTAACTAATTTGGATGTAAATTTTAAAAAATAAAAAATAAAATTAAAAAATAAAGAAATTAAGCTGTATCAGCAGAAATCAATTTATAAGATACTTTTCCCCAAAATTCATTAATATTGGCATAATTCTTATTATATGTCTGTTGTCAGATATATCTTTGGTGTCAAACATCCTTGGGTCAGGTGTAGAACAAATCTTATTATCCTCAAGTGGTATAAACCTTTATGTCTTCCAAGGATAAGATATTCCATAACATCTCCTATTATTTGTCCTTGGACCATCCTATTCTCCTTACTGTCTATATGCCCTGGTTCAGACTGCTTCTTTTCTTGGAACGTCTTTCTCTCTCACTAAACTCCTACTCATTCTTCAAGGAACAGTGGAGAAATCATTTTCCCTAACCATGCCCTCCTAGCATTAAGAAAGAACTCCTCCATTAGGCTGTCATAGAATTTTGAAGATACCTTTATTAAAGAAGTTATACTTTTGTTATAGAACCAGAGTAGGCTTTTCTTTTAATGTGTTCATCTCCTTCGGTAAAAATCAAGACAGTGAGTTACTTAAAGGCAGTATTTTTGTGTCTCCAGGGTTTAGTAATCTAAAGACATTTAATAAATATTTGTTGAATGAATGGTCCTAGGGAGATATAGAAATCTACTGGGTCAAAAGGTTACGGGTGGGGCTATGATGGAACTTGCTATTATGTAATAAAAAATCGCCATATGATGTCATGAGAAAATTCTGTGAGAACTTATCTGATGACACCAGTCGAGAAGTGTTGACTACCCAGGAAGAGGAGCTAGATTGTGCGTTTTGGTGTCCAGGGTGATGCAGGCCTCTCAGGAATGCTCCCATGCCAAGATAAGCATTAATACCTACCACAGTGCTTAGAAGCTAGTAAGCCTACAATAAACATTTATTGAACAAATTAATAAAGGAATGAGTCTGGGAATGAGCTAGCATATTCTGGGCTCTAGGCCATCCTAAACCAGGCTTTGATTCTAATCTAGGTTAGTCAGGAGTGGTTTGGTGTCTGTGTCAAGCTGTACTGGCACATACTATGCTCCGAGTTGAGCTGATCTCTTAGGTAAGGACAACATGGTTGTTTATCTATGCCAATACGAATCTGGGTACCGCATTGTATTGAGAATGGTACTGCTGCGATTCTGACTGAATTATAAACCGGTTTCTGACCTGAATGTTTAGACTGGGCAGCAGGTTTGATCTTAGATGTGGGTTCCATTTTGGGCTATAGATTGGTTTGGGATTTTCCTTGGGTATGAAATTAGCCCCTAAGGAATCATGAACTAGGTCAGACCACAGAGTGTGGCCAAAATTCAAAGATAAAAAAGTTAGTAACTCAGGTAACTTTTGACCACAGTATTTTGGGATATATATACTTAGGCTAAAGCCCAAAAGAACTGTAAACAAAATTTTTTTTACTTTTTTTTGCTACTTTATTGAGCTATGACTGACATATAAAAAGCTATACATATTTAACATATACAGCTCAATTCAACAAATACAGTTTGGAGATAAGTAGATACCTATGAAACCATCACCACCATCAAGGTCACACATATCCATCATTTCCCAAAGTTTCCTCCCAACTTCTTTACTGTTGTTGTTGTTGTTAGTGTTGTGTGTGTGTGAGTGTGTGTGTGTGTGTGCGTGCATGTGTGGTAACAACACTTAACATAAGATCTACTCTAGAATAGAACATTTTAAATGTATGTTCTAAAATAGAACATTTTAAATGTATGATACAGGACTGTTAGCTATAGGCACCATGCTGTATAATAGATCTTCAGTACTTATTTATCTTACTTAACTGGAATTTGACCCTTTGGCCATCACCTCCCCATTTTCCCCTCTCCCCAGCCCCTGGTAACCATCATTCTACTCTCTACTTCTGTGAGTTGGACTATCTTAAATTCCACATATAAGTAAGATCATCAGTATTTGTCTTTTTATGGCTTATTTTACTTGGTGTAATGTCCTCCAGGTCCATCCATGTTGTTGTGAATGGCAGGATTTTTTTCCTTTTTAGGGCTGAGTAATATTCCATTGTTTGTATGTATCACATTTTCTTTATCTTTTCATCTATTGATGAAAATTTTTATTATTTCCATATATTGGCTATTATGAATAATGCCCCAGTGAACCTGAAAGTGTAGTTATCTCTCCCCAAGATCCTGATTTCAATTCCTTTCGATAAATATTCAAAAGTGTGATTGCTGAATCATAGGATGGATCTATTTTTAACTTTTTCAGGAATTTCCATGCTAATGTCCATAATGGCTGTACCATTACATTACCACCAACAGTATACCAGGGTTCCCCCTTTTCCACATCCTCACCAACACTTGCTATCTTCTGTTTTTATAATAATAGCCATTTTAACAGTTTTGAGAGTCTATAGGTTGCCTTTTCATTTTGTCAATGGTTTCTTTTGCTGTGCAGCCCAAGTGGACATAAGGAAAATAAAATCAACTTTTTAAGTTTTGTCTTTCACTGTGCTTTTTAATATTCTGGAATAAACTGACACTTTATAATTTAGGTCATTGGTTCTCTTTCAGAACCATGAAGTCAAAGCTATTTTATAATACTTAGATGTTATTTATTGCATGGAATCATCATTGCTAACTGTAAATAAATCAATAAAAGTCTTTAAAATTTTCTTGGTTTGATTTCCAATATGATAAGTATAAGTACAAAGGAATCTGGAGACTAAAAACTTTGAGAATCTCTGCTTTAGAACAAAAGCTATTATTTTTTCTTGAAAAACAAAAAGGCATACATTATATTTCTCTGTAAGTATTGCTCCTGGAATAGACTCAATCATTTATATTGACTAACTTTTTTTTAATGTTTATTTGTTTTTGAGAGACAGAGAGAGAGCAGAGGAGGGGCAGAGAGATAGAGAGAGAGAATCCCAAGCAAGGCTCTGCACTGTTATGTAGCACAGAGCCCAATGTGGGGCTCAAACCCATGAAGTGTGAAATCATGACCTGACCTGAAATCAAGAGTCAGATGCTCAACCAGCTATGCCACCCAGGAGCCCCTATGTTGACTAACCTTTAACCAAAGTTAACTAAATTCTATTGCACAAAAAAAACTGGAAGGATGGATAAGTGAGATCTACCTGTTGTACAGGAGTTTTCTAGCACACTAGCAAAGCTGATCAATAAAGTAATACTTCTCCATCTCTTTTCAACTTCTTAAAGTAGCAAAAGTGAACATGTTTATTAACATGTTTATTATAGCCACTGTAATACACAAAAAGAAGCAAAACCATGTACACCTTAAACCATGCTTAGTAATAATCAGTGATGCAATATTCTACATTACTTAGAAGTTATCTAGGTATTTGATGATTATCCATCAATTAACTTAGTATCAGTTCCACGTTTTAAGTTTAAAAACTTGGGAATTAACTTCAGGTTACTACAAATCATGCATACTGAAAAATATAATTACTATTAAAACATTTGTCATTTTAATGATTCAATTTAGTTGAACACAATTTTCTATTTCATAATCTTAAACATCATTAATGCCCACTAGTCAAAGATGACCAGGAACACTCCTAGAGTAGAACAAGTTTGGTTTATAACTCATTGAAGCAGGAGGGAGCATATATGATGGGCAACCGTGGGGTGGCTCAGTAAAAGGGTGTTAGAAAGGACTGACAGAACTTGAGATTTGGGTGGGTGATTTGGGAAAAGGGTTTACTCTAGGTTGGGTCTTGTCAGAAAGTAGGGACAATTCTATGAGTATCTCAATAAATCTTATTCATAGGGAGGGCAAACTAAAGCAAGCCTAGAACTATAATTGGTAAAGCAGCATCAGTCACTCATTCTACCTGGTATAGGGAGATATTTGGTATTTTATGGCTCGGACAATGTTCTTGTTTTGTCTGTGTTTGGATATGATTCTTGGAATGGGCTTGTTTTTGTCTTAATCTATCATGGTCATAGAGTGGCCTTATCTGATGTTGATGTTCTATGAAATAGCTCATGTTCAGCAGAAGACCATCAAGATCTACCTGTGACCGCCAGGCTAGCTCATAGCAACACTGAGGCCCAGCAGCTGATAGCACCAGGACAGTTCTTGGATGGCAAGGGCTGATTTTTTCTTTATTAATGGGATATAGAAGTAATGTTAGCTTATTTGGTCAGTAAACCTCCATATGTTTAGGATAAACAAATCCAAGTAGAACAAAATGTATGTTTGTATTTTACTTAACACGGATAAATCAGAGAAAAGCAATAGCTATTTTCTAAAACCAAAATTGTTAAATGAGTCTTGAAGGGATTCAGAAGATGCCACCTCAAAATATGCTGATTTGGCCTACTGATTATTTTGAGCTAAAGGCACTTGAAAAAAAGTAGGTATAAGAAGGGCACTCTGACTTCCCCTTTTCTTCCTGCAAGCAGGAGATAAAACTCCATGTGAAAGATGTCCTCTCTCTACCTGGAGGAAAAGAACATCCTATTGCCACAGATAGGAAATCGAGGTCACAAGAAATCTGTACAAACAAATTTTGTTAAAATAATCCTACCTTCCTTGAGCTTCCCCGTATATTTATTTTAGTTACTTGTTCACAATTACTGCTTTTTGTTCAACCTGGTATATAAACACTTAGGCCTAACCACTTTTTTGGGGTCTTCATTTTCCTGTAAAGTTTCTCATGTAAATGTAAAAATAAAATTTGTATATTTTTCCTTTCTTAATCTATGTCAACTTAATTCTCAAGCCAGTCAGAGACCTTAAGAGGGTAGAGGAAAAGTTTTGCCTCATCTGCACCCTCATTCGCCAAAGGTTTACCTTAATTATGTGAACTTGGATTTTTTTTAATTTATTTATTATTTTTTATTTGAGAGAGAGCGAGAGAGAGCACATGAACGTGAGCAGCAGGGAGAAAGAGAAAATCGAGCAGGCTCCATGCTCAGTGCAGAGCCTGACATGGGGCTTGATCCCACAACCCTGGGATCATGACTTGAGCTGAAATCAAGAGTCACATGCTCGACCAACTGAGCCACCCAGGTGTCCTTATGTGAACTTGGATTCTTAAAATGTTTCTGAGTTAGTTTCTGTTAGAATTTTTTTAGTCAGCACACTTAAATAGATGTTTGATTTCCTTATTTAAGGGAATTTTAGGAATAGTTGATTTATATGAGTGCTTAGCTGTCTCTATAAGCCAACCAGAAAAGAGCTCTTTTAATTTAGAAGACTTCCTAAACTACTTTATTAATATCTTCCAGAGATAGGAAGGCATTTCACACTTCTACAAGAAATAAAGGGCTTTCTAAGTTACATACAAATGGGTACACACAGACCTAGATTTCTAGCTCTAAATCTACAATTTCAGACACAACTGAAGAGTAAACATAGAAACACAAAAACTCACTACTTTAGATATCAAAAGTTGTTACCCCTCCTGGTGTGAAGCTAATACCCCTTCAGCTGTGAGTGATCTTAAAGCAGACAGACAAACAAGACCAACAAACCAGATCTCTGTTTTCTCTTATCCAACAGAAATAGATCTGTATCATCCATCTGCATATTTCACCAAATGGTCAGACTTTAAAACCACATTCCCAATCATGGCTGTCAAGTTTGAAGAATAACTTATCAGCCATAAAATATACAGAAACAAAAAATAAAGCACAGGGACACCAGGGTGGCTCAGTCGGTTGAGTGACTGACTTGGGCTCAGGTCATGACCTCCTAGTTCATGGGTTTGAGTCCACATCAGGCTGTGTGCTGACAGCTCAAAGCCTGGAGCCTGCTTTGGATTCTGTGTCTTCCTCTCTCTCTGCCCCTTCCCCACTCATGCTCTGTCTCTCTCTCAAAAATAAATAAACGTTAACAAATTTACTTTAAAAAATTATAAATAAATACAGCACAAAATTAGTAGAGGAGATAAGAAACTAGAAAAACAGGGGCACTTGGGTGGCTCAGTCAGTTGAGTATCTGACTCTTGATTTCTGCTCAGATTATGATCTCACGGTTTGTGGGATCAATCCTGGCATTGGGCTCTGCATTGACAGCATGAAGCCTGCTGGGGTCCTCTCTCTCCCTCTTTCTCTGCCCCTTCCCAGTTTGTGCATGGTCTCTCTCTCTCTCTCCAGCACATGAGCAATTTTTCTCTCTCAAAATAAATAAATAAATAAACATTAAAAATAAAAGAAAGAAACTAGAGAAACAGAGAGTCAGGCAAATTAAAGTTCTAGGGCCACTTAGCATTCACTTCTATGTGTCAAAAAATAAGTATCTGGGCTTAAGCCAGCCATGAGGTACACTTCTCCAGCAGTGTATTTTACCTGGCCCTTTCATGTAAATCCATTGGACATGCTGGTGGATAACCTCCAAAATAGTTAAAAGTATGCACTTTTTGAAAAGGTAAAATCATGACCGATACAAATATAAACATGTATCAAAATTTTTATTTGACTCATTAATTTATAAGGGAACCAGGAATGTATTATAATAGGTTCAAAGAAGAATAAATGATGTTGAAATAAATTTTACAATTAGATACAAAACTGGTCTATCAACAGGGCAATAATCTATTGCATCCACAAGACATAATTCATTTCCATTTCTCTGGACAAAAACAGCTGCATTATTCTCTGTTTTCTACAATTTACAGAGTTATAAACTAGCTCAAAGACAATGATGGGGGCGGTAACTGGGAAGGATGCACTAAACAGGCATGAGTAATCATTTTGTTAGTCCATTTAAAATTTTTTCACAATTTACAGTAGATTCACAATCTACTGACAAGTAGATCCCATTTTTAAAAATATGTATGTATATGTATGGGTAGATATAACTAAGTAGATTTTTGTAGGATTATACAAGTAATAAAATATTTTAAAAGACTAGCTTATTAATATGGCATAGGGGGTTTAATGTGGGTAGAGGAAGGAAAGGGAAGGTAAATAAGGGAGGAGTCAAGAAAAAGGAAGGAAAAACTGCATTTTAAAAAATCATTGTATATGAGGAGCACCTGGCTGGCTCAGTTGGTAGAGCATGTGGCTCTTGGTCTCAGGGTTGTGAATTCAAGCCCTATGTTGGGTGTAGCAGTTAAGAATAAAATCTTTAGGGGGGCGCCTGGGTGGATTGGTCGGTTAGGCGTCCGACTTCGGCTCAGGTCATGATCTCACGGTCCGTGAGTTCGAGCCCCGCGTAGGGCTCTGTGCTGACAGCTCAGAGCCTGGAGCCTGTTTCAGATTCTGTGTCTCCCTCTCTCTCTGCCCCTCCCCTGTTCATGCTCTGTCTCTCTCTCTCTCAAAAATAAATAAACGTTAAAAAAAAATTAAAAAAAAAAAGAATAAAATCTTTAGGAATAAATCATTGTATATGATATTACCATATTTATACACTTCAGTTTTTTGTTCTAGGTGATAGCAGGTGTTTGTTACATTTTTCTAAGAAACTTTCTTTTCCCAAAGAAAATTTAAAAAGAAAAAAGAAAGGATCAGACATCAGCATCATTATAGGAACTGGGATGTGGTCTTCAGTTGGCCAGGCTAGCCTGGTCTGGCCTTTGTTTCTTGTTCTTAGTTGTCAATGCTACTCTCTTTTTTTTTTTTTTTTTAATGCATATTTTCAACGTTTATTTATTTTTGGGACAGAGAGAGACAGAGCATGAACGGGGGAGGGGCAGAGAGAGAAGGAGACACAGAATCGGAAACAGGCTCCAGGCTCTGAGCCATCAGCCCAGAGCCTGACGCGGGGCTCGAACTCGCGGACCGCGAGATCGTGACCTGGCTGAAGTCTGACGCTTAACCGACTGCGCCACCCAGGCGCCCCTCAATGCTACTCTCTTAAGTGTTTCTTTTTTTTTTTTTTTTTTTTTTTAATTTTTTTTTTTTTTTTTCAACGTTTATTTATTTTTGGGACAGAGAGACAGAGCATGAACGGGGGAGGGGCAGAGAGAGAGGGAGACACAGAATCGGAAACAGGCTCCAGGCTCTGAGCCATCAGACCAGAGCCCGACGCGGGGCTCGAACTCACGGACCGCGAGATCGTGACCTGGCTGAAGTCGGACGCTTAACCCACTGCGCCACCCAGGCGCCCCTCTCTTAAGTGTTTCTAGTGTGTGTTAAATCTGACTTTATCTGGCTTCTTGATTCAGAAACTGAATCCCTCCCGAGCTCTTCCCTGTCCCTGTAATCCCTTTCCTGGGGCAATGAGAGATAAACACTTTCTGATTCCAGAAGCCAGATACATTTAGATTCAATAATCACTCATTGGGCCAGAAAACTGAGTGCTTTGGCTACTGGAAGCCAGTCCACCCAGGTGAAGAAGATTATGTCCAAATATCCTGAGAAACTTCTTCAAAAACCTTCCCTAGAGAAGTGCCACTGGGATCCTGATCAGAGACATTGTCTGAGGATGAATTGACATGGTGGAGCAAACCCACTGAGGTGCAGGTTCAGACACAGCTGAAATATTTCTTGCAATAGGGAAGGACTGACATGGCCAGACTCTGGAAATACCACCTTTGATATGTCAGGGTTCAGTCCCACAAAACTAGAAACCCTTGACTCACCACCCCTTACCCACACCCAGCCTGTTTCATAAAAACAAGTTCCCTTTACTTAAGCCAGCCTGGTAGCAAAACTAAAGCAATTTCCTTTGCTGACAAATGCTATTAAAAATAAAACTGAAATCTTATAGTAAGAGACTTATTTTTACCAAGCACGATTTACCTGTTCACAGTGAACAGATTTATCTACTCATGACAGATTTACCTATTCATTTTCTAATCAGGATATTACATATCTGTATCAGGAACTACCCAATTCTATTTAACTCTTCATATTTCAAATCACTTGGACTCTTTTGCCTATTTGGAGGTAATATTTTAAAAATCATGACTCTCACATAGATATAAAATGAACACATACCAAAGACGTTATTTAATTCACTTATTAATGAGGGAACCAATAAGATGTTACAACTATGAAACCTAAACCAGCTACATGGCAACGCTAACACTCAGCCAGACACTGATAAAGGGAACCATACCTAACTTTAATATGACCTGGTGCTATTTCTGCCTGCATTGGCATGAGTTTGTTATTCTCCTGTCTTCACTCAGCATCACTTAATTTTTCCAGGAGTCTCCTGCCCAGACAAATGGTTTGATTGCTTATTATGGGAACTTCCTGGAGGAATCATCAACACTCTAATGGAAAACATCAATAGTTTGCCCCTTAGGATTCTTTGAATCCCTTTCCTCAAATCCATTTCTTGGCTGTTTCTACCAAACCCAAACTATTGTATCATGATCCTTACCTAATCATAATTAAGTCCTTATTTTGAAAGACTCACCCTACATCAAACTTCCAATTCTCTGTAAATTCTGTCTTTGCCTTCTCCCTCCAAAATACTGCCAAAGCTTTGTGAAGTGGTTTTCTTCCTTACCATGGAAAGCAATAAACTCTGCTTCATCTTATAACAGATTGTGTTGGTGATATTTGGCAACTGGTTCAGAGAGAATCCAGGGAGTAGGCTCATATGAAAGCCATCGGGAATACTAAAGAGTCTGTTTAATAAATGCAAAACTGACTTCTTCCACAGTGGGGGAGAGAAATCAACTGAATCTCGGCCAAGCAAAATTCACTTGCATGTCTGTAGACAGGAGTCATTGTACCAGTATCAGCTATCTATAATTTATAGTGTTATATATAACTCATAGCCAACAAAAGGCTCAGAGACCCTATAGAATCAGATAACTGGAAGTATGTGCTAGATAAGACCTATTTTCCACTGAAGACATCAGTAATTTTGTTGATCCGTTTCAGTCTCTTATAATTTTTCCTTGTATACTACATGGCTGCTACTTCAGAATTATACCACACTGATTAACAGAATACATTCTCTTTTTGGTATACCTGGTTTGATTATCATGCCTACATGCCTCAATTTTGCTATGGTAGTAGTTATGTTATCTCTGGAATTATAAACTCAATATGGTCCTATAGTGACTTCAAAATAACCATACACTAAAGCAACTCTTTATGAGAACCTTGAAGATATTCCAATAGCTGCCACCTCCCTTCTCAATCTTACCAGCTCCATTGTTTTTCCTGATGTTCCAAGCACCTTCCTCTGCAGTAAAATCTTGTACTTATGTGCTGTTAAAAAGAAACAGCAGGTCCTAAAATGGAGTCACTTGTGCTAAGCCCACATCACCAAAGCTTAATACCTAACCTAATTGCAGTTTCAATCTTCTCCAGAAATGTAGTCTTGTTTTCTAATAATTTTTTTAAGTTTACATATTTATTTTTAGTGAGAGAGAGGGCACAAGGGAGGGGTGGAGACAGAGGGTGAGAGAGGGAATCCCAAGAAGGCTGTGCACTAACAGCAGAGAGCCTGATGCAGGGGCTCAAACTCACGAACTGTGAGATCATGACCTGAGCTGAAGTTGTACACTTAACCAACTGAACCACCCAGGCACCCCAGGAATGTAGTCTTAGCCAGTCAGTCTGGAATTTTCTAGTCAGCACGAATGACATAATCTGCCATATAGACCCTTTCCATTCCCCCAAAGGAAGGTGAGGTAATCTGCTTTCCTTATCCTTTACTCCTTCTGCCTATGAAAGCCTGCCATTTTGTACCGCTCCTTGGAGTGCCTTTCTGCTTACTAGATTGGATGTTGCCCAATTAATGAATTGTTGCATAAAGCCAATTAGAGGGGCACCTGGGTGGTACAGTCGGTCAAGCATTGGACTCTTGATCTCAGCTTAGGTCATGATCTCACAGTTTGTGAGTTCAAGCCTTGCAATGGGCTCTGGGCTGATGGCGCAGAACCTGCTTGGGATTCTGTCTCTCCTTCTCTCTGCCCCTCCCCTGCTTGTGCTCTCTATTGCTCTCCCTTTCGAAATAAATAAACTTAAAAACAATTAAAGGCAGTTAGATCTTCAAGTTTTCTCAGTTGAATTTTTTCATTTAACAATGCCAATCTTGCCCATTCTTCCTTCTCTTTCCTAAAACTTATACTTTTGACTAAGATTCTCTCTACTCTTCTATTAATTCATATTCTTTACATTTGTCAAGGCTGAATCCAAAATTAGTCCTTCACAGGAAGTCTTCCTCAAATGGCTTATCCCAAAACCCTCCTCTGTACTTCTCTTGATATCCTCTCACTTTGTCAAACCCAGCCTTTGTGCGTTTGTTATCCTTCTTGGCCTCTTGGCAGCATTTGATGCTGTTTGGCATCAGCCTCCCCTTGACACTCTCTCCTCCTTCATTTCCTTAATGGGGTATTCTTCTAAACTTCCTCCTCTTCCCTGACCTTTTCTCCTCTCTCCTAGCCTGTCTGTTATCACCTAAACATGAGGATTCTCCAATGATCTTGGGTTGAGCAGACTTATTTATCTGCAGTCCCTGGCACCTGCTTCACCTCCCTTGCAGCATCGGCAATATTTCTGGTGCCACACTTACCTGGCAAGGAAAGAGGCAGACTAAGGATAAACATGGACTTCCACATGGGCTCTGAGGCCCACAGATGCCAAGACCTGACCTGAAAGTTACCTTAGGGAGCTCTGGTCAGGGCTGCAGTGTGGTGTATACTGGCCACTGGGGAGAGCACAACACATGTAGGAGAGGAAAGTTTCCTAGGGTCCCTCACTGGGTCTGAAAGTTAAACTAACAAAGGAAGATTAATACAAGAAAAGCATACTAATTTACTTAAAATAAGTTTGTTTGTGACACAGGAACCTTCATAAGGACATGAAGACTTAAGAGTATTTTATTCTGGGTTGTTTGATGAAAAGTAGACAGTTGTGGAGGAATATGGTAGGTTACGGAGTATGAGGTAAGTGTAGTAAACTGGAGGAAACTTAGCAAGGCCTTTCAGGATTTTTCTTGACATCCTTTTGTCTTCAGAATGAGGTTGCTCCTTTCCTCCAAGTATAAGGAGAACATCTCTCATATGAGGGTTTTATGACTTATTTCAGGGCAGAAAGGCAAGGGGAAGGTTAGAGTGACTTTCCTTCTACTATTTTCTCAAAACTTCTTCAGCTTAAAATATTCAATATGGCAAGGTGCCACATTTTGAGTAGTATGTCCGGAGCCCCATCACGTTCAGTGGAGCACTTGGATATTGCCACAGCTTCCCAGCCTGTAACTCAGACCTCCAGCAGTACTGAGTAGTCACTCAGCCAGAGGGTGTAGACCTGTGCAACTCCTGGCACTCAGAGGATGACTATGTCAGCCCAGAAAACTTAGTTCTTTCAAATTGTGAAGCTTCTATAGTATCTGGCTTTGCCTTTTCCTTCTGTTAATAAAAGAATCCATAGACTTTTGGTTTATATGAGATACTGTGATCAAGAAAAGCAACAGCTGGCATACAGGCCTAGGTCCCCAGAACACTCCCTTATCTTTGGAGGGAAAAACAAAGCTCCACTGGGGAGCCTGGGAAACCTTCCATTTGCAAGGTTAAGTGGCCTTTGGAGTTCCTGGCAAAACCCTTTAATCCATAAGGACACCAAGCTGTGACTTTCAGTCAGAGCTTCTGTCTTGAACTTCAAAGGTATTACATGATCCCCAGAAAGGTTAGGTAAATACGTGTGTCAAAGATTTTAAAGAGATATGAGCACATACTATGTGTTAGACCCTATACTAGACACTTATGTGTGAGAGAAAATGAAGTGAAGACATTACTGATGGATTTTATTCACCACTAGTCCTTCATTTCCTCTTAGATAGGAGCACACCCATGTACTCTGCAGACAATAGAAAGTATAAAGCATTCTGATATGTAATAATCTCCAGTATGGGGACACCTGGGTGGCTCAGTTAGTTAAGCATCTGACTTCAGCTCAGGTCATGATCTCTCAATTCCTGAGTTCGAGCACCACATTGGACTCTGTGATGACAGTTCCTTTCCACATCCCCTAGTTGCATAGAACTTTTGATAAGGACATCTGACATCCCTACTCATGTGCCTGTGCAGAAGACAGACTCTTGTTTGGGTTCCATTGTAAGATCTTCTTTAGCTTCCTTGGTTCTCCTGAGAGTCCCTTCCCTTTCAGATCCCCTCCCTAATGTTGCAGATTGGCTCCTTTGCCCCAGGGCACTGCACTGGTAGGGGGAATCTCCTAGCTGCAGAGTGCCTGCCTTGCTAACCTCACAGATGGGCCAGACGTAGCCTCTGCCCTTAGGTCACTCATAGACCAAGAAGATCAGTGCCATGTAATCTTGAAACTAGCCGTTTTGGCTATATAGAAGAACTTGATCTGCTTTCATGTGGTTGTCTAGCATAATTTATATTCATACTTCCAACCATGAACAGTCATTTATAAGTTGTATTAAGTCACCTAGAAACTAACCCTTTCTACAGAGGAAATTATGTTAAACCAGTGTCTTCTGTGGTTTATTCTGGTGCATTTTTCATTTTGATAGCAGGAAAGTTCATCTGTGGAAAGAATTTCAAGTTGAATAATATTGTAGAAAGGATCCCTAGATAGAAATCATGCATCTTGGAGTTCAACCAAACTCTGCCCCTATAACATTGTTTCACCTCTCTGGGTCCCCACTTACTAAGACATTCAATGCTACAGGAAATGGCAAATACTTTTTGATGCTCTCACAGTCAAAAGTAGGCTTCAACTAGGGGCACCTGGGTGGCTCAGTCGGTTTAATGTCTGATTCTTGATTTCAGCTATGGTCATGATCTTGCAGTTCATGAGATTGAGCCCTGTGTTGGGCTTGTGCTAATAGCATGAACCCTGCTTGGGATTCTCTCTCTTTCTCTCTCTCTCTCTCTCTCTCTCTCTCTCTCTCTCTCTCTCTCTCTCACACACACACACACACACACACACACAAAATAAATAAAATTTAACAAGAAATTTTAAGTGGGCTTCTACTAAATCAATGGGACATTGGGACTGAATACCAACTAGTCTAATCCCTCATTTTACAGAGGAGAAATGAGGCTAAGAGCAATCAAGTGGCTTACCGAGGTCAGACATCTAGCTGAGATCAAAGTCAAGACTATGTGATGAAGAACCGTGTGCTCTGTTGTTTGCTAGACCCCAAGCCATTGTGTGCCTATTGGTTTTTATGTAGCAGCAAACAATGTTATGCCTCACTTAATACATAGTTTTCTTCCTTTGTTTAGACACTTCCCTTTGAAGGAAATAAAGTTCTTCCATTTATTGTGATTTACTTTGAGGGATTAAAAGCTTTTATCTTATGTTGTTGGTCATAATATTAAATTTTTGAGCAGCTTTAAGCACTATTTGTGTGATATAAAAAAGTAAAAGTTTCTGAAAGATGAAAATTTTCTAATTTTATATTTCAATAAGACATTTAGCGTGCAGAAAAAAAGGAATATAAAAATGCCTTTATTCAGAATTTAGAATCATAACAGGATTTTCCTTGTAAGAGAAAAATCACAGGAACAAGTTTTCAAGACTCGAAGCTTTTTTTGATAATTAACATAGTGGTAATTAATTTTCCTCTGACATGTTGCACTTTATTTTTGTATTACACCTTTCATATAGTGATTATAGGTGAGTTTTAATGTTGCTGCTAATCAAGTTTTGGAGCAAATGGGTGGCTTAGTTGGCTAAGCCTCAGACACCTGATTTCAGCTCAGGTCATGATCTCATGGTTTGTGAGATCGAGTCCTGCATCAGGCTATATCCTGACAGCTTGGAGCCTGCTTGAGATCCTCTCTCTTCCTCTCTCTCTGTTCCCCCACCTCAAAATAAATAAATAAACTTTAATTCAGTTTTATATAACCCATTTATTTTATTCTCTCAGTTTTCCAATCAGCAAATCAACACTTTTAGAAATAAGATACCTTCAAAAGCTCCATATTGCCAGTCCCTTATTTCAGCAAACTCTAGTCTGAATATGGCTTGTGAGTGGCCTCTGGCTCAAATTTAGCCTTACCTGTAACAGGAGTGATGATGCCATCATGCTAGCCACCAGTTCAGGCTCTACCAGGTAGGATGAGGTCTCACAGCTCCCAAGCAGTCATCTGCCACCATCTCTTCACCACCCTCTTGCCTTCTCTTCCCGCTTAGCTGGCCTGTTTTCATTTAGTTTTCCCTGCTTTGCCTTGGGCTTCCCCAGGACCTATGATCAAGCACCCTTTTCTTTCTCTCAGCTTCTGTCTACAGACAGGATACCTGAGAGAGATTTGTCCCATCTCCTTCCCCATCCCCATTTGGGACCCATTATTGTCCCACCCTGCCCTCCATCTAGGTACAAAGGAACAAAACAAAAGAAGCAAGTACGAGGTTTGTTCCAGTCCTTAGTTGCAGAGTTCTTGGACAGCAAGCAGTAGGTTCTGAGTTAGAAACTTATGACCCCTAAAAGGAGAGGATGATAAATATTTCTGATGAATCCTTGTTGAAAGTAGATGTATAATTGGAAGTGATAGTGTGTCGTCTGTATCTTTGTTACTCAAAGTGTGGTCTGGGGATCAGCAGAGCATCTCAGGCCCTACCTTAGACATAACAAATCCAAATCTGCATTTTTTTTTTCAACGTTTATTTATTTTTGGGACAGAGAGAGACAGAGCATGAACGGGGGAGGGGCAGAGAGAGAGGGAGACACAGAATCGGAAACAGGCTCCAGGCTCTGAGCCATCAGCCCAGAGCCCGACGCGGGGCTCGAACTCACGGACCGCGAGATCGTGACCTGGCTGAAGTCGGACGCTTAACCGACTGCGCCACCCAGGCGCCCCTTTTTTTTTTTTTTTTTTTTTTTCACAAATCTGCATTTTAGTAAGACCTCCTTCTAAGTGATTTATGTGCGCTCTGTCTAAGGTCAGTCTGGCTTGATCTGTCCTTTCCTATGAAAGTCCTCAGAGTGACCAGGGCCTGTAAGACAGACTTGGGGTACCCAAAATGCACAAGAGCCAAATGTTAATTCAGGCATCCACAGACAGACATCACTACCACTGGACTTACGTACTTGCCTGCTCATTTCTCCCTGTTAGCAAACTTAACTCAGGCAGCTAGATCCTCATCAAGCTACCAAGTGAACCTGGGGTATTTATTCTCCCTCATAAATGATGCAGTCTTTCTCTACATACATTATGGCCAGACTGAGAACCCTTAGTTTCCTTCCTCTGCTTCAGAAAAGCAGTCTTACTTTCCTCATTTTCTCAAGCTATGGGGACATCTCCTGATAACTCCCAAATAATTTTATCATTGTAATTCAGTCACATAATCCCATGTAAGCCTTATAACAAGGCAATAGGTACTTATAGGTACTTATAACTATGCAACTATTGTACTTATAAGTACAATAGGTACTTGTAACTATGCAATAGGTACTATTATCCCCATAGAGAATGCAGAAACCAAGGCTCAGAGATGTCAAGTAATGTGTTCAAGGTAACGCATCTTTTAGTAGGGGATCAGAATTCTTGCTGACTCCAAAACCTGTGGTTTTAGGCGCTACAATGTACACACCACCTGTTTGGCCTTTTCCACAGGCAAACTCCAAAGCTACTTTGCAAGCTGCTATTTACAGACATATGGCTGACTTGTTCTCCTGCTCCTTTGTGTGGTTTATATGTCATATGTAACCACATCATGATTGCTATCATTTTCATCATCTTTTAAAAAAAATTTTTTTAATGTTTATTTGTTTTTGAGAGAGAGACAGAGACAGAGCACAAGTGGGGGAGGGGCAAAGAGAGAGGGAGACACAGAATCCAAAGCAGGCTCCAGGCTCTGAGCTGTCAGCCCAGAGCCCAACCCAGGGCTCAAACCCACGAACTGTGAGATCATGACCTGAGCCGAAGTTGGACACTTAACCGACTGAACCACCCAGGCACCCCTCATTTTCATCATCATCAATTAACTTTTGTTGAAAGCTGTCACGATGCTAGACACTATAATTTTAATTCCCTACATGCTGTTTCTGGGTGCATACTCTTCCTTTTAAATAATCACATTGCTAAGAATATAGTATTTTCTTTTGAAAGTGTGACACACTACATACAGGTACTGAGGCATTTGTTTTAGTGCTGGAAGCTGGAGAAAAAAACATTTGCTCAGTTGCTCACCATGCACAAAGTGTGAACAATTGATGCCCTGCTTTCCCACTTCATGCTTGATGATTTCAAAGATCAAGATAATTCTTTTCAACCAGAGAAAAAAATAAATCCCAAGGAACTTAATCTACGCTCTATTCCCGCTCAATGTTGAGTGCCTATGCTTTTATTCTATTCTGATTTTTCCTTCTAAACTTTATTTTTTTCAAATTTTTTTAGTGTTTATTTTATTTTTGAGACAGAGGGAGACAGAGCATGGATGGGGGAGGGTCAGAGAGAGAGGGAGACACAGAATCCGAAGCAGGCTCCAGGCTCTAAGCTGTCAGCACAGAGCCCAACGAGGGGCTCAAACTCACAGACCATGAGATCATGACCTGAGCCGAAGTCAGAAGCTCAACTGACTGAGCCACCCAGGTTCCCCATTCCTTCTAAATTTTAAAATGCTAAGATTTATTATTGAAATTTGGAGTTTTGATGCCTAACCTTCAGATCGTTGATATTTGTATCAGTCAGTAAATGGCAATGTAAAAGAAATCAGTCTTACATTTGAATTTTGGTTAATACCAGCTGGGTCACTTTGGGAATGTTACCTAGCTTCATGAGCCTCAATTAATCTACCAATTAAAAGAGGTTAATAAACTTTTAAAATAGTTCTTACTTTTTAGACATACATACTGAATGAAACGATATTATGATTGGAATTTGCTTCAAAATAATCCAAGTATGGGGGAAAGCGGCTGGGTATTGAAACAGACTGGCCATGTGTTGATAATTGTTAAAGCTAGGTGATGGGTACCCAGGGATTTGTTATACTGTTCTCTCTACTTTTGTATATGTTTGAAATTTTTCAATTAAAAGAATGAAAAAAAGGGGTGCCTGGGTGGTTCAGTCGGTTAAGTGTCTGACTTCGGCTCAGGTCATGATCTCATGGTCTGTGAGTTCAAGCCCCTTGTCAGGTTCTGTGCTGATAGCTCAGAGCCTGGAGCCTGCTTCAGATTCTGTGTCTCCCTCTCTCTCTGACCCTCCCCTGTTCATGCTCTGTTTCTCTGTGTCTTAAAAATAAAGAAACATAAAAAAAAATTTTTTTTAAAGAATGAAAAAAAGACTCATAGATCTTTGTGAATATTAGAAAATATATATGAAAGTGCTTCAGTCTGGAATAATAATGACCTTTTTATTATGTGCCAGATGCCATTCAGAACATTTTATATTCATTATCTCATGTAATTACCATAACAGTTGCATGAATTAGGTATTGTTATTATCCTCATTTTACAGATAAGGAAAATGAGACACAGAGAATCTGAGCAAATTGCCAACGTCATGCAGCTCAAGTACCAAAGCCAGGATTCAAACCTCAGTTGGCATTCAGAGACCATGCTACATTGCCTTTCACCTAATAAGCATTTTAGTGAGAGCCAATAGTAGGTACCATTTTCTGTGTTCCAGACATACTAGGCATCATCCTAAATGCCTCCTCTACAATATCTCTAATGTGTTCATTTTTTTCCTTTTATTCTTTCTGCCTACCTTTTAAAAGTATATGTCCTAAAAGTTGAAGAAACAAAATAATTCCCTTAAAGCCATTAGTTAACAATTTAGGACTATTAGTACAAAGCTAGATCGCGAATATGTATATTTTCCTGAGAGGAAAAGACCAGTGAGGCTTGAAGGGATAAGAAAAAACCTTTTGGACCTGGAGCTTCAGCATCCCACATACCTCCTCTGAGAAGTTGGTTAAATCTCTGACTTTCACAGAGAAAGCACACACACACACACACACACACACACACACACAAATATACACACAAAATTTTGCATTCTATTTCAAGAGGCTTCTGAATCCCCTGAAAGTCATCACTCTGGCCTAGGTAAGAGAAGGGAGAATATGCCCGGTAGAGGTCACAGGACTATTAGCAACAGAAAGGTGAGGGGAACAATCTGCTGGATGGCCTAGTGCATCAGAAAGAAACAGAAACCAGACTGAAAAAGGCAGAGTGGGCACTAGTCTACCAAGGGCACTGGAGAGCACACTTCACACTTGTTCTTATACTTTGATCTGACCCCTGGGGATTTATCTTAAAGACAAATTAATATAATCATTATTTACAACACTAAAATATTTACATAAAATACTACTAAAAGACCATCTAATATAGTAAATAAGAAAAAAAATTGGAAACAACCTAAATTTCAGTAATAGAAGAATAATTAAAAAATTGGGGTGTTTCAAATTGCTCGAATAGTATACGACCGTTAAACAAGTGTCTAGGACAATTAGCCAAAATTTGAAAATAGGTAACAGAGATTATTGGTGTCCTTTCAGAAGAATGCTGGGCATTGTCTAGCAGACCAACTGGGGATAATTTGATTCTACAGAGATGTGCCCCTTTGACTTTCTTCTAAGTAGGCTATTTTACAGTTATTTGGGAAGTTCAACTGTGGAAAACTGATGGTAATACAAAAGATTCTTGTCCACAAAAATACACGTGGATTTTGTCTGATTGAAATATAATTAATTTCCAGATTATAAAAAAGATGACCCAAAATATTACATTTTATTATACTATAAGATATTAATCAGACTTTCATCTCTTAGCAATTTATTTCAGTGTTTTTATTTTTTTAAGTTTATTTTTTTTAGTAATACTCTGCACCCAACCTGGGGCTTGAACTCACAACCCTGAGATCAAGTCACAGGCTCCTCTGACTGAGCCAGCCAGGCACTCCTTATTTCAATGTATTTAATTGCCTCTCTCTCTTTATCTATTCTTAAAATTCTCATTTGAATCGGTCTTAATGTCTTACCAATTCCCTTCTTAATTAACTGGTTGAGTAAAAGCCTTAGCACCTGTATTAGTAATCTATTGCCTCACAACAAATAATCCCAATTTAGTGACTAAAAGAGCAGATATTTATGCTACAATTTCTGTGAGCCAGGAATCTATCTGAGCTATGTGGTTCTGGGTCAGGGTGTCTCATGAGGCTGCATTCTTCTCAAGGCTTGGCTGAGACAGGATCTACTTCCAGGCTCACTCATGTGGCTGTTGACAGGCCCCAGAAGATCTGCTTCTAAACTGACTCATGTGGCCTCTTCTCAAGGCTGTCTCATTACATGGCAGCTGGCTTCCCTAGAAGCAAGCAACCTGAGAGAAAGGGAGAACGAAAGAACACACCATCTGTAAACCACAGTCTTTTCATAACCTGATATCAGATATGACATCATCATTTCTGCCGTATTCTATTCTGTATGAAGGGGTCCAACTTCATATTTCAGGAAAGCAATCAAAGGGTTGTCACTAGAGATTTGAATGTGAAAACAGAAGATGAAAACGAGGAAGTTTGCTTTATTGTAGGAATCTTTCTTAGCAAGCTTGCTTGAGTCAGAACTACAGGCAGCCTGGAATTGTTGCCAGGCAGGAGATCCCCTGGGGAGATTCTGACACTGGGAATGCAGAAGCTGTTGGCCCCAGCATTTCTGTGAAGCCTCTAAAACTGTCTACTGCCGGTGGGAAGGGAGCTCCGGTCTTGGAGAAGAGCGAGAGACAGACTAACACAGGAGAGTGCACGGGGAAGACGAATCCCAAGAGCAAAAGAGGTGCCAAATTTCCTGAGTTCCAGGAACCAACAAGCAGGGCTTAAAGTCTGGGGTTTTAAAGATCAGTGTGCTTGGCTCTAGGAGAGCTTGGAGGACATTGGGGCTGCCCTTAGAAGGCAGGCAAACAGCCTGCAGAGGTCCATTGTGGAAACAGCGATTTGAAAAGCACCTGGGGCACACAATGGGAAGGTTATTTGCTAATCTGAGAGTGATTGACAAGGTTCAGGAAAAGACCCCTTCGGGAATGAAGGAACTGGCAGGCATGAGTTCCCTCCTCCACCTCTCAGCATAAGCAGGGGGCCACTAGCGGGGGAAACAGCACAGCCTCAGTCTAGCTACTTAAGTCCTTCCCACCTCTCTGGGGTGAAATGGCCCCTCCCAGTCAAGCTTGCCTGGGTGGCAGCACCGCAGGCCCTCTTCCCCAGAAGACAAGCCCAAACCCCTGCCCACATCACATCTTCCAACCTGGAAGTTTTGTGGGCCTTGGCTCCACTGGCCAGAAATGGCGACAGGTCTCATTTCATAAGCAGATCAGAGCACACCTAGTTAAAACATGCCACATTCAGGCCAGGGACCAAACACTGCCCACAATAGGCAGAGAGAGCCTCTGTGGACCACTGGCCTGAAGGATAAAGCTTTCAGAACACAACACCAAAGCAGATACAGTATACATTGGAGACACTCCTGGAAGTGCCAGGCCCTGCGGAAAGGGGGACACCACACTGCAGGGCACTACAGGACCTCTTCATAAAGCCATTACCCTCAAGAACGAGAGACTGACTTTCCTAACACACAGAAACAGGCGCAGACAATTAAACAAAGTAAGAAGACAGAGGAATTTGTCCCAAATGAAAGAACAGGACAAGCCCATGGCCAGAGATCTAAGTGAAACAGATATAAGTAACATGCCTGCTGGAGAATTTAAAGCTTTGATCATAAGAGTACTCACTGGACCTGAGACAAGAGTGGAGGACATCAGTAAGACCATTAACACAGAGATAGGGAACCACATAGCAGAGATAAAGGGCTCAGTAACGAAACGAGAAACACACTTGATGGAATGAAGAAATCCAAGCAGAGAGATGGGAATCATGATGGTCCAAGCTGTAAAAACAGCAGATGCTTTGAAATCTGCTAATTGATTTGCATACTGCTGAGTTCAATGACTGAGAGGCATAGCCACCACGGCTGCTCCAAAGTCAGAGGGTTTTTTTTAAATGGAGGTGTAATTGACATATAACATTATATTAGTTTCAGATGTATAACATTGCAAAATCAGTTATTGTGTTTAAAAAAAAACCAAACACTCCAAAGCCAGTTTTGAATAGAGAAACTTGATTCAGTTTCAGTTTTCAGTTACATTTTCTCTAAATTAACAGAGCGAGGCAAATTTGGAGCCAGGTTGACTGAACATGCTGAACTCCTTTTGAAAAGGTGACGTGTTCCGGAGGTGACGTGTTCCGGAGCCAACACATCAGCAATGAAAGGAGTGCTAGTTCATAGTTAAACTGGCTTTCTGGGAGTGGGGGGGGGGGGGGGGGGGGGGGAGAAAAACCCGGACTTCCAGCATTTGCAGGGATAAACGCTTTTAACATGGCCAATTTTGTGGTATCACTGAGTGCAGAACAGGAAAGAAATGTGGTTACTACACACCATTACATAGATTAGATTATATTACATTATATTTCCATCATACACACCATTATATAGATTATATTATATTATGTTCTATTCCCATCATACAGATACAGTAAATGTAAATGACCCAAGAACATAGATAATAGTGAAATGCAGCAGAATAAGGTGATGAATGATGACTTAAAAATTTTTTTTTAACATTTATTTATTTTTGAGAGACAGAGAGACAGAGCACAAGCAGGGGAGGGTCAGTGAGAGAGGGAGACATAGAATCTGAAGCAGGCTCCAGGCTCTGAGCTGTCAGCACAGAGCCAGATTCAGGACTCAAACCCACAAACTGTGAGATCATTACCTGAGGCAGAGTCAGATGCTTAACTGACTGAGCCAACCAGGTGCCCCTTGCCTTTGCTCTTAATGTAATTTATTTAATTGTAAGTTTATATAAGTTAATTTTTAGTATGGCATTAATGACTGGCTCACAAAATTCCTGAAAGTTGAATAGTTAGCTCTCCTGAGCTGCTGGCATCAACCAGCTCCAACATAACACTAAAGGTCAGAAGTTTTGCTCTCTATTAAATAAGTGATAGTGAAAGGTAAGTGGTTATTGCCAGCAAACATGGTTGGCTTAAAAATTGGAAATTTTCAGAAGTCAGTTTTACCATTAACTTTCATTTCATTCAGAATTAGCTTCCTAGCCGCCATAAATACAAAAGGATGGATTGATCTGAGATGCCAATTTGGAGAGATTGGTGAGTGGAGACATGGATGACTCTAGAAAGAGGTAATTTCTCCTCAAATCTAACAACCAAATGACTCTAAAACTCAGCCCATCAAGAGATTTGAACAAACAATTCATAGAAAACCATAAAAGAACTATAAAATTATAATGGATCTTTATCATATGGAAAAAAAAAGACTCATCTTTCAAGAAAATGAGAAGACAGGCCACAGACTGGGAGAATATATTTACAAAACACACATTTGATATAGGATAGTTATCTATAATATATAAAGAACTCTTAAAACTCAACAATAAGAAAACAAACAACACAATTAAAAAATGAGCCAAAGACCTGATAGACACCTCAATGAAGAAGATATACAGATGGCAAATGAAAAGATTCTCAAAATCATGTAATCATATGTCATTAGAGAATTGAAAATTCCATCAATGAAATTCCACTACCTATTAGAATGGCTAAAATCTAAAACAGATAACACCAAATGCTGACAAGGATGTGGATAAACAGGAACTGTCATTTATTATGGATGGAATGCAAAATGTTAAGCTTCTTTTTGAAGGCAATTTGGTAGTTTCTTACAAAACTAAACATACTCTTACCATACTATCCAACAATTGCACTCCTTAGTATTTATCAAAATGAGTTGAAGATTTATGTTCATGCAAAAACCTGCACACAGATGTTTATAGCAGCTTTATTTATAATTGCCCAAACTTAGAAACAATCAAGTTGTTCTTCAATAAGGTGAGTGAATAAATAAGTGTGGTCCATCCAAACAATGGAATATTATTGAGCACTAAAAAGAAATGAACTATCAAGCCATGAAAAGGCATGAAGGAACCTTAAAGGCATATCACTAAGTGAAAGATGCCAGTCTGAGAAGTCTGAAAAGGCTGCATACAGTATGATTCCAATTATATGACATTCTGGAAAAGGCAAAACTATGGAGAGAATAAAAAGATCAGTGTTTGTTAAGGGATTAGGGGAGTAGGAGGGATGAATTGGTAGAGCACAGAGAAATTTTAGGGCAGTGAAACTGCTCTGTGTGATACTATAATGGTAGATACATGTCATTGTAAATTTGTCCAAACCCAAAGAATGTACAACACCGGAAGTGAACTCTAATGTAAACTATGAACTTTGGGCGATAATGATGTGTCGATGAAGGTTCATCAGTTATAATAAACGTACCACTCTGGTGCAAGATTTTGATAGTGTAGGAGTTTGTGCATGTATGGGGTCAGAGGGTATATAGGAACTCTCTGTAGCTTCTCAATTTTGTTGTGAACCTAAAACCACTCTAAAAAATAAGTCTATTTTTACAAAATATTCCTAGGGTATCTGGGTTAAGCGTCCGACTTCTGCTCAGGTCATGATCTCACGGTTTGTGGGTATGAGCCCCACATTAGGCTCTGCACTGACAGTGTGGAGTATTAATAAACATGCAAATTAGGCCCGCTGAAATGTTATCTTCCACCATCTGATTAACAAAAAATGAAGAGTTCGAAAACACTGTTGGTAAGGCTGTGGGCAAACAGGTACTTTCTCAACTCCACTGATAAGACTGTCAATTTCTGTAAACCCTGTGGAGGACAGTTGGCATTATCTCTTAAAATTACAAATGTATGCACCTCTTGACACAATAGTTTCATCTTGGAAAACTAATTCTAGGGGGGATAAATGTGTGGAATGATGTGTACTGTGTGGAATGACACATGTACAAAGGTATTTGTTGCACTTGTTTTTGTGGTAACAAAAGATTGAAAACAGATAAAACATACATCATTAAATTATAGTTCAAACAAAGCTGCCCTGAGAATAAGGATGCTTTTTAGGTTCTGACACAGAAAGAACTCCCAGGTATATTAATGGAAAATCAAGGTACAAAACTTCATGTTTATCTGTTCTCTTTAAGTTTAAAAAAGAAACACAAGAATATTATCAGTTTCCTATGTGTTATGTATACAAAGAATAACTCTGGAAAGACACACAAGAAGCTTATAATAGTAGTTACCTATTAGGAAAGTGTGGGAATTGAACAGGTGGGGGACAGAAAGGAGACTTTTCTCTGTATACTTAAAAAAAATTCTTTTTAGCCATGTGAATGGATTACATATTCAATAAATATATAAGCACATACTGAAAACAAAACAAAATATAGCCCATGCCCAAGCCATAAATATATATGCCATTCCAAGTTCAATGGAAAACATCCCAAATATCAATTTGCTTTTGTTTGTTTATTTGTTTGCTTTAGTTTGTTTTCTTTGGGGGGGAAAGTGCAAGCAGAGGAGGGGCAGAGAGAAGGGACAGAGGATCCAAAGTGGACTCTGTGCTGACAGGCTGACAGCAACAAACCTGATATGGGGCTCAAACTCACAAACCACGAAATCATGACCTGAGCCAAAGTCGGACGCTCAACTGATTGAGCCATCCAGGTGCCCCAGTTTGTTTTTGTTTGAATTTTAGGTTTGAAAGTTTAAATGATTTTAATAGAGGTATGCATCTATGTATATGCACACACATGCACACATACATACATACATACATACATTTATGTAGGTATTGAGAAAGAAAAATTGCATCATTTCGCATCCAGGAACTGACCTGGTCCTACCAGTTGTTTGGCCTTGGAGTTGCTATGAGGTGGCTTGGCATTCACAGGGAGGTCTTGGTTTTCTCCTGTTGATGTTCTATTTTATAGAACATCAACATCAGACAAAGCTACTCTGTAAACACGATGGATTAAGACAAAAAGCAAGCCCACTCCAAAAATCATGTCTGAATACAAACAAAACAAGAACATTGTCCAAGCCATAAAATATCACCCTATACTGGCTGGTATTAGTGACTGATGGTGTCTTACTGATTACAGCTTTAGCCTCACTCTAGTCTGTCCTTCCTATAGATGACATTTCTTGAGATATTCTGCGATAGAATTGTCTCTACTTTCTATAAGTACCAGATCTGGAGTGAACACCCTCTTCTTTGTACCCTCCTCAAAATCACCCAACCAAAGCTCTGTTCCTAAATGAATGCTTTCTAACACCCTCTTACCGAGATGCTCTGCAGTTCCCCATGGTCTATGTTACCTCCGGCTGTGATGATCTATGAACCAAACTTACTTAACTGTAGGAGTGTTCCTGTTGGTCTTTGGCTGAAGGAGATTGACAATACATACAGAAAAAGAGCCAGATAATTTTAAACATTAGGCTCTGTTATAGGCAAACTTGGATTCAAACCTTTCCTAGCCCAGTTAGCCTAAAACCACAGGGACAAGCATGCAAGCATAAAAATCAGGTTAATTACTCCTTACTATGAGGGAGACTGCATGCTAAAAGCCATCGGGCATCTCACCAAACAAAGAAAAATAGAGAATTATTATAGGATTTGGGGAAAGGGCAGAATTTTAAGTGTAATTGAAGGAAGCTGTGTTTTGATTAGGTTCAAACTAAAACAGAGCTATTTGTAAATGGGTTAATGTCAGATTTGGACTACTAATAGACCAAGGATCCTGTTTTCTTGGTCATTACAAGTTAAGATAGATATGGAATGTTGTGCCCAGAACTTATCTGCAACTCTCACCTAGGTTGCAAATTAAGAGAGCTTCTCTGCCTCAAAGTGACTTAGAACCTCTAAGCAAAAGCAGGTTGCTTCCTTTTTACTGATATAATGTCCAACAACAAAGTTTCTGATACTCAATGATTTTAGGAAACAAGGTTTTTCAGTGAGTAAGAAAGCAGTAGTCACTTAAAGAAGGGGATCAAGGGGCGCCTGGGTGGCACAGTCGGTTAAGCGTCCGACTTCAGCCAGGTCACGATCTCGTGGTCCGTGAGTTCGAGCCCCGCGTCGGGCTCTGTGCTGATGGCTCAGAGCCTGGAGCCTGTTTCCGATTCTGTGTCTCCCTCTCTCTCTGCCCCTCCCCCGTTCATGCTCTGTCTCTCTCTGTCCCAAAAAGAATAAATAAACGTTGAAAAAAAATTAAAAAAAAAAATTGTTTTTAAAAAGAAGGGGATCATTATGACACTGTACAGCTACAGTGTATCCTTGGAAGAAATAATAATTTTTGCCATCTTTGCCACTAGCTTTATTTGTCACCACACCCCCCCCTCCCCCCACTGTCTTGATGACTGGCATGGTAGACTTTTACTTTCTTGACTTCCATTTATGTCTCTTTACTGTGTGTTTCCATGAAGAAGTTTGACCTCTTATACCTTAGCTACCTCAATTGTAAAGTGGGGATACTAATAATACCTGCTATTATGGAGTTATGGAGTTATTATAGGAATTAAGTGAGATAATATTTATAAAGAATCTAACATGGTACATGGATATAATGCTCAATAGATGATCTATATCCATAGAGCTAGATTTCCTAGAACCGATAAGTTGTTTCTCCTGGTCTAGAATATAAAAACAAATCCTGTCTTAAAAGAGTCTGTTAGATTTCTTCCTGCTGTATGATACTCCATTCATTCAGTGCCTACATTCTTGGGGAACTAAAAATGATCCATGTTGGAGAAACAAAGATGAATAGACAGTTGTTACTACCTTCAGAAAGCTTAAGAGTTACAAAGATGCACTATTTGCCTTGGTGGAGTTAATTGGGAGGAAAACTTTGTAACACAAGGAGGAGCCCAGCCCTTTGTTGGAGTCAGCAATGCAGCCTGAAAGGCGACAAGTTTTAGATTCAGGGAAATGGTGGAGTCAGGACTCTTTTTTTCTTCCAATTTTACTAAGATATAATTGACATATAACATTGTATTAGTTTTAGGTGTACAACATGAACAATATTCTGATTAATAACATTTTAGCATACCTTCCAAGTGCTATAGCTATTAGAGTTTCCATGAAGTGGTATTGTAATAATGTGTTGTGGAAGGAAGGGAAGGTTAGGAAGGAAAAAAGGAAAGTAAAGAGGGAGGGAGGAAGGAAGGAAGGAGGGAGGCATTAAAGACAAGCCCAGAGATAAGGCTGTTTTCTTTGTGATATGCCAGAGGACAGAGCACTTCTGAGCTGTGAGGACTGATAAACTGTAGCATTTCTGAACCATTTTGTCTGAACATCTTCTAAGACTTTTGATCTTTCTCTTTCTATCCTAAACTGTACATAATTAAATCTGATGGCTAACAATCTAATCTAATCTAGTCCTAGCTACATTCAAATGTAGCCAGTAAAGGCAATGAAATGGATCATGATCATTTAGGTAAAAGGGGTTCAGTCTCTGAATATACATCCTTGAATAAAAATAACCAAGAAAAAATATTTTAGCTTTAAAAATATTTATATCCTTTGACTTAGTAAAAATCTATCTGAAGGAAAGAATCCCAAATATGCAAAAGTTTACTGAAAAAATATTTACCAAAACATTATTTATAATGGTTGAAAATTGGTAACAACCTAAAGATGCAACAATAGAAGATCTATTAATTACAGTACTTCAACTGGATGGGCTATTATGCAGCCATTTTTTAAAATGATATTTCTGAGTAATTTATAAGTCCTTAGAAAAACACTTATTTTTTTTAATTTTTTAAAATATTTATTTATTTTTGAGACAGAGAAAGACAGAGCATGAACAGGGGACGATCAGAGAGAGGGAGACGCAGAGTCTGAAGCAGGCTCCAGGCTCTGAGCTGTCAGCACAGAGCCCGGTGCAGGGCTGGAACTCACAGACTGTGAGATCATGACCTGAGCTGAAGTCAGACACTTAACCGACTGAACCACCCAGGTGCCCAAGAAAAACATTTATATAACGTTGTTATTAAAAATGCAGGACATAGGGGCACATGGGTGACTTAGCTGGTTAAGCAGCCAACTTCGGCTCGGGTCATGATCTTGTGGCCTCCAAGTTTGAGCCCCACTTTGGGCCCTATGCTGACAGCTCGGAGCCTGGAGCCTGCTTCAGATTCTGTGTCTCTTTCTCTCTGCCCCTCCCCCACTTGCACTCTGTCTCTCTGTCTCTCTCTCCCTCTCTCAAGAGTAAATAAGCATTAAAAAAAAAATGCAGGACATAAAATTGGGTATACAATATGGTCACAACAACAACAACAACAACAACAAAATCCAGGCTTAAGAAAAAGATGAGAAGGAAATAGATACAAATGTTAATAGGGATCATCATTTATTGTGAGAATATGAGAGGGTTGGGATTATTGTCCCACATTCTTTCCACATTTTTGTTTTTTTCCAACTCTTCGGTAAAGAGTACACTGTGTATTTTCCTCTTGGTGCTTCTTCATCTGTTCTTATTACCCTTATGTAACTGTTAGAGCCTAGGCGGTTGCACCCTCAAGGAGCTGTGCTGTGAAGAAGGAATGACTGTAACACTGAAGAAATGGAGGCCAGAACTCACCATCCTAAGAACCCAAGTAGGATGCACCTAAAGCTAATTACTGTCAGATACTGTTTTTTATGCGAAATTTTATTTATTTTTTTTTTTAAATTTTTTTTTTCAACGTTTATTTATTTTTGGGACAGAGAGAGACAGAGCATGAACGGGGGAGGGGCAGAGAGAGAGGGAGACACAGAATCGGAAACAGGCTCCAGGCTCTGGGCCATCAGCCCAGAGCCTGACGCGGGGCTCGAACTCATGGACCGGGAGATCGTGACCTGGCTGAAGTCGGACGCTTAACCGACTGCGCCACCCAGGCGCCCCTATTTTTTTTTAAGTTACTAGAATTCCAGCTCCCAGGGGGCGTTGGAAGGGAAGTCCTTAGACAACTATATAGCAGGCTTAGGAAACAACACGTCCAGATTGGAGGTATACGAGGACAGAGATCTCCAGCAGGAGCATGGAGATCATGATTTATGTAATATGTTTGGCTCTATAAAGGCCTATAAAAAGAAGACATTGGAGTATATGGAGAGAATTAGCAATAGATGTGTAGAAAATTGAGCAAATTTAATAATGAGGCAATTATTAAATCTGGAAAAAAGCAAAAATTATATAGGGAAACATAATCTATGCACAATACATACTCAGTACCAAATTATACTTAGTCATATTGAATTAACTACACATCGTTATATACTTATATCAGGAAAAGTGGAAGAACAGAAATATCTGTGCTATAATTACAAAATTGTAATGATGGACATGATAAATTTAAAAAAATAACAATATTAGCATATTATTTAGTACTATGGTCTCCAGGACCAGAAGAACAACTAAAAAGAATTGAAAAATGCTGTCTCTGGAGAGCAGGATTGGAGGGCAAGGAGGGATGGGATTGGGATGAGGACCTTATACCCCTTTTAGAACTGCATTATTTGACTTTTTAATCTCATGCAGCCATTTTTAAAAAAGGTTTTACTTTGATTTTTTTAATGTTTTATTTTATTTTTGACAGAGACAGAGCACAAGTGGGGAGGGGCAGAAAGAGAGAGAGAGACACAGAATCCCAAGCAGGCTCCAGGCTCTGAGCTGTCAGTACAGAGTCAGGTGCGGGGCTTGAACCCACAAACCACAAGATCATGACCTGAGCCAAAGTCAGACACTGAACAGACTAGACACTCCTTTACTTTGATTTTTTTTTTAATTAACCACAAAATCACAATGAGATACTATCTCATACCCATTAGGATGGCTACCACAGAATAAACAAAAACAAAATAGAAAATAACAAGTGTTGATAAGGAAAAATTGGAAACTTTGCACTATTGGTAAGAATGTAAAATGTCTGAATCTCTACAGAAAACAGTATGGTCTATACCTTAAAAAATTAAAAGTGGAATTACCTTCTGATCCAGTGATTCCACTTCTGGTATATACCCCAAAGAACTGAAAACAAGATATCAAAGATGTGTGTATACTTGGGGCACCTGGGTGGCTCCGTCGGTTAAGCATCTGACTCTTGGTTTCGGCTCAGGTTATGATATGGAGTTCCTCATAAGGCTCTGAGCTGACAGCCCAGAGCCTGCCTTGGATTCTCTCTCTTCCTCTCCCTCTGTCCCTTCCCTGCTTGCATGCAAGCTCACTCTCTCTCTCTCTCTCTCTTTCTCAAAATAAACATAAAAAAATATTTGTATCCTCATGTTCATAGTATCGTTATTCACAATAGCTAATGGCAGAAGCAACCCAAGTGTCCATCAATAGGACACTTTGCTTAAAAAGGTAAGAAATTCAGGGGCACCTGGGTGACTCAGTGGGTTAATAAGCCTCTGACTTCAGCACACGTCATGATCTCATGGTTGGTGAGTTTGAGCCCCATATTGCATTGGGCTCTCTGCTGTCAACACAGAGCCTGCTTCAGATCCTGTCTCCCTCTCCCTCTCTGCCCCTCCCTCACGCTGTCTTTCTCAAAAATAAACATTTATAATAAATAAATAAATAAATAAATAAATAAATAAATAAATGGAAGAAATTCTAACATGCTACAACATGGATGAATCTTAAGGACACACTAAGTGAAATAAACTAGTCACAAAAAGACAAACACTGTATAACTCCACTTATAAGAGAGCACCTGGAGTAATCAAATTCATGGAGACAGAAAGTAAAAGGATGGTTGCCAGGGGATGGGGGAAAGAAGGAATGGGGAGTTGTTACATGGATATAGAATTTCAGTTTTGCAAGATAAAAAGGGTTCTGGAGATAGTTTGCACAACAACTTACGTAATGTAAGTAATGTTGAATATACTTAATGCTACTGACCTGTACACTTGAAATGGTTAAGATGGTAAATTTCTTGTATTTATTTATTTTTTTTAGTGTTTATTTATTTTTGAAAGACAGAGAGAGACAGAGCACAAACCAGGGGTGGGGCAGAGAGAGAGGGTGACACAGAATCTGAAGCAGGCTCCAGGCTCTGAGCTGTCAGCACAGAGCCCCACACAGGGCTCGAGAACCATGAGATCATGACCTGGGCCAAAGTCGGACGCTCAACGGACTGAGCCATCCAGGTGCCCCTAAGATGGTAAATTTCATGTTAAGTGTATTTTACCATAATTAGAAAATTTTTCTTAAATTAACCAAAATAGTTGGAATTCAAACTGCATGTGATTTTAATTCATGCTCTGCTGTTACTCTCTTGTGGAGAGTACACAGGTATCCCTGCTTTTCAAAAAAAAAATTTTTATGTTTATTTTGGGGAGAGAGAGAGAGACAGAGTGCAAGCAAGAGAGGGGCAGAGAGAGAGAGAGAGACAAATACAGAATCCGAAGCAGGTTCCAGGCTCTAAGCTGTCAACATAGAGGGTGACGCAGGGCTGGAACTTTTGAACTGCAAGATCCTGACCTGAGCCGAATGCTTAACCAACTGAACCAACCAGGCACCCCGGTATCCCTGCTTCTCAAAAATTCATGTTAGGATACCTTTTTTTTTTTTTTTTGACACTTTGCTTTTTTTTTTTTTTAAGTGTGTTTATTTTGAGAGCGAGAGAGAGAGAGAGAGAGAGAGAGAGGGAGCACAAGTGGGGGAGGAGCAGAGAGAGGGAGATAGAATCCTAAGCAAGCTTCATGCTGTCACCTCAGAGCCCAATGTGGGGCTCAAACCCACGAACCCTTAAGATCATGACCTGGGCCAAAACCAAGAGTCAGCCTCTTTTTTTTGTTTGTTTAATTTTTTTCTTTTTTAAAATATTTATTATTTTTGAGAGAAAGAGAGAGAGAGACACACACACACACACACACACACACACACACACAGCACATGAGTGGGAGAGGAGCAGAGAGAGAGGGAGACACAGAATCTGAAGCAGGCTCCAGGCTCTGAGCTGTCAGCACAGAGCTCGGCGCAGGGCTAAAACTCACAAACCCTGAGATCATGACCTGAGCTGAAGTCAGATGCTTAACCAACTGAGCCACTCAGGCGCCCCCCAAGAGTCAGACTCAACTGACTGAGCCACCCCGGTGCCCTCACATTTTGCTTATCTATACTAGCACCTTTTTTTTTGCTAAGTGAAAGAAATCCAAAGAGCATTTTCACTTTTTTGAAAAAAGGTGAAAGCAAAAGTAGCGTTCAGCATTTGTTTTGCAGGGAGCCCTTACAGAGGCAGCACACACCCCTACTCGTGAGAGTGGCATCACCAAGCTCCTCTGGGAAGTACACTCAGCATCTCAGCATCAAGTTGCTATGGCTTTGAACTGTGTCTGTGAGCAAACTGTGCTTTCTCTTGATTGATTTTGTGTATCTATTAGCAAGATGTGTCCTAAACTATCAGAAAAGCCTAAGAGAGGTTATTTTGGAGGTCTGGGAATGCTCGAAAATGTTTACATATAAATTAACGATAATTGCTTCTTCCCTTTGGGCCGTTTTAACCTATGAAAGATCTCATGGGAATGCTCTACTTTGGGATAGCTGAGGAAACCTGTAATCCTTGACTGAGCTCTGCAATGACCGCACATGTTACAATATTGGGAAATAATTTAAATTACATAGCCCAAGAGAATTTGATATATTTTTCTTTTTAAGATTAAGTGATGAATACAGCTTATAATATCTGACCAAATTCAGAATATAAAAGGAGGTAATTCTGGTCATCCTTAAGTGCAAATTGGAGCAGTGATAATAATTCCTAGAAACTGGCTTGGCATCAAGCCAAAATCAATGCCAAATTAATTGATGTGTACACTCAATATTCATTCAACAAATGTTAATTGAGCACTGACTATGTGCCAGGCATTGTGCTGGGTATTGAAACCACTTTTTAACTCAAGAACCAATCTCAGGAAGAGAAAGGGATTAAGTCAGGAAGAGCAGGATCTGCGTGCCTACCGGGTACCAAGCATTATGCCAGCTGCATATACATTACCTCCACTAAGCTGCCCACCATGATGTGTTTTCATTAGATGTTAAACTGTAAGCCCATTACTTTATGAAGTAACCACCCTGAGTTCCTGTGTCAACATGGAATGGATTTGTCTATTACTGAAGAATATAGGGGTGGTTGGCAGGCTCAGTTGGTAGAGCAGGAGACTCTTAATCTCAGGGTAGTGAGTTCAAGCACCACATTGGGCATGGAGCCTACTTTAAAAAAAAAAAAAAGTATATATCTAAGTATGCCCCACCTTTCAAACCACATGTTTACCTTTCTATTTCACACATTCTGCTTCAGTAACTTTTCTTTGCAATCCCAACCCCAGCTTCTCCCAATCTCCCATACCCCATTGTTTACACATTTTAATATCACATTTTTCTGCTTTATAGTTTTCTGAGTCTCCTTTTCATATTTCCACTGGATTGCAGAGGTCAAAATTTGATGTGTTCATTACAAATCACATGGAGTTTTCAGTCTGCCCAGGACTGAAGGGGTTCTCAGGTTGTGATTCTGTTTTAAAACCAAGAAAGTACTCTGCTAGCTCAATATTAACAGTCCAAGTCCCATGTCCTGGGAACCCCCTTAATGCTGAGGTTGGTCATGCTAACTCAGCTTTCTTTTCTCATTGTCTATCTTGATCTTTTGTATATGTATTGATATATTTTTATATAGTCAAGGGCTCAGCTGACCAAGAGGCTGAGCTCCCAGATGTTTATACTACTTGATTAAAATGATAAGGGACAGGGGCACCTGGGTGGCTCAGTTGGTTGAGCGTCTGACTTCAGCTCAGGTCATGATCTCACTGTCTGTGAGTTCAAGCCCTGCGTCGGGCTCTGTGCTGACAGCTCAGAGCCTGGAGCCTGTTTCAAATTCTGTGTCTCCCTCTCTCTCTGCCCTCCCCAACTCGTGCGCGCGCGTGCTCTCTCTGTCAAAAATAAGTATACATTAAAAAAATTAATATTAAAGTAAATAATAAAATGACAAGGGACAAATGCAACTAACATTTAAGACTTTAATCACTTACCGTGACAGTATAAGCAAGAGGCTAAAAGCAGAGAAAGTTATGACTCCCTCCTGTTGCATTTTCCCCCATGGAACATCGCAGGATGAGTGGATCAGCAGGACATGGGTGGGGTTTAAAGAGGGGTTAGGAGTGGAAAAGTACTGAGTCAGAAAGGAAAAGTGCTGAGTACTGAGTCAGAGAGGAGAAAAGTGTCTTTAAGATTTTTCCCTCCTGTCTCTCCCAATTATAAGGAGGCCTCAGCAGAGATCCCTCAGGAAAGTCCTGGAAAAGAGACTTCTGAATGAAGGCTCCTGGTCTATAAACGCAGATATGCTTAAGACCTTGGCTGGCCAGGGAGGCCTGAGTATAAACTCCCTTCAGAGAGGGCAGTGCACTGCCTGTGCATCAAGTCTAGTGGGGGCAGCGTTCCCCTGAGAGGCCTGCCAAGTAAAGCCTTTGTAATTGCCTACAGTTGGGCCTGGAAAGTCACACATGGGTTTTTGGCCAGAAGCTGGAATATATGTGTGTATAAAGCTCAACAACCCAACAGGAAAACAGACAAAGGTTGTGATCAAACAGTCCACACAAAAAAAAGAAATGTTAAATGATTCTGGAACACGTGGAATGATGTTCAATTTCACTCCTAACAAGAGAAATGCAAATTAAACCTGCACTGAGATAACAGTTTTTGTGAAGGAATGGGGAAACAGACACTCATGTTTATATTGGGACTGCCTCTACAAAGGGCAACTTGACAACTTCCGTCAAAATGACAGATTCAGGTATCTTTTAAATTTGGGTTTTTTTTTTTGTTTTTTAGAGAGAGAGCATGCAAGTGAGGGAGAGGAGCAGAGAGAGAGAGAGAGAGAGAGAGAGAGAGAGACTCTCAAGCAGGGTCCATGCCCAGCACAGAACCCCACATGGGGCTTAATCTCATAACCTTGAGATCATGACCTGAGCTGAAACCTAGAGTCAGATGCTTAACTGACTGAGCCACCCAGGTGCCCCAGAATGAGGTATTTTGGACCATCAAATGTATTCCTAGAATTTATCCTGCAGATAGGCTCACATCTGAGGGAAATGGCAAAGAGCCTTTATTCATTGCCATTCATTGTTTATGACAGAGAACGACTATAAATCACCTGACAGTAAGGGACTGGTTAAACAAAACATAGCACATCCATATACAGAAATACTTTGCAGCCATTCCAAAGATATATCATTAGGTTTTAAAAGCAAATGCAGAACAGGGGTGCCTGGGTGGTTCAGTTGGTTAAGTGTCCAACTCATGGTTTTGGCTCAGTTTATGATCTCACTGTTGGTGAGTTCAAGCCCCATGTCAGGCTCTGCACTGACAGCGTGGAGCCTGCTTGGGATTCTCTCTCTCTCTCTGCTCCTACTATGTGCTCTCTCTCTCTCTCTCTCAAAAATAAATAAATTTTTAAAAAAGCAAGTGCAGAACGGTGTGTATGATATACACAGTTTGTGTGACAGGACAGGGGAAATAACAGGTATCTTTTTGTTTGCATATTGAAGGGCATAATGATACCAAATATCAATGGGGCATAATGATAGCACACAGACTTCAGAGAGCTTCTGCGAGTATTAAAGGAGAGAACACAGGTCCAATATTTAGATCAGGTGCACACTCCGGAGCCCGGCTGCCAGGGCTCAACTGCTAGCTCTACCCGTCTCAAGTTGTGTGGCCTTGCACAAGTTATTCAACCTCATTTTTCCTCAGATTCTTCATTTGGAAATGGGGCTAATTAACAGATTGTGTGAGGATTAAATTGGTTAATTCTTGTAAGGTGCTTACAGTTGCATTTGGAACATTAAGTGCTATGTAAGTGTTTATTGAATATTAGATATCTGTTTGACACAAATATTAGTTATTACTAATTATTACTGTTAGCTATTATCCAACATTGTTGAAATAAACCCCACTTAGATTACTTTTGAGAATTATCTTACCTACCTGCAACCATTTTCCTCTCCTATCTATATTTCTACAAATACACTGCATCTGTTATTTGCTCATATTATTCTCATGGTCTGGAATGCCAATTCCAATCACGATTGGCTGAGGAATGCTAACTGTCCTTCAAGATCCATTTCAAAGATCTCTTCCTCCCTAAAGGTGGCTGCTCTCTCCTGTTTGTTGTCCCATCACCAATCTCTAGTCTGACCCTTTCCTGCTCTGGCTGTCTCCTCTCCTGCCCCAGACCAGCAGGCAGGGTAAGCAGCAATTCATGCTTGTTTAGATAAACGGGTGAATGGAATACTCACATTTTATGCCTTCAAAAGATCTCAAAAAAGTAAGTTTTTACTGTTGTGTTTCAACGGTATTTTTATGCCCTAAGGTCACAGAGAGGAAATAAAGAACTGTTCAGGGCCACTAAAGGAAGGTGGAAATAGAATACTTTGGAAATTAGAAGGCATTTTTTAGAGGACTTTTTTTTTTGTTTTGGGGAGGGGGTGGGGTTTTGTTTTTAAACAACATGGACCTGGCTCCCCCTGCTGGATCTAGAGTAAAATGCTGCTTTAAAAATCAATTCATTGGGGCGCCTAGGTGGCTCAGTTGGTTAAGTGGCTGACTTCCACTCAGGTCAGGATCTCACGGTTGGTGGGTTCGAGCCCCGCATCCGGCTTTGTGCTGACAGCTTAGAGCCTGGAGCCTGCTTTGGATTCTGTGTCTCCCTCTCTCCCTGCTCATGCTCTGTTTCTCTCTCTCAAAAATAAATAAACATTAAAAAAAAATCAATTTGTTTATGTCATCAAGACAGTGTGTACTGGCACAAAGACACATAGATCAATGGAACGGAATAGAAAGTCCAGAAATAAACCTACACTTATGTGGACAATTAATCTAAAACAAAGGAGACAAGAATATTTATATTGGGGAAAAGACAATCTCTTCAACATATGGTGTTGGGAAAAGTAGACAGCTACATGCAAATGAATGCAACTGGACCACTTTCTTTCACCATACACAAAAATGAACTCAAAATGGATTAAAGACCTAAATGTGAGACCTGAAACCATAAAACTCCTCGAAGAAAACATAGGGAGTAATTTCTTTGACATTAGCCATAGAAAAATTTCCTAGGTATGTCTCCTTAGGCAAGGGAAACAAAAGCAAAATGAAACTACTGGACTACACCAAAATAAAAACCTTTTGCACAGCAAAGGAAACCACAAACAAAACAAAAAGATAACTTACTGGATGGGAGAAAAATACTTGCAAATGATATATCTGATAAGGGGTTAATATCCAAAATATATAAAGAACTAAGACAACACCAAAACAAACAAACAAACAAACAAAACAAAACACACAAAACAAAAAAACAAATAATCTGATTTAAAAATGGGCAGATGACCTGAATAGACATTTTTCCAAAGGAGACATACAAATGACCAACAGACACATGAAAAGGTGCTCGACATCACTCATCATCAAGGACATACAAATTAACACAGTGAGATATTGCTTTACACAATGGCTAAAATCAAAACATAAGAAATAATAAGTGTCGGTGAGGATGTGGAAAAAAAGAAACCCTGATGCACTGTTGGTGGGAATGAAAGCTGGTGCAGTCACTCTGGAAGACAATATGGAGGTTTCCTCAAAAAATTAAAAATATGATCCAGTGATTTCCCTACTAGGTATTTACCCACAGAAAATAAAAACACTAATCCAAAAAGGTATATGCAGGGGTGCCTGAGTGGCTCAGCTGGTTAAGCATCCGACTTTGGCTCGGGTCATGATCTAATGGTTTAAGGGCTCGAGCCCTGCATCAGGCTCTGTGCTGACAGCTCAGAGCCTGGAGCCTGCTTCAGATTCTGTGTCTCCCTCTCTCTCTGCCCCTCCCCGACTTGTGCTCTTTCTATCTCTCTCAAAAATAAACATTAAAATTTTTTTTTTCAAAAAGATATATGCAGCTCTATGTTTATTGCAACATTTTTTATAATAGCTAAGATATGAAAGCAACCCAAGTATCCATTGATAGGTAAATGGACAAAGAAGATGTGGGATAGATAGATAGGTAGATAAGTTTGGTATATGTATCATAGAATATTATTCAGTCATAAAAAAGAACGAAATCTCACCCTTTGCAATAACATGGTTGGACCTAGAGGGTATAATGCTAAGTGAAATAAGTCAGAGAAGGACAAATACCATATGATTTCACTCTTGTGGAATTTAAGAAACACAACAAATGAGCAAAGAAAAAAATAAAGAAACTCTTAAATGCAGGAGAAAACTGGTGGTTACTGGAGGGGAAGTCGGGGGGTGGGGTGGGGAATGAGTGAAATAGATGAAGGAGATTAAGGGTACACTTATCTTGATGAGCACTGAGTAATATATAGAATTGTTGAATCATATTGTACACCTGAAACTAATATAACACTGTATGTTAATTAGACTTTAGTAAAAAACAATAAAGAGGAAGGAAGGAGGGAAGGGAGGGGGAAAACACCTGTGAGAAAGGCTTGAGCTTTTTATGGAAGATCTCTCAAATAATTTTGATAGGCAAACACAAAATTCTTTTTCAAAGAGAAAATTTTCTGTTGAGGAATATGCTAGCTACCATACAGTCTGTAAGTGATGGTGTCATTTCTTTAATGCTCTTTGAATCAGGTATCACTTGGTAATAGAATCTCACTCAAAAATCTCTGCACCAAGCAAATCGTATATATCCTCTGGGATGTATATGCTCAGATTTTCATATCTTAATTCTATTAAAATAGAAATGACATAAGGTTTTTATCTTAGACAAAGAAAAGTGAGTTGACTACAAGGAGAGTTGGGGCTTCTTCCTCTATCTTGGAACTGGAAAGTTCTTAGCAGAGAGCTAAGGGGAAACAGTACTGTCAGGACAGCGGTGACGCTGCTCAGGAATTACTCATGGAGCTTTGCTATGTGGACATGGGCAAAAGTGTATGGGTGTGGGTGGTTTAATAAGTATGGACTCAGCTGTTGCTGCGCCATCTTACTTGGTGGATGAAGGAAGGCAAAGGAGAGGAGCAGGAAGTAATGAGAAACAGAGCCCGTGGCTTGTCAGCTAAAGGGAGAGCCTGATCAATGTGAAACAGTCAATCTAAAAAAGGGCAAACACTAAAAATGCATGCTGTGTTGTAATGAGACTCCTATGACTCTGTCTGCCTGTTTGAACTTCGGGCAAATTGTCAGTATTTTCTTGACTTCTCCCAAGACCATTTCTTCCCCCAGATCTACATATGCTGCTACTGTATTTACCATGTCTTTCATAAGACTTTGTACATGATTTAAAGCAAACTTTATTAGATGCGCATATTCAATCCTGGGCAAAGTATCCTATTGTATTTATTCACTAATCATTTGTCTTAAAGAAAATCAAATATAGGGGCGCCTGGGTGGCTCAGTCAGTTAAGCGTCCGACTTCGGCTCAGGTCATGATCTCACGGTCCGTGAGTTCAAGCCCCGCGTCAGGCTCTGTGCTGACAGCTCAGAGCCTGGAGCCTGCTTCAGATTCTGTGTCTCCCTCTCTCTCTGACCCTCCCCTGTTCATGCTCTGTCTCTCTCTGTCTCAAAAATAAATAAACATTAAAAAAAAATTTTTTTAAAGAAAATCAAATATAGAAGATTTAAAAATACTGACATCCTACCATGTAAAATAGCCACTATCAATCATACGATATTTTCCTTCCAGTCTACCCATCCTATGCAGTATGTGTGTGTCCATTGAGTCAGTGGTGTCCATACTATCACAAATCATCCAACAAGTGAGAAGTTCATTACAGAAAAAAGGCATGGAGTGAGCACCTACGCCCCCTAACCCAGCTGTGCGGATTTGCAATAAGGGCAATGGACACCATGTTAATATCCGGTTTTACTTTGAATTCCTATTTGCCACTGTTCTTTGGGTGTGTGCTTAACAGGAGTTGAGCATTTCTAAGGCTTATGGTAAAATAAAATACAATAAAATATCTCCTTGTTTCTTAAAAAAAATAAATTCATTTATATAAAGGGAGAGGAAACAAAACTTGTGGCATATTTAAAATAGTATCTAGAGCATTCATCACGGTTCTTATTACAGGTGGCATAGTTGTAGCTATAACATTTCAGAATTCTTATGACTGGCTGTGCAACAATTGCAGTTACCTCACATATTTGGAAGGCGAAGTGTGACTTTGAAATCCTAAGGATAAATCCGGCTTTGATGACAACTGTAAAAAGTGGCCTCTGGCAAATAATTTAGCGTGTGTGTATGTGTGTGTGTGTGTGTGTGTGTGTGTGTGTGTGTGTGTGTGTTATTCTTTTATGATTTTATTTAATTTTTATTTATTTATTTATTAAAAAAAATTTTTTTTCAACGTTCATTCATTTTTTTTGGGACAGAGAGAGACAGAACATGAACGGGGGAGGGGCAGAGAGAGAGGGAGACACAGAATCGGAAACAGGCTCCAGGCTCTGAGCCATCAGCCCAGAGCCCGACGCAGGGCTCGAACTCACGGACCGCGAGATCTCGACCTGGCTGAAGTCGGAGGCTCAACCAACTGCGCCACCCAGGCGCCCCGATTTTATTTAATTTTTTATGTTTATTTAGGGGGGGTGAGGGCCAAAGAGAGGGAAAGGGAGAATCCCATATATACGTCCGACATGTATCTGTGCTGTCAGCGCAAAGCCAGACACCGGGCTTCATCTCATGAACCGTGAGATCGTGACCCGAGCCAAAATCAGGAGTCAGATGCTTAACCAATTGAGCCACCCAGGCACACTAAGATTTTATTTTTAAGTAATTTCTACACTCAACATGGGGTTTGAACTTACAACCCTGAGATAGAGTCACTGACTCTACTGACTGAACCAGCCAGGCACCCCATTTTTTGTTATTCTTAATTTTTATTTTAGCATTTGTGTTAAGAGCATATGAATGCTACTAACATCTCATTACCATTGAAGCACTTGAATGATATCAGTAATCAATTGGGTACTGAATGTTTCCTGTGTACATGTTAATGCTCAGTGCCCCAGGGAACCCAAGAGCACCACAATGTTTCTCCCCTCAGGGGAACATGGAAGCTGTGTATGGTGCTTCAAATGGTGCCTGACAAACAGTAAGCCCTCAACAAATGTTCACTCATTTCCTTCCTGCATCCCTGAATCTGGCTTCTGCCCAGGGCTAGAATCCCTGATTCCAGGTCTGATAGAACATTTTCTGAAATAGATTCCTCCCAGCCTCCACTAAACTGTCAGTACCATGAGAACAGGGACAAGGTCTTATTCATGCTCCATCTCTAGTGCCCAAGACTATGCCTAGCATGTGAAATGTGCCCAATACTTTTGTTGAGTGAATGACCCTCCCAAGGAAACTCATTCTATTCTTGACTTTTACCCTTATTGTTAAAGAAGTGAGCTGAAGGGTTGCCTGGGTGGCTTAGTTGGTTAAGTGCCCGACTTCAGCTCAGGTCATGGTCCTGGCCCCACCATTCATGAGTTAGAGCTCCACATGGGGCTCTGAGCCTGCTTCACATTCTGTGTTTTCCCCTCTCTCTGCCCCTCCCCCCGCTCACGTGCTCTCTCTCTTTCTCTCTCAAAAATAAATAAATGTTTTAAAAAATTAAAAAAAAAAAAAGAAGTGAGCTGAAATTCATGTTCCTATCACTTGCATTCACAGGTTCTTGTCTTGCCTAATCTAAGCAGTTCTTTTTTTTTTTTTTAATTTTTTTTTTTTAACGTTTATTTATTTTTGAGACAGAGAGAGAGACAGAGCATGAACGGGGGAGGAGCAGAGAGAGAGGGAGACACAGAATCGGAAGCAGGCTCCAGGCTCCGAGCCATCAGCCCAGAGCCCGATGCGGGGCTGGAACTCACGGACCGCCAGATCGCGAGATCGTGACCTGAGCTGAAGTCGGACGCTTAACCGACTGAGCCACCCAGGCGCCCCATAAGCAGTTCTTAATAAATGTCCCTTCCACCTCCCTTTCTTGCCTTTCTGCCACCATTGCCCACAGAAATATGACAAGATGGGGTGCCTGGGTGGCTTAGTTGGTTAAGCATTTGTCTCTTGGTTTTGGCTCAGGTCATGATCTTACAGTTCATGAGTTCAAGCCCCACATTGGGCTTCACCCTGCTGGTGCAGAGCCTGCTTGGGATTCTCTCTCTCTCCCTCTCTCTCTCTGTCCCTCCCCTACTCGTGCTCTCTCTCTCTCTCTCTGTCTCTCTGTCTCTCTCTCAAAATAAATAAATAAACTTAAAATTAAAAAGAAATAATAAAATTAAAAAAAATAAAAATTAAATTAAAAAGAAATAAGAGACTATTTAAATCCCTTAATGAAATCTACTTACTGCTGGCTGTACCTTCAGTGTTCCTCCAATCCATTAGCCAGATTATTAGAAACTCACATTGTGATTGAGGAAATCCATCCTGAAACAGGAAACAAAGAGGAACCAAAGGTTTTAAATGTGGTGAGTGACTGTGGTCAGACAGGAGTAAATTCAGTAGTTCAGTAAAGGAAACTATCAGGGTGCCTTGATCTCAAAGTTGTGGGTTTGAGCCCCATGTTGGGTGTAGACATTACTTAAAAATAAAACCTAAAAAAGAAAGAAAGAAAAAGAAAGAAAGAAAGAAAGAAAAGAAAAAGAAACTATCTTGAGGGTATACAAGAGTCAGAAGAGATTTTCTACAGTTCTTGGGCTGGACCATTTATTCATTCATTCATCTCAAGACCTAGATGAAGAAAACAACATAGTACTTTCCCTCATGAGTTCACCCTCTAGCTGAGGAGACAGATATCTAGCAAGTGAATTAATAAAACGAAAACAAGGTGGTGCTATGAAGAAAAACACAGGGCACTATGAAGGAGGATAATGAGGTGGGGTCACTAGGGGACAAACATCAGCTTTAGAGAGAATGGGGGTTAGGAAGCCTCTCTGAGAAGACATGAAGAAGGAGCCCGTCACAGAAGAACAATCCAGGATGAGAGAGCAGCAAATTCTGAGGCCTTGGAGGAAGATTTGACAATGAGGAGCAAGAGAGGTGGGGAAGAGCTTAAGAAAAAGCAAGAGTGGGAAGGTTTTGCAGCATAGTTTGGTGGACAATGCTAGAAACAGCAGAGTGTTGGGCTGCATGGGTGTCAGTTAAGTGTCTGACTTCGGCTCAGGTCATGATCTACCTGTTGGTGAGTTTGAGTCACAACAGCCTGACAGGCTGTCTGCCCTCAGCACTGAGCCTGCTTCAGATCCTCCATCTCCCTCTCTCTCTCTCTCTGCCCCTCCCCCACTCCCTCACGCTCTCCCAAAAATAAACATTAAAAAAAATAGCGAAAAGGAAAGAAACAAACATAAATTCCAATGCAAAACTTCTCTTTATGGAAAATACTCAATAATAGTATTTAACCAAACATCTAGCTCGACATCTTTTGTTCTTCCAAACACTTCAGCATTACTTTATATATAAACATACATATGCAAATACATTCCCAAACATATAAATAGTTTATATGTTCCCAAAAGGATTCAAAGCAACTTAAGGAAATATTGCAGGAAATAAATGAGTTAAGTAATTGGGGTGGAGGTGAGAAGTAAAGGCAAACAGGAGAAGGAAAATATACTAAAGTCAACTGTTAGGCTTGACTTACAAAAGTGCACGGTATACAGTTCTAAACAATAGCTAGATCTGGGCTGAATCTTTGATTCTGAGCTTCCAGGAACAAAGCAATAGGAAAATGTGAACTATTATGAAATTCGGTGTCCCTATGATATAAAATGAAATAGTTCTTTTAAAAAAGTATATAGCTTCCTTGTATTAATACCTGAGAAAAATGTTCCTTCATTATGAGTCACTCTATGACATAATGGTTAAAGTCCTCAACAATATCCCTCTGATAAATACAACAGCAAGACTTCTAGGGCCATCTCTTGTAATGAACTTCAGTGCATAAACTAAAGTACTACTCGGTAAAAGCAATTCTACAAAGGACCAGGAGCAATCCAACTAAACAGCTTACTCTAGCGGCTATAAATTGGGATAACATTTAGAATGTCTAGAGAAATGGATAGATTACTTATCTTTCAAGTAATCCTCGATGAATATTACTTCTTTCACTTGTGCTTTTGATGAATAATGTACAGTAGTTTGAAGTTAGTTCTCTGGTAAAAAACTAGAATGGAAATGATCTTTCTGCTAATTAATAGTTGTTTTGATAATCAATAGAGCTGAAGGTAGGAGTGACATTCTTCCAGAGAAGCAAGAAGTCTAACAGTGTGATAGTGTGAAAGGAAAGCTCTCCCACTGCCATTTAGAAGTGGGTCTAAGACTCTCCCCCCAAAATAGATCTGGACCCACTTAAACACATAGATAATGACTCAGACCCCAAAGTTCTTTCACACATGTGTGGTCAAGATGATTCTAGCCTTTATTAGTAAAGAGAATACCTTAGTTAATAAGCTAGTTAAGAGATTAACTTTCCAGGGGCACCTGGGTGGCCCAGTCAGTTGAGCATCTGACTCTTGATTTCTGCTCAGGTCATGATCCCAGGGTCATGGGATGGAGCCCCACATTGGACTCTGCACTGAGCATAGAGTCTGCTTAAGATTCTGTCTCTGTCTCCCTCTGCGTCTCACTCTCACTCTCTCTCTTAAAAAAAAAAAGAAAGAAAGAAAGAAAGAAAGAAAGAAAGAAAGAAATTAACTTTCCAGATAACTGCATAGTTTATGTGCTGTATAAGTTTTTTGGCAATTAATCAGTTAAATATTGGAGGACAGCTACCAAAAACAACATTTGAATGTAAGAAGAGTTGATCTCAAGCCTAATAATTATACAAAAAGATTGAGAGCCTGCTGAGTGGTAATAACACCACTTTATTAGTATAGAGGCAAATAGTTATCTTTCACTTAAGAAAAAGCCATGCACTAGGGGTGCCTGGGTGGCTCAGTCGGTTAAGTGTCTGACTCTTGATTTCAGCTCAGGTCATAATTTCACAGTTGGTGAGATCGAGCCTAGAGTCAGGCTTTGTGCTGACAGAATAGAGCCTGCCTGGGATTCTCTCTCTCCCTCTCTCTCTCTCTCTCTCTCTCTCTCTGCCCTTCCCCTGCTCCATCACTCTCTCTCTCAAAATAAATAAACATTAAAAAAAAAAAAAAAGCCATGCACTAAGCTCATCTAAAAGTGGTTTTAGTTCGTTAAGGAGCACATTATGAAAATAAAAGGGAGGCTTTTTGCTTGAACCAATAGAGTTATCTGACTTGTTAGCATGACAACGGAACCAGTTTTCTTTCCCTCTGGGCCCACAGTTCAACTACTTTTCCTAGTCTCCCTTGCTGTTAGGTGTGGGTGAGTTCTGGCCAGTGGAATTAGATGTGTCACCTCCAGTCTGGTGCAAGAAACCTCAGTGTGACCTTGGATGCAATGTATTGAAGATGGTAGATCTTTCTATCGGTTTATGTCCCTCAACACCCCACCTCTTATTGGGCTTATGCAGGGAAGAAATAACCACCTATTGTGTTAAGTGACCAAGATTTCAAAGTTTATTGTTAGAGCAGCTAGTATATAATTAATATAGCATTTAAGTAAAGTCAAGAATATACTTCTACCTCTCTATATCTCCATCTCAACTGTAAAATGAAGATAATAGCACTTAGCTCATAAGTTAGCTCGAGGAATTAAACATGTTAGTGCGTATGAAGTACTTTAAGCTATGCCTGGCACATAGTAAACATTCAATTCATGTTAGCTATTGTTATTATTACAAAGCTTCCTAGTGATAGTAAGATGCAGGTTCAGTATAATTCAAATTTCTTTTCTATTCAAATTCTAGTAACAAATGATGTCACATCGATGTTACTGTCCACATTGTGCTGATCTGTGCCCCCATCATTGTAGGGCTTCAATATACTCTGGTCACCTTGGGTTGTCCCACACATGCTCTGAAATTGTTCATCTCTGATCTCCATATTGTTGTGTGCTACCCACTTTTGAAGTTACCGCAGAGTGGGGAGTGGCAGAATGAGGAAGATTTGCAATCATACTGTGCTAATCAGACCAAGTTACTGCCTTGGTCTGCCCTAAAGCTATATAGATCCTCAAGATGCCAAAATAGACACCTATCCACTTGTGTTTGATTTTTTCCCAAATTTGCTTTAATTTTAAAAATTCATGTAATAATTAACAGCATTTCAGGAAACATTTAAGGAATTATTCACAGATATCACAGAACAAGTTTTGATTCATTTAATTTTTCATTGTCAATCCGCAGACTTATGGGAAGTGGTGATCAGTCCATACTGCTGAATCCAGAAATTCCTGGTCATTTTCCTGGCCCTCTTCTTTACCCACTTCTTGTCAATACACTGGGTTACCACAGTATACCCAGCAACTGCTCATAACTTTGGCTGACAGTGATTCTTAACCTGAGGTCCATAGACCTCCCCTCCCCCTAAATAGCCCCCAAGAAATCCATGGATGGAAGTCAGGGAGCCTATGATCTCAGATGGGGGAAAAAATCATATCTTGGGGCTGGCGGAGTGCCTGGAGCAGCTAGCAAGGACCCTCCTGAGCCCGGGCTCTGACAGGGCAGTCACAGCCTCAGTGGTGCCCTTGTGCCCACTGGAGCCCAGCCCTCACCAAGGATACCATTCCAGCCCCCTGCCCCACATGGCTCTTGGCAGCAGTGCCCGCCCACTCTCCAGTGTCCCTACATCCCTACCTTTGCCCTGATAAGCTCTGAGTGTTCATATACTGGACTGATCCTAGGGAGCCTGCCTGTGGGTTGGGAAGGGCTGGCTCATGTGTGCTTTATCACCACACCTCTTACCTTTGTCTTTCTACCACCTCTTGCCCCCACCTGTGGCCCCAGTGAGCTCTGAAGAGTTGAAATTCTGGGACCAATCCAAGGGAGACTGCCTGTGGTTTCAGACTTGACAGGAAGAGACTCACCTTGCACATGGGTATTACTTTACTACCCAAGCAGAAGGAAGAAAACAGCCCAGCAGAACAGCCCAGCCAATGAGAACTGGTCACAACTCAGACAATGAAAAGCCACTATACTTAGAACTCGACTTTACACCAGCAGACCTACTTTTTAAGACAGCTTTCCCAAATCCCCCCCTTTCCTCTATAAAAGAGCAGTCCTCTCCTTTGCTCTCCAGACATGCCTATGGTTTTGCTGTAGCTTGCTTGTCTAGATTTCAAATCTGTTGTTCCTGAAAAAAATTTTTTTTACTTATAAAATAACTGACAGTTTTATTTTTTTATTTTTTATTTTTTAAATGTTTATTTATTTTTGAAGGAGAGAGAGAGACAGAGTGAGAGCAGGGGAAGGTCTGAGAGAGAAGAAGACACAGAGTCTGAAGCAGACTCCAGGCTCTGAGTTGTCAGCACAGAGCTTGATGCGGGGCTCAAACTCACGAGCCGTGAGATCATGACCTGAGCCGAAGGTGGACACCCAATCGACTAAGCCACCCAGGTGCCCCTGGCAATTTTATTTATTTTATTTTAATTTTTTTAACGTTTATTCGTTTTTGAGAGATAGAGAGAGACAGAGCATGAGTGGGAGAGGGGCAGAGAGAGAGAGGGAGACACAGCATCCAAAGCAGGCTCCAGGCTCTGAGCTATCAGCACAGAGCCCAATGCGGGGCTCAAACCCACGAACTGCAAGATCATGACCTGAGCTAAAGTCAGCGCTTAACCAACTGAGCCACCCAGGCGCCCCAACAGTTTTATTTTTTTATGTTTAACATTACTGGGTCATCAGAAGGGATTCAGAGAAGACCCCCAACAACTCTGAAGCTGGTGAGGAAACAGGTGCCAGCACCCACCGAGCAAATTGGGCTCACTGTTTTCTCACCAACTTTGGAGTTTGAGGATGATGCTTCTGGCTTTCAAGCCCTATTCTTTTTGTGTTTGAGCTTTCCAGGTTTTATATGGGGGCTGTTAAGCTTTTTTCTTTCTTTCTTTTTTTCTTTTTCTGAGAGTCCTCATCTGGTATTTGTTCTGACTCCTTTACCGAATCTGACTGTTGCTGTTGGAACTGTGCTGGCCTTCTTCACCTCTTGTTTGAAACCAGATCATTCCTATTTAAAACTGTGCTACCCTGTGATCTGATAACTGGGCTGTTCCTACTAAAACTATGCTGGACTTTGGTCTGATTCTTTCTGGATCCAGGCTGTTTTTGTTGAAACTGTGCTGTTTGGAATTTTTTCTCTTTGCTCTAGAGAAAAACCTCTAAGAATTGAAGATTTAGTTATCAAAATGCTTTATGGGTGGTGTCCACCCCCCAACTGGGACTCTGGCCAGTTTTATGTTTAAAAAGTATGATCCCTTGCATAACACTCTCTAGCTCCATCCACATCATTGCAAATGGCAAGGTTTCATTCTTTTTCATGGCTTAGTAATATTCCATTGTATATATAAAACCATATTCTCTTTATCCATTCATCAGTCAATGGATACTTGGGATGTTTCCATAATTTTGCTCTTGTAGATAATGCCACTATAAACATTGTAGCTGGAGAGCATTATGCTAAGCAAAACAAGTCAGTCAGAGAAAGGTAGCTACCATATACTTTCACTAATATGTGGAATTTAAGAAACAAAACAAATGAGCAAAGGAAAAAGTAAGAGAGGCAAACCAAGAAACAGACTTTTAAAATATATATATGTACTAATGTTTATTTATTTTGAGAGAGAGAGCACACAAGCAGGGGAGGGGTAGAGAGAGAGGGAGAAAGAGAATCCCAAGCAAGCTCTGCACTGTCAGTGCAGAGCTAGATGTGAGGTTCAGCCTCTCAAACCATGAGATTATGACCTGAACCGAAATTAGGAATTGGTCGCTCGACCAACTGAGCCACCCAGGAACCCCAAGAAACAGACTCTCAACTGTAGATAACAAACCGATGGTTACCAGAAAGCCGGGGGGGGGGGGGTGGGTGGCAGTGATTAAATAGGTGATGGGATTAAAGAGTGCACCTCTGCAATGAGCCCCCAATGTGGTATGGAAGTGTGGGATCACTACATTGTACACCTGAAAGTAATGTTAACCTGTATGTTAACTAACTAGAATTTAACCAAAAACTTAAGAAAAATAAATCACATCTTTATTTTTACTAACCTCTGACAGAAATTTACCAAGTCCTTCCATTACTAAGGTAGGCAATAAGTCACAGTAGTATTAGCAGTATCTGTGACTTTGTCACCAATAGATATTCCAAGAGATATTTCTATGTCACATTATAACAGTTAAAAATATCTTGAAATATCATTTATGCTCATACGGCTATGAAATTATGGTAGTCACTAGACCTGGTATTAGGTCTTACTTAGTACATTAATAAAGAAGCATGTATCTTACTATAACAAATGCTGATTTAATATTTTGAGAACTATATTTCAATGTAATTGGTTTTCAATTGTATTTTAGTTTTGAATGTAAAAACATTAGACGGAAAAAAAGTCTATAGACTTCACCTGACTGCCAAAAGGTCCATGGTTCAAAAAGGAAAAACCTATAGGTTATTTGGTTTGACACTTTCCCACACACCCCCATGTATTTGTCCATACCCTCCTCCATAGTCTCAAAGAGGAGTACAGTGGCGACAAACATATACATTGAAATGCCACCTCTTAGGACAGCATGATAGATGATTAAGAAGTGGGGCACTGGGGTCAGCTTGTCCTGCTCTACCACTTATTGTGTGACCCAGGCAAGTAACTTAACCTCTCTGTGCCTCATATCTGTAAAATGGGAATTATATTATTCCTTCCACATAGGGTTATTGTGAAGAATAAAGGAGTTAATTCACTAAATCCATTAGACTCTTAGAGTCTACCATACAGTAGGCTCTCAGAAAATGTTAGCTGCTCTTTCAAGAGCCTATCATAGCTGTTTCTTTATGATATTTATAGGGAGGGGAGAGGAGGAGAGAAAAGAGTAGGTTGGCTATTCCTCTTGTGAGTCACAGCCTACACATATAACTTTTATGATGCACAAAATTGATATCCTTCTTGAAGCACATGAAGGAAGCAGTTGATAGTTCTTCCTTGAAAAGTTTCCAACTTCATTTTATGTCTTATATAGTAACTCTCAACTGAATCTTTTTTAATGCTGCAGTGGTGGTATAAATGCTGTCCACTCTTGGTTTACAAAGCAGGACTTTCATTTAAATAATAATTGTCTTGCAGGAGCGCCTGGGTGGCTCCGTTGGTTAAGCATCTGACCCTTGATTTCAGCTCAGATCTTGATCTCACAGCCCTGATATTAAAAAAATATATTTGCCTTTCATAATTCACATTCATTTCTAATCCCTTTAAGACATGGGTCTTGGCTGTCCTTTTAACTGTGGGGGGAAAGACTAAATATAAATGGAAGTAAATTCACTCATTCATTCAATCAATAATTATTAAATTCCAGGCACTACTCTAAATGTATAGGAATTCGTGGTGAACAAGACAAAGTCCCCGCTGTCATTGAGCTTACCTTCTAGTGTAGAAGACAATGTACTAAAATAGATTTTTTAGAGTATCAGGAGGTGACTGATGCTTTACAGAGCATTAAAATAAAGTGATGTTAAAAAATAAATAAAATAAAATAAAAGTGATGTTATATACATGAGGACCAGGTGGCTATTTTTAGATTGGGTAGTCAGAGAAGTTCTCTTTAAGCAGGTGACATTTAAGCAGAGATCTGAATGACCAAAAGGAGCCAGTCAAACCCAAGGGACAGCATTCCAGGCAAAGGAAATAGCTAGTATAAAGTCATCAGAGCAGGACAGAGCTTACCTGTTCTTACCCATTTAGGAATGGAAAGAAGGCCACTGTTGCTGGAACATAGTGAGCAAGGTGCAGAGCCCTAAGGTAGAGGGAAACAGGGAAATGATAGTGCAAGGCCTTTGTAAATAAAGGCAAGGTTTATTCTCAATGCAATGGAAGCTACCGTGGTTTTAGTCAGGAGTAAGGTGATCTGATTTACCATTTAAAATCACTCCAATTACTGCTTGGTGAACAAACTTATTGGAGCAAGACTGGATATGGGAAGGCCCATTAAGATGATAGCTTGCACCAGATTACAGCACTGAGAGGGCAAGGAGGGTCAGTTTAGGCAGTAGGGTATATTTCAGAGATAGAGCCAATATAACTTACTGATTGGAATGTGAGGAGATGCGAGGAATCAAGGCTAACTCCTAATCTTTTGGCCTATGTAACTGGGCTAATGGTGCCAGTTATTGAGATGGATAAGTTGTGGAGGGGATGAGGGGATGGGGAAGTGGGGAACAGGTGTGGGGTAATAACTGAGAGTTCTTAATCTGTGTTTATCTTAATTTTGACTTGTCCACCCAACATGCAATTGGAGATATCAAATAGATGGTTACCCAAGTCTAGATTTCAGGGGAGAAGTCAGGGGCCAGAGATACAAATTTGAGAATCATTAGCCTAGGAATGGTATTTAAAACCATAGGAGCAGATGAATTCATCTAGTTAGGCAGTATAAACAGCAAAAAGAGCTGAAGACTAAGTCTTGGTGCATTCCTACCTTTGGAAGTCTGATAAAGGGGAGGGAGCTGACAAGAGACTAAGAAGCAAGCAGGAAGGTTGGAGGAAAACAAAGTGGACCTGGCATCATGAAAGCCTAAAAAGCAAAATGTGTTAAGGAGGGAGTGATCAATCACTAATGTCAAAAACTGCTGAATGATCCAGAAGGATGAGGACAGAGAATTGACCTGACTTTGGCAACATGTGGGTCAATAGTGACTTGATAGGAGACATTTCAGTATGTGGAGGAGATGAAAGCCTGGTGAGGTGAGAAACCCAGCAAGTATAGACAGTTCTGAGTTTTGTTATCATGGGAAACAAAGAAATCGGGCAGAAGCTGGAGGGAGTATAAGGTCAAGGGAAGTTATACATGTAGGGAGTTAAATGGAGGAGAGGCTGGGTAGGGAAACTATGAGAAGGGAAACCAGATTTAAACTTTGCTTTCTGCCCTCAGGGAGCTTATGATCTTCTCTTAGAGAAGTTCAGGATGGTAGTGGTAAAAAGTTTAGGCTTTGGACTAAATGAAACAGTATCTGTACTGCTGAGCACAATGTCTAACACTAAGAACTCAATAGATGGAAGGAAGCTGTAATTACAGAACAATTTGAAAACACTTTAAGATAGGAGGTAATTAAGGACTAAACTGAGTTAAGTAATTAGATGTTAAGATTTCAGAAAACAGGGAGATTACTATCAGCCACAGTGACCATAATTAAAAATCAGGACCCATCGTATGGGGAAATGGGTTAAAAAAATCTGTTACTATACCCATGTGAATAAATTTACAAAGCTCTACAGATTTTAAAAATCTTTCAGCCACCCTCTTAAACAGTTGCCTTTATTGGAAATATTTAAATTCCAAGTAGTTCCAAATACCTTGAGCCATTTTGAGGTCTCTGTACCAGTGCTCATGCTTTTCCCTCTGCCTGAAGCATTGTTTCCTACCCTAACCTAACATCTGCTCATTCTTTAGAGCTTCCTCCTCTGGTCCAGTGGGGCTGGGTGCTCCTCTGTTGGTACCAGGTATGCCATTTTACCATAACTTTTACCACAGTGTATTGACATTTTCTATTTGTTTACCTTTTGTGTTTTTTCAGTTCTATTTTTGGGTTTACTAGACTCTAGGCTTTGCAAGGGCAGGATCATATTGTATTCATCTTTGTTTCCCTGTACCCAGCCTGGCTTCTGGCTGACCTCAGTTAATGTTTATTGGCGGTCCCTGGGTGGCTCAGTCAGCTAAGTGTCCGACTTCAGCTCCAGTCATGATCTCATGGTTTGTGAGTTTGAGCCCCAAATCAGGCTCTCTGCTGTCATCGCAGAGCCCACTTTGGATTCTCTGCCCTTCTTCTGCATGCACTTGTGCTCTCTCTCTCTCTCTCAAAAATAAATAAACTTAAAAAAAGATTAACATTTATTGAAACCAAATGAATCTAATATTAGGATTATGCTAGAGAATCCTGGACTAGAAAAGCCTTGAAGGACTGATAAAATAGTTGACCGCCACTTTAAAACAGGTTTATAACATAAGAACTAATCACAACTCCCATCCTTCATCACACACTGAGTCTGCACAGTTCCACACCAACTTATTTTTTTTATCTTTTTTTGTCACTCAATTTCTAATCAGAATTATTAGCATCCAGCACACTCTAAATATGCTTCATGCTGAAATTACTAAGCTCCTATATATTTCTTTTTTAATTTGAAAGTAGTATATGCTCATGATAACAAATCAACCGGTACAAAAGGAGTCTATAGTAAAAAAGAAGGCTCCCTTCTATATGCTGACCTCTACCCTCTCAGGAGTTCTTCACAGACACAGACAATACTATTAATTTCTTGTGTATTTTTCCCAAGGTTTCCTATTTTGTTACAACACATTCTAGTTTTTTAAACATAAATACTAGCATTTCACAAATTATCAGTCAACTCGGCTTTTTCCTTTAACAGAATATTGGAGATTATTCCACATTGGAGATTTTCCTTATCAGTACATCTTTCTAACAGCTATATAGTACGGTATTACATTTCCCATTTTATGACATACCATAACCTACTTAATCCATTCCCTATTGTTGAAAATTTAGATTCCTTTTATTCTTTTTCTCCTATATGACTGTTCAGTTGAATTGTGTTACCCTCAAAATTCATAATGAAGTCCTAACCCTTGATATCTCAGAGTGTGACCTTATTTGGATAGGTTCCGTATAATCAAGTTAAAATGAGGTCACTTAGGGTGGGCCCTAAGTCAATCTGACTGGCGTCTTTCTAAGAAGAGAAAAGCTGGACAGAGACCTTTAAGAGGGAAGATAAGACACAAGGAGAAAACATCCATCTATAAACCAAGGAGAGAGGCCTAGAACAGATACTTCCCTTGTAGCTATCAGAAGGAAGCAACCCTGCCAGCACATGGATCGTGGATCGTGGATCGCAGACTTCTAGCCTCCAGTACTGTGAGACAATAAACTTATTGTTTAAGCCAGTAAGTTTGTGGTACTTTGTTATGGCAGCCCTAGCAAACTAAGATGATAATGCCTCAATGACTACCCTTGTATATGTATATTTTTTTCACAAAGATGCAAGTGTATTGGTAGAATTCATGGAAGTAAATTTATAGAAAGATACCTCTGTATCTTTCACATACCCTTTTCTTTACCTAGAAAGCCCTTCCTCCTGAGATGCTCCCGAAAAACTCCAATGTAACCTCTTCAAGTGCTACCTCTTCTGTGAAACCTGCTGTGGTAGCCAGCTTCTAGATGACCCCCAGTGACCTCTCCCCACCTCCTAGTATTCAAGCCTTTGTGTATGCCTCACCTTTGTGTATTCCTTTCCTCTTGAACACGAGGGACTTACTGACTCCTTTTTTTTTTTTTTTTTTTTTTTTTAATTTTTTTTTTCAACGTTTATTTATTTTTGGGACAGAGAGAGACAGAGCATGAACGGGGGAGGGGCAGAGAGAGAGGGAGACACAGAATCGGAAACAGGCTCCAGGCTCTGAGCCATCAGCCCAGAGCCCGACGCGGGGCTCGAACTCACGGACCGCGAGATCGTGACCTGGCTGAAGTCGGACGCTTAACCGACTGCGCCACCCAGGCGCCCCTCCTTTTTTTTAACATATATATTTTTAAAGTTTTATTTATTTATTTTGAAGGGGGAGGGGCAGAGAGAGAGAGAGAGACAGACAGACAGACAGACAGACAGAAAGAATCCCAAGCAGGCTCCACACTGTCAGCGAGGAGCCCAGTGTAGGGCTTAAACTCACAAACTGTGAGATCGTGACCTGAGCTGAAACCAAGAGTTGGATGCTTAACCAACTGAGCCACCCAGGAGCTCCTTATTGACTCACTTCTAATGAATAGAGTATGGCAGAAGTGATGGGACCTCACTTCTGAGATCAGGTTACAAAGACCATGGCTTCTGTTCAGGGGTGCTTTCTCTCACACACTCTTGTTCTTTCTTGCTCTTTCTTGGTCATTCATGTAGGAGGAAGCCAGCTGCCATAGTGTGAGGCAGCCCTGTGGAGAGGCCCATGTTTCAAGATAACAAGACCTTACAACAACCATGTTAGTGAAAATGGAAGTGGATCTCTCTTCATTCAAGCCTTTAGATGAGACTGGCAGCAGATAGCTGGTCTGTAACTGTATTTCTGACCAAAGAAACTATGAGATAGTTAATTCTTATTGCTTTGAGCTACTGAGTTTGGGGGGTAATTTGATATGTAGCAATAAATAACTAATTACCTTCCATCCTCCCCTCTTCTTTCCCCTGAACTTCCTAGCTTCCAACGTTACTTGGACTTCTCTCTAGTAATGCTCATTACATCATACTTGTTTCCAAATCTCTCTCTCCTACTTGACTATCTCCAAGGACAGAAGCCCTGACTCAGCTTTATATTTACTGTGCCTTATGCAAAGTTCAAGCCACCATTGTCACTTCCCTATATTGTTGTAATAATCTCTAAACTGGGCTGCCTAAATCCTCTGTAGCCTCTGTTACATTCTCTGCCCAGCCTTAAGAAATCTTTTAAAAATATAACTTGGATCATTTGAGAGCTTAAAATCCTCCTCATTCTTAGGATAAAGACCTAAATTCTTAATATAGCCTCCCAGGCCTGGCATGATCTGCTTGCCTCACCACCAATTCTGAAGCCACTTCCCCCTTGTTCCCAGTACAACAGCAACACTGGCGTCTCAGTTCCTCAGCTGAACCATCCTCCTTCCTCCCTCAGTGTCTTTGCACACACTGTCCCTCTGCCTGGGATGTCTCCTCCTTCATCCTCACTCAATTTCTACTCATCCTTTAGACCTCAGCTCAATGTTCCTCAGAGAAGGCCTTTCTGCCTTCCATTTTATCTTATATATATTTTTTTAATTTGAGAGAGAGAGAGAGAGAGAGAGCACATGAGCATGGGAACAGGCAGAGGGGAAGAGAATCTTAAGCAGATTCCATGTTTAGCTCGGAGCCCTACACGAAGCTTGATCCCATGACCCTGGGATCATGATCTGAGCCAAAATCAAGAGTTGGACACTCAACTGACTGAGCCACCCAGGCGCCCCTGCCTTCTATTCTAAATCAAAGCACATGTAGTTTTCTTTCACACCACTTATCACAGTTTAAACAATTGTTTAATTAGGTGTTCAATGTTGGTCTCCGCTGTTGGACATGGACTAAGCTCTATGAGGGTAGGGACACCTTGTCTTGTTCACTACTGTATCTCTAGCACAGATGATAGTGTCTGATATATTGCAAACAGGGGCTCAATACTTTTTTTTTTTTTTCTGAATGAATTACAAGGCAACATTCCCTATTCCTTTTACAAACTTTACATCCTTTTACTACCCACACATTTAATGTTCATAATGTCATTTCTCTATGACAGTGTTACCTGTCTTAGGTAATGATCTCCAAGAAGTAGAGACCACAGGTTTTACATTGTGTGGTATAGGACTCAGCAGAGTTCTACTGGGGTAGGGATACAGCATTGGGAAAGGAAAGTGAAGAATTTACTGATAAATGGCCTTTAGTAGCTATTTTATAGCTGTTAAAATCTCCATGGCCTTTTGGGGGGGGCAGTTTGAAGGTAAAAGAGCATGGGCCTTGCAGTTAGACCCAGGTTTGGATCCCAGCTGTACTATTTAGTAGCTGTGTGACTATGGGCAAATTACTTTATGCTCTCTGTTCTTCAAATTTCTCAGCTACAAAATGAGGGTATCATAATGGCACCTTTTAATAAGGTTGTTAGAGGAATTCAATGACTTGTAAAGCACTAAGAAGAGGGCCTGGCCTTAGCAAATGCTCAATAAATATCAGCCTTTTTTTCTTTTCCCTGCGATAAAACAAGGTTGCCCATTTCTCATTTGGTCCTGGAAGAAGTTTGGAAATATTTGTGGTGCTGTTAAGTTCTCTGTGGGAGGTTAGGATTGGAACACTTAAAAATATAATGCCTCCTCCTCAATTCTTTTCTCTACCTTCAAATCTTAATATTGAAGCTAGTAGGAGAAAGAAGAGAGAAATGACTGCCAACTATGTTCTTATCTGGTTCTTCAAATGACAGCAGTGCCAGTTTGTCCTAGAAATCTATATTTCTATTGCTAACACATGCATCTTCATACACCCTCTGCCAGAGAGAGAAGCTGCTAAGGGAGGGCTACTAGTTCAGATTCTTGACACCTGGCAATTTGTGGATGCTGATTTTTTGGAATCTGGAGCACTATTCAACTCCCTTTCTATCTCTTCCTATTGGGACCCTTCTGGTCAATCAGAGCCTGTTAAGTATTGGCCATTCAAGAGGTATAACAACATAATGAAGTTCACTCAAGCAAAGGCCCTCTGCTGCTGGGACTCAGAAAATATTTCTCATAAGAAAAATATAAGAAAGATTAAAAAAGTCAAATGGTTAATATTCCCTCTAGACACAGTGTTCTCTCAAGGCGTCTTCCTTCTTTCTGAAGGCACACTCAGTTCTTGAGCAGAAGCTAGGAAACCAGCTGAGATAAATCGTTTTCCCCTCCCCTTTTAATCTTGTGAAAGAGCTGCCAATTCTAGAAATTCCTCCTTTGATGAGAAGATAAAGCAGAACAATGCTGTGGAACTAAACAGATTCCTAAGGGACATTCTTCTAGGGTGTGTAAAGTCTGCCTGGAAGTTGGGTTGGGGGAGGGGTGGAAGAGATGGAAAGCTAAGAGTAGGAGTTGGTAGCCATAGCCACAAAGAATACAGTTGTTTCTAGACTTCTCCATAGCATAGCAACTCTGTCCAGTCTCCGCATTTCTTGGGAGGTGTAGGCAGGTTTATTACAGTGATTAGAGGGCTTCATCCACTTCACATCCATCCTACAAAATAAAAAAAGAAAGAAAGAAAGAAAGAAAGAAAGAAAGAAAACTTTTCTTTCCCATTATTTGTTGGAGCTAAGTTTCTACTTACAGCCTTCTCACATTAAAAAAAAAAATTTTTTTAACTGAAAATTGCAGCCCAAATCAGTCTATCTAGCACATTAGATTGTAAGCCTTTGGAAGGAGCGCACCCCCTTCTCTTACCGTTTAAGGGACAATCTGTTGTAAAATGCTACAGATTGGAATCAGAACCGAGTTTGAATCCTGCTCCCAGCTTCACCATATGTAAACGCGGACAATTTTCTTATCTGCTTGACATGGTTATATAATTTCTAAATCGGACATTTGAAGGCTCAACTCTACAGGCATAATCTTATTCAATTCTCATGAGGCAGATATTAGTATGGAGATTGCATCTAAAGATATTTGGTAATGTAGTGAAGAGCCGTCTGTCTGGCTGTGAGTTATCATTGGACTATCTTCCATACCTGGCTGCTGAGGATTAAATGAGACACTGATGTGTAAGAGCTTTACACAATCCACGTGATGGACTACTAATTACACGCCCCACAGCACCTGATCCACCGTGAGGAGTCGGTAAATACTGCTTGGAGTGCATGATTTTATATCTTGCCTGCTCCTTTCAGTCTTCCAGTCACAAACTAATATCGCAGCGGCCTGGGGCCAAAACCACGCATCTGGGAGCCACAGCCGGGTTGGAGGAGACTGCTGAATCCCCGGAGAGGGCAGGGGAACAATAGAGTACTTTGGTGATTGGCGGACGCCCGGCCGGAGAGGGGGCCGGCTGGGGTTCCAGGAGGCATCCCGGTCCCCGGCCTGGTGTTGCGAGGAGAGGTAATCCAGAGCCTGCTCCGCATTTCCCCGGGAAAGCCGGAGCCTGGCCCCCACACCCTGAGTTCTAGCCTCGCGGGACGCGCCCAAGCCCCGCCCACTACCTCAGGTAGGCCGTCTGCACCAGCCAATCCACCAGAAGCCTGGGCGCGGAAGGCGGTGCTTCTCTGGTCGGAAGTGACGTGCTGTGCTTGGCTGGCCGTGGAGTCCGCCGAGTCTCTTGGCGGCGGCTGAGAGGGAAATGGCTCGCACCGTGGCTGCTCCGGCGGCTCGGGTTGTGGTGGAGGCAGAGGCTCGGGCAGCGTGAGGTGAGGAGCGATAGGTGTGGCGGGGGCCGGTATCCGGGACTCTGCTGTTCAAGGGCAGTGAGGGGCCCCCGGGGGCCCAGGAAGGGAGGGTCTCTTGAGGCGGCCCCCAGTCCCCGAGTGCCCGCCTTTGACCCTCCATCTGGTACTCTTGGCGTTGCCCCAGCCAGACTCACCTCCCTCGGGCCTTGCTTCCACCCAGGCCGTTGCTGACTGTCCCGCCGAAGGTGCGAGGGGCCCGCACCCCCATTAGGCCCCTCTTGGCGGGGGCTGGGAGGTGGTGCGCCTGGAAGTTAGTTTTCTCCCAAGGGTGGGGGGGAGGGAGACAGCCCTCTTGCCCTTCGGGACCCGGCAGGAGCCGAAGTCGCCGGTCCTATTCTCTTGTTGAATTGTTAGATTCTGGCGAAGTGTGTTGTACTTCTCAGTTCTGTGTAGCTCTCCTCCACCCCCCCTCTTCCCCCCCCCCCCCCCCCCCCCCGCGCCTTCACCTCCTAGTCCCATCTCCAGCTTACGGGATAATGATTTTATTTCCTCTCCCGTTTCCCTTTTTCCCGCGAATCCACTTGCTTCGGGAAAACAGTATTATTTCAGTATGTATTTAGCGCATCATCTTTCCGGGAGTGCGGTCAGATTAAAAATATTTTCTAAACTCTTCCTGAGTGAGAGAGGAACAATACATAGTTGAAGAAAAAAGCACATACTTATTTTCCTCACTGAATGGTTTGGCTTTAAAAAAGAGATTCTCCATCTGTGGAAATATTTTTTTGGGGGGGGGAGCAGGGATTGAGGAGGGAAATGAAAATTAAGTGAGGAGGACAGGCTGGGGATAACGTGAAAGAGCGAGCCTGTGGTAGTTGCTTCTGTTCATCAGCCTGATAGAAGTTGAGGTTGTAATTACATTTTTATTTTGAACAGTGGGTGTTGAATTGATAGGAAGGAGGTCTTCGTCTTTGAACGAGATTAACTATTAAAGAGGTCCTCAAATCTTTCCAAGTGGGTGTCAAGACAGACACTCTGCTGGGAAAAATGTTTACTGTATTGGAGTAAGTCACAGAGTAGAAGAGATGTAGAAAAAAAGAAAGCTATTAGAAGAGTGGTGAAGACTTAGTGTAAGGGGAAAGCCAGTTTGGAGGTCTAGGGACACTGACACCAGGAAAGACTTTGTACCTTTGCCTCCTTGGCTTGTGATTAAGTCTCCACAGTAGACTCCTTTCAGCATATTCTCCTATACTTGGTGTTAGTGCTCTTATTCCACATGGCAGGTTAGATTGAAGTGCTCTAGTTGAGGTCTGTACAGTTGAAGAGAATTGCTTGTTTAATATTAAGACTGTTTTTGAGTACTGAAAAGCATTATGACTGAGAATAGAGAGATTTTGTTATTTAACTCAAACTTAATTCAAAAGTGACTTTATATAGATACCAAGCATATTATGAAAATCTGTTTTGTATGCATGTTGCTTGCAGTTTTTCTTGGCAAGCGCTGTATTTTGCTGTTTTCATCCATAGGTTTCACAAGTTTTGCTGTTAAATGGAACGTAAAAGTTGGCATGCTTGCATTTAGGAATTAGAAACTATAACTTTAGGCAATTAGCTGTATATTAAGCATCTGATTTTTTTTTCTTAATTTTTAAAAATATTTTATTTTTGGGGCGCCTGGGTGGCGCAGTCGGTTAAGCGTCCGACTTCAGCCAGGTCACGATCTCGCGGTCCGTGAGTTCGAGCCCCGCGTCGGGCTCTGGGCTGATGGCTCAGAGCCTGGAGCCTGTTTCCGATTCTGTGTCTCCCTCTCTCTCTGCCCCTCCCCCGTTCATGCTCTGTCTCTCTCTGTCCCCCCAAAAATAAATAAACGTTGAAAAAAAAAATTAAAAAAAAATTTTTATTTTTGGGGCACCTGGGTGGCTTAGTGGTTGGGCGACCGACTTCGGCTCAGGTCATGATCTCACAATTCGTGAGTTCGAGCCCTGCATCGGGCTCTGTGCTGACAGCTCGGAGCCTGGAGCCTGCTTCGGATTCTGTGTCTCCCTCTCTCTCTCTGCCTCTCCCCCACTTGCATTCTGTCTGTCTCTCAGAAATGAATAAACGTTAAAAAAATTAAAAAAAAAATTTTATTTTTGAGAGAGAGCTGCACGTGGGAGTGGGTGAGGGGCAGAGAGAGGAGACAGGATCTGAAGCGGGCTCTGCGCTGACAGCAGAGAGCCCGATAAGCATCTGATTCTTTGCGTCTCCCTTCTGCCATGAATGGTTCTAAAATAAGATTGTGCATGAGTTACATGTCCAGGAATCTTTCTTTAATCTGGCACATTTTGCACTCGTAAGCACATTCAGTAACTGAACTTCTATCTAATGAGAGTGTTGAATTTCCCAAGAGCTCATAGTTCTTATCAGAGCATCAGACCAAACTTTTCAGAGCAGCAGGGCAAAGCGCTTTTTTAAATGCTTTGTAACTTGTTACTCACTTTGATAACATAAATTATCTATTTTATTATATTTTCCATATTCCAAGAAGAAATTAAGACAGGTAAATGATAAAGGTGAATGTTTTAATACTGTGCATTTACATAGTATGTGATTTGATTTGTTGTACCTGAATAGGGCTAAAAATTAACTCTCTGCAAGACTTTGTTTTCATAGGGCCTGCAAGGATGCCTGGGACTGCAATGGTTCCAGGTATAGAAAAAAAATGAGACACAAGAGATAATAGTATGGTTATAAGGGCAGTAGTAGATCCAAAGTACTAAAAAGGATACGGTCATATGGGCTGGTGAGGGGAAAGAAGTGCATCTGAGGAAGATGATACTCAAATTGAGTCTTAAAGGATGAGTTTCTCCTATTAATGAGGTTAGGGTAAAGGTGATCAGGTTCTAGACCTTGCTGTGATAATACCAAGCAGTGAGATATTAAGCTGCTTATTCTGTTATCCATTAAAAAAATTATTTTTTGGTATCCATTTTTTTATTTGAGAGTTTTTATCTAAATTAATGCTCTCCGGTAGAAATACTAAATGAGAGCCACATATGTAAGATACTTTTTACTTTTGTGTGTGTGTGTGTGTGTGTGTCTTTGAAATCTGGTATGCATCTTACACTTAAAACACATCTCATTGTGGGACACCTGAGTGGCTCGGTTGGTTGAGTGTAGAACTTTTGATTTCGGTTCAGGTCATGATCCTAGGGTCGTGGGATCGAGCCCCATGTCAGGCTTAAGATTCTTTCTCCCTCTGCCCCTCTCCCCAGCTTGTGCTCGCTCGCTCTCTCTAAAAAAATAATAATAATAATGATAAAAATAAAAATAAAAAAATGAAGTAAAAAAAAAAGTCCCCCTTTAAAAAAAACACATCTCACTTTGGACTAGCCACATTTCAAGCACCACATTTCAAGCTGCTTGTGGTTAGTAGCTACTGGACTGAACAATGCAGGTATACAGTTTGAAAATTCTGTTCTGTCTTGGATTCCTGCTTGAAAAGGAAAACTAACTCCTATGAGAAATGAATTATCAGTAGTTATAATTTCTCATCATTTTGATAGAATTCATACATGAATCTTGTTGGGAATTATCATACTTTGGAGTAATATTGCTATAGGATATCTTTTAGGTTGTTCATAGGGTTAAGGTTGGGACTAGAAGAAACTTTGTTTTCTCTATTCTCTGGGGGAGTCACATTTTTGATATCTTTATTTTGTGCATTTGTGTATATGTTGTATCCTTCCATTTCTCTGCAATTTGCTATTTAGAACTGATGGATTCAGAACACAAAGGGAGAGTACACACTCACATTTTAGGCAGTTAAAAAGGAAATTTATATAATTTTAAACTACTTTTTGGGTTTCTTAAAATTTTTAATTTAGCTGTTTAGGTACAAAAGCAAATGGAATTTCTTTTTTTAATGTTATTTTTGAAAGAGAGTGCAAGTGAGTTGGGAGGGGCAGAGAAAGGGTGGGGGGGGGACAGAGGATCCTAGGTGGGCTCTGTGCTGATAGGAGCAAGCCCCGTGTGGAGCTCAACTCACAAACTGTGAGATTATGACCTGAGCCAAAGTCAGACACTCAACCAAGTGTGCCACCCAGACACCCCTGAGATGGAATTTTTTTTTAAAGATAAGTTTATTGTCCTCACTTTACAGATGAATAATTTTGGGCCCAGGAAGACTAAACCGCTGAATTATAATTACAATTTGTGAATGATAGAGCTGGGTTTTGAACTCTGATATGTTGGGGTCAAGCCCCATTGTTTTGCTTCCCTATCCCACGCTGGCTGGCTGTGTATGGGATTTTTAAACACTCTTTTAATATATTTGAAGGCAATTATTGTTGGTTTAGCAGCAAGTATTTATTTATTTTTTCCTAAGTAATCTCTACCCCCTGTGTGGGGTGTAGGGGTATGGGGAGATCAAGAGTTGCATGCTCTACCGACTGAGCCAGCCATGTATCCCTTGAGTAAAGAGTTTAGATCTTACTTAAACTGTTACTGTAGGAGGAAGGTGATGAAGTGTGAGGGACAGAAATATTTCAGTGCACAGGGAAGAACTTGGAGAAAAACTTAGTAGAAAATAAAAGTTTAAGGAAGTATTTGAAAAGATAAGGACAGGACAGGGGTGAAATAAGAGATGAGAATAAGTAAACATCCACAATAAAGAACTTGGAGGCCAGTGGTCAGAACTTTTATATTATTTGGGTGATTCAGAAAATCTTAACACAAGCTATGAACTTGTGGCTTGAGTAGTGTGGAAGACATGGTTAAGGGGACTGAAAGAGAAATTGGACTCTAAATGAGTAGATGAGTAATGCTAGTTCCTATTGTGAAATGAGTAGGGATTTGAGAAGAAATTTGTGAGAAAGGTATAGAATAGGCAGTGTTAAGAAATTTGGTTAAAAATTTTGCAATAATTTAGGGCGCCTGGGTGGCTCAGTTGGTTGAGCGCCAACTTTGGCTCAGGTCACAATCTTGTAGTTGAGTTCGAGTCCTGCATCAGGCTCTGCGCTGACAGCTTGGAGCTTGGAGCCTGCTTGGGATCCTGTCTCCCTATCTTGGGATCCGCCCCTCCCCCGCTCACGCTTTGTCTGTCTCAAAAATAAGAAAATTAAAACATTTGCAATAAAGGGAAATCCTGATTGAAACAGGCTATTTTTTAAAAAGTAGTTCCTACCTATAAAACAGAAATTGGCAGTTTATCTTCAGAAAATAACAGTGGAGGCAGGAAGACATTAAGAGTTCCTCTGTCGGTATGATAGAGCACAGGACTCCTGATCTTGGGGTTGTGAGTTTGAGACCCACGTTGGGTGTGGAGCCTACTTAAAAATAAAGTTCTGTGGTGGAATGAGAGGGAAAAGCAAAGACAAAAGCCTCTTTCAAGATAAAAGGGTAGGGAAAATGACAATAGGACACAATAAAGGGAAATCCGAGCAGGTGCTTTGCCTTTTGGTGAAAAGAATGTGGATGTTGATGGGAGAGATACACACACTTGGAAAAAGTACCTAATTAGGGAACAGGAAAACAATTTTTAGATGTTTTATTTGCAGGTTAGGGAATTACACGAAGCTTAAATTTCCTCCCAAGATAAGCTCTGAAGGAGACCTAATTATACCTATAAAAAACCATAGTGCTGTAAGTATCCATAATCAAGCTGATTTTATTAAGTTACTTTATATGTGTTCATGACATAATTTATAACTGTTCTGACCTCTTTTTTTAGTTTAGTGTGTATATGTTTTTTAGACTACAGTGCTGAGTTGAGAAAAGGTGGTCTTTTTGGCTCCAGGGAATGTAGCCTAGTTTTATTTGACTAGATCTCATAATGACATTTATTGGACTGGAATTCTGCCTGTATTGAAATGTAGGACATGGGGGCGCCTGGGTGGCTCAATCAGTTAAGCATCCGACTTCCTCTAGGTCATGATCTCACAGTTCCTGAGTTTGAGGCCCTCTTTGGAGCCTGGAGCCTGCTTCGGATTCTATGTCTCCGTCTCTTTCTCTCTCAAAAATACACGAACATTAAAACAAAATGAAAAATGAGTCCGATGTCAGCTCAGGTCATGATCTCACGGCTCGTAGGATTCAAGCCCCGCTTCGGGCTCTATGCTGACAGCTCAGAGCCTGCAGCCTGCTAGATTCTGTGTCTCTGTCTCTCTCTGCTCCTCCCCCTGCTCATGCTCTGTCCCCTCTCTCTCTCTCAAAAATAAATAAGCATTTAAAAAAAAAACTTTAAAAACTTTAAAAAAATGAAAAATGAAATGTATGACACACTATTTAGGGTTTTTTTAAAAATCAGATTTATTGAGATACAATTTACTTCATCTGTTTTAGGTATCAGCTCTAGAAGTTATGAGTTAGTGATGGTGTATAACTGCCACCACCACACTCCATCACTCCAAAAACGATTTTTATTCCCCTTTGTGATTAATCAGTACCTTTCACTTACCCTCTAGATAACTGATTTTTTTAGTTTTGCCTTCCCAGAATGTCCTATAAATACAGTATATTCAGCCAGTTATTTATTTATTTATTTATTTAACAAATGGTCATCTGCAACTCAGAGGAAGTCATTCCACCCTCAATCCCAACGTTGTTGGTTTTTTTTTTTTTTAGTAATCTCTATGCCCAACATGGGGCTTAAACTCATGACCACTAGATCAAGAGTTGTATGTTCTTCTAACTGAGCCAGCCATGCACCCCAGGATATATAGCCTTTTGAGTCTGACTTTTTTCACTTGGCATAATGCTTTTGAGATTCAGTAAAACACCACATTTTGTATACCCATATTTTGATGGGCAGTTAGGTTGTTGCTACCTTTTAGCTATTGTGAATATTGCTGTGAGGGTTAGTGTACAGTTATCCTGTTTTTAATTCTTTTGGGTATATATATCTAGGAGTGGAATTGCTGGGTCATATGGAAATTCTGTGTTTCATTTATTGAGAAAACACTAAAGTGTTTTCCAAAGTGGCTGCACCATTTTACATTCCCATCAGCAAAGGATGAGGGTTCCAATAATTTAGCCATTCTAGTAGGTATGCAGTGGTATCTCATTGTGATTTTGATTTGCATTTCTTTAATGAGTAATGCTATTGAACATCTTTTCATCTGATAAGCTGCCTTTTTTTTAGTGGTATGAATACAGTGATGGTTGTTCCAATAACTGGACTTGTGTAATACATATATGTGTTATTAAATGCCTGTTATAAACTAGGCATTACGTATATTATTTTTTTTAACCCCAACAATACTGAGATGTGATCTATCTTTTACAGAGAAGAAAACTAAGACAAAGGGAGATTAAGTAGTTTAAGATTACACAGTTAATAAGTCTGATAATTAAGCCTCAAGTCTTGCTACTACATTTTCTCCTCTTTGTTATCACTGTTCTATAAAACTACAAATTTAATGCAGTTGGTGTCATGTGACGACAAGGTTTTGGTAGCCATAGTAATTTTGGAGTTTGGGGGGAATATTCTAGAAAAATTCATGTCAGTTTTTCATCATGTCAGTTTTTCATTATTATTCCCTATTTGGGGGTTCTTGATTATAACTCAGTTTTATGTTTTCTTAAGCTATGTTGGAAATGGAGGCATATACCATAACATTTAGCACAAAAGCTTACTGTTATTTGTCCTGTTGGAATTGGGGTAATGTCAGAGTATATTTAATGATTCATGTTAAATGAATGGACAATAAAGTAGTCCAAAGTTCAGTAATTATCTTCACAAAGCAGTACTAGTGTTAGGATTTTGAGTTAGATTGAAAACTGCTTTGTTAGTAAAATGTCTTTGAACAGGAAACTCTTGCTGTAATTGTATTCCCCCTTCCATGTCCCCCTCCCAAAGAGTGATATATACATGCAGATACAGAAAGTTGTTTTTGATGAATGCCCTGTGTTGTGAATCTTTTATGTGTAGAATGTTGCTCCTAGGAGCTCAAGGTGGTATAATGACTGCTAGTGCTTATTAGACTACAGTGTAGTGCTTTTTGTCAAAATGAGAGAATCAAACCCTTTATTAATTGCTTGTAGTACTTGGGCAAAGTGTAATTATAAAGTGTAGTATGGAGATTAAAGAGTGTGGGAGCTTGCTAGGCTCATCCATCTTTAAACTTGTGAAGCTCGGGATGGTTTCTCTCTTCGCTTTCCCATGACTCACCCCTTATGTCCAGGTTACCATTCCAATTTCATCTTTTTCCTCACTACACTGTTAAAAAATAATACCCCTTCCCACCAATTAAATCATTCTCTGTCATGTTATTGTGTTTTTCCCCCATTTCATTTACTGTCTAAACTTAACATTTTTGTTTGCTAGTTTAAACGAAACCATTCTTAATATTTCCATTGCTGCCAACCTAGTTCAAGTCCTTACTGGTTCTTTTCTAGATTGTTTCAGTTACATATTAATTGGTCTCCTGGTTTCCATTTTGGTTTTCCTTAGGTCTTTTTTCGGCAAAGCCAATAGAAATCTTTTAATTGTAAATCAGCTCACATGAATGTCTCTTACACACCTTTGGCATCCTATCACACTAATAATTGAGTCTATTAGTGGTTTTCCTCCATGGAAGTATATTGTTTAATTATAGAAAGTTCATATTAATAGATGTAGATTTTAGGATTTTTTTTGAGAGAATATTTTTTATTTTTGCTAATTGAGGTTGGCGATTTAGCTTATTAATTTTTATCAAAAAATTTCAACCAAAAAAAAAAAAGGAAAGGTGAAAATATCATTAAAAATCATAGAGTAAAATTAGGTTTAAAAAGAAGTTTGTGTCATACCCTAAACAAGAAATATAGGTATATATTTAACATATAAATTTGGAGAAAAGTTTTAAATTCTACAAGTCTTTATAGAAACCTCCCTGTTTTTGTTTCGTTTTGTTTTTAAGTTTATTTATTTTTGACAGAGACAGAGTGCGAGCATGAGCTGTGGAGGGGCAGAGAGAGAGGGAGACACAGAATCTGAAGCAGGCTCCAGGCTGCAAGCTGTCAGCACAGAACCTGACGTGGGGCTCAAACTCACGAACTGTGAGATCATGACCTGGGCCGAAGCTGGACGCTTAACTGACTGAGCCACCCAGGTGCCCCTAATCTCCCTGGTTTCTTTAGGAGTAGACTCTGTATTTTAGATTGATTTGACTTTAACTCTGCGAATATTAATAGGAACTGAAGCCACTTCTTTCCAGGTAGTCATTTAACCTACATTACTCTGTGATCCCATTAGGTTCATTCTCTAGTATATATATTTTTTAAAGTTTATTTTAAGTCAGACAAATATCAAATGATTTCACTAGTGGAATTTGAGAAACACAACAGATTAACATAGGGGAAGGGAAGGAAAAATAAGATAAAAACTGTGAAGGAAGCAAACCATAAGAGACTCTTTTTTGAGGTGGGGAGGGGACACCTGGGTGGCTCAGTTGGTTAAGCATCTGACTTCGGCTCAGGTCATGATCTCACGGTTCTTAAGTTTGAGCCCCATTCCAGGTGAGCTTGAGCCCTGCTTCTCTGTCTCTGCCCCTCACTCACTTGTGCCCTCTTTCTCTCAAAAAAAAAAAAAAAAAGAAAAAGAAAACCTCTTAAATACGGAGAACAAACTGAGGGTTGCTGGAGGGGAGGTGGGTGGGGGATGGGTTAAATGGGTGATGGACATTAAAGAGGGCACTTTTTAGGATGAGCACTGGGATATGTAAGTGATGAATCACTGGGTTCTATCTCTGAAGCCAAGACCACACTGTATGTTAATTAACTTAAATTTAAATTTAAAAAAAGTTTATTTTGAGAGTGTGTGTGGGCCTGGGGGAGGAACATAGAGAGAGGGAGAGAGAGAATCCTAAGCAGGCTCTGTGCTGTCTCACATGAACTGTGATATCATGGCCTGAGCCAAGATCAAGAGTCAGACACTTAATCTACTGAGCCACCCAGGGACCCCTGTAGTGTATTTTTATCTCACTTGGGCTTCAATAAACTTCTTAGGTTTGCTTGGTTGAGGTCTTTCTTCATTTGCAGAAAGTTCTTGGCTATTTTCTCTTCAAATATTTCTTCTGTTTCATGCTCTTCTATCTTCTCTTGGGACTCCAAGTCCCATAAATGTTAAGACCATTTGAAATTGTCCTACAGGCATGGTATTTTACCTCTCTCCCCTATTTTTTTTCTCTGGATGTTTTCTTCTGATTTGTCTTCAAGTTTAACCATCTTTTCTAATGCTGTTCAGTCCATTAATTAATTCTTCATTTCTGATATATTTTTCTCGTATTTGATTCTTTTTTGTAATTTGTATCATTCTGCTGAAATCGCCATCACCCTGTATATGCATCTCCTTTTTCTGCTAGATCATTTAGCGTCTGCATCCTAATTATTTTAATTTTTTTATGTTTATTTATTTTGAGAGAGAGAGAGAGAGAGCACAAGCTGGGTAGGGACAGAGAGAGAAAGGGGAGAGAGAGAATCCCAAGCAGGTTCTGCACTGTCAGCACAGAGCCCAGTGTGGGGCTCAAACTCAAACCGTGAGATCATGACCTGAGCCAAGATCAAGAGTTGGACACTTAACCGACTGAGCCACCCAGGCACCCCTCATCCTAACTATTGTAAAGTTTCTGTTTGATAATTCCAACATTTGGGCGATCTCTGTGTCTGTTTATTTTGACTGTTTCCTTGACAATGGAGCACATTTTCTTCTTTGTCTCCTAATCTTTGATTATATATTAGACAACTTAAATGCCCCTTATTCTGTCAGGCCACTAAATTGAGAAAGTCTGATTTTTAAGTAAGATGAGTCTGTGCTTTATTTCAACTTTAATTTGATTCAGTTCACTATTGGGTTGAAGTACCTTGGGGAGCAATAATGGCTTTCTCTTTAGAAGGATTTGGGATCTGAACATTGACTTGATTCCAAAGATTTTTTTCAGCCTAGCTGCTAGCTTTTTAGGTTGTCAGGAAGTCTCTTTGTTCTCTACTTTGTTCTTTCTTGGTTTTTGGTGTCTCAGGAGATCTCTCTGCCTTGCTGCCCTTATTCCAGCCTCTCTGGAGGGCACCTGTCTTACATAAAGGCCTGGAATGCTTTGGAGGGCTTTTTCTCAGCTCTTCTGCCCCATCCCCAGCCATTGGGTAGCCGAAAACTTAGAGTGCCTCAGGTGGATTTCTCCCTGTTCACCTGCCCAGCCCTCCTTTGGAGGGTGGCTGCCTTATACTTCAGGGAGGCCCACATACTTTAAGGGGGATCCCTTAGCTCTTCTGCCCTGTCCCAGGTTTCAGTGTGCTACCTATGCATTTAATGAAGACCCAAGGGAAAGAGTTGATGGGTAGGTACAGACTTGTTCCATGCCTGGGACTCCTTGTAATTCTTAGGGCTTTAGACCATTCAGACTTACCTCTGCCATGCCTCAGAATTCTAATCTGTCATGGTAGCCTACACGTGGCTATTGAAAGTGTTTGTTAAAAGTCTAAGGAGTTTCTCATCCCTGTCTACAATGGATTCTTCCTGCTCTTCTGTGCCAGGGATTCGAGTAGCAGTGGACCGGCCTCTTCATGAGAGGTTTATCACTTTCTGGAATTTAATTCATTAGCGTTTTTGTGTGTGTGTTCTGCTCTCTGATGTCTCTTAAAAGTATTTTCTTTTTTTTTTTTTTTAGCTTTTTTACCTTGCTTTTCATTGTTGAAGTGAGACAGTCTCTTGTCACTTTGTATATCCTAATAACAGGAAAATCCCTTTGTTTCATATTCATTACCTTTGTTTTAGAATAGTAAAGCTTATGGGAATGCAAACCGGTGCAGCCACTCTGGAAAACAGTGTGGAAGTTCCTCAAAAAATTAAAAATAGATCTACCCTATGACCCAGCAATAGCACTGCTAGGAATTTACCCAGGGGATACAGGAGTATTGATGCATAGGGGCACTTGTACCCCAATGTTTATAGCAGCACTCTCAACAATAGCCAAATTAGGGAAAGAGCCTAAATGTCCATCAACTGATGAGTGGGTAAAGAAATTGTGGTTTATGTACACAATGGAATACTACTTGGCAAGGAGAAAGAATGAAATATGGCCTTTTGTAGCAATGTGGATGGAACTAGAGAGTGTTATGCTAAGTGAAATAAGTCAGGCAGAGAAAACCAGACACCATATGTTTTCACTCATATGTGGATCCTGAGAAACTTAACAGAAGACCATAGGGGAGGGGAAGGAAAAAAAAAAAGAGAGGGAGGGAGCCAAACCATAAGAGACTCTTAAAAACTGAGAATAAACTGAGGGTTGATGAGGGGTGGGAGGGAGGGGAAAGTGGGTGATGGGCACTGAAGAGGGCACCTGTTGTGATGAGCACTGGGTGTTGTATGGAAACCAATTTGACAATAAATTTCATATTTAAAAAAATAAATAACAAAGCTTACAAATGATGAAATATTTAAAACTCTACCAAGTTTATTTATTTAAAAAAACTTTTTTTTAATGTTTATTTACTATTGAGAAACCGAGAGAGACAGAGCATGAGCATGGGAGGGGCAGAAAGAAGGGGAGACATAGAATCCGAAGCAGGCTCCAGGCTCCAAGCTGTCAGCATAGAGCCGGACGTGAGGCTTGAAGTCACGAACTGTGAGATCAAGACCTGAGCCGAAGTCGGATGCCTAACCTTAGACTGAGCCACCCAGGCGCCCCGAACTCTATCAAGTTTAGATAGTAAAAATCTGCTTTCCACCATTGGCCCTCCCCAGATGTCTCTTCTTTTCAAGTCAGACCCTTAATCTATGCTTCTGATTCATATTCAACTATACTCAGTATCTAAGCTAGTGTGTATCTCTTGTCTTCTGTGCCTTTTACTCTTTGTCCCCTGAAGTCTTGTCTTTCACCTACCATATGTTGAAGGCCTTAACCATTTTAAACACCCATTCCTGATATCTCCTCCTGTCTCTCCTAGTTCCCTTTGCTGTCAAAGAATTGAAAGAATAATAGACCTTTGTTACTTGTAATTCTTTACTTTTTCAGTTTTCAACTTCTCTGAAGTGTTCTCTGAAAAATCACTAATGGAAAGAGGAAATGAGGAGTGACTGCTAATGGATAAAGGGTTTCTTTGGGGGTGACGAAAATGTTCTGCAATTTGGTAGTGGCAATGGTTGCGTAGTTCCAATTATATAAAAACAATTGACATATGCTTTAAATGGGTGAATTTTATATGTTAATTATGTCAATAAAACTATTATTAAAATAATCACAAATGAGCTTTTAGATTTAAAGTGTTTTTCTTTTTCAGCCCTTATCTTGTGTCACCTCTCTGGAGTTTTTGACATTACTCACCACATATTTCTTAGGACACTGAATTCCTTTATTTCTCTGATAACCAGTCTTCACACCTGTTATTTTCCTCTGACCTTTTGTTTCCTGCTTAAGTATTAGAGGCCCTTGTGATTTCCTCCTTGTCTTTTCTTTCTTCACTTTACACATTCTCCCAGGGTAATCTCTACTTTCATGACTTCAGATCTTCTGTTTTATATAGGTAATTAATGCCTCAAGATTCATCTCCAGCGAAATTATTCTGTTGAGCCCAAGGCCTGTATTTTTTTTTTAACTTGTTTTATGTTTTATTTTTTTAAATTTACATCCAAATTAGCATATAGTGCAACAATGATTTCAGGAGTAGATTCCTCAGTGCCCCTTACCCATTTAGCCCATCCCCCCTCCCACAACCCCTCCAGTAACTCTCAGTTTGTTCCATATTTAGGAGTCTCTTCTGTTTTGTCCCCCTCCTTGTTTTTATATTATTTTTGTTTCCCTTCCCTTAGGTTCATCTGTTTTGTCTCTTAAAGTCCTCATATGAGTGAAGTCATATGATTTTTGTCTTTCTCTAATTTCACTTAGCATAATACCCTCCAGTTCCATCCATGTAGTTGCAAATGGCAAGATTTCATTCTTTTTGGTTGCCAAGTAATACTACATTGTGTGTGTGTGTGTGTGTGTGTGTGTGTGTGTGTGTGTATACACACACACCACATTTTCTTTATCCATTCATCCATTGATGGACATTTGGGCTCTTTCCATACTTTGGCTATTGTTGATAGTGCTGCTATAAACATGGGGGTGCATGTGTCCCTTCGAAACAGCACACCTGTATCCTTTGGATAAATGCCTAGTAGTGCGGTTGCTGGGTCGTAGGGTAGTTCTATTTTTAATTTTTTGAGGCACCTCCATACTATTTCCAGAGTGGCTGCACCAGCTTGCATTCCCACCAAGGCCCATATTTCTAATCAACAAGCAGACATAAACTATATTTTCCACAAGTACTTCAAAATAGTAATGTGTTTTCGTCTGACTAAAAACGACCATGTGGTTCTGAGGAACAATTCTGAGAGTAACACATAATTTTATTCCCTCAGAGAAAGAAATTAATGGTTTATAATTTGACACATTTAAGATGACTTCCATATACTTTAAATGAAAATGAGTGCAACAAGAATGGATTACAAATCTGGTATCTCTTGGGTTCAAATACTCATTTTGAGTAGGATATTTGTATGTACTTTTAAGTATCTTACAGAGTACCCAAGTCACTCTACAATGAAGAATTGCTTCCTAATCTGGTCCATATTAGATTTAATTTCATTTATTTGTTTAACAAACATTTGAATGAAAGCTTGCTTGTTCTAGGATTGTTCTGGGTGCTAGAGATATAGGAGTGAGCCTAAGAGGTAAATCCCAGCTTCATGAAATTTATAGGCTAGAGGGGAAAGACCATGAAATACACAAGTAAAATCTATAGTACATTGGGTGGTACTTAAATGCTAAGGAGAAAGTAAAGTGCATAGGCAATGGGGTTAGAGAAAGTTGCAGTTTTAACTACATTATCAGGAAGAACTTTACTCAAATGTTACCTTCTTAATGAAGACTTGAAGGTGAGAGAGTATGCCACTCAGCTCTCCAGGGGAAGAGCAGTCCAGAGGGAACTGAAGAGCAAAGACTCTGAATGAGATGTATAATGTATTTGAGGAACAACAAGGAGGCCACTTGGACAGCCTCAGACAAGTGAGTTATAGGGGAAAAGTAATAGGGGGACCAGATATTAGAGTGCCTGGTGGACTGTTGTAAAGATTTTACTGCTTTTCTGAGTGAGATAGGAGTTATTGAAAGCTCTGAGTGGAAAGGTAAGAAGATCGAAGTTTTTCAGTATCTCTCTGGCTGCTGTGTTGAGAGTAGTCTGAAGGTGGAGGGTGGAGTGGTGGCAGAAACAGACTGGGGAGCTGTTTCAGTAATCCACAAGATTTTATGTATATATCCATAACTATCTGATAGAATTACCACCAAACATTGCTGCCTTCCTGTCAAGCTATAATTGAATTAGGATTTTCTAATTCAGTTCAAATAAATAAATTTGCTGGATATAACATACAGTGGTGAGTGTGCAATTATCTCTCACTGATAGGAATATCTTTCTATTTTTAAATGTTTTGTATTTTTAAAGACTGAATTTTTTTACATAAATCATGTATATGCAATTCCATTAAATGATTCACAGATAGTGAAAATTTGAGAAACCATAATTTGTTTTGTTTTCTTTTGCAGTTTTACCCTTTTCCCATATCCCTTAATATATAAGGGCAGGGTCCTTATTTTAGCCTATACATTAAAAAATGAAAAGTATTGTTCTTATTTGTATTTTTTATGCCATTACTAAAAAATTGAGCTTTTGTATTCATATAGTTTGCCACATGTGAGTTAAAAAACCACATGCTATTGTAGGTGGTGTTTTCACATATCATGTATAATATAGATATGAAAATATTTTAAATATTCAAATTTAAAATATGTAGGGAGTAGATTCTTTTTGATTATGAAGCAACCCACAGAACAGTGAATAAATTTATCATCTATGATTAACAAATAATTTTAAGTACATAAAGCATATATGATTATCTAACAAGTACTTGTAAAACAAACACTTGTGTAACTAGTCGGTAGGTTATGAACTAGAACATTGCTTATGTTCCTAAAGTCCCCAGTGTACTTATCCTTGGCCGTCCCTTCTATGTGTAACCACTGTCTAGGTTATGAACTAGAACATTGCTTATGTTCCAAAAGTCCCCAGTGTACTTATCCTTGGTCATCCCTTCTATGAGTAACCACTGTCCTAACTTTGAGAATCCTTTCCTTTTCTTGGTTTTAACGTTATGTAAGCATTCTTAAACAATATAGTTTCTCATGTTTTTGAACTTTATATAAATGGAATCATTGAATGTGTTTTTGTGTCTGTCTTTGCTTATCATGTTTCTAAGTTTTATTCATTTTTTTTTTCTTATAGCGCTAGTTCATTGGCATTAGTGTATAGAATTCATTGCATGAACTGTGATAAAATGAAAAATATTAGGTCTTTGTGCTTGGTTCTTGTCATGTAACTCCTAAAGACCTTGGAATCTTTTTTTTTTTCTTTTGTATGCTAATGAGGTAAATAGTGTCTGGGATCCCTACATAGTTTCAGGGTGGGCTGGTCACCAGAAAGACTGAGGCATTTTAGAGGACTAGAACTTTTAGCCTTATCCCCTGACCTCTGGAGATGAGAGAGGAACTGAAGGTTGAGCTAATTACCACTTCCAGGTTAGTTCCTATTTGGGACTATTGTGGGCAATGTTCTTTGGAGGTTCTTATGATTTATCTTTCTTTTTAATTTGTAGAAGTTACTTATCTAGGATTTGAGTCCTTTGGTTATATATTAAAAATATCTCCTTTTTTGTAGCTTGTTTTTATCATTCTCTTTGGTGTCTTTTGATAAAAGTTCTGGATTTTACTATAGTCAAATTATTTTTCTCTTACGGTTAGTGCTTTCAGTCTTGTTTAAGAAATTTTTCCATTCTCTGATTCTAAAGCTTTATAGTTCTTCCTTTCACAGACATTTGGTTTGTCTCCAGTTGAATTTTGCTTAAGGAGTGAAGTAGGAGTCCCATTTCATTTCCCCTCCATTTGTTCTGGCTTAATTTATTAAAAAGACAGTTCTTTCCCTGTGCTCTGATATGCTACTTGTCTTAAATCGGGTGTCTTTGTAATTGTGTTTCTGTTTTTGACCTCTTAGCCCGTTCTTTATTAAATTTATCTCTTCCTGGGGCGCCTGGGTGGCGCAGTCGGTTAAGCGTCCGACTTCAGCCAGGTCACGATCTCGCGGTCCGTGAGTTCGAGCCCCGCGTCGGGCTCTGGGCTGATGGCTCAGAGCCTGGAGGGTGTTTCTGATTCTGTGTCTCCCTCTCTCTCTGCCCCTCCCCCGTTCATGCTCTGTCTCTCTCTGTCCCAAAAATAAATAAACGTTGAAAAAAAAAAAAATAAATAAATTTATCTCTTCCTGCATAAATACCATACTATCTTAAATAAAATTAGCTTTATAATTAATCTTTATTGGGTAGAGCAAATCCTCACACCTTGTTCTTTTTCAAGGGGTTTTTGGCTATTTTGGCCCTTTTGGTTACTGAATAAATTTTAGAATCACCTTGTCAAAAATTATTGTTTTATTTTAGAACGCAAGCAGGGGAGAGGGACAGAAGGACAGAGAGATAGAGAGCAAGAGCAAGAGAATCCCAAGCAGGCCCTGTGCTGATGGTGCAGATGTGGGGCTGATCTCCTTTCATGACCTGAGCCGATATCAAGAGGTGAATGCTTAACCGAGTCCCCCAGGCGCCCTTATTTTTGTTTAACATGTTTATTTATTTATTTATTTATTTTGAGAGAGAGAGAGAGAGAGAACACACTTCTGCATGAGAGAGGAAAGAGAATCCCAAGCAGGCTGTGGCTGTCAGTGTAGAGCCCACCGAGGGGCTTGATCTCATGAACTCTGTGAGGTCATGACCTGAGCCAAAATCAAGAGCCAGAAGCTTAACCTACTGAGTCACCCAGGTGCCCCAAGAAGTCATTAACTGTGAGATCATGACCTGAGCTAAAATAACGAGCCATAAGCTTAACCTACTGAACCAGCCATGAATATGTATTTAAATATTCTCATGGCTTCAAATCCTATTAGGGTGGCCTTCTTTTTGCTGAGGTTAACTAGGAATTCCACGAGTTATTTTGGTTTTGATTCTTTTTTTTAAACAGTTAAATAGTTAATCTTTTTGTAATTTTGTAATCCTATTTGGTTGATTGTAAACACATTTATCTATGAAATGTTAACAATTTGCTAATTGTAGAACTATTAGAAATTATATACTTTAAAAATACAAAATTTACCAAAAATGATAAGATAGACCTTAATGAAAAGGCTGTATGTTATCTATGGGACTTAAAATTTTTCTTCCCCTGAAAATTAAGTAATAGGCATTGGAGATATTTTATTGACTTGAGGGAAGGGATGACTTTTGGGAAGGTAAATTTTTTCTTATCCAGAAATTAGTGATGCTTGTTCACCTTGCTTTTTGTTCCTTTCCTTATAAATTCTAGCCTTAAGTTGTCTAATAGCCACCTTTGGCTTTTGAGCACTTGAAATATGGCTAGTCTAAGTTGAAATGTGTAATCTGAAATAAAATACATACCACATTTTGAAGACTTAGTATGAGAAAAGAATGTAAAATGTCCCATTCATATTTTTATAATTGGTTACTTATTGAAATGACAGTATTTTGGATAATTGGATTAAATCTATTATTAATAATTTCATCTGTTTCTTTTCATTAATGTAGTTGTAAAAAATTTTTAATTCAGTATGTGGCTTGCATTCCACTCCTGTGGAATAGTGCTGTGCTGCTCTACCCTAATCTCACCCAACACCTGGACATTCCTACATTTTCTCTTTTTAACAAAGTTGTATAGTGCCTAATACCAAAGTGCTTGGTTATTTTTGTTAGATTAATTTTTTCCCTCCGTGAATCACAGAAATAGGAGAATGTTATCTTGTCTACTGGGGTTTTTCCTTTTAGAAGAGGTGAAGCTCCTCTCTTATTTTTATTTTTTTTTAATTTTATTTAAGATTTTTACTTTTTTAAGTAATCTCTACACCCAATGTGGGACTTGAACTAACAATCCTGAGATCAAGAGTTAGTTGTATGCTCCACCGACTGAGCCAGTCAAGCCCCCCTCCTCTTCTATTTTTAGTTTTCTGTTGCCATCTCCTACTACCAGTTTCCAAAATAATTTTTTTCTGCCACCGCTTGTTTATTCTGAACTCAGCCACGTGATTTTTCAGTTTTAGTCGAATTATTAATAAATAAGCCCTTTTAGGGGCACCTGGGTGGCTCAGTCCGTTAAGCGTCCAACTTCAGCTCAGGTCATGGTCTCGTGGTTCATGAGTTCGGGCCCTGTGTCAGGCTCTGTGCTGACAGCTCAGAGCCTGGAGCCTGCTTCCGATGCTGTGTCTCTGTTTCTGTCTGCCCCCACCCAGCTCCCCCCACTCAAAAAAAAAAAAAAAAAAAAAAAAAAAGCCATTTTAGTCTGGTTTTTTGTTTGTTGCAGAATTTGAGCTTCTTTTTTATAAAGACAATGGTGTCTTACGTTTCCCAGTCTTTGAGGCATTCATTCAACAACTACAGTAGAAGTCTGAGAGTGAATTCATAACCTCAGTGAAATGATAAGTTTGCTAGTGAGAATAAATTAATAAAATGGCACATTATTAAATAGCAGTATTGATCACTTCATGATAGAATTCAACAAAACAGTAAAGTCTATTTATTAATGCAGAGAGAAATAACCATAGCCTTGAGGAAGAAGTTGGTATTTATAATAGATAAGGTATGTTTAGACACTTATTTCAGATAACTATTAACATAAAAATATATTGTAGTGAATTAGCACTGCCTGGATTTGAGTCCTGATCTCATCACTTGCTAGCTACTGTGAACTTGGGCAGATTATGTAATTTGTATGAAAGTTTTTCATTTGTATGTAGGGATAATAGTAGCTACTTAATATAATTTGTGAGGATTAAATTAGTTAATATATTGCTTTTAGCAGTGTTTGGCAGCAAGTATCTACATATCTCTATCTGTAGGTATGTATAGATATGTAGATACTTGCTACAGTTTTAACAAATATTTTCCATGGTTATTGCAGTGTTGATATTATTATTTTTAATGGTAGCACAGTATTCAGTTGGGTACCATAATTTATTTTTCTTTGAGATTCATTTTCATTTTAGTGGAGAAATATTTGCATGGTTGAACTCAAATCATTGTTTCTCTGTTTTCTTATGTATCTTGAATTTTAAGATCAGAAAGCATTTAGATGGGTAGCAGGACTGGTTTTATTTTTTTCTAAGATTTAAATTTAAATTGTAAATGAATGTCTACCACAGAAGAAGCCAAGAGCTTTTAAATTAATTCTTTTGGATCTGCAAATGGTATCCCAAAGTTTAACTGAATAGTTTAATTGCCCTCTTTTGAACAATTTAAAGTAGCTACAGCCTTGTGATCATCACTGGATTACTCTATGTTGGAAAATTTTTGGCAGATGGTATACAATCATCATTCAAAAACCAGTTATATTGTCTTTTCCAGCTTGAATTAGGAGAACATTAGCATTAAAGTTTGCATTTTGAATTAGCATGTGCAAAAGTTGTTTCCTGATAAATGTTTGTCATCAAATGAAGTTTTGATTTTAAAAAATTAATGGAGCATGTCAGTGTAGCAGCCTCAGAAAAATAGCTGAAGCACTGGGTTACTTTTGGACAGTCTTTCAAATCCTTTATTACCATTTGAGTATACATGCATGATAATTTTTTGGAAAGCTAAAATATGGTAATTCAGCTGTTAACAGTTCACTTTTACTGCTTAGACTTGAATTTAGTTTAGCATGTGCTGCTTTGGGTTGATACTAGGGATAGAGCAAGTAAATGAATTTATATGAAAAATACCACATTTACTGTTAAAATATTTTTCAAGCTATTTATTTTATACCTTTGTTAGTAAATAAGAGGTAACATTAATTTAAAATATTTGGAGTAAGTGTGTTTTCTGTTGAATAAACTGTATCTCAAACTCACTTAAAAAATCCAGATTTCCTCTTTCAGAACAATGTCCTATCATTACCAAATATGGTAGCCAGGAAACTACTTAAATAAATAGGCATTTGCTTGTGGAAAATGAATTGCAAGTCAGTATCGTTTTCTCTTTGCAAAATATTCTAATCCATTCGATTTTGTGAAAAATGGACTGTGTTGTGGTGTTCAATAATAGGCAGTTAAACTTGATTTATTTCTCCCACCATATATCCAGTCATGTGCCATCCAAAATCTCGTCTTCAAAACTGATAGCTCTTATTCCATTCTTTAAAATATGTGGTCATTAAATTAAGCTCTGTATTTATTAAGCAGGGTGGTTTTAAATGTTGTGGGGCAGAAGAAAAGGAAAACAAAGTAGGTCCCTGCATGTAAGCTTATTCTAGTCTGTTGGGTAGACGTACAAATTATAAATTTTTTTTTTAATGTTTATTTATTTTTGACAGAAAGAGAGAGACACGGAGCATGAGTGGGGGAGGGGCAGAGAGGGAGACACAGAATCCGAAGCAGGCTCCAGGCTCTGAGCTGTCAGCACAGAGCCTGATGTGGGGCTCGAACCCACAGACCACGAGATCATGACCTGAGCTGAAGTCAGTCGCTCAACTGACTTAGCCACCCAGGCGCCCTTATAGACATACAAATTATAGATTCTGTGTTAAGTTTTTAGTTGTTACTGGAGAAAGTAATGTTAAACCAGCTTAAGCAAAGAGGAATTTATTGGCTTACATAAATGAAAAGACTAGCCTTGGACAAGGGTTGGATCCAGACACTTAATGTAATATTCAGAATCTGTTTCATTTTACTTATCATACATAGCTCTGCTCTTTTCTGGCTTCGGTCCATTCTCAGGCAGCATCTCCTTCAGTGGTGACAAAGATGGCCACAGCAGTGCCAGGCTTATATCCCATAAGTTCAGCAACTTCAGTGATGGGCTTCCTTTCTAAATAGTTTCAGAAGTTTTGGGATTAAGTTTATTTGGCCAGACTTGGATCCTTTGGTGTGGTTGGGAGTGGGAGAGGGGGGAGTAAGGATGTTCCAGCCCTATTTGAACTAGATGGAACAAAAGGGAGATGACTAAGTTCTAAAAAGAAGATACAGATTTCTACCTACTAGAAGAAAGGATACTGAGAGGACAAAAACAGCATAAAGTCTATAAAAATGAAGATAAAAATTTTGTTTGAGCTAAAAAGATAGTTTTTTTTTTCCAGTGTTTATTTTTGAGAGAGTACAAGGAGGGGAGGAGCAGAGAGAGGGGGACAGAGGATCCAAAGTGGCTTTCCACTGACAGGCTGACAGCAGTGAGCCCAAAGTGGGCAAATTTATAAACCACAAGATCATGACCTGAGCTGAAGTCAGAAGCTCAACTGACTGAGCCATCCAGGCGCCCCTAAAAAAATGGTTTCTAATAGGAGCTACTTAAGAAAAGCTTCAGACAGGTGGCTGTATTTGATTTGGGCCCTGAAGGATAAGTATAATTTTTCCAAGGCAGAATGAGTATAAGAAAGGACTTTCTAGGTCACTCATCTGAGAAGTTTGGCAGTGAAAGGAGAGAATTAAAATGGAAGCTATTGGAGTCTAAAGAGGAATGTTAAGACTCTTTTCCACCTCGGTATGGAGAAAACTTGAGCATTCTTATGGCAAAGGAGCAGAAGCAAATTAATAATGCAAAGAAGGCAATCACTGATAAATAGGAGAATTCAGTGAGAATTAGGATATAAGTAGAAGGCGTCAGAGTTAGGCAGGAAAAGGGAACTGTTCATTCTCTGAGGACAAGTGAAATAAGGTGGGTAGTGGTGGCTGTGAAGTTAAAACAAACTTGCTGTTAAATTGGTAAGTGGCTACGGTCTTGCTTTCTAAAAGCAAGGAGAAAAGGTTGATCAGTTATCTATTGCTATGTAACCATTCCAAAATGATTTTGTGGGTTAGCAATTTGGCTTGAACTCAGGCTGGGTGGTTTCTTCTGCTGGTCTTGCCTTCAGTCATTATTGTAACTGTGGTCATTTGAACTGTGGATGGATGGTCTTAAGGTGGTGGCTTTACTCCTGTGGTTGGTGATGACTGTTGGCTGGGCCTTTTTCTCCTTGTGCTCTCTCATCGTCTGTGAGCATTCACAGGGCAGTGGCTGCACTCAAAACAGGAAGAGCTGAAGCAGTTAGGCTCTTATGAACTTAGAACTCCCAGTGTCACTTCTTTCACATTGTATCTGTCAAAGCAAGTCACAGAGCCAGCTCAGATCAAGTGGAGAAATAGGCCCCACCTCTGTATGTGAGGAGAAGCAAAGTGACTTTATAAAGAGTGTATCCTAGAATCAGAGGAATTTGTACCTCTTACTCTTCATCTAACATTTTGTGAAAATTTTTAGTCATGCAGCCAAGTTGAAAGGATTTCAGAGTGAATACCCATATGCCTACCAACTAGATTGTATGATTAATATTTTCCTGTACTTGCTTTATCATGTATTTATCCATCTATCAGATACTCAATTTATATTATTTTTGTATATATTTCAGAGTAAATTGTAGACATCAGTACTTTCGTCTAAGTACTTCATGTATATTTAGTAGGAGTCTATTTGTTCATAGTTTTTTCTTAATATGAAATGTTTACGGACAATGAAGTATACAAATTTTAAGTGTACATTGTGCCTACTTTTGCATTCTACCACAGAAGGGAAAAATTTGAAAAGATTTTCAGTGAAATGCCTCAGAGGTTCAACTATAGTTGTATAAAAGAATTGCAAAGAGTGACTTCCTTCAATATCTTGATGTCCTCGTCACTAATAATTTTTTATTTAGTATTACCTCAACATTTAGGATTTTCATTTGTGTTACATTAAAAAAATTTTTTTTAATGTTTATTTTTTAGAGAGAGAGAGAGGGACAGGAGTGCAAGTGGGAGAGGGGCAGGGAGGGAGGAAAACACAGATTCTTAAGCAGGCTCCAGCCTCTGAGCTATTAGCACAGAGCCTGATGCAGGGCTCCAACCTCCAAACTGCGAGATCATGACCTGAGCCAAAGTTGGATGCTTAGCTGACTGAGCCACCCAGGTGCCCCTCATTTGTGTTACATTAGTTTGAATTCACTTTGGGTGTTTCCCTACCTCTATCATTAAACTTTTATTTCGCATATACTATGGACAAGCACTGTGCTAGAAAAAGGATGTAAGTAGGAGCTCTCCTCATTTCTAGGTATTCAAACTAAAATCTCGAATCAGATTAGATTAATAATAGATGTCATTTATTTAATGCCTCTGCCTAAGGCCAGTGATAAACACTTTTTAGTTGCATTGTTTCATTTAATCCTTATAATTTAAGAGTTAGATACTTTTTCATTTTATTTTATTTTATTATTTATTTATTTTTAAAATTTACATCCAAGTTAATTAGCATATAGTGCAACAATGATTTCAGGGGTAGATTCCTTAGTGCCCCTTACCCATTTAGCCCATCCCCCCTCTCATAACCCCTCCAGTAACCCTCTGTTCTCCATATTTAAGAGTCTCTTTTGTTTTGTCCCCCCCTCTGTTTTTATATTATTTGTGCTTCTCTTCTCTGTATTCATCTGTTCTGTGTCTTAAAGTCCTGATATGAGTGAAGTCATACGGTATTTGTCTTTCTCTAATTTTGCTTAGCCTAATACCCTCTAGTTCCATCCATGTAGTTGCAAATGGCAAGATTTCATTCTTTTTGATTGCCGAGTAATACTCCATTGTATATACAACATCTTCTTTATCCATTCATCTGTCGATAGACATTTGAGCTCTTTCCATACTTTGGCTATTGTCGATAGTGCTGCTATAAACATGGGGGTGCATGTGCCCCTTCGAAACAGCATACCTGTATCCCTTGGATAAATGCCTAGTGGTGCAGTTGCTGGGTTGTAGGGTAGTTCTATTTTTAATTTTTTGAGGAACCTCCATATTGTTTTCCAGAGTGCACCAGTTTGCATTCCCACCAACAGTGCAGAAGAGATCCTCCTTCTCTGCATATTTGCCAACATCTCTTGTTGCCTGAGTTGTTCATGTTAGCCATTCTGACAGGTGTGAGGTGGTATTTCCTTGGAGTTTTGATTTGTATTTCCCTGATGATGACTAATGTTGAGCGTTTTTGATACTTTTTCATTTTAAAAGTAAACTAAGGCATGTGGAAAAGTTTGACTTGCCCAAGCACTTACAGCTTCATGAATCAAGCTGATGTGACTCCAGAACCCAGAATTAACTCCTGAATTATAATAATTAGAAGCAAGAAATGTGCCTTATTTTACACAGTAGGTAACTAACCCTTTAATTGGTCATCTTGCTTCATAGGGTAATTTTAATCTTAATTGTGCTTAAGTAGAAGATTAAATTTTTACAAGCTGATCATTGAGAAAGTTTAATAAACTATTTTTCTAGTTTATGAGTAAATATTTTAGCAATTTGAAAAAGGAGAAATTTTAGTGTTATAATTTTTTTAAATTGAACTCTGCCCAATGTAGGGCTTGAACTCACAACCCTGAGATCAAGAGTTGCATGCTCTACCAACTGAGCCAGTCAGGCACTCTAGTATTATAGCTAATGATTTAACTGCAGATAATCAGATAGATGCGTGGTCAAAACTATGTGACAAATTCAGCCATAAATTTAACCTTTGAATGGAGTACTGCAGTTTCTTATAGCTTTAACACTTTCATTATTCTGATCTGTTATGTCAGTTGTTCTAGATTATAAACCCTTAATCAATTTTTCATATGATGCTTTTTAAAAAAATGTTTATTTTGAGAGAGTGAGAGTGCACATGCATGTGAGCAGGGTCGGGGCAGAGAGAGAGGGAGAGAGAGAATCCCAAGCAGGCTCCGTGCGTAGTGTGATGTGGGACTCAATCTCAAGAAACGTGAGATCATGACCTGAGCCAAAATCAAGAGTTGGTTGCTTAGCCAATTGAGCAACCCAGGAGCCCCTCATATGAGGTTTTGTTAGTAGTTCCTTGACTTTATTGACTAGGTATTGGGTACTTTTATTGCTAATTGGCTTATGAACAATTTAACAAATAGTCAAAGATTGAAACCATTTCGACTTGCTATTTGTGTAACAGTAAAGGCATTTTGTGCCAAGAATCCTGCCAAAGTGCCATTAGTTAACAGCAGCCATTGTGACACCTGAAGTGAAAGGTTCTTGAGTTCATCCACCATGCTAGCTTTCCTGTTAGGTCAGTGAATGAGGTAAAGTTATGTATGTCTAAGCATATCCCTTACCTCAGCAGTATATAAGATATTTATTTTTAAAGAGCAAAGAACATCTTATTTTTTTAAGTTTATTTATTTTGAGAGAGAGCAATTGGGAGTGGGAGAGGCGCAGAAAGAGGGGGAGACTGAGAATCCCAAGCAGCCTCTGCACTTCCAGCACAGAGCATGATGTGGGGTTCTACCTCACAACTGTGAGATCATAACCTGAGCTGAAATCAAGAGTCAGACGCTTAACTGACTAAGCCACCTAGGCGTCCCTGAGATATTTTAAAAATGTTCCTTCACTCAGATTTCCCACAACTGTTCATTTTATTTTATTTTATAGTTTATTTGTAAGTGGCTTTAAATTCTAAGTCATATGAGTGGGTTACAAACAATAAATTTGTGTTTAAAAAATCTAATTGAGTGTTATGTTTATTTTTGTGTATAGGTCTTGCTATTTTGGAAGCTACAAGAAAAAAATAGATTAGGGGAGGTTTGGTCATGGCTCAGATATCCAACAATAATGGATTTAAGCAATGTTCATCACATCTGGAACCAACAAGAACAAAAGAAGTGGACAAAGAAGAAGCATTACAGATGGAAGCAGAGGCTTTAGCAAAACTGCAAAAGGATAGAGGAGTGACTGATAATCAGAGAGCCTTTGAGTTACCAAGCAACACCAGACAAAAAGCACAAGTTTATAACAAACAGGATTATGATCTCATGGTGTTTCCTGAATCTGACACCCAAAAAAGAGCAGTAGATATTGATGTAGAAAAGCTCACGCAAGCTGAACTTGAGAAACTATTGCTTGATGACAATTTCGAAACTAGGAAAACACCTGTCTTGCCAGTTACTCCTGTTCTGAGCCCTTCGTTTTCAGCACAGGTCTATCTTAGACCTACTATTCAGAGAGGACAGTGGCCACCTAGGTTATCAGGGCCTTCCACATATACTTTACCTTCTATTTATCAGTCAACTTACAGCAGTAAACAGACTGTATTCCAAAATGGCTTCAGTCCAAGAATGCCTGCTTTTCCATCCACAGAACCTATATATTTAAGCTTTCCAGGACAGTCTCCATATTTTTCATATCCTTTGACACCTGCCACACCCTTTCATCCACAAGGAAGCTTACCTATCTATCATCCAGTAGTCAGTCCTGACATGGCAAAGCTGTTTGACAAAATAGCTAGTACATCAGAATTTTTAAAAAATGGAAAAGCGAGGACTGACTTGGAGATCAAACATTCAAAAGCTACAGTCAACAATTTACAGGTATCTCCAAAGTCTGAAGATATAAGTAAATTCGACTGGTTAGACTTGGATCCTCTAAGTAAACCTAAGGTGGACAATGTGGAGGTGGTAGACCACGAGGAAGAGAAAAATATTCCAGGTTTACTAGCAGAGGATCCTTGGGATGCTGTTCTTCTTGAAGAGAGATCACCAGCAAGTTGTCACCTTGAAAGAAAGGTGAATGGAAAATCTCTTTCTGGGGCAACGGTAACAAGAAGCCTGTCTTTAAATATTCGAACAACTCAGTTTACAAAAGTCCAGGGCCAAATATCTCAGGTATAGTCTTTTCTTACTAACTTCTCAAATGTAGTAATATAACACAGAATTCATGTTTGCGTACATAATTTATTAGGTAAAAGAAATCTTTTTCATGTTGAATTTTGTTTTCTTTATTCCTAAATGTGCTGTGAATTTTAGATTGTGTGGTAAAGGATGAAATGTGTTTAGGTCAGTTGAACAATTACTTGCTATTAATAGATTTTTTTCTAGGATTATAAATTAAACTCTAATCAAGGATCTGGCTGTCACTGATAGGTATTTAAGATAATTTTTATCTCTTCATGTCTTCTCATTATATACGGTCCTACTTTCTCTTCATTATCTTTTATTTTCCAGGTTAAACCAGTAATTTTGGTTTTTAACCCCATTATGGAAAATTTTCCATATATTTTGTTTTTAACCATAAGTGAATGGAAGGAAAGGAAGGAAACCCCATAAAAGTCATTAAAGGACTCTCTCTCCACACCTATATTGATTAAAATGAAAAATGTGGTATAGTTGCTGAGTTCATATTGTCTTACTATCTGTAAAAACTAGTTAAGGGTAGCTAGAACAGGATGTCTTCCCTCAGATGAGAGGCAGCAGGATTTAGATTTTTCCTTTCCAAATACAGTATATCATTGCAGGTTTCTATTTTGCTCTTGTAATATCTGTGGGTCTTGGGAATGTTTAAGTTTCATTCTCCCCTTAATGCAAATTACATCATTCAGCTAATTAGATAAGCACTTAGTTACTCTTTAGGTGCTGGGAATCAACTAGCCTTTAGGGAAGGAGAAGCAAATTTTGCATGATTTTGAATGGGTGTATGTTGAATTGCGACTTTAAAAGCCATTTTGGAGAAACAAGCAGGTAGTAAGAAGGCTTGGAAACACAGATGAGATTTTTGGATGACATTATCAGAGAAGAGAAAAATCTTAACTAATGGAATGTTTTATAAGTGGATTTTGACTACAGTTCACTAAGGATATGTTATTTTAAGCTTTTCAGTATTTACAAATTTAGTCACATAATCTCTTAATACTTTCAATTAAAAAATCACAAGTTAATTGTATATTTTAAATTGATATCCTAAATATAACATCAAATTATTTTCTCATAATATCTCTGTCATATTGTTGAGGGTTTTCTTTTTGTTTTTACAAAATAACAATCAGGGGCGCCTGGGTGGCGTAGTCGGTTAAGCGTCCGACTTCAGCCAGGTCACGATCTCGCGGTCCGTGAGTTCGAGCCCCGCGTCGGGCTCTGGGCTGATGGCTCAGAGCCTGGAGCCTGTTTCCGATTCTGTGTCTCCCTCTCTCGCTGCCCCTCTCCCGTTCATGCTCTGTCTCTCTCTGTCCCAAAAATAAATAAACGTTGAAAAAAAATTAAAAAAAAACAAAATAACAGTCATTGGGCACTTGGATGGCTCAGTCGGTTGAGCGTCTGACTTTAGCTCAGGTCATGATCTCATGCTTTGTGAGTTCGAGCCCCACATTGGGCTTTCTGCCCAATGCAGAGCCTGCCTCAGATCCTTTGTCCCCCTCTCTCTGTCCATCCCCTGCTTGTGTTCTCTCAAAAATAAATAAACATTAAAAAAAAAACAAAACCAAAATAACAGTCATTTCCTAAAGTATTTAAAAGGAGATGGAGAAACTAAGCCATGAGTCATCCACCAAAAAAAAAAAAAAGAAAAAAAAACCAAAAACAAAAAAGAAGATGGGGTGGGGGAAATATACCAAAAAGAACTGATAATTGTATATTTAGCTTTCTGAGGCACTACTCAACTTTCCCATAATGGCTGCACCATTTTACATCCTATCAGCAATGTGTGAGAGTTCTAGTTTCTCCATATCCTTCTCAACACTTGTTATTTTCCATTTTCTGGCTTATCGCCATCCTGATGGATGTGAAACAGTATCACTATGGTTTTGATTTACATTTCCTGATGACTAATGATGATGAGTATCTTTTCATGTGCTTAATTGGCCATTTATCTTTTTTGGAGAAAATGTTTAAGTCATTTGCTCGTTCTAAAAATTGGATTGTTCATAGCAGCTTTACTCATAATAGCTCCAAAGTAGAAACAACCCAAATACCTCATCAACTGATGAATGGGTAAACCAAAGTGGTATGTTCATACAGTGGAATATTACCCACAAAGAAGTGAAGTCCTGATATATGTTATAACATGGATGAACTTTAAAAACATAAATGAAAGAAGCCAGGCACAAAAGACCATGTTTTGTATGATTCATTTTATATATGTCCAGAAATGGCAAATCCATAGAGAAAGAAAGCAGATTAGTGTTTTCCAGGGGTCAGGGAAGGAAAGAATGGGAATGATTGTTTAATTGTTACTGGGGTTTTGGGGAGGATGATGAAAATGCTCTAGAATTAGACCATTTCAGTCTTCTTACCATAGTGGTGATGACCACACAGCATTGTGAATGTATTGAAAGCCAGTGAATTTTATGTTCTGTGAATTTTACCTTAATTAAAAAATATATTAAAGGCACTAGTTCACCTGATCCATCCTGCTCAGGCCAGACCACTGCTGGATTCACATTTGAATCAGTGTTCCAATGGAGAGATCCCTCCCCAAACGTGGGTCTCCTTTTTATAGGCAAAGCATGACAGCATGAGGGGATGGTGTCTGACACTATGCAGTCTGGATTAGGGAAATCAGCTGTTTCAGGAGTTGGAAGGGCAACTGCCTAGAACTTGGAAATCTCAGGAGCTATGGAAATTTGCAGTTTTTGCTATCAGAAAAAAGGCAGCACCTGGTCCTATAGGGAGCTAAGTGTAGGCTCAGTCCTCCCATTGGTAGAAGAGAGAGTCCCTGACTGTCCATACAACCCATCCAGGTCACTTTTAAATACTCCTGCTCCTTGCATCACACTTTTGTATGTATGTATTCACATCTTTACAATATATGCATTGTGGCCACAATACATAGACTATCTTGAATTTGATCAAATATTTATAAATGACTGGTTTATTTCATATCTGTGTGTCTCAAATTCTAATTTTCTCAGCATCAAAAAGTCATTTATCCACTAAGGGAAACATTATTCCAAGTGAGCTGAGATTACCATTTTAGGTGAATTGTGGTTATTATATTAGATAAGTTGAGGTTTCTGGATCAACTGGAGTTATTTACTGTCCAGTGATCCTGGATCAGAACTCAGAACCTGAGAGCTGCATTCTTTTTATCTATGTGTAGATTTTCCAACTGAACTTTTTTTTCTTTTCTTATAATGGTCACTGAGACAGTAGAGAGTTCCTAAGAATCCTATGAGGACAGAGCAACCCATACCTATTTTACAATTGAGGAAATGTGAAGAAATTTAGGAATTCTTAATTTTTTCATATAATAATGGTATTGTAAGTTAAATGAGCTCTTATATTTTAGAGATGTATACTGAAGAATTTGTAAATGAAATGTAATAAATTATAGTTTTAATAGAAGGAAAAGATGGGGATAGGTGCTTCTAGATGCAACAAGATTGGCTATGTGTTGATAATTATTGAAGCTGTGATGGATACATGGGTGTTCATTATATTATTTTTTCTACTTTTGTATGTCTGAAAATTTCCACAATACATTAGAGGTTAGGAAGAAGACCACAGAACTATTTGTAAGAAGAAAAGCTGATGTTCAGACCCATGATGTGACTCTAAAATCACTTCCCCCACTCCATCCCTTTAGTGATAGAACATGCTATTTTGGAAGTAATAAGTTCCCTGTCAAACATGGGTTAAATAATTGGCTTCCCGAACTTAGTTGTATGTCACTGTGCCCTGAAGAGGAGTTTAGGCTTCTTCAGTCCTGATATTGTGTGTTTGGGGGTGGGAATAAGTGGTGAGATTTTGGAATTTGAGGGAAAAGATGACTTAAAAACATTTTTTTTTTTCCTTCTTTAAGTGATTTTGATGCAGCTAACCTGCTCCCTTGGACTAGCATTTGGAACCTTTTGACTAGATGACTTTAAAGTTAGTTTCTCTGTATTTCAGAAGCCTGTAAAATTGGGAAGGTGACAAGACAAATAGCAAAACAAAAATTAAGTACCCTGGAAACCGTTTCTTCACAACTTAAGTTGCTTTTGCTACAAAATCCTGCTTCCTTTTCTTTCCTTTTTTCCGTCTTTAGACTGGTCACTTACAGTTCAACTGATATTTTCTCCACCCTTTCCTTTGGTGAGGACAGGGCTGTGATACCCACATGCCTTTCTTTCATTGCTCCCTGCATACATCTTTTCCTCCTTATTTTTAATATTTGTCATAGTACCATCTGCTGTTAAGACATCTAATGCCATTCTATTTTGTAGAACTGCTTTACGCATATGGGTCATTTCAACATTTAATAATGTAATGCTATTTTCAGAGTCATTTAAGGCCTTATTTGTGTATTTATCAAGGGCCTTCTTGTGCTGTATGACATTTTGAGCTGAAGTGTTGATCAGTAATGGCCTCAGTAGTTTTTATTAAACTAATATTTGCATAGCCAGCCTTTCTTTGTCTTCTTTCTATAAAACTACTGTATGGAAACCAACTATTGGTGTTACCTATTGCTAGATCTGGATGGTGGAATAGACTAGTTCTAGTCATATTCAAACATAATAGCATAGTCTGGTCCAGGTATGACAGATGCCAGATTTAGGGTTTGACAGGTTTTGAGAACAGTGTCAGGGGAGTATAAAAGTATAGCTTGATATTTAGTCATCCCCTGTCATCCATTGATGACCTTTAGTTTCTGAAATTCTTTGAACCTGATGAGAGGTTGTCACAGTCAATGGCTTTCCCATTGGAAGTTTAGATGCTTCTACCAGTAGTGCAGTAGCTGCTACTGCTCCTAAAGGCAAGGTGGCCATCCTTGGGCTACATTGTCAATGGATTTGGAAAAATATCCTGCAGGTTTCAATTAATGCCCTAGTTTTCATGTTAGGGGCTAAGGCATGGCTTCTTTTTTCAGCAAGGAATAGGGTAAATAAATGGCTTTTCTAAGTTTGGTAGAGGTAGAACTAGTAGAGGGTAGTTTAATTTTTAGTTGTTGAAAGATCCCCTGTTGTTCTTTATCCCATTTTGAAGGCTCTTTATCTGGTCCTCTAGTGGCTTCATATAGAAATTTGGCTAGGACTCCAAACTCTGGGATCTGTAGATGGCAAAATCTAGGCATTCCTGTAAAGGTTTGGAGTTGGTTTTATGTGACAGGAGGTTCCAATTCTATTATAGCTCTTTTTCTCTTGATTGGCAGGGAATGCTATCCAGTAGTTAATTCATATCCCATATTTCTGTTTAGAAGTTTGAGCCTTTTTAGACTGTTTTGGTATCCTGTTTCTCTAAGAAAGTTTAGTACAACAATAGAATTATTGTCTGAGACCTCTTTCATGGAGCTTCATATTAAAATATCATCCACGTATTGTACTGTTATTCCCTGAGGCAGTGTAAGGTCTCTAAACTCTCTGCTGAGTGTATTGCCAGACAAATGGGGACTCTTCTCTAAATCCCTGTGGTAGGACTGTCCATGTAAGCTGGCATGCTTGATGTTCTCCTACTGGAGTCCATTCAAAGGTCAGTAGAGGCTGGACCTCTTCACTTAAGGGGATACAAAAGGAGAAATGCTTTAAATCAAGCACTGTAAGCCATATACCTTTCTGTATTGCCTGAAGTTTGAGTCAGTACAGTATAAGGGTTTGTCACTCTAGGGTGAATAAGGACTATAGCTTCATTTATTACTCTGAGGTCTTGTACCATTCTGTACTGGCCATTAGGTTTCTATTTAAAAAAACAAACATTTTTTTAAATGTTTATTCATTTTGAGAGGGTGTGGGGGAGGGGGGAGGAGCAGAGAGCAAGAGAGAATCCCAAGCAGGCTCCATACTGTCAGCACAGAGCCTGATGCAAGACTCCATCTCACAAACCATGAGATCATGATCTAGCCAAAATCAAGAGTTGGACATTTAACCAACTGAGCAACCCAGGTGCCCCTTAAACATTTTATTTTTAATTTTTTTAATGTTTTTTTATTTTTGACAGCGAGAGAGAGAGACAGCGTGAGCAGGGGAGGGGCAGAGAGAGAGGGAGACACAGAATCCGAAGCAGGCTCCAGGCTCTGAGCTGTCAGCACAGAGCCCGACGTGGGGCTCGAACTCACGGACCGTGAGATCGCGACCTAAGCCAAAGTCAGACACTCAACCGACTAAGCCACCCAGGCGCCCCTAAACATTTTATTTTTAATCTCTGCACCCAACGTGGCACTCAAATTTACAACCCTAAGTTTAAGAGTTGTATGCTCCACCAACTGGGCCAGCCAGGCACCCCTCTCCATTAGGCTTAACAGGCAAAATGGGAGTATTATAAGGGGACTGGCAAGGTTTAAGAATTTCATTTGTAAGAAATTTATCTATGAGTGGTTAGAATCCAGCCCTGACTTCTGTCTTAAGAGGATATTGTTTTCTGTGTGCAATAATAGCAAGATCCTTTAGAGCTGTTTTGATGGGATGGACTATTGCCTTCCCTGGGATATCAGAATTCCAAATTTGGGGATCTACATGTTCCCAAATGTTAGGGGGAATTCCAGGTGGATGTCCAGTTTTTCTTCAGCCCTTAGAGAGGAGACCATCCTCCTGTCTAGTTAGTTTGAACTGGCTTCCCAACTTAAACATGAGGTCCCTTCCCAGTAGGGGAGTGGGACAGGAAGGGAGAACCAGAAAAGAATGGGTAATTACTTGGTCTCTATGTTTACAAGTTACAAGAAAAGTTTGTAAGCATGATTTAAGTTCTCCTATTCTAGTAATTTTAGAAAGACAGGTCGCACTGGAGTGCTAAATAAGGACAGAGTGAGTGGCTTCTGTATCAATAAGAAAATCAATGAATTTAACTTACTCCCACATCCAGGGTAACATGGAGCTCAGCCGTCATTATGTTCAGGGGAGCCAGACCAATCTCAGGGCCCTGTCATGCTCTCTTCAGGTTGTTCCACTGGGTTGAAGTTTGAGGACCTAGGGCCATTTTTGCCAATTTATGGTGAATGTCTGGTGCTGACTGGCTTATAAAATGTCTATTTAGGATAACCAGCCTTTCTGGTGTGGCTGAGTCTAAATTTATATATTTACCAGTTTATTCTATTAAAAACCCCTAAAATAAGGCTGGATTTTCATCATTTGCCTGGGTTACTTCCTTAATTTTATCAAAATTGACAGGTTTAGAAAATCCTCTTTTCATTCCCTCCAGTAAACACATGACCATATGGTCTCATCTTCCCCTGTCAGGTCTGTCCTTTTGGTAGTTCCAGTGAGGCTCGGCATTAGGAACAGTGAGTGTCTCCTCCTACTAGATAATGATTTCTATCCCTGGTCACCAGCTTATCTGTAAATTCTTGTGTCCCAGCCCAAATTTAGGCCTTTTCTTCTGGGGTACAACAGTGCATTAGAATAATATAGATATCCTGACAGGATAAATCAAATAGTAGAGACACCTGGTGAAATACATCTATAAACTTATGTGGATCCTCTGAGTATCATCCTAGTTGTTTTATTTGTGCCAGATCTGACATAGAAAATGGGACATGTACCTTAATTGTGCCCATTTCCCTGTTTGCTGCTTCCCAAAGTGGATACAGTCCTGCCTTAGTCTGAGTGTTTGATAGGTATGATGTTCTACTTCTAGTACATCCCACTGGGCTTGGAGCAGAAGGCTCCAAAGGTTTATATGGAGGGGGAGTTACTAAGGGTCTGGGCTCGCATGTGGGCTTATTGTGACTTTTTCTTCTGCTGATTGATTTGTCTGACTCAATTGGTTTCTTTGATTGAGTGGTCTATTTTATTTATTTATTTATTTATCTATTTATTTATTTATTTTTACATTTAACTGTGTGTTATATATTTATTTTTTTAACTGTAGTTGGCACATTGTGTTCTGCATTTTTTAAAAGTCTATTTATTTTTGAGAGAGTATGGGGGGGAGGGGCAGAGAGAGAGAGGGGAAGAGAGAGGATCCCAAGCAGGCTTCACACTGTCAGTGTGGAGTCCTCTGTGGGTCTCAAACCCACAAACTGTGAGAACATGACCTGAGCCCAAATCAAGAGTCAGATGCTTAACTGACTGAGCCACCCAAGTGCCCCTTGGATGGTCTATTGAAACAATCATCATTTATTTATTTTTTTTTATTAAAAAAATTTTTTTTTCAACGTTTATTTATTTTTGGGACAGAGAGAGACAGAGCATGAACGGGGGAGGGGCAGAGAGAGAGGGAGACTCAGAATCGGAAACAGGCTCCAGGCTCTGAGCCATCAGCCCAGAGCCCGACGCGGGGCTCGAACTCACGGACCGCGAGATCGTGACCTGGCTGAAGTCGGACGCTTAACCGACTGCGCCACCCAGGCGCCCCGAAACAATCATCATTTAAATATCTAGGGGCGCCTGGGTGGCTCAGTTGGTTAAGTGTCCAACTCGTGATTTCGGCTCACGTCATGATCTCAGGGTTCATGAGATCAAGCCCCGAGTTGGTTTCTGCGCTGTCAGCATGAAGCCTGCTTGGGATTCTCTCTCTTTCCCACTCTTTCTGCCCGTCCCCCACTTGCTCTCAAAATAAATAAACATTCAAAATAAAATAAAACATCTAAAGGTGTGGGGGCCTGGAATCTTACCAGGCACATCCTACAAATCTTTCTTAGATTAGGATCCTGACTCAGTGTCATCAAGGTCTGGATGTAGGGCCCTTCAGTCCATTTCCCATGATGCCTGCATAAAAGGTCTAATTGATAAATAGTATTAAAGTTTAAGGACCTGTTAACAGGCCATTTTTCATCATCCTCCAGAGAATATTGAGGCCAGGCATTATTACAGAAGAAGATGAAGTACTTCTTTAAATCCTTTTGTCTAGGGGCACCTGGGTGGCTCAGTTGATTAGGCATATGACTTTGGCTAGGTCATGATCTTAAGGCTTGTGAGTTCAAGCCTTAAGGCTGGCTCTGTGCTGACAGCTCAGAACCTGGAGTCGGCTTCAGATTCTGTCTTTGTCTTCCTCTGCCCCTCCCCTGCTCACTCATTTCTCTCTCTCTCTCTCTCTCTCTCTCAAATATAAATAAACATTAAAAAAAATTTTTTTTAATCCTTTTGTCTAAATTGACTCCAGTGTGCTAGGAGACAGCCCAAAGGGGTATCCTTTGGGGTTGAGGAAGTTGATCCCATATTTAATTCCTATAAAATGAAGAGAGTACATTAACTAAGAGTCCATTACCAAAATCCCCCTTGGCTTCCAAATGGCATCCCATCAGGAATATTGCCAAAGGTTCCTGGGGTTCAGAGTGGCAGGTAGTATCCCTCATTCTCAGCCACTCTGACACCTTTGTGCCACTTGAAGCGTTGTTGGACCTTTCTTCACTTCCCTGCTGCATCCTAGGCTACAGTAGGTGACAGTGAATGGATAGAAATGCTGGAGAGATTGGGGCTGCCTCTTTCCATTTTGAAAGAGTTGATATATTTGGCAACCAATAATAATACCTTTGTTAGCATCTAGATCTAGTATCAATGGATGGAGTAGAGGTCTTGGCCTTTGTTAATATGGGGCAGCTATTTTTTTTTTTTAATCTTTTTTTTAACGTTTATTTATTTTTGAGACAGAGAGAGACAGAGCATGAACGGGGGAGGGTCAGAGAGAGGGAGACACAGAATTTGAAACAGGCTCCAGGCTCTGAGCTGTCAGCACAGAGCCTGACGCGGGGCTCGAACTCACGGACCGTGAGATCATGACCTGAACCGAAGTCGGCCGCTTAACCGACTGAGCCACCCAGGCGCCCCTAAGGGGCAGCTATTTTATATCATGTTATGTGACCTATATCTAAGTTAGAAGTACTTTCAATCTGAGGGCAGGACTGAAAACGCCAAACAGTCCATGGGGAAGGACAAATGAAAGACCTGATAAAATGAAAATATGGAACTCCTGCCTAATCTGGGAAACTTTCTCATGAGCTTTAACCATAATCCAGTCACAAGGGAGTGATCCTCCATTGGGTGAGTGCCCCACTGATCCCTTTCTGGAAGCACTCGATTAGACATATCTTGGATTTTATGCTTATCAAGGGATTACATCAGGTTTAGAAGGAAACCTTACATGGGAATCTTGAGATCGGTGGCTATCCTAACGACATATATGGCTGTCCCATGCCTAGAAAGAATACAAGTATTAAAAGAAAAGGTAAAACAGGGAGAGCCTGATTTCTGAGCCCAATGCCATTATGGCCAAAGTACTGGTGCCCAGCTGGGCGACAGGAGTTTGTCCCTTCCCGTAGTATAGCCACAAGCAAGAGGTCCTCTCCTAAGCACTCTGGCAAGACATGTTCTGAAGGGTCATACTATTCAGGACATCCCTGAAAAAGAAAAAGAACAGATGGGAAACAAAGACTAGGAGTAAAGACGACTTCTCATGTTGTACCAGTGCTCTTGGATTCACTGTGTTGTCCTGTACGGGCCATCAAAAATGTTAGGACATCCTTGCACACAGCAGTCCAAGAATTCTTGAGACATTTTATGATGCAATTTAGCAAGTTTATTAAGTAGCATGGGGACAGGATCTGTAGACAGAAAGAGCTGTACTTTTTGTTGTATGAAGCTGGTGGTGATATGCTGTGTGCTCAAGGGAGAGGGGACATGCAGGGAGTATTAGATCATAGAATTTCTACTAGTAAAACTACTTTTATAACATTTCTCTGGTGCTTATCATTCAATTCAATTCAATATTAACTATTGGTGAGATTTACAGTCAGTCATGAGACCCTTGTGTGTAGCAAGCAGCATGTATTTGACCCTTAGCTTTCTGGACTAGGGTCTAGAAAAGGTGACCATTTTTCTGCTTCTGTCCCTCATTAGTTAGACTAAATGATTTCTGAGGTTCCTTTCAGGAATAATATTTAAAGTTTGGAAAGTTCCCATGTAAGAGAAAGTGGACTTTTTTTTCTTTCTTTTAAAGTTTTGTATTTTGGACATAGTTCCTCAAACCAATTCATCAAGTGGAATAACTGAAAATCATAGTATTCCTGTAAAAAGAAAAAAAGATGAAATGTACTAAAATTTTCAATATATTAAGTATGTTACCATTGTGTTACATTAAGTAGTACTTTGTGCTGAATTTTAACAGACTAGTGGTGGCAAGTGCTGAAAGTTGAAATACAGAATAACTTTAACTGTATAGAAAGGTTAAAATTAAGCAAATCCTGTTTATATTTTTCAATGTAAATTGAGAAATTCAATTTAGTAACTTCATTTTTTTTTTTTAATTTTTTTTTTCAACGTTTATTTATTTTTGGGACAGAGAGAGACAGAGCATGAACAGGGGAGGGGCAGAGAGAGAGGGAGACACAGAATCGGAAACAGGCTCCAGGCTCTGAGCCATCAGCCCAGAGCCTGACGCGGGGCTCGAACTCACGGACCGCGAGATCGTGACCTGGCTGAAGTCGGACGCTTAACCGACTGCGCCACCCAGGCGCCCCTAGTAACTTAATTTTAACATCCATTGTTTCAGGTGTGCCTGGGTGGCTTAGTCAGTTAAGCGTCCAACTCTTGATTTCTGCTCAGGTCATGATCTCACGGTTCATGGATTTGAGCCCCCTATTGGGTTGTGCACTAACAGTGCAGAGCCTGCTTTGGATTCTCATTCTCATTCATTCATTCATTCTCTCTCTCTCTCTCTCTCTCTCTCTCTCTCTCTCTCTCTCTCTCTCTTCCTCCCCTGCTTGTTCTCTCTTTCTCTCCCAAAATAAGTAAATAAAAAAAAAAAAAAGTCCATTGTCCCAGAAAGTAGAACCAAGGACCAACTAGAAAGAAAATTAAAAGGGGTGCCTGGGTGGCTTAGTTGGTTAAGTGTCTGACTTCAGCTCAGGTAATGATTTCACGGTCTGTGAGTTCGAGCCCCGTGTCGGGCTCTGTACTGACAGCTCGGAGCCTGGAGCCTGCTTCAGATTCTGTGTCTCCCCCCATTCATGCTCTGTCTTTCTCTGTCTCAAAAGTAAATAAACATTAAAAAAAATTGTTTTTTAAAAAGAAAGAAAATTAAAGGAGGCTGGTTTTATAGTTAAATATTGATAATAGAGCTTACAAATAGCCATTTAATAATGATGGTTCCTCTCAGGTTCTCAGTTCAGTGCACTATTACCTGAAGTCTTCAATCAGAGGTTTGGTGTGCACTTATTACAAATGCTATAAAATAATTTTTATATTCAAAGGAAAGTTCTAAGCCCATGTATTAACACTAAGATTTCATCATTTTGTTTGTGTCCATGAAGATAAAGTTTGGTTTGATTTAAGCCAAAAGGAGCAGGTAAACAGAGCAGTAATAATAGACTGACTTTGGAAGTCTGTGGCACAAACAGGCATGGAGCTTTTAATCTTTCACACACCATTTTATTTAAAAACTTTTCTCTAAGATTCATATCTTTTATTTGGAAGTAAGATTGCAGTGCCTGTTCTTTATAATTACTTTACATGCTCAAGTATTCATTTCCTGTAAGAATTTTATGCTTTGTGGTAAAAACTCAGAAGGGTGTTTTTCTTCTTACTCAGCAAGCTTACTTCCTGTTTCCTTCTAGTGTCTTTTGTTAATAATAATCTAAATACTTTAGTTCAAATTTTTTGTGACCAGTACCAGGAAAAGGCAGCATGGTATTTAAAACTGTTTTATGACAACTTAAGTTTAAATCAGACTAATAGCTATAAATTTAGCTACTTTGAACAGATTGCAGAGATTTTAGTCAAATTATTTTCATGGAACTTGTTTTGCAAAGTTCTGTGGATATTGTGGATATTGGCTCTTTTTAAAAGTTAATTGTATTAACATTATAAACATACATATCTTCATTGGCAGAATGTCTATCATTAATTTTAAAGAAGAGGGAAACTTGATGGGGCACCTGAGTGGCTCAGTCGGTCAAGTGTCCGACTTGGCTCAGGTCATGATCTCGTGGTTCATGAATTCGAGCCCTGCGTCTGGCTCTGTGCTGATAGCCTGGAGCCTGGAGCCCGCTTTGGATTCTGTCTCCCTCTCTCTCTGACCTTCCCTTGCTTGTGCTCTGTTTCTCTCTCTCTTTGAAATATAAATAAACATCAAAAAAATTTTTTTAAATGAGGGAAACTTGAATAAGATGTGATTTTTCATTGTCTAGCTGAAGGTAATACAATATTTTTTTTTTTTCAACGTTTACTTATTTTTGGGACAGAGAGAGACAGAGCATGAACGGGGGAGGGGCAGAGAGAGGGACACACAGAATCGGAAACAGGCTCCAGGTTCTGAGCCATCAGCCCAGAGCCCGACGCAGGGCTCGAACTCACGGACCGCGAGATCGTGACCTGGCTGAAGTCGGTCGCTCAACCGACTGCGCCACCCAGGCGCCCTGGTAATACAATATTTGAATAGCTTACTGAAGACTCTGTAAAATTTTGTTTTTTTTTTTTTTTTAATTTTTTTTTTTTAATGTGTATTTATTTTTGAGAGACAGAGAGCACGAGCGGGAGAACAGGCGAGAAAGAGAGAGCCACAGAATCCAAGGCAGGATCCAGGCTCAGGGTGGTCGGCATAGAGCCGGATGCGGGGCTCGAACTCGCGCGCGAGGAGATCATGACCTGAGCTAAAGTCAGACGCTTAACCGACTGAGCCACCCAGGCGCCCCAACTCTGTAAAATTTTGTAAAAATTCAAATAAGAAAGTGATTAACTTTGTTCTGAATAGTAACTGACATATATATGTGGGTGGGTGTGTGTGTGTGTATACATATATATACACCCACATATATCTTTAATGGTAAAGTACATTTATTGGAAATTTGTGCGTTCAGTCTAATTTCTGGGACAATAAAGCATGAACCTTGCATTTGTGTAGGTGTAAACCTTTCCTATATTTTTATAACTGCTTTACAAGTATGCACTGACAGTTTTGTGAATTATTTCAAACCTCCATCACTTTCCTTAATCCACCCATTCTACCTCCTCTGTTAGATGACCTCACTAACTTTTTTTGTTGTTTTTTTTTAAATACTGAGGTCAAGATCATTTTTAAATTCTTTTTAAGTTTTTTTTTTTTAAGTTTGTTTATTTATTTTGGGAGCGGATAGAGAACTAGTGGGTAGGGGCAGAGGGAGAGCATGACAGAAGATCCGAAACAGACTTTGTGTTGACAGCAGAGAACCTGATGTGGAGCTTGAACTCGTGAACCATGAGATCATGACCTGAGCTGAAGTCAAATGCTTAATGAACTGAGCCACCCAGGGGCTCCTAAAGTTTGTATGTATGTATGTATGTATGTGTGTATGTATTTACTTATTTATTTATTTTGAGAGAGAGAGGGAGAGTTCACACATGTGCGAATGGGGGAGGGGCAGGGAGGGAGGGAGAGAGAGGATCCTAAGTGGGCTCCATGATGTCAGCATGGATCCCGATGCAGGGCTCGAACCCATGAACCGTGAAACCTGAGTTGAAACCAAGAGTCCGATGCTTAACCGACTGAGCCACCCAGGTGCCCCAAGACCTTTCTTTGTATGGACTTGCCAACCTCAGATTTGCCTCTTCTTTTTGGTTTGGATGTAAGAGATATTCCTTCCATTTTCCAAAACTTAACTCTTTCCCCTTTTCTTGTTCCTGTCTCCCCAGAGTATTTTCTACCATTACTCTTTAACGTTTTTTTTTTTTTTTTTTTTTTTTTTTTTTTATTTTTGGGAAGGAGAGAGACAAAGCATGAACGGGGGAGGGGCAGAGAGAGAGGGAGACACAGAATCGGAAACAGGCTCCAGGCTCTGAGCCATCAGCCCAGAGCCCGACGCGGGGCTCGAACTCATGGACCGCGAGATCGTGACCTGGCTGAAGTCGGACGCTTAACCGACTGCGCCACCCAGGCGCCCCTCTACCATTACTCTTTAAAGAAGAATTTGTACTTACTGCCTTTCCAGTCTCTCACCATCTTCTCTTATTTTTATCATATTGCAGAAACTTGTTTCTGGTAAAATGAATACTAATTGTCAATCTAGTGACCATATTCACTATCCAGCCATCAAACATTAATCTGTGTTTGTCTGTAAGGGTGTTTCTGGATGAGATTAACATTTGAATCAGTACACTGAGTGCTCTCCCTCATGTGGGTGGACCTCATCCAACCAGTTGAAGGCCTGAAGAGAGTGAGAGAGCAAAGTGGCTGACCCTACTGCAAATAAGGGGAAATTCGGCCAGCCTGACTGCCTTTGAGCTAGATAGAACGTGTGTTTTTTCCTGTCTTTGGACTCCCCACTGAAACATCAACTCTTCCCGGATCTTGATTCTGCTGGATTAAGATGGGAACTATACCATTGTCTCTGGGGTCTCTAATTTGCCAACTGCAGAACTTGAGACTTGTCAGCCTCTATAATCACAGCCAATATCTTACAGTAAATCTCTTTACGTGTACATATGGGATATTGCACTCTTGTTCATCTTGATGGATACCTACAGCCATTAGCAGAGAGAAATTTCCCTGTAGAAAATTGCAGCAATTGGATGATCCTCATCAAGTATATGTCTTTAGGTTTGGAATAGAGTATTTCTAGGGGTGCCTGGGTGGCTCAATTGGTTAAGCCTCCAACTCAATTTCAGTTCAGGTCATGATCTTGTGGTTCGTGAGTTTGAGCCCTGTGTCCAGCTCTGCACTGAGAGTGCAGAGCCTGCTTGGGATTCTTTCTGTCTCTCCTCTCTCTTTGCCCCTCCCCTGCACACACATGGACACTCGTGCTCTCTCAAAATAAATAAACTTAAAAAATATATATATTTCTGGATGGTGACCAAACAACTACATGGATTTACAAACCCAAAATATTTACTAGAAAACTCATTATTTTCTCCTGGACAGACCTCTTCTTTTGTTGTTCTGTATATCAGATAATGGCATTAGCAGTCTTTTCTTATTTTTCTCTTCATTCATTGAACACTGTTTGAGGATACGATGTATGTGTTACAAATTAATCATTCACAGACCTAATCCTTAAAGAACTTGGGTTAGAAGGAAGAGACAAGATGTGTGTGCATATAACTGTAGTACAAAATAGAAAGCCTTGAATGCTACATAAAAGTTTGTGTAAAATCAATGGAGAAAAGAGATGATTTGATGCCTAGGTTGTTTGGAGTGTGAGGGAGGGATTTGGGGTAAGAGTTGAAGGAATCGGTGTAATATTAAAATTTTTTTTTCTTTTTTTTGTTTCAAAAAAATGGAGAAAAACAAAACATCTAATGTTAATGTGTGAGATGACACATTGGCAGCTCAACTGTTTTTTACTTTGTAAAGCCAAAGTAAAAACAGAACATTTTGAGTTAACTTTTCAGGTGTTGTTATTATCTTGATGTAGGACTGTAGTTAGTTATATAGTCTATTTCTATACTGTCAGTTGAAACCTGTAATAACCTTGAAAGGAAGGGCCTAATTCATGAAAGGCACTAAAAAATACAATTTTTTGGTTAAAAAAAGTCTATAAATGCCCCTAAGGAGATTCAAAATTTGGTAATAAGTAAAACATAAAAAAGAAACAAAGGAAGGAAGGAAGGAAGGAAGGAAGGAAGGAAGGAAGGAAGGAAGGAAGGAAGGATGGAAGGATTATTGGGTCAAGCAAAAATACAGTTTTTCTGTAGCATTGCTCCTGCAGAGGTCATAATGTTGTTTTTCTTGTGTTTCCCTCCCTCCCTCCCTCTCTCCCTTTCAAAATTTTATTTAAATTCTAGTTAGGGGTGCCTGGGTGGCTCACTCAGTTAAGCATCTGACTTCAGCTCAGGTCATGATCATAGTTCCTGGTTTCAAGCCCTGCTTTGGGCTCTGTGCTGACAGCTTGGAGCCTGGAGTCCGCTTCAGATTCTGTATCTCCCTCTCTCTCTCTCTCTCTGTCCCTTCCTTGCTCACACCCTGTCTCTCTCAAAAATAAATAAACATTTAAAAAAATTAAATTCTAGTTAGTCAACCTACAGTACAATATCGGTTTCAGGAGTAGAATCCAATGATTCATCACTTATGTACAACATCCAGTGCTCATCATAACAAGTGCACTCCTTAGTACCTACCCATCATCCCTCTAGCCTATCCCCCACCCACCTCTCTCCATTTACCCTGTTTGTTCTCTGTCTTTAAGAGTCTCTCATTGTGGGGCGCCTGGGTGGCTCAGTCGTTTAAGCCTCTGACTTCGGCTCAGGTCATGATCTCACAGTTCCTGAGTTCAAGCCCCGTGTCAGACTCTGTGCTAATAGCTCAGACAGAGTCTGGAGCCTGCTTCAGATTCTGTGTCTCCCTCTGTCTGTGCCCCTCCCCTGCTCATACTCTTTCTCTTTCTAAAAAATAAATATTAAAAAATTAAAAAAAAAAATGAGTCTCTTGTCGTTTGTTTCCCTTTTTTTTTCTCCTCCCTCCCATATGTTCATCTGTTTTGTTAATTTCCACATGAGGGAAATAATGTTATTTGTCTTTCTCTGACTTATTTTGCTTAGCATACATAATACACTCTAGCTCCATTCACATCTTTGCAAATGGCAAGATTTCATTCTTTTTGATGGCTGAGTAATATTCCATTGTGTGTGATTGTGTGTGATTGTGTGTGTGTGTGTGTGTACACGTACACACACACCCACGTCTTTATTCATCAGTCAGTGGACCTTTGGGCACTCTCCATAACTTAGCTGTATTCCTTCGAATCTGTATTTTTGTGTCCTTTGGATAAATACCAAGTAGTGCTGATCGTAGGGTGGTTCTGTTTTTATCTTTTAAAAAATTATTTATTTATTTTTGAGAGAAAGCGTGAGTGAGTGAGGGGCAGGGAGAGAGAATCCCATGAAGTGCAGAGAGGGAGAGAGAGTGCAGAGCCCAGAGAGGGGCTTGAGCTCATGAACTGTGAGATCATGACCTGAACTGAAGTCAGATGCTTAACCAACTGAGCCACTCAGGCACCCCTATTATTAACTTTTTGAGGAACCTCCATACTGTTCTCCAGAGTAGCTGCACCAGTTTGCATTGCCACCAGCAATGCAAGAGGGTTTCCCTTTTTCCAAACCATCACCAGGATCTGTTCTTGTGTTGTTTATTTTCGCCATTCTGACAGCTGTGAGGTGGTATTTAATTGTGGTTTTGATTTGTATTTCCCTGATGATGAGCTATGTTGAGCATCTTTTCATGTGTGTGTTAGCCATTTGCATGTCTTCTTTGGAAAAGTGAACTTGTCTTCTCATATCTTAACTGGACTATTTGTTTTTTGCGTGTTGAGTTTGCTAAGTTCTTTATAGATTTTTGATACTAACCCTTTATCCAATATGTCATTTGCAAATACCATCTCCCATTCCATAGGCTGCCTTTTAGTTTTGTTGATTGCTTCCTGTGCTGTGCAGAAGCCTTTTATCTTGATGAAGTTTCAAAAGTTTATTTTTACTTTTATTTCTCTTGCTTCTGGCAACATGTCTAATAAGTTGCTATGGCCGAGGTCAAAGAGGTTGCTGCCTGTGTTCTCTAGGATTTTGAAGGTTTCCTGTCTCAGATTTAGGTCTTTTCATTCATTTTGAATTTATTTTTGTATATGGTATAAGCAAGTGGTCCAGTTTCATTCTTATGTGTGTTGCTGTCCAGTTTTCCCAGCACCATTTGTTGAAGAGACTTTTTTTCCATTGGATATTCTTTCCTGCTTTGTCAAAGATTAATGACCACATAGTTCTGGGTCCATTTCTGGATTTTCTGTTCTGTTCTGTTGATCTATGTGTCTGTTTTTATGCCAGTATCATACTGTTTTGATGACTACAGCAGCTTTATAATATAGCTTGAAATCCAGAATTGTGATGTCTCTAGTTTTGCTTTTCTTTTTCAGGATTGCTTTGGCTATTCAGGGCCTTTTGTGGTTCCATACAAATTTTAGGATTGTTCTAGCTTTGTGAAAAATGCCAGTGGTATTTTCATGGGCATTGCATTAAATGTGTAGATTGCTTTGGGTAGTATAGACGTTTTGACAATGTTTGTTCTTCCAATCCATGAGCATGGAATGCCTTTCCATTTCTTTGTGTCCTCTTCAATGTCTTTCACGAGTTTTTGATAGTTGTTAGAGTACAGATCTTTTACCTCTTGGTTAACTTTATTCCTGGTATCTAATTGTTTTTGGTGCTATTACAAATGGGATCAATTCCTTGCTTTCTTTTTTTGCTGTTTCATTATTTCTGTATAGAATTGCAACCATTTCTTTTTAAAAAAATTTTTTTTCAATGTTTATTTTTGAGAGACAGAGACAGAGCATGAGCAGGGGAGGAGCAGAGAGAGAGGGAGACACAGAATCTGAAGCAGGCTCCAGGGTCAGCTGTTAGCACAGAGCCTGATGCGGGGCTCCAACTCACAGACCACGAGATCAAAGAGGTTTTTGCCTGCTTTCTCCTCGAGGATTTTGATGGCTTCCTGTGTTACATTTAGGTCTTTTATCCATTTTGAGTTTATTTTTGTGTATGGTGTAAGAAAGTGGTCCAGGTTCATTCTTCTGCATGTTGCTGTCCAGTTTTCCCAGCACCACTTGCTGAAGAGACTGTCTTTATTCCATTGGATATTCTTTCCTGCTTTGTCAAAGATTAGTTGGCCATACATTTGTGGGTCCATGTCTGGGTTCTCTATTCTGTTCCATTGATCTGAGTGTCTGTTCTTGTGCCAGTTCCATACTGTCTTGATGATTACAGCTTTGTAGTATAGCTTGAAGTCTGGGACTGTGATGCCTCCTGCTTTGGTTTTCTTTTTCAAGATTGCTTTGGCTGTTCGGGGTCTTTTCTGGTTCCATACAAATTTTAGGATTATTTGTTCTAGCTCTGTGAAGAATGCTGGTGTTATTTTGATTGGGATTGCATTGAATATGTAGATTGCTTTGGATAGTATTGACATTTTAACAATATTTGTTCTTCCTATCCAGGAGCATGGAATTTTTTTCCATTTTTTTGTGTCTTGAGTTTCTTTCGTAAGCTTTCTATAGTTTTCAGTGTATAGATTTTTTCACCTCTTTGGTTAGATTTATTCCTAGGTATTTTACAGTGTTTTGTGCAACTGTAAATGGGATCGGTTCCTTGATTTCTCTTTCTGTTGCTTCATTGTTGGTGTATAGGAATGCAACCGATTTCTGTGCGTTGATTTTATGTCCTGCAACTTGCTGAATTCATGAATCAATTCTAGCAGTTTTTTGGTGGAATCTTTTGGGTTTTCCATATAGAGTATCACGTCATCTACGAAGAGTGAAAGTTTGATCTCCTCTTGGCCGATTTGGATGCCTTTTATTTCTTTGTGTTGTCTGATTGCCGAGGCTAAGACTGCCAATACTATGTTGAATAATGGTGGCGAGAGTGGACATCCCTGTCTTGTTCCTGACCTTAGGGGGAAAGCTCTCAGTTTTTCCCCATTGAGGATGATGTTAGCGTTGGGTCGTTCATATATGGCTTTTATGATCTCGAGGTATGCTCCTTCTATCTCCCCTCTCTTAAGGGTTTTTATCATGAAAGGATGCTGTATTTTGTCAAATGCTTTCTCTGCATCTATTGAGAGGATCATATGGTTCTTGTCCTTTCTTTTATTGATGTGACGAATCACGTTAATTGTTTTGCGGATATTGAACCAGTCCTGCATCCCAGGTATAAATCCCACTTGGTTGTGGTGAATAATTTTTTTAATGTATTGTTGGAGTCGGTTGGCTAATATCTTGTTGAGGATTTTTGCATCCATGTTCATCAGGGAAATTGGTCCCTAGTTCTCCTTTTTAGTGGGGTCTCTGTCTGGTTTTGGAATCAAGGTAATGCTGGCTTCATAGAAAGAGTTTGGAAATTTTGCTTCCATTTCTATTTTTTGGAACACCTTCAAGAGAATAGGTGTTAACTCTTCTTTAAATGTTTGGTAGAATTCCCCTGGAGAGTCATCTGGCCCTGGACTCTTGGTTTTTGGGAGATTTTTTATTACTAATTCAATTTCCTTAATGGTTATGGGTCTGTTCTAATTTTCTATTTCTTCCTGTTTCAGTTTTGGTAGTGTATATGTTTCTAGGAATTTGTCCATTTCTTCCAGACTGCCCATTTTATTGGCATATAATTGCTCATAATGTTTGTTTTTATTAAAAAACATTTTTTAAAAACTTTTATTCCTTTTTGAGAGAGAGTGAGTGGGAGAGGGACAGAGAGAGAGGGAGACACAGAATCTGAACCAGGCTCCAGGCTCTAGGCTGTCAGCACAGACCCCAACGTGGGACTCGAACTAATGAACTGTGAGATCATGACATGAGCTGAAGTCAGACGCTAAACCGACTGAGCCACCCACGCACCTCCAATTTCTTTGCTTGTTATGGTGTGTTCAAATTTTCTATTTATTCCTGTTTCAGTGTTGGTAGTTTGTATGTTTCTAGGAATTTATCCATTTCTTCCTGGTTGCACAGTTTGTTTACATATAATTTTTCATAATCTCTTATAATTGTATTCTGTGGTGTTGGTTGTGATCTCTCCCCTTTCATTCCTGATTTTATTTTTTTGGGTCATTTTTGATACGTCTGGCTAAGAGTTTATCAATTTTATTAATTCTTTGAAAGAACCAGCTCTTAGTTTGATTGATCTGTTCTACTGTGTTTTTTGTTTGTTTCTGTATCATTTACTTCTGCTCTAGTCTTTATTATTTTTCTTCTGCTGCTGGCTTTAGTCTTTGTTGTTCCTTTTGTAGCTCTTTTAAGTGTCAGGTTAGGTAATGTGTTTGAGACCTTTTGTGCTTCTTGATGTAGCCTGTATTGCAATATACTTCCCTCTTAGGACTGACTTTGCTGCATCCCAAAGGTTTTGGATTGTCTTGTTGTCATTTTCTCTCTTTTTTTTTTTTTTTAAATTAAAACAATTTTTAATGTTTATTTATTTTGAGAGAGAGAGAGCGAGCAGGGGAGGGGCAGAGAGAGAGGGCAAGGGAGAGAGAATCCCAAGCAGGCTCCATGCTGTCAGCACAGAGCCTGACGTGGGGCTCGAACTCAAAACCATGTGATCATGACCTGAGCTAAAATCAACAGTCAGATGCTCAACTGACTGGGCCATCTAGGCACCCCTCGTGTTTTCATTTTCATTTGCTTCCATGTACTTTTTAATTTCCTCTTTAATTTCCTGGTTAATCCATTCATTCTTTAGTAGAATGTTCTGTAACCTCCAAGTATTTGTGGTCTTTCCAAATTTTTTTCTTGTGGTTGATTGCAAGTTTCATAGTGTTGTGATCTGAAAATATGCATGGTATGATCTCACTCTTTTTTTTTTACTTGTTGAAGGCCAATTTGTGACCCAGTATGTGATCTATTTTGGAGAATGTTATGTGTGCCCTTGAAAAGCATGGTTATTCTGCTGCTTTAGGATGGAATGTTCTGAATACCTGTTAAGTCCATCTGGTCCAGTGTGTCCTTCAAAGCCATTGTTTCTTTGTTGATTTTCAGCTTAGATGAAATGTCCATTGTTGTGAGTAGGGTATAGTCACCTACTATTATTGTATTATTTCAATGAGTTTCTTTATGTTTGTTGTTATTTGATTAATATATTTGGGCGCTTCCAAGTTGGGGCCATAAATATTTACAATTGTTAGATCTTCTTGATGGATAGACCCCTTAATTATGATTTAATTCTTCACCGTCTCTTTTTACAGTCTTTGGTTTAAAATCTGTTTTGTCTAGGGGCCCCTGGGTGGCTCAGTTGGTTGAGCATCTGACTTCAGCTCAGGTCATGATCTCATGGTCTGTGGGTTCGAGCCCCGCATTAGGTTCTGTGCTGACAGCTCAGAGCCTGGAGCCTGCTTCGGATTTGTGTCTCCCTCTCTCTCTGTTCCTCCCCCATTTGTACCCTATCTCTCTCTCAAAAATAAATAAAGACTAAAAAAAAATGTAAATCTAGTTTGGTACAAATATGGTTCCTCTGACTTTTTTTTTTTTTTTTTTTTTTTTGGCATTCATTAGCATGATAGATATTTCTCCATCCTTTCATTTTCAATCTGCCAATGGCTTTAGGTCTAAAATGAGTCCGTTGTAGGCAGCATATAGATGGGTGTTGTCTTTTTATTCATTCTGATACCCCATGTCCATTTACATTCAGGGTGATTATTGAAAGATACAAGTTTAGTACCACTGTGTTACCTGTAAAGTTGGTGTTTCTGGTGATGTTCTTTCCAGTCTTTGTTGCTTTTGGTCTTCTCCACCCCCACTCAAAGAATCCCCCTTAATATTGCTTACAGGGCTGGTTTAGTGGTCAAAACTCCTTTAGTTTTTGTCTGGGAAACTCTTTATTTCTCTTTCTCTCTCTCTCTTCTTTTAATGTTTATCCATTTTTTTTGAAAGAGTGAGAGAGAGCACAAGTGGGGGAGGGGCAGCGAGAGAGGAAGTCACAGAATCTGAAGCAGGCTCCAGGCTCAGAGCAGTCATGTCAGCACAGAATTGGATGCGGGGCTTGAACTCATAAACCGTGAAATCAAGACCTGAGCCAAAGTTGGATGCTCAACAGACTGAGCCACCCAGGCACCCCTCTTATTCTATCCCCCACCCCCTTTTCTATTCTCAATAGTGGCCTTGCTGCATAGAGTATTCTTGGCTGTATATTTTTCCCATTCAGCATATTGAATGTGGATATCCTGTCACTCCCATCTGGCCTACTGAGTTTCTGTGGACAGATCTGTTTGTGAACCTGATCTGTTTTCCCTTGTAGGTTAAGAACTTTTTTTTCC